>NC_140591.1:1432650650-1433250650 GCF_964204655.1 Triturus cristatus | reverse complement strand
GGTTATTTCTCCCTTCCACCTCAAACAGTCTGTAGAGTTGCCAGTATTCTTCTCGCAACAACAAACTGTCGCCGAAAGAGCTGTTCACACTCTAGATGTTTAAAAGAGCACTGCTTTATTACATTGAAAGGACAAAAGCTTTTCGCAAAACGAAACAAGTTTTTGTGTCCTTCTCACCACCACATAAAGGCAACCCCATATCACAATCTGGGATAGCAAGTGGATTGTCAAATGCATACAAATTGGCTGTCACAAAGCAAAACGCACATTATCTGTTCCTCCTAAAGCCCACTCAACCCGAAAGATGGGGGATTCAATGGCATTTTTAGGGAACATTCCCTTAGATTACATCTGCAAAGCAGGTACATGGTCTACACCGCACACATTCACAAAGCACTATTGTGTAAATGTGCAAACAAAACAAGCTAGTGTGGGCCAGGCTGTACTCAAAACACTATTTCAAACTACGGCAACAGATACTGGTGTTCACCGCTAGGGACGGGTACTGCTATACAATCTATGCTCAGTGTGTGATCTGCAGCTCATATCCCTCGAATAGAAAATGCTACTTAAAAGTATGCATCTGTTCTTGGCATGTAGAGCTGCAGATCCACACATGCCCACCCGGCTACCTCCATCTGTTCCAGTTCTATCTTATTTAGATACAGCATACATGGGCATCTTTTCTGTTTCTTACAAAACCCATTTCCCTGCTGGCGAAAAAACAATCTGGGGATGGAGCCGATGCCCATGCGCACTATCATCCAAAGGAGGAGTCACCTATCTCGTGACTTCCAAAGACTTTTCCAAGACCAAAACAAGTGCAAACATCAGGGCCCAACACCAGATGGCGATCTGTGCTCAGTGTGTGGATCTGCAGCTCTACATGCCAAGAACAGATGCATACTGGTAAGTAGCATTTTCCTTCCTAATTGCTGCTCTCTCTGCGTGTCCCGTGAGCGGACTGCAGGCTCTTGGGGCAACCAACCTTCGATGCCAAAACAGTCAGAGCTGCCAAAACCACCCAAAAAACTGTTTTGACGCTCCGATCGAAAAACCGTATCTGAAACAAAAAACACTGTAAATCCATTCTCAAACTGGACATATCTCCACTAAAGTGACTTTTAAAAGAAGACCTGATACAGAGGAAGAATACCACATTCCTTTAAAGAAGACAACGGTTGGCACTAACCCTTCCCCTCCTCTTCGTCTTTCTTCGCCTCCTTCACCTTAGTTTCAGCCTATTTCACCTGAACATTCATCACCTCACACACCTGACAACCAGGATGATGAGGATGATAATCAACCAATACAAGACTCAAGGGATGATTACAATACCAATTCGCCCACGGGCAATGAGCTTGATTTTTATCCTAACAAGCCCTCTCCACCATATGACAGTGTAGGCTACATTGAGTTATTGGGTAGAGCTTCCAACTACCATGGAGTGCTGCTACATAAGGAATCCTTAGAAGAGGCCTTCCACTTTGAAACCCTCAGTACCACACAGAGGTCATCGCATACATTACCTATGCTCAAAGAAATGATCAGGCATGTAGATGAAATTTTCTTTTTTTAAATCTTTTTTTATTTTAAACATATTAATGACATTACAATACAACCATGCCCATCAGAAACAGGAGATTGCGTTCCATACTGAATATCCCAAACGACAATCCCTCTCCATCTCCCCTCCCCAACCTGAATTGCATCATGTGTAGCCCAGCTGGACCATGTCTTTGTACGGATGGGGAAGTGCAGATACGCATTCCATTTTCCCCATATCTTATCCCACTTCTTGGGGCAGCCCCTGTTCGTGTAGACTTCTCTTTCCGCCAGCATACACCAGTCGACATCCCGCTCCCATTCCACAATTGTTGGTACGTCTGGGACGCCCCATTTACGGGCGGTATTACCCATTAGCTGCCCATAGTTGATCCATGTGGTTAAAGTCAGTGACATCCCAGATATTAAGAAGGCAAATCTTGGGGGATAATAAGGTGAACCCACACACCTCCCCGACTACTCGATTGACTGCTTCACAGTAAGGTCGTATCACAAGACATTCCCAAATCGTGTGGAAGAACTTACCCACCTCCCTGCATCTCCTTCTACAGTCCTCAAAGCCACCACGGCCCACGCACTTTTGCCTAGCTACTGTGGCGGCACATCTACGGAGGCAGCACATACACGTCTACCCTTACCTGGACGACTGGCTTGTTCAAGCAAAGTCAGCCCAGCAATGTGCCAACCACATGTCCCGCACCATTCACCTCCTTCACAGTCTGGGGTTCTCACTAAATTACCCAAAATCACATCTCCAACCCGCACACGTACAACAGTACCTAGGTGCGACCATAGACACTCTGGCGGCCACAGCTCGGCCAAATTTAGTGAGAATCAACAGCATGCAAATGCTGATTTCCAAGTTCAAACCACAACACTCCCTTCCCGCGCGAGTGTTCATGCAGTTGATAGGCATGATGGCCTCCTGCATTTTCATAGTCCCACACGCGAGACTACATATGCGCCCGCTTCAGGAGTGCTTAGCACGTCAATGGAACCAGGCTCACGGACAACTAAAAGACCTAGTGTTGGTGAGCGGTCGGGCATACGACTCTCTGCATTGGTGGAATCCACAAAACCTTTGCAAGGGCCGACCGTTCCAAGAGCCTGTTCCACAGATAATACTGACAGCGGACGCGTCTCTCCAGGGATGGGGAGCTCATGTACTCAACTACACAGTGCAGGGACTATGGACAACACAACAAAAGAAGATGCACATCAACCTTCTAGAACTGATGGCAATCTTCCTGGCTATGAAAGCATTCAAAGTACACTTGTGCAACAAAGTCGTGTTGATCCGGACGGACAACATGACCGCCATGTACTACATACAGAAGCAGGGAGGAACACACTCTCCACAGTTGTCTCATCTGGCTCAGAGCATGTGGAAGTGGGCCATTCAGAGGAACATGTTCCTCATGGCGGAACACCTCCCCGGCAAGGACAACCAGATGGCGGATCTGCTCAGCAGACACAGCCACCAGATGCACGAGTGGGAGTTACACCCATCAGTACTCCAACCGTACTTCCAGCAATGGGGTCATCCAGAGATAGACCTATTCGCCACAAGCGAAAACGCAAAATGCCAAAGCTTTGCCGCCAGGTTCCCACATCCACAGTCGCAGGGCAATGCGATATGGATGAACTGGTCCGGCAGATTTGCGTACGCTTTTCCCCCAGCACCGTTGATACCGCTGGTGGCTCGCAAACTCAGACAACACTCACTGACACTCGTCCTGGTTGCTCCAACGTGGGCACGCCAGCCATGGTACACCACTTTTCTCGAACTTTCCGTGGTGCCGCATCAAAGGCTGCGGATCAAACCCGCGCATTTGACGCAGAACCATGGAGAGATTCAGCACCCAGATCCGCAACAGCTGAACCTGGCAATCTGGCTCCTGAAGTCCTAGAGTTTGGCTACCTAAACCTGCCACCTGACTGTATGGACATCATTAAGGAAGCTAGAAGACCCACTACCAGAGCTTGCTATGCAGCCAAATGGAAAAGATTCGTCATCTATTGCAATAATAATGACATTAACCCGCTAGACGCATCCATCCAAAACATAATTTGTTACCTCTTACACCTATACCGATGCAATCTGGCGTACACCTCGATACGTGTCCATTTGACCGCAATATCAGCCTATCTCCAGAACAGGCAGCACCTCTCTTTATTCACAGTGCCTGCCATCAAAGCATTCTTGGAAGGACTCAAACGAGTAATTCCTCCAAGCCACCCACCGGCTCCGATGTGGAACCTCAACTTGGTCCTCACACGCCTGATGGGTCCACCCTTTGAACCTCTACACTCATGCGAGATTCAATTCCTTACCTGGAAAGTAGCTTTCCTAGTAGCGATCACTTCTTTAAGAAGAGTTAGTGAACTCCAGACACTAACCGTTCAAGAGCCATTTATACAGGTTCACGCCAACAGGGTCGTACTACGTACCAACCCCAAATTCATGCCCAAGGTGATATCGCAGTTCCACATGAATCAAACTATTGAACTGCCCGTTTTCTTTCAAAACCCACAAACTGTCGCAGAAAGAGCACTCCATACACTAGATGTGAAGAGAGCCCTCATGTACTATATCGACAGGACTAAGATCTTTAGGAAGACTAAACAACTTTTCGTTGCCTTTGCCCCACACCACAAAGGTAACGCTATCTCCAAAGCAGGTATAGCCAGATGGATCGTTAAATGTATTCAAATTTGTTATCAAAAGGCTAAACGTCATTAACGATTCCCCCACGAGCCCACTCAACACGCAAGTTAGGGGCCTCCATGGCTTTCCTGGGAAACATCCCTTTGCATGATATATGTAGAGCAGCCACCTGGTCCACTACACACACATTTACCAAACACTATTGTGTAGATGTGCAATCAAAACAGCAGGCAGCTGTAGGACAGGCTGTTCTCAAAACTCTTTTTCAGACCGCTGCAGCTGGCACTGGTAGCCGCCGCTAATAGGAGGTACTGCTATGTATTCTATGCACAGATATGAATTCAGCAGCCCACATGCCTCGAACTGAATATGCTACTTACCAGTATGCATCTGTTCTTGGCATGTAGGGCTGCTGACATTCATATCGCCCTCCCTCCTCCCCGGCGCCTGTAGCAGCTGCAGCTCTCAGAATTACTGTAAGCATGGTCATCACTTTCTGTATCTACGCCATCACTGCCACAATGGCGAAAAACAATCTGAGGATGGAGAGGATGCCCATGCGCACTGCAGTCCAGGGGAGGAGTCACCTATCCCAGGATACTTCGAAGACTCTTCCAGGACAACAACATGCAAACATCCGGACCCAACACTAGGCGGCGATCTATGCACAGATATGAATGTCAGCAGCCCTACATGCCAAGAACAGATGCATACGGGTAAGTAGCATATTCAATACTCTTTTTACTTCCTAATACCCAAAAGAGATGGTAGTCTCAGACCAATATTAGATCTCGGAGAACTCGATCTTTGCATTAAGTCAGATCATTTCCACATGGTGACACTTCAACAAATACGTCCTCTACTGAAGAAGGGCAACTTTCTGTCTACTCTAGATTTAAAAGACGCCTATTTTCATATTCCAATCCACCCCGGTCATTGCAAATTCCTCCGATTTGTGGTAGCGGGTCAACACTTCCAGTTCAAGGCACTCTCATTCGGAGTCACCGGAGCCCCCAGAGTATTCACAAAATGTCTGGCGGTAGTAGCTGCTCTCCTCAGAAGACAAACCATCCATGTCTTCCTATACTTGGACGACTGGCTCATCAAAGCTAGCACGTACCAGCAATGTCTTCAGCACACTTTCAGAACAATTCAGTTACTACATCAACTAGGGTTCACAATCAATGTGACCTAATCACATGTCCAACCAGCCAATGCTCAAGACTACCTTGGAGCCACAGTAGATACTCAAAAGGCTCTTGCCTTCCCCAGCGCAGACAGAATTAGAAATATTTAGGCTTTAATTCTCCAGTTTCAACCCTATCATTGGATTCCAGGTCGAGTTTATGTGCAACTGCTGGGAATTATGGCATCTTGCATCATAATAGTCCCCCATGCCAGGCTGCACATGCGTCCACTTCAAGAAAGCTTAGCCAGTCAGTGGAACCAGTCACAGGGTCTATTGACCCATCTAGTAAGCGGCCGCACTCATCGCTCTATACTGGTGAACACAAAATTTGTCAAAAAGGACAACCGTTCATAGACCCGGTTTCACATATTGTACTGACAGCGGACTCGTTCCTTACTGGCTGGGGAGCTCACCTACAACATCACACAGTGCAAGGCCTTTGAGGTCACCAGCAAAAGCGGCTCCACATCAGTCATCTAGAGCTGCTTGCAATCTTTCTAGCCCTCAAAGCATTTCAGACTCGCCTGGAGGGCTGTCTTGGTTCGTACAGACAACATGACAGCTATGAATTACATACAAAAACTGGGGACGCACTCTCTCCAACTGTCCCACTTAGCTCAAGACATGTGGAAGTGGGCCATTCACCACAAACTTTATTTCCTGGTGGAACATCTCCCAGGAGTGAACAACCAGATTGCAGATCTCCTCAACAGGCAGAGACCGCAAATAATGGGAACACCACCCTCAGGTTCTCCTCCCATACTTTTAAAGTTGGGGAGTCCCATACCAAAAAGCCAAACACCGAAGCTTCACCTCCAAGTACCCCATCAAAGGGCAATGCACTATGGATAAACTGGTCGGATATTTTCCTATTCTTTTCCACCTCTCCCCCTTATTCCATTAGTGGTTTGCAAGCTCAGGCAAACGTGTCACTCTAATCCTAGTAGCTCCCACATGGGCACGTCAACCTTGGTTCACAACCCTCTTGGAACTATCTCTGGTTCCTCTTCAAAAGCTGCATTTATCTTCGTCTCCTCAAACAGAGCCATGGAGAAATCAGACATCCAGATCCCAAACAGCTGAACCTCGCGATCTGGCTCCTGAAATCTTAGTTTGGTTACTTAAACCTTCCACCTGAATGTATGAATATCATTAAGGAAGCTAGAAAACCTACTACAAGGGCCTGCTACGCAGCTAAATGGAACAGATTTGTTATCTACTGTGGTAATAAACATCACCCCTCTTAATGCTTCCATACAAAACATCCTTTGCTATTTGTTACACTTGGAACAATTAGCGTTGGCTTATACATCTATTAGACTACACCTAGCGGCAATCACAGCATATATACAAAATAGACCGCATTTGTCGTTATTCAGTGTACCTGTGATCAAAGCTTTCATAGAAGGACCTAAAAGAGTCATACCACCAAAACTTCCACCAGCTCCACTGTGAAATCTTAATATAGTCTTTACAATTTTAATGGGCCCACCTTTTGAGCCCATGCACAAATGCGAACTACAGTTCCTCTCCCGGAAAACATCTTTCCTCACTACAATCACATCATTAAGGAGAGTGAGTGTATTACAGGCCTTATCCATTCAAGAACCATTTTTCCAACTACACAAAGACAAAGTGGTCCTTCGTGCTAATCCTACATTTTTTACCTAAGGTCGTATCTGCATTTCACATAAATCAGTCGGTAGAATTACCTGTATCCTTTCCTCAACCTGATTCAGTTACAGAAAGCGTTCTACACACCTTAGATGTTGGAAGAGCACTCTTGTACTACACTGAAAGGACAAAATCTTTTTGTAAAACCAAACAACTTCGTTGCTTTTGCGCCACCACACAAAGGCAATCCCATCTCAAAATCGGATATTGCAAGATAGATTGTTAAATGCATTCAAATCTGCTATGAAAAAGCAAAAACAACTCCTAACTGTACCCCCTAGGGCACATTCCACTCGTAAGTTAGGGGCCACTATGGCTTTTTTAGGAAACATTCGTATTGCCATTTGCAATGCTGCAACATGGTCTACACCGCACACATTCTCTAAACGTTATTGTGTAGATGTGTTGGAAAGAAAACAAGCCAATGTGGGTCAAGCAGTACTTAAAACACTATTTCAGACAGCTCCAACAGCTACAGGTTAGCCACTGCTTTGGGAGGATGCTGCTATAAAATCTCTGCACAGCATGTGATCTACAGCTCACATGCCTCGAACGGATAATGTTACTTACCCAGTAAGCATCTGTTCTTGGCATATAGAGCTGTAGAGCCACATGCACCTACCCGCCTCCCTGGATACATGTAGCTGCTGCAGATCTGTTTCATTTATATACATACGCATGGGCATCTATTCTTTACTACTACTCCATTCTCCCCCTCTGTGGCAAACAATGTAGTCCATACCCATGCGCACTATCGAAAGGAGGAGTCACCTACCTTTTGTGACTGGAAAGACTTCTTCAAAGAAAAACAAGTGCAAACATCCAGACCCAACACTAGAAGGCGAGCTATGCACAGCATGTGGCTCTACAGCTCTGCATGCCAAGAACAGATGCTTACTGGGTAAGTAACATTATCCTTCTGGTGTATACTGTATCTGCAGATTGCTCACTTCGCCCGCCCCTGTTCTGTAGAGTGGTACATGAACATCATAATAAAATTCCATGTTGGATTTTGGCACACTGTCACCTACAGTTTGAAGCTTTCAGTTTCTGAGGGCCTGGAAGTAGAAAGATTAAGACACTGATGCTCGCTTGTAGGGAGCTCTTCTTAATCACGTCCTCTGTGGTATGGAGCCTTAAGGTATGTTGCCTGCAGGCATATGGGGCAATTTCTATAATATTCTCCAGGTGACTGAGATATTCTAAAGGTGAGGAATCAAAGGTTAGAGTAACCACCAGAAATTGTTACCGAAGGTAAGTAACTTGTTCTGCAGCATGTTAACTTTTTTCTTTCCAGTGTTGTCCACATTTAACTTCCAGTGAACTTAAGAAAATCATTGGATAAATATTTCTCATTTGCTGTTAAACCTGCTTAAAAGTAAACATACAAAGTTTCATGATTGTTTTTTCATGTTGTTTTTTCAGAGCTGCGATATTTGTCAAGAGCAGTTTGAACAGTATTGGGATGAAGAGGAGGAGGAATGGCATCTGAAAAATGCTATTCGTGTTGACGAGCAGGTAATGTGAATCCCCTTGATTCTGCTCGATAGGCGTACTACAGTGAGTTTTAAATCAATAAGGGGTTTTCATCATGACATCCTAATGGAATTGGGGACATACATTTCTAAGACAATAGGATTTTCTAATAAAGGAAACC
Source organism: Triturus cristatus (assembly GCF_964204655.1). Taxonomy (NCBI): domain Eukaryota; kingdom Metazoa; phylum Chordata; class Amphibia; order Caudata; family Salamandridae; genus Triturus; species Triturus cristatus. The sequence continues at coordinate 1,433,241,896 of NC_140591.1, read as the reverse complement.
CAGGGTGACTCATTATCCTTCTCCTTTCTCTCATACGTGTATCGGAAAAGGAACATTTTAGCTATTTGGCTTATGATTAAGGTATTTCACACAGAATATCATGAAGCCTTGTATAAAAACTTTGCCCGGTGAGTAGCCGCCTGTGACCTTGATGATCCTGTAAGCCCAATGGAGCCACTCCCTTTTAGTCTATAATTTTTCCGACTTTAGAGCATGGCTCTGATGTTACATAGATACACAAACTGTACCCTTTTTAATTCAGGGATGCTAATGTTCTCTCAACTGAGGCTATGCAATGACTGACAGTGGAGGCAGTATGTTTATATTTGGGGCCGTGTTTTTTACTTGAACCCTGTGAGTGTGCTGGCTACCTCCTCCTTTTTAAAATGCTTGTAAAAGTCTATTGACTTGGTGTCCTTATTCTTTATCATGCCTGTGTAAAAAGGTTGTTTGTGTGTTGTAAATGTGGAGAGTGCTGCAGTCTATTGGACCAACTACTATTGCACAAAATTATCTATTTTGTGCTAGACTGGTGTTGTCCACCTCTGTCATCGTAGCCTGCATGTATATTTCATGTCTTTCCTGAAACTGGTGCACTTGATATGTCGGGGAATTTGCCAACCCATTCTTATCCAGCAGTGCTTTAAAAGCTTCATAGGCTATAATGGCCTTAAGCCCAGCCAAACAGCTGCCAGCACCCTCTAGAACACTCTCAGCAGAGGCAGGTCCTCTCAGCTTTTCACCGCACGTCGTGTGGAAGGTAGTCTCCCTGAGTGTGTGAGAAGCTAGGTTTCTGTTGCAGTAAACCCTAGCCCCCACACACTTTTTGCCAGACTACTGATGCACTATGACTTGATGTGCCCTGGGTCCCTGCCAATCAGGTTCCCAGGACCTGTGTTCTTTCCCCAAAACTGTACCCAATTGGCATCTCTGGCCACAGGTCAGCCCCTGGTAAGTGGTACCGCAGGTACCAAGGGCACTGTGATCAGGGAAGACCTCCAAGGGCTGCAGCACTTATTGTGTCACCCTTAGAGGGCCTGTACCATTACACTCACACACTGTCTTTGCAGGCTGCGTGTCTTGGTTCAGAACAAAGTGAAGAGTCGACATGGCACACATCCCTGTGTGCCATGCCTACAACCCACTGCCCTGGCATAGATCAGTCACCCCTCTAGCTGGTGCCCTATACCAGTGGTGAGGGTACAGGTGCATGAGCCCTGTACCCTTACAGTGTCTAAGTCCATTCTTAAACATTGTAAGTGCAGTGCTGCCATTAAGAGTATATGGTGCTGGGAGTTTGTCATTATGAACCCCACAGCACCCTAATGGCTGCACTGAGAACTGAGAAGTTTTGTATCAAAATTCTCAGCACATTAAACCCACACTGTTGCCAGTGTGGGATTTCATAAAAAATGCACACAGATGGCATCTTAGAGATGCCCCCTGAAAAACGACCTACCACTAGTGTCCAGGCTGAGTGGCTGCTTTCAGCTGCCACCACCAGACATGTATCTGGACCTCTGGGTCGAGAGCCTGCTGCTCTCGGGGGCCCGAAACAATGCACATTTTGGGACGAGGTGCCAAGCCTCTTCCCCCAGGATGGGCAGGGTCCACGATGGGGAAGCTTCAAAGGCTTGCCGCCTTTGTGAGCTTCCCCAGGCCACTTGCTGCTTTCAGCCACTAGTCCTCACTGGTTCTGACCCCCACTTTGGGTGGGAGAACCAGCGTGAAAAACAAGTGAGGAAGACGCCAGTCCCGAAGCTGCGTTCCAGGAGGGACGCACAGATTGTTGGAGGAAGAGGAGCACCAGCAAGAACATGAGGAAGGGGAGATCCTCGACTCCATTGACGACTTTGAGGATATACAGGAGGCCAGTGGCCTGGATACTTCCCCGGAGTGGGAGCTTTCTTCTCCGAAGGCCTTGACTTCACAGGATGTTGCCCATTACCACACAGTTATCAGGGACCGGCGGGATTTTACATCTTCCTTTTTCAGCCAATTCTTTGGTTCTCATGTGGATGATGAGATGGCCCAAATTATTTCTGAATTGGACACTCAATAAAGGCTGTAGGTTTAGAGAAGGAGGAGTATAGAAGCTTTAAGAACGGAGGTATGTCGCTCACAGGGTGCAAGCCCCTCGGTGGCAGCCTCCCCAGCAACAACAAGCATTGGCATAGCCAATAGGTCTCGCTTTTGGGACCTTATAAGAGTTTAGCCATGCAACAGTTGCATAACTAAATACTTATAAGGTCCCAAAAGCTAGACCTATTGGCTATGCCAATGCTTGTTTGTTTATTACTGCTCTCTAGTAATGGCGGCACCCGTGCTTTAGCTTAAACATCTTAAGCTAACGTCGGGTGCCGCGATTGCTTCAAAAGTAAAGAATTTTCTATTTCTTTACTTTTGAAGCAATCTCAGCACCCGACTTTAGCCTAAGATGTTTTTTTTGTTTTTTTAAATATTTTTATTAAATGCTAAAGGCACTTCAACATACACAGCTCCGCGCCTACAACCCGGGGGCCGGCTACAGTTTGGCAAATTTGAACCCAACAGCACAGGCTATCCCACATCCAGGAGGCCGGGCATCACCATGTGCAGCCGGTGCAGCTCTTGTAGTATTCCAAGTCGCTTTTACAAGAAGACATTGTCTTTAAAGTGACCCCCTGAGAGTAGCACATTCAGGGCATGTGTTACTAGTCTCTTGAATACCTCTATTCCGTACCTTTGGCCATAAACTCTATTCCCCCTATCCCCGCCACAGAACCCCAACAGACCCCCCCCCGCCCGCTCCGTCCAAACAGTTGAGGTCACCTGGCAGCTGCCACCCTGTGGGTAGTATTGCACTCAGTTCCCACCCGCGCCCCGACACCATGCGGCGTCTCTGATATTCTACATCACCTCTAATCTGGTAGCTCCAGTGCGGATCTCATGCCTCCGCCCCTCAAGCGCTTTCCGCAGGAGCTTCCTCCGCTACGCCCTCCGAGCTGATCCCCTCCTGTCCGTTTTCCGCTTCCATACCACTCCTACCAATATATTCGGCATATAGCCCCCAAAGATTTTTGGGCCACGCATCCAGCTTCGCGCCACTCGTCGTTTCGCAATGAGAATCCCCATATCTACCAACCGCCGCGCCGCCTTTGGCACCACCTGGAGTATCCCAGCAGGGCCACCGCCGGATCGGGAGCCAGCTCCACCTCTGCCACTCTAGCTACCTGCCGATAGACCGCCTCCCAGAATCTGTATATGCCCGAGCAGTGCCACGCAAGGTGTATAAAGTCTGCCATTGGGTGCTGGCATCGTTCACACGCCGAGTCCTCTCGCAGGCCATAACGGTGCAGTCGCTCCGGGGTATAATAAATCCTATTTATAAATTTGAAGTGAACTAACCTATGTCTGCCGTGCAGGGAGATGCGTCGTATCCCCGTACAACAGTATGCCCACATGGCGTCGTCGACCGCAATGCCAAGGACTCTCTGCCAGGCCAGTCGGGTCGGGCCTTAGTGTACTCCTGCGATCTCCGCGACAGCGCCGTGCGATATAACTTAGAGATCAACTTCTGGGGACTCTTGTTTTTGATAATAAAGGACAACTCCGGGACTTCCGGCGGTTCCGCCATGTCGTCCCCCAGCAGCTGTCTCCAAGCGTGGAAACGTTGCAACTGCGTGACACCCCCCGCCGACACGGCTACCTCCTCCCACGTCTTGACTACTCCGTTCACGAACATGTCCCCCATTGTGTGCACACCCAGCGCTTTGAGTGACCGCACCACCCCCTCTTCCTTGCAGGGGGTCAGCCACCCCGCCCATTCCAGTGGCATCGCCGGTGAGTACAGCAATGCCCCCAGCGTGCGCTGTAAAATATTATTCCAGGCATGTCGGGTTGAGTTTAGCGAGTTCAGGAACCCCGTTCTGCGATCCGACGGCTCGAAGATGACAGCAGGGAGCGGGAGCGGGGCTGCGAATAATGTCTCCAATTTAAGATACGGGACGGCTCCATCCCCGTGCATCCAGCTGTGTGCCCGAGCCCCTTGCGCCACCCTGTAATATAGCTCGAAATCCGGTGCCCCCAGGCCGCCCAAATGGTAGGGCAACGTCAAAACCTGCCAGCTGATTCGTGTCTGCCCGCCCGCGCCAACCGCAACAGGAATCCTTTGAGCCTAGCAAAGAAGGCGCGCAAGAGCACCATGGGGATGTTAACAAACAAGAACAGGAACCTGGGGAGCACCACCATCTTCATGATGGATATGCGTCCCAGCAGCGAGAGAGGCAACTTAATCCAAGCCTCCACGTCATCCTAGAGTTTGCTGATAGCCCTGCCATAGTTCTCAGACAGCACTACCTCCGAATCCATATGCAGCTGGATTCCCAGGTAGCGGACCACGTCATCCGACCACTGCAGCGGATACTCCATCTCAAAGGGGACCGTGACCGGCGTCAACTGGAACATTATGGATTTGGTCCAGTTCACCTTTAGGCCTGAGAGTGCCCCAAAATGAACCACCACCCGCAGCACAGGGGCTAGGTTATTTTCTGGGTCCCGAACGTATAGCAGAGTATCATCCGCGTATGTGGAGACCACTATCTTGTAATTTGGGAAGTTGATTCCCCTCAGACTGTGATATTCCCGTAGGGCACACGCCAATGGTTCCGCCACCAGTGCATACAAGATAGGCATAGGCATCGCGCCCGTAACTGTCTCCCAGCCGTAGCCTCGCAGTGGGTCCGCTGTACAGCACCCCAACCGGCTGCAGAAAAACCGGGCCCAGCCCCATTCTCGTCAGGACCTGCTGCATAAACGGCCATTCCACAGAGTCAAAAGCCTTTTCCAAGTCAAGAAAGACTGCTAGCGCACGCGTATCTGGGTGCACATGTTGCATGGTTCCTAACACCGTCCTCAGATTGTACGTGAGGTTCCTGCTGGGCACGAACCCCGCCTGTTCCGGGGCAACAAGCTCCGGGGTTAGCAGGGCCAATCGAGTGGCCAAAACTTTCGCGTATAGTTTAGCGTCGATGTTTAACAGCGACAGTGGCCTATAGGAACTGCATTCCTCCGGAGGCTTACCAGGTTTTGGGATCGCGACCAAAAGAGCTTCTCGCATGGAGGGCGGCATGTGCCCTGTAACGCACATATCAAACAATGTCTATGTGCGGGAGGAGCTGATCTATAAAGGTTCAATAGAAAGCGACAGTGAGGCCGTCCACTCCCGGTGCGCTATCTGCCCGCATGCTTGCCAGTGCCTCCAGAATTTCGTCCCGCTCAATAGGCAGGGCCAAAAATTCCCGGTGTTCGTTCGAGAGAAAAGGCAGCTTAATGTAGTCCAGATAGTCCCCTATGCTATCCTCCATGCCGGTCTGTTGTGAAGCATACAACTTAGCATAGTACGACTGAAAGCGCGTAGCTATATCGTCTTCGTCTGTTAAGAGCGACCCTTCCTCCGACCTGACCTGGGTGATAACGGCTCTACGCCTACGGGCTTTAAGTAGATTAGCTAATATCGATCCGGGTCTGTCACCCTCCCCATATACCCTGGCGGTAGCGTACTCCCCCAAGTGCAGTATCTCCGCATCCGCAGTCTCGTGAAAAATTCCACCAGGAGGACTTTCATCTCCTCAGCCGCGCCCTCCACCTCTGCTACGCGCTGCTGGGCCTCCAGGTCTCCCAGCCTGCGCTCCAGCGTTGTCAGCCGCTGCCTAATGTCCCGCAAGACCCCCAAGTGTTTGGCCATTGCCACTCCGCGGATATAGACCTTAAAGGTCTCCCAGATAGTCTGGAAGCTGTCCACGGATCCCAAATTGGTATCGAAGAACTGCCCAATGGCTTCCGCCAGTTCCTCCTTAAAGAGGGGGTCCATCAGCGAGTATGGGGGAAAGCGCCACAGAAATGGCGGAACAGCTCTACTGGGCGCGGCCAACTGCATCAGCACCGGAGAGTGATCAGAGAGCGTGCGCGGCAACACCCTACATGCTCGCACCAGCAAAAGGAGCGTCGTCGATGCAAGCCAGTAATCTATGCGCGTATGCAAGCTGTGGTATGCCGAGTAGTGCGTGAAGCCCCCCCTGTTCCGGGTGGAGAGTTCTCCACACACCTGCCAGATCTAAACAAAGCATTTCTCGCGATATCTCCTTCGCCGCTGCCGACTGTGTCCTTACCGGGCCGCCCGATCTGTCCCTCCCAGGATTCAAAACTACATTAAAGTCCCCTCCCCACAGCACCCTCCGAGGTCCTTAATCTTGGCCGCCAACTCAGTGTAGAGTTCAGGGCAATCAAAGTTCGGGCCATAGCACTTAACCAACAGTAAATCTAAACCTCTGCCCTGAAAACGCGTTAGCACAAATCTGCCTGCGCTATCCGTAGCTACCAACTGCGTTCTATAGTCCGCCCTCGGGTTGACCCAAGTCAACACCCCTCTGGAGTGTGTTGTGAACCCCGCCGCATGCGCAGCGTTGCAGAGCCCCCTGGAGCGCAGCATAGGACTGCTGTTAGGGAGATGCGTTTCCTGAAGGAATGCTATGTCTATCTCATGCCTCTTAAGGTAGTGCATAACTTTACGGACCTTATGGTGATCATTCAGACCCCTGACATTCCAAGTCAGAATTCTGAGAGTGCCAAGGCGTTCAGGCGTGCTTGTGCTATTAATGGACATCTTTCTTGCCGGAGCTCAAATCGCCCATGACTCTGTGTCGCAAGCAGCAGGTGCTCAAAAATGTACAACTCGATGCATACTGGCAGTTAAACCTCAAAACCCTACAAATGGAACCCCCTCCTCCCACAGCAGACCCACCCCAACTTGGCCTTGCAGTTTCCCATATCTGGGCACCCTAAACCTCCTGTGAGAAAGTGCCATCTTTCTTGCATGGTATGCCCCCACTTTTTGCTAAATTGCTGAATGTACTTCGATTGAGTGTACCCTGGGTTCCTGCCAATCAGGTGCCCAGGGCCTATGTTCCTTCCTTAAACCACACAAACTCCAAATTGGCAAACCCTAGCCACATGTCAGCCCCTAGTAAATGGTACCCTAGGTACCCAGGGCCTTGTGACCAGGGAAGGCCTCTAAGGGCTGCAGCACTCATTGTGCCACCCTCAGAGGCCCTGTACCCTTACACACACACACTGCCCTTGCAGGCTGAGTGTCTGGGGGCAGGACAAAACAAAGAGTCGACATGGCACACATCACTGTGTACCATGCCCATCACCTACACTGCCAAGGCATATGCCAGCCACCCCTCTAGCTGGGTGCATTACGCCTATGGTGTGGGCACAGGAGCAGGAGCCCTGTGCCCCTACAGTACCCGGGTCCATTCCTGGGCACTGTAAGTGCAGTGCTGTCATTTAAGGATACATGGTGCTGAGAGCTTGTCAAACACGAGCTCCACAGCACCATACTGGCAACACTGAAGCCTGGGAAGTTTGGTATCAAACTTCTCAGCACATTGAACCCACACTGATGCCAGTGTAGGATTTAATGTACTAAGCACCCCAGAGGGCATCTTAGAAGATGCCCCCTTACAGCTAACTTGCAATCCACGTCTGCTCTGAGGCTGCCCAGGCTGCCACACAGCAGACACGTTGCTGGACCCCTGGGTGGGAGAGCCCCTGCTCTCCCGGGCCTGCAACAATGCACATCCTGGGTGAGGTGGGAAATCTCCTCCCCCAGGATGAGCAAAGGGAAGCTTCAAAGGCATGCCGCCAGTTGGAGTTTCCCCAGGCCACTGCAACCCCCCACTCTGGCGGGAAGCTTGGCCGGAAACCCCATACAAGGACAGGGGATGTGCCAGCCTGCCCACCCCACCCCTCAGGTGGGGGAGGCGAGGTGAAGCACATCTCCGGGCTCTCGCCATCTTGAAGATGGGAGGCCCTACCCTATCAGGATTAGGCTACTGCCCCCCTCCCACAGGAGAGAGGCAGGATAGGGGGTGTACCCACCCCAGGACAAGGACCCATTGGTCCCTGGCCTTCACCTACCTGTAACGCCCCTAAATCTAGTATTTAGGGGCCCCCTGAACCTTCCTTCCCCAGATTCCAGATAGAAAAACGACAAGAAGAGCAAGAAGAACAAAGACCTGCCCTGCAGCTGCTAAAAAGAGAAGAAGACACCAACTGCTTTGGCCCCAGCCCTACCGGCCTGTCGACTCTCGAACCTGCACCAGCGCGGCATCCCACGTGGCCAGCAACCTCCCCAACCCCGGAGGACCTGGCTACCCTTTAGCTCTAAGCCCCTGGGACTCCCACGAGTAGAGGCTCTACTCAAGAAACCTACTTGCTATCCCTGGCACCAGCCCGGGACCGCGGACCCAACACACTCTGCACCAGCCAAGCCTGGCCAGTGCCGGAGTGGACAAAGACCCTGAGGACGACCCCACGGCGACTGTGACCCCGAGTCCGGCACCCAAGGACCCCCCTCGACATCCCGGAAGAAGCCTGCAGCCTCAGAACCAAGTGCCACCCCAACCGCGATCAACCAGAGGGTAAGATTCCCGACGTCAAAAGGCACCCCTGCACCCGGCGCCCTGCGACCCCCTGTGCCCAATCCCGGGGTACCCACCTAACCTACAACTACCCAACTTACCTCTCGAAGTGGTGGTGGCACCTGAAACATCCTCGTCCCCGAGCCTGCAGCCTCTTTCCAAACCGGAACATTCCCATTGATTTCCATTGAGCGCCCTAAGGCTCAAAAGCACCCTGCACCCAGCCGCCCGAGTGGCCCTGGCAGTGCCCTCTCTACTCTAACCTACTTCCCCACTTGCCCTGAGTAAGTGACCAGGAGCCCAGCTCCCACAGCCGCGTGGCTTGCCAGACAGCAGCCACCAACCAAGGCCCCCCTATCCCTCATAGGATAACATTGGGCCCAACTCTCTCTGCACCCGGCCGTCCTGAAACCGCTGAGGGTGAACCAACTGTGCTTACCTGACACTGGGGGACCCCTGAGTCCATGCCCGGAATTTCAACATTACCAGTCGAGTACTTACCCTTAAACCGCTAACTTCATTTTCCTCATAGGGTAACATTGACTGGCTTTTTCTTCAAAAATCTTCTAAGTGTGAACTTTTCAAAACTGCAAAAATTCACCAAAAATCAGCCAAGTGACAAAAACGAATTTACTCACCTGCTCCTAGGTGAGCTCCCAGTGCTGGATCTTGGTGCCCAGCCCTGACTCTGAAAAGTGTTCACAACTATACTTACTTCTAACTCATTTTTCTCCCATAGGAAACCATTGTCTGCTTTTCTGTGAAATTTCTTCTAAGTGTCTACTTTTGCAAATTTGAAATATTCTTTTAAAATCGTACCATTTCTGCAAACGAAATTACTTACCTGCTTTTGATAAGGACCCCAGTCCTGGGTCTAGGCACCCAGTCCTGGATTACTACAGTAACGATAAAGTACTCTACCTGCAATTTGAATTTCTTGCCATAGAGATCCATTGAATGTTTTCTGTGAAATATTTTCTAAGTGCTAACTTTTGAAATAGCTAAATATTATCTAAAAATCCTTACAGTTATTAAGTCGACTCTCCTCACTTGATTCTGAATACTGACCCCAGGCTGGTTCTAGGATCCAGACCTGGAATTCCAAAAGTAATCTGAAAAGTAATTTATTACAAATAACCTGAATTTACCATTGAGCTCAATGCATTGTTATGTTTAGGAAATAGGATTGTTTATTGCAACCAACTGTGACTGTTTTACAAATTTATTGCTTGAAACAAAAGTATTTATATTCAACCTCTCATTCTGAGAAAGTATATTTTTATCCCCTTGTGGTTCTAAAAATAAAACAAGCATATATTTTATATATACAAATCATTGGCCTAGAGTTCAGTTATTGAGTGTGTGAAACCATTTGCTGACTGAGTGTGTACAATAAATGCTTTACACTGTCCTCTGGTACTGCCTTACTGCTCGACCAAGCTACCACTTTTGAGAGTAAGGTCATACCTAACTTTGACCTCTATCAGCCTCTGGGGGACTGTGGACTCTGTACACCCTGTACCTATTAGGGAACAGTATATACAGAGCCACTTTCTCACATTGGTGGATCAGCGGTGGGATACAAACTTGCATTTGTTGGACTACTTGGTTACCATCTGATCACACGACAGAACTCTTAAAAATTGCCTTTAGAATTCTGATTGGTTTTTCCAAAATTACTAAAAGTCTTGCTAGGGCCTTGCTTAAGTCCCATTAGAATTTTAGAAAAATAAAAGTCACTATAGTCAGGGTAGAGGGTTAGAACTGTCAGGTTAGAATGTCTCAAACAAACCCAGCTATTAGTGATAATAATAACATGGACCTGGTGGAGGAGCTCGACCTCACACCTTACTTACACTTGTCTTTCAAGGAATTGAGGTCCTTATGTAAACTCAAAAATTTACAAATGGGTCAGCATCCATCCAAACAAGGGCTCCAGGAGCTCCTGGCTGAGTATGCTAAAGACCACCCATCTGAACATGGTGATGGCCAGTCAGATGAGGAAAGGGAAACAGGGGAGGAGGACAGCAACCTCCCCATACTATTCCCTAGGGAGGAGATGGCACCCATACCCTCCAACTCAAGACATAGCATCTGGGCACCTAGAGACCACACAGGTGGCTCTGGTCCCAGAGACAACACTGGGGGACCCCCCAGTGAAGAGGACAGCCTTGTGAGGCTGGCCAAAAGAATAGATCTAGAGTCCAGGCTGCTGGCTCTAGAAAAGGAAAGGAGAGAGATGGGTTTAGCACCCATCAATGGTGGCAGCAATAATAAAAACAAGGATAGGGAGGAAACTTCTGACCTTAAAATCCCCAAAGGGATTGTCCCTAAATTTGAGGAAGGTGATGATATCACCAAATGGTTCACAGCCTTTGAGAGGGCTTGTGATATCAGGAAAGTAAAGAAACCTCTCTGGGGGGCACTCCTGTGGGAACTGTTCTCTGGTAACTGCAGGGACAGGCTTCTGACCCTCTCTGGGCCAGAAGCAGGATCCTATGACCTCATGAAGAAAGCTCTGATTGAGGGATTTGGATTCACCACTGAGGAGTATAGAATTAGGTTCAGGGGGGCTCACAAAACCCAGACCCAGTCCTGGATTGATTTTGTAGATTTCTCAGTGAAGACACTGGATGGTTGGTTAGCTGGACATGGTGTGCAGGATTTTACTGGATTGTACAATTTATTCATGAAGGAACATATTTTGAGTAACTGCACAAATGAAAAGTTGCATCAGCATTTGGTAGACCTAGGTCTAATTTCTCCCCAAGAATTGGGAAAGAAGGCGGACCACTGGGTCAAGACTAGGGTGACCAAGACAACCACTGGGGGTGACCAAAAGAAGGTGGTCACAAAACCTCCCCAGGGGAAAGGTGGTGAGAATCCCCAAGATAAAAAGTCTGAGTCTTCCAAAGGGCCCCAAAAACCTGTTCAGGTGGGTGGGACCCAAACTACTCCCTATGTGCCCCAACCATATAGGGGGAAGAACTTTGATCCCTTAAAGGCCTTTTGTAATACCTGTAAGAAGCAGGGACACCTAACTGTATCTTGCCCCCAAAACAAAGCCCCTAAGGCACCCAGTACAGCCACTCCTGGGGCAGCAAGTATACAAATGGGATCAGAGGTGTACCCTGAGCAAATCTGGGAACACACTGAAGCAAGTTTAGTCTCCTTGGGAGAAGTGGAGTTTGCCACTGTGGCTGTGTGGCCCCCCAACTTGAAGAAATACTTACAGTACCCCTGGGTGAATGGAACTAGGGTAGAAGCTCTGAGGGATACAGGTGCCAGTGTCACTATGGTGAAAGACACACTGGTTTCCCCTGAGCAATACTTGATTGGGAAGTCTTACCCAGTCACCAACGCTGACAGTGTCACCACTAGTCATCCCATGGCCATGGTAACATTAGGCTGGGGGGGGGTTACTGGCCTGAAACAGGTAGTGGTCTCTCCAAAGTTGCCAGCTGCATGTCTGCTTGGAAATGATCTGGAAACCTCAGCCTGGGCTGAGGTTGAGTTAAAGGCCCATGCAGCCATGCTGGGCATCCCTGAATTGGTGTGTGTGCAAACCAGAGCACAGAGCAAGAGGAAGGGTGAAAAAGTAGGTTTGGAGCCTGGAATAATGGCCCAACCAACCAAGAGGAAGGACAAGAAGACTGGGGGACCAGCTTCTGTACAGCCCAACACTCAGAACCCCTCTCCCCCTGGAGAGGATGTAGATACCTCTGAGGGAACTGAGTCCATGGAGCTTGACCCTTACCAGGTTGAACTCTTGGGCCCAGGGGGACCCTCTAGGGAAGAGCTGTGCCAGGGTCAGCGAGACTGTCCCACTCTTGAAAGCCTGAGACAACAAGCTGCTTCAGAAGCCAGGGGAGATGTCAGTGGTACCCACAGAGCTTATTGGGAAGAGGGATTACTGTATGCTGAGGCAAGAGACCCCACTCCTGGAGCCACCAGGAGGGTGGTAGTGCCACAGAAGTACAGAGAGTTCCTCCTAACTTTGGCTCATGACATCCCCCTAGCTGGACATCTGGGGCAATCCAAAACTTGGGAAAGGTTAGTGAGTCACTTTTACTGGCCCCAGATGCACCAAAAGGTGAAGGAGTTTGTCAGCTCCTGTGTTACCTGTCAGGCCAGTGGCAAGACAGGTGGCCACCCAAAGGCCCCCCTCATTCCACTACCAGTGGTGGGGGTCCCCTTTGAAAGGGTAGGCGTGGACATTGTGGGTCCACTCGAACCTCCCACAGCCTCAGGGAACAAATTCATTCTAGTAGTAGTGGATCATGCTACTAGGTACCCTGAAGCAATTCCACTTAGGACTACTACAGCTCCTGCAGTAGCCAAGGCCCTCCTGGGTGTCTTCACCAGGGTGGGTTTTCCTAAGGAGGTGGTTTCAGACAGAGGTTCCAACTTCATGTCTGCTTACCTAACACACATGTGGAAAGAGTGTGGAGTGCAGTACAAGTTTACTACACCCTACCACCCACAAACCAATGGCCTTGTTGAGAGGTTCAACAAGACATTGAAAGGTATGATCATGGGACTCCCTGAGAAACTCAAAAGGAGGTGGGATGTCCTATTACCACGCTTGCTTTTCGCCTACAGGGAAGTGCCACAGAAGGGAGTAGGTTTCTCACCCTTTGAACTTCTGTTTGGTCATCCTGTAAGGGGACCACTGTGTCTTGTAAAGGAGGGCTGGGAGAGGCCTCTTCAAGAACCCAAACAGGACATAGTGGACTATGTGCTTGGCCTAAGGTCCAGAATGGCTGAGTATATGGAAAAAGCATCCAAGAACCTTGAGGCCAGCCAGGAGCTCCAGAAGCACTGGTATGACCAAAAAGCTGCACTGGTTGAATTTCAACCAGGGCAACAGGTGTGGGTTTTGGAGCCAGTGGCACCAAGGGCTCTCCAAGACAAATGGAGTGGCCCTTACCCTATCCTAGAGAGAAAGAGTGAGGTCACCTATCTAGTTGACCTGGGCACTAGCAGGACACCCAAAAGGGTCATCCATGTGAACCGCCTTAAACTCTACAATGATAGGGCTGACATCACCATGCTGATGGTGACTGATGAAGAACAGGAAGCAGAGAGTGAGCCACTCCCTGACCTCCTATCCTACAGCCCAAAAGATGGGTCAGTAGATGGTGTGATTTTCTCAGACACCCTCTCTGCCCAACAGCAGACTGACTGCAAGCAAGTCTTGCAACAATATGCTAGCCTCTTTTCCCTGACCCCTGGTCTGACAAGCTGGTGTACCCATGATGTGGACACTGGTGACAGTGCACCTGTCAAGAACAAAATCTATCGACAGTCAGATCAAGTCAAGGAAAGCATCAAAGCTGAGGTCAGCAAGATGCTGGAGTTAGGGGTCATTGAGCCTTCAGAGAGCCCCTGGGCTAGCCCAGTGGTTCTGGTCCCCAAACCTCATCAACAGGGTGAAAAGAGAGAGATGAGGTTCTGTGTGGACTATAGAGGGCTCAACTCTGTCACCAAGACAGATGCTCACCCTATCCCAAGAGCAGATGAACTGATAGACAAATTGGGGGCTGCCAAATTTCTCAGTACCTTTGACTTAACTGCAGGGTACTGGCAGATTGGCATGGCCCCAGGAGCAAAAGAAAAGACAGCATTCTCCACCCCTGATGGGCATTATCAGTTTACTGTGATGCCCTTTGGGTTAAAGAATGCCCCTGCCACCTTCCAGAGGTTGGTGAACCATGTCCTGGCTGGGTTGGAGTCCTTTAGTGCAGCTTATCTTGATGATATTGCTGTCTTTAGCTCCACCTGGCAGGATCACCTGATCCACCTTGGGAAGGTTCTAGAGGCTCTGCAGAGTGCAGGTCTCACTATCAAGGCATCCAAATGCCAGATAGGGCAGGGCACTGTGGTGTACTTGGGCCACCTTGTAGGTGGAGGCCAGGTACAGCCCTTACAACCCAAAATCCAGGCCATCATGGACTGGATAGCTCCAACAACCCAGACCCAAGTCAGGGCATTCCTTGGCTTGACTGGGTACTACAGGAGGTTTGTGAAGGGGTATGGGTCCATTGTGACCCCCCTCACAGAACTCACCCCGCCGCATGCGCAGCGTTGCAGAGCCCCCTGGAGCGCAGCATGGGACTGCTGTTAGGGAGATGCGTTTCCTGAAGGAATGCTATGTCTATCTCATGCCTCTTAAGGTAGTGCATAACTTTACGGACCTTATGGTGATCATTCAGACCCCTGACATTCCAAGTCAGAATTCTGAGAGTGCCAAGGCGTTCAGGCGTGCTTGTGCTATTAATGGACATCTTTCTTGCCGGAGCTCAAATCGCCCATGACTCTGTGTCGCAAGCAGCAGGTGCTCAAAAATGTACAACTCGATGCATACTGGCAGTTAAACCTCAAAACCCTACAAATGGAACCCCCTCCTCCCACAGCAGACCCACCCCAACTTGGCCTTGCAGTTTCCCATATCTGGGCACCCTAAACCTCCTGTGAGAAAGTGCCATCTTTCTTGCATGGTATGCCCCCACTTTTTGCTAAATTGCTGAATGTACTTCGATTGAGTGTACCCTGGGTTCCTGCCAATCAGGTGCCCAGGGCCTATGTTCCTTCCTTAAACCACACAAACTCCAAATTGGCAAACCCTAGCCACATGTCAGCCCCTAGTAAATGGTACCCTAAGTACCCAGGGCCTTGTGACCAGGGAAGGCCTCTAAGGGCTGCAGCACTCATTGTGCCACCCTCAGAGGCCCTGTACCCTTACACACACACACTGCCCTTGCAGGCTGAGTGCCTGGGGGCAGGACAAAACAAAGAGTCGACATGGCACACATCACTGTGTACCATGCCCATCACCTACACTGCCAAGGCATATGCCAGCCACCCCTCTAGCTGGGTGCATTACGCCTATGGTGTGGGCACAGGAGCAGGAGCCCTGTGCCCCTACAGTACCCGGGTCCATTCCTGGGCACTGTAAGTGCAGTGCTGTCATTTAAGGATACATGGTGCTGAGAGCTTGTCAAACACGAGCTCCACAGCACCATACTGGCAACACTGAAGCCTGGGAAGTTTGGTATCAAACTTCTCAGCACATTGAACCCACACTGATGCCAGTGTAGGATTTAATGTACTAAGCACCCCAGAGGGCATCTTAGAAGATGCCCCCTTACAGCTAACTTGCAATCCACGTCTGCTCTGAGGCTGCCCAGGCTGCCACACAGCAGACACGTTGCTGGACCCCTGGGTGGGAGAGCCCCTGCTCTCCCGGGCCTGCAACAATGCACATCCTGGGTGAGGTGGGAAATCTCCTCCCCCAGGATGAGCAAAGGGAAGCTTCAAAGGCATGCCGCCAGTTGGAGTTTCCCCAGGCCACTGCAACCCCCCACTCTGGCGGGAAGCTTGGCCGGAAACCCCATACAAGGACAGGGGATGTGCCAGCCTGCCCACCCCACCCCTCAGGTGGGGGAGGCGAGGTGAAGCACATCTCCGGGCTCTCGCCATCTTGAAGATGGGAGGCCCTACCCTATCAGGATTAGGCTACTGCCCCCCTCCCACAGGAGAGAGGCAGGATAGGGGGTGTACCCACCCCAGGACAAGGACCCATTGGTCCCTGGCCTTCACCTACCTGTAACGCCCCTAAATCTAGTATTTAGGGGCCCCCTGAACCTTCCTTCCCCAGATTCCAGATAGAAAAACGACAAGAAGAGCAAGAAGAACAAAGACCTGCCCTGCAGCTGCTAAAAAGAGAAGAAGACACCAACTGCTTTGGCCCCAGCCCTACCGGCCTGTCGACTCTCGAACCTGCACCAGCGCGGCATCCCACGTGGCCAGCAACCTCACCAACCCCGGAGGACCTGGCTACCCTTTAGCTCTAAGCCCCTGGGACTCCCACGAGTAGAGGCTCTACTCAAGAGACCTACTTGCTATCCCTGGCACCAGCCCGGGACCGCGGACCCAACACACTCTGCACCAGCCAAGCCTGGCCAGTGCCGGAGTGGACAAAGACCCTGAGGACGACCCCACGGCGACTGTGACCCCGAGTCCGGCACCCAAGGACCCCCCTCGACATCCCGGAAGAAGCCTGCAGCCTCAGAACCAAGTGCCACCCCAACCGCGATCAACCAGAGGGTAAGATTCCCGACGTCAAAAGGCACCCCTGCACCCGGCGCCCTGCGACCCCCTGTGCCCAATCCCGGGGTACCCACCTAACCTACAACTACCCAACTTACCTCTCGAAGTGGTGGTGGCACCTGAAACATCCTCGTCCCCGAGCCTGCAGCCTCTTTCCAAACCGGAACATTCCCATTGATTTCCATTGAGCGCCCTAAGGCTCAAAAGCACCCTGCACCCAGCCGCCCGAGTGGCCCTGGCAGTGCCCTCTCTACTCTAACCTACTTCCCCACTTGCCCTGAGTAAGTGACCAGGAGCCCAGCTCCCACAGCCGCGTGGCTTGCCAGACAGCAGCCACCAACCAAGGCCCCCCTATCCCTCATAGGATAACATTGGGCCCAACTCTCTCTGCACCCGGCCGTCCTGAAACCGCTGAGGGTGAACCAACTGTGCTTACCTGACACTGGGGGACCCCTGAGTCCATGCCCGGAATTTCAACATTACCAGTCGAGTACTTACCCTTAAACCGCTAACTTCATTTTCCTCATAGGGTAACATTGACTGGCTTTTTCTTCAAAAATCTTCTAAGTGTGAACTTTTCAAAACTGCAAAAATTCACCAAAAATCAGCCAAGTGACAAAAACGAATTTACTCACCTGCTCCTAGGTGAGCTCCCAGTGCTGGATCTTGGTGCCCAGCCCTGACTCTGAAAAGTGTTCACAACTATACTTACTTCTAACTCATTTTTCTCCCATAGGAAACCATTGTCTGCTTTTCTGTGAAATTTCTTCTAAGTGTCTACTTTTGCAAATTTGAAATATTCTTTTAAAATCGTACCATTTCTGCAAACGAAATTACTTACCTGCTTTTGATAAGGACCCCAGTCCTGGGTCTAGGCACCCAGTCCTGGATTACTACAGTAACGATAAAGTACTCTACCTGCAATTTGAATTTCTTGCCATAGAGATCCATTGAATGTTTTCTGTGAAATATTTTCTAAGTGCTAACTTTTGAAATAGCTAAATATTATCTAAAAATCCTTACAGTTATTAAGTCGACTCTCCTCACTTGATTCTGAATACTGACCCCAGGCTGGTTCTAGGATCCAGACCTGGAATTCCAAAAGTAATCTGAAAAGTAATTTATTACAAATAACCTGAATTTACCATTGAGCTCAATGCATTGTTATGTTTAGGAAATAGGATTGTTTATTGCAACCAACTGTGACTGTTTTACAAATTTATTGCTTGAAACAAAAGTATTTATATTCAACCTCTCATTCTGAGAAAGTATATTTTTATCCCCTTGTGGTTCTAAAAATAAAACAAGCATATATTTTATATATACAAATCATTGGCCTAGAGTTCAGTTATTGAGTGTGTGAAACCATTTGCTGACTGAGTGTGTACAATAAATGCTTTACACTGTCCTCTGGTACTGCCTTACTGCTCGACCAAGCTACCACTTTTGAGAGTAAGGTCATACCTAACTTTGACCTCTATCAGCCTCTGGGGGACTGTGGACTCTGTACACCCTGTACCTATTAGGGAACAGTATATACAGAGCCACTTTCTCACACCTCCCACCTCCCTACCCCTAACTTATTGACCCACTCAAAGTTGTGGAACGCACTCGTGGGCGGAGGTCGCTCAGCGCTCACACTCTTGTGTGGAAGCACTTAGACCCTGACGGCCACCACCCGGTCCGGCGAGCCAATATTTGCCCGTTCACCATATCTCTTCCATAGTAGACCGCGGCACCTCAGCATTACTCGGGCTCTAATAGCCCAGGAGCTCCCGCGCTCAACCCACCGCAGATAAACAGTGTACATAAACCCCTCAAGGAGTGAGCGCCGTGCTCGGGCCCAGCCAGGTAAACCCCTCCCGCATTCACTCGCCTGCGGCTATTCCGCCGGTAGGAAGATGCGCACAAGACCCCCTTTATTCGCTCACAGCTACCACCATCCCCACTAACCTCGCCACCACACCAACCCCAACTCAACTCTACACTGCAGCCATGAGATGCAACCCCATCTTGCCTGCCCTCCGGGATCAGTCCTGATCGTCCAGTCCGCCGTCCCTTGCGCTGTCCTGCAGTTGCGTCGCTGGGCTCCTTTTCTGCCCCTTAGTCCAGTCCGTCAGCGCCTTCTGCAGTGCTTTGGGGTCCAGGAAAATGTGTGATTTGCCCTGTCTGTTGACACGCAGTTTAGCAGGATACAGCATCGCATAATCCAAGCCCAAGTCCCGGAGCTGTTTTGTAGCTGGGGCGAACTGGCGTCTAGCCTCCTGCACTCTGGCCGTGAAGTCCGGGAAGAGTGATATAGTTGACCCCTCGTATGTCAAAGTTTTCTTCTCGCGGGCCACCCTCAGGGCCGCATCCCTGTCCCTATAGTTCAACAATTTCGCAATAATCGGTCGAGGCGGCGCTCCCGGTGGGGGCCTGGGGCCCAGGGACCAGTGCGCCCTCTCCACTACGAACAAACCCCGAAAACACCTCCTTCCCCAGCAGCGTCTCTACAAAGCACTCCATGCGGCCCGTCGAAGTCGTCTCCGGTAGGCCTGTAATGCGCAGGTTGCACCGACGCGAACACGCTTCTAAGTCCTCCGTTTTGTCTTGTAGCGCCTGCATCTGTCGTTCAAGTTTCCGCTGGTCTACGTCCAGGGACGTCTGCGCTCCCTCCACCTCCGAAAGACGTCCATCAGTCTGGTCCAGGCGTTCCGCGTGCTTGTCTAAGCGCTCGCCCATACGATCCATCCTGTACGATAGTGCGTCTATCTTGGCACCGAGGGAGGTAATGCCACTCTGCAACCCTTTTTCCATCGACAGCAGCAGCCCCCGAATGTCCTGCTCTTCTTCCGGGGGGGTAAACGCACCGCCCGCCGCCCCCTCCAATGGCGTCTGGGCTCTGGGGCGTCGCTGCTCAAAAGTCAACTTAGGCTGGGATTTATCGGTCTTACCCATCTTGGGCTGCAACGCTGGGATTTATCGGTCTTACCCATCTTGGGCTGCAACGCCTGGCGGCCGCGCAGCTCATGCCCTCAGAATGTGCCACGTGTGCTCACCCGCGTTTCTCGCTGCTCAGCTGGGCCCCACTCCGCCGTCTCTGCTCTTGCACGCCTCACGGCTGCTGGCGTCTGCCTTCGCGGTGTGCGCACCGACTGCTGTCCCCTCCGGTTTACACAGCCGCCTAGCCTCGACACTCCTCGCGGCACTGCACCGCTTCGGCCCGCACCGGTCAGCACCCGCAGTCCGCAATAGCCCAATGTGCCGTCCTGGGGCTTGTGCCGAGAGGTGCCACCACGCTCAAGCCTGCTCTCTCCAAGGTTCCACCTCCTTTGGGGGCCACAGCCGAGCCACCGCTACATCAGCCGCCGGTCGGCGCCGCGTTAGTCCACCTCTCCGCCGCTGCAGCGCGGCTCCACTGGCCTCCCCGTCTACGTGGCGCTCTATGTACCGCTAACACATGCCAAGTCCGGGGCAATTAATGAGGAGCAGCTGCTCCGCGCCACCTGCGTGCCCCAGGCAGTCCGCCCTCGCTGACCTCCACTGTATTATCCAGCCACTCTGCTGCACCAGCGCTGGAGTCGGGCCCCAATTCAGAAGCTCTGCTCCCCTCTGTGCGCAGTGTGACAAGCTCAGGAGCCCCCAGGTGGATCACCGCGTTGCAGTTCGACCGCAAGTCTCTCCTGTGCCTCACAGCCGCCGGCGCTTCCCGCCTCAGCACATGCCTCGGGACGCCTCACTTCTTCTTCGGCCATCAGCGCCGGGGCGGCTCCTCCTCTCTCAACCGGCCACACGCACGGTGACGTACAGCCGCCTGAGTCTGCACGCGAGGCCGGGGGTCTCCGGCCCAGCACGTCTGATGTCTCCGATCCCCGCTGCCGGTCCGCGGCTCGATTCGGGCGCTGGATGACACCGGACGGGTGCGCGTCTGTTTTAGCGCCGTCGTCACTGTCTTGGAGTATTTTGGTAGGCTTGCAGGGCAGGATTAATGAAGGATTGGTGTTATGCTCGCCGGAGCTCCGAGCTCAAGCAGCCATCTATGCTGCAAGCTAAGCTCCGCCCCCCTAGCCTAAGATGTTTAAGCTAAAGCACAGGTGCCACCATTACTACATAGAAGTAATAAACAGGGGGAAAAAAACCTGGCTCAAGGAGAACATCACAGCGGCCGCGAAAGTGAAAGTGATCGCGATCAAGCGCTGCGCGCGCACATGCACTGTAACTCTAGGCTGGCCATGGTAGCACTTTTTTGAGCACTCACAAAAAGTCTCGCCAGACCATCGCATGCGCTGGGTCAGGCGAGACATAAAAACGGCCTTACCAGCACAGGCGGTTCTGTAGGGGCAGAGGAGGACATGCAACATCAGCCACTACGGAAACAATGAGGATTCTCTTCCCTCCTCTCCGTTAGTCACTTCTGTGGCGGGAAGCATTTCATTCCATATCCAAGAATGGCACAGTATAACAAAAGACAAGCGGGTCTTGAATATTGTTCAGAATAGTTATTCTCTCAAATTCAAATCTACTCCTCCTTCTATACCACTGAAGAAATGTTTACCGCTACATCAAAACTTGCTTTACGAGGAGGTAAACTCCTTATTACAGAAAAATCCAGTGGAGATAGTGCCTCCTTTTAAAAAGGGAAAGGGAATTTATTCCCTCCTATTATCTGATGCAGAAGTAAGTTCCAAAACCCATTCTCGACCTAATATTTATGAACAAATGGATAATCAACAAAAGATTCAGGATGTTTGCATTACACCAAATATATCATCAGTTACGTCAAGGAGGTTGACTGTGATAACCTTGCAGGATGCCTATTTCCATATTCCAATAATAAAACACGGGGAGTTCCTAAGGTTCATGGTAGGAAGTCATCACTGCGGATTCAACGTTCTTCCCTTTGGCATGACAAAGCCATACACTTGGTCAGTACATCTTCCTAGAGTGAACAACACAAAAGCAGATGCACTAAGTTGATTAATTCAAGAAAATTATTGGATTCTAAACACCAAAATTCTTCTCGACATATTCGAAGAATGGGGCTATCCGGAATTAGACCTTTTTGTCAACGCACACAATAAAAAAAAATGCCCAAGCTTTGCCTCAAGATATTACCAACCAAGATCCAAGGGGAATGCCGTTTTGATAAACTGGTCAGGGAAATTTCTCTACACTTTTTTCCTCCTATCGCTTTGATTCCAACTGTGTTTCTCAAACTTGAGCATTCCATAACCAGAATGATACTAATAGCTCTGGAATGACCTGAACTGTGGTTGTTCACAGAATTTCTTCACCTATCAGAGCGACCACACAGGCAATTGCCATGCAGATGAGATCTTCTCTACATATTTGGGGGTCAGATCCTACACCCCAACCTACCATTGTTGAACTTAACAGTTTGGCTCCTGAAGTCCCACAATATGGGCATTTAAATGTTCAACAAGATTGCAGGAACATTTTAAGAGGCAAATAGACCATCCACTAAAGCATCATATTCTTTCAAGTGGAAAAAGTTTTTCATATGGTGCATTCAGAATAACCATAGCCCGATTTCCTGCAAAGAGGAGGCAGTTATTCCATACCGTCTTCATTTGGCAAAATCTGACCTCTCGTTTTCTTCCATAAATGTTCATCTTGCAGTGGGGATTGCATATAGGAGGTCTCCTTCAAAAACCTTGTTTTTTAAAATACCGGTAGTAAAGTATTTCTTAGAAGGGCTAAAAAAAGGTCCTCCCATCAGATCGCTTTCTCCATGGTAGCTTTGCAGATGAATGGGATCCCCATTTGAACCCATTCACAAAGCTACTATACAACATTTATCAAGGAAGACAGTATTTTAATTTTCATTACTTCTGTTCTCAGGGTTAGCGAAATTCAGGCTTCATGCAGTAGGCACCTGAGCACCCAGCTTGCTAGTCTCCTCCAGTTCCTGCTTGTTCAAACCTGATCCAGTTGCCACCTTTTGACCAAGTGACCTCGCTGCTGTTCAGGTTTTCCCACACACTGTTGTCGCACTGTTCTTCTTGCCAACAGAAGCCTTGCCCGCCCCAGAACCTACTTACTGCAGGCTGTAGCGCGGCACATTAAGCACCTTAGCACCCAGCTGCCTCATCCATTTGCCGCTTTTTGATCAAGTGACACCACCGCTACCCGGGTTTTCACCCTCTCCTTTCTTCCCGCCAACAGAAGCCCTGCCCAACCCAGGTCCCAATTAATGCAGGCTAAAGCGCAACCATATTAGTAGGCACCTAGCTTGGCAGTGGCCTCCCAGTTCCAGCCTGATTCAGTTGCTGCCTTTTGACCAAGTGACACCACTGCTGCCCTAGTTTTCCCGCTCACTGTTCTTCCTTCCTACAGAAGCCCCGCCGACCTCACAACCTACCTAATACAACCTGCAGCGCCACCGTGCAGCAGACGCTCCACTGACGCACCAAAGGCAAGCCCATCTTTGCCCGTCTGTGCCTGGACCATGATCTGCAGGGCCTTCCCTCAGAAGACCCTCCGAGATAGAGAAGGGTGCCTACTTCTGTGGCTACAGAAGATCAAGGACAAGGATAACCCTTTATCTGAGGGGAAAAGTGTGGCCTCTGGTTCATCTATGTCCTCTAGAAATAGGATGGCTGAGGAAGATTTATAATCTCCTGGGGCTAAGGTGTTGAGAAAAGTCCAGCCTGCTAAGGGCTCTGGTTTGCCTTCTACTTCCACTTCAAAAACGGCTTCTCCACCTTTAAAGTCTAAGCCTGTTACGCCCCCGAGAAAGACTGGAAAGTCTCTGGCATCAAAAAGACTTCCTGAGAAAGATTTACCTCAGCAAAAAGCTCCATCGACGACGGAGCCGTCGTCGACGATCATCATTGTCGACTGTTACCTTCTCCTCGCCGAGACCCAAGATGATCATGGCTTCAGCTTCTTCTCAGTCGACGCTGGTCTCTATTGCTGTTAGACCCATCTTGTCGACAGATTTCATCTCTCGTCAGCGCTTCATCGACGGCAAGAGTTAAGAAGATCTCGTTGACGACTGCCGCGTCGACGGCCACCTCGTCGATAAACTTCCTCGTCGACTGCCACCTCGTTGTCGAACACTACTTAGTCATCGACTGCCTCGTCGACGAAGATTGCCTCGTCGTCGGCGACCTCCTCGTTGACGAAGACTGCCTCGTCGACAAACAGCTGCCTCGTCGACACTCACTTTCCTGTCGCCCGCTCCATCGACAACGATCTCGTCGACGGTACACTCATCGATGCCTCTTTTATCTTCTTGCACGGATTTGCAAGTTTGGTCTGCAACATAGGCTACTGCCGCCTCCGCCCTGCCTACAACGGCGGCTTCTTTGCTACAACGTCGTGGCTCCTCTTTGGAAGCTCTTTCCCCATTGAAGTTGCCTGAGCAATTACTGGATTCTTAGGAGGAGGAGGAAGAAGAAGAATCCGAAGAGGATGACAGATTCCACACTGCTAGGAGTCCATCGGAATTGTTTATAAAATATCAAGATGACGACCAGGAGGAAAAACCTTTTCCTGAGCCTGAAGCTCCGGCTCCTGTCACGGTTCCCACAGCGCAAATGCTTTTGGACTTGCTTAATAATTTACAATATATTTTGCAAGACTATTATCGTAGTTTTCCTCCTTCTGAATTGGCAGAGTCTATTCCATCAACGCCCATGCCAAGGGTTCCTGTAGCTTCTTTGCGATCTCCTAGACCACCTTCTCCAGTACCATCTCGTCATTCCCATGATGCTAATATCACAGACGATGACAGGGAAGAGGGAGAAGTGGATGATCAGTCTGTTCTTTCGGAGTGGGACGAATACCAAATTCAAACTCAATCACCGTCCGCTCCAGCTCCCGTGGACTCTCCTCCTGTAGACATCGGAGGTTTTCATCTCCTTATGGAAAAGGCGACAAAAGGGTTTCTCATACCGATGGAGACAAAGAAAGAGGATTGCTTTCTTTATTATTTTAAAGACCAACCACGAAGGCAGATAAGGACAATTCCCATCATAGACTTCATCTGGAAGGAAGGGTTGAACATCATGGCCGCACCGAATTCTCTTCCTGCAGTCTTGCCTCGGTTAGACAAAAAATATAAGGCACCAAGTGATTCACCTGCATGCCTCACCAGCCAGCAAAAGCTGACTGTCATCGCCCAAGTGGCGCAGAGACGGGCCAGGAACCCCTCTTCTATAACAGCTCCGCCAGACAGGGATGGCAGACGGCTGGATTCGTTTGGAAAGAAGGTTTCCACTAGGGCTGCGACGACTGTCCGTGCTGCAAATTCCCTAGCCATATTAGAGAGATATGATAGGCAGATGTGGTCAGACATCTCCCCCTACATTAACATGCTACCAGAACCTTCCGAGGCCTTTAAGACTTTACAGGAAGGAGAGTGTACCTCTGCGGAAATCATTGAAGCAGCTGTGGATGTTGCATCCACAGGATTCAGGCAGTTAGCGGGTGCAGCAGTACTGAGGAGACAGGGTTGGCTGAAATCTACATCTTTTCGCCAAGAGGTCCAAACCAAAATTGACATGCTGTTTGATGGGGAGTCACTATTCGGCCAACATGTTGATGAGGCCCTTCAGGCTATTAAACGGAGACTGCAAAATCTCTGGGTAGCCTTCAATTTCGGAAGCCGTCCTTTCGAGGTGCTAAAGGACGTAAATCCTTCTCAAATAGAGGAGGTTACAATCAGCAAAGATCATATCAGACCTCTCAAGGTAATCAAAGATTTCAACCCTACAGGCAGCAGTCGTACGGACAGCGAGGTAACTCCTACTCACAATCAATAAGGAAGCCCTCCTATCGTGGACGAGATTCAAATAAAAAAACAATGAGATCGCCACCTGCCACCATTTCTGCCGTTTCCCTAGTCAAAAGTTGGAGGAAGAATATCCCACTTCTACTCGAACTGGTCCGCAATTACAACAGACAAGTGGGTTCTGGATATAGTGGCCAGAGGCCCTGCTCTGGAGTTCATAAAGATTCCCCCAAACTCTCCTTCCAAAGGACCACCTCCTGCTCATCTCAAGGAGCTTTTTTCCCAATTAAATCTGATGATTCGAAAAGGTGCAATCGAAAAGGTCCCTTCTTTACAAAGAGGAACAGGATTTTATTCAAGATTTTTCCTGATTCTAAAAAAGTCGGGAGAATGGCGCCCCATTCTCGACCTTCGCGCCCTCAACAAATACCTGAAAAAGTTATCTTTCCGAATGTTAACACTTCAAGAAATCCTTCAATTACTTTCGGCAGGGGATCACATGGCCACCCTCGACCTCCATGATGCTTATTTTCATGTACCAATCCTACCCAGACACAGAACTTTTTTACGGTTCAGAGTGGCTGGCAGAGACTTTCAATTCAGAGTCCTTCCGTTTGGTCTACGATCAGCACCCCGTGTATTTACAAAGGTCCTGGCACCAGTGACTACACACCTTCGTCTGCAAGGAATTAAAATATTCCCTTACTTGAACGACAGCCTTATCAAGGCGAATTCTTTGCAAACAACAAATACACATGTTAAGAAGTGTCTGTTACTGTTCCAGTCTCTGGGTCTCTCCATAAATTTTGAAAAGTCCTTTCTGGGAGCCACACTGGACACTCGGCTGACTCAGGCCTTCGTCTCAAAAGAAAGTCAACTCAAGATCTGCAAACTAGCTCGCTTATTGATGTCAAGAGTGCGTTTCAGTCCGTTTGTACAAGTCTTTCCTAGGGATGATTTCTTCCTGCATCCCTCTGATACCCAACTGCCATTACAGAATGAGACCATTGCAAGAGGAACTCAACCTTCAATGGTTACAGATTTCGGGGTCTTTCGACGACGTTGTTCGCATCACTCTGTTGCGAGAAGCCTTTCATTGGTAGAATCAAAGAATGTAAGGGAAGGATGTGCATTCCTGGTCGAACTGCCGGATTTCACTATAACCACAGATGCTTCCCTCGAGGGATGGGGGAGCTCACCTTCAAGGGATGACGGTCAACGGCAAATGGAATTTCCAGCAAAAGAAGTGGCATATCAACCTTCTGGAGTTGCGAGCCAGTTTCTTGGCTCTGAAGTCATTTCGAACCATCATTCGGGGAGCCTCAGTACTAAGTCGAACGGACAATACTACAAGTATGCATTACTTGAACAAGCAGGGAGGGACGAAGTCAGCCCTACTATCTCAACAAGCTCAAGAGATTTGGGACTGGGTGATTCGTCACAAGATCAGCCTTCCAGCCATTCATGTTCCAGGAGTCGCCAATGTTCTAGCGGATTCCCTCAGCAGGTCATCAATATCCAACCACGAGTGGGAGCTACATCAACCAACCTTAAACAGAGTCTTTCGAGAGTGGGTGCACCCCGATCTAGACCTGTTTGCGACCAGCCAGAACCGCAAATGCCCATCCTTTGCAAGTTGGGTTCCCCACAATGACTCATGCGGGAATGCATTTTCGATGAACTGGTCGCAGATATATGCCTACGCCTTTCCTCCGATACTGTTGGTTCCACGAGTTCTGCGCAAGATCAAGAAACAACTTTGCCGCATGATACTCATTGCTCCCAGATGGCCTCGCCAATACTGGTTCACCGAACTTCTCCTCCTCTCGGAGTGCGATCCCATTCAGTTTCAGCCAATACCGAACCTTCTGTCCATCCAGAACGGAGACATCTGTCACCCAGACCCAGCATCTTTGAGATTAGCGGCATGGCTCCTCAACACCTTGAATTCGCACACTTAAATATTCCTGCGGACTGTCCGGAAGTTTTAGCTAATGCTCGAGCACCTGCTACTATTAAAACATACAAACTAAAATGGAAGAGTTTTTGCATGTGGTGTCAAACTGTCAATATACACCCGATTCATGCAAAACCAGAACTAATTTTACCGTTCTTTCTTCATTTGGCGAGATCGGGCCTCTCCCATTCTACTTTGAAAGTGTTATTAGCTGATGCAAGTGTGGGATTTAATGTACCAAGCACCCCAGAGGGCATCTTAGAGATGCCTCCTTAAACCTAGCCTACAATCCACGTCTGCTCTGAGGCTGCCTAGACTGCCACACAGCAGACATGTTGCTGGACCCCTGGGTAGGAGAGCCCCTGCTCTCCTGGGCCTGCAACAATGCACATCCTGGGCGAGGTGCTAAATCTCCTCCCCCAGGATGGGCAGGGTGAAGCTTCAAAGGCATGCCGCCTCTGTGAGCTTCCTCAGGCCACTGCAACCCCCCACTCTGGCGGGAAGCTTTGGCCGGAAACCCCAAATAAGGACAGGGGATGTGTCAGCCTGCCAACCCCACCCCTCAGGTGGGGGAGGCAAGGTGAAGCACATCTCCGGGCTCTCGCCATCTTGAAGATGGGGAGCCCTACCCTATCAGGACTAGGCTACTGCCCCCCTCCCACAGGAGAGAGGCAGGATAGGGGGTGTACCCACCCCAGGAGCGGGACCCATTGGTCCCTGCCCTTCACCTACCTGTAACGCCCCTAAATCTAGTATTTAGGGGCACCCTGAACCTTCCTTCCCCAGATTACAGATTCAAAACTACAAAGAAGAGCAAGAAGAAAGAAGACCTGCCCTGCAGCTGCTTAAAAGAGGAAGACACCAACTGCTTTGGCCCCAGCCCTACCGGCCTGTCGACCCTCGAACCTGCTCCTGCTCCAACCCGGCATCTCTTGTGGCCAGCAACCTCACAAACCCCGGAGGACCTGGCTACCTTTTGGCTCTAAGCCCCTGGGACTCCCATGAGTAGAGGCTCTACTCAAAACCTACCTCTAATCCCTGGCAGCAGCCCGGAACCGCGAACCCAGCACACTCTGCACCAGCCAAGCCTGGCCAGTGCCGGAGTGGGCAAAGACCACGAGGACAACCCCACGGCGACAGTGACCCCGAGTCCGGCACCCAAGGACCTCCCTCGACACTCCTGAAGGAGCCTGCAGCCTCAGAACAAGGTGCCCCCCCCAACCGCGATCAACAGAGGGTAAGATTTCCCGACACCAAAAGGAACCCCTGCACGCGGCGCCCCGCGGCCTCCTGTGCCCAATCCCGGGGTACCTACCTATCCTCCAACTACCCAATTTACCTCTCGAAGTGGTGGTGGTGGCGGCACCTGAAGAATCCTCGTCCCCGAGCTTGCAGTCTTTTTCCAAACCGGAGATTTCCCATTGAAATCAATTGAGCGCCCGAAGGCTCAAAAGCACCCAGCTGCCCGAGTGGCCCTGGCAGTGAAACCTCTACACCTACCTACTTCCCCACTTGCCCTGAGTAAGTGACCAGGAGCCCAGCTCCCACAGCCGCGTTGCTTGCCAGTCAGCAGCCACCAACCAAGGTCCCCCTTATCCCTCATAGGTTAACATTGGGCCTAACTCACTCTGCACCCAACCGCCCTAGAGTCGCTGAGGGTGAACCAACTGTATCTACCTGACCCTGGGGAACCCCTGAGTCTATGCCCAGAACCTCCACTCTGCCAGTTGAGTACTTACCCTGAAACCGATAACTCTATTTTCCTCATAGGGTAACATTGACTGGCTTTTTCCTGAAATTTCTTCTAAGTGTGGACTTTTCAAATCTTAAAATATTCACCAAAAATCAGCCGAGTAACGAAAACGAAATTACTCGCATGCTCTTAGGTGAGCTCCCAGTGCTGGATCTTGGTGCCTAGCACTGAGTGAAAAATACTTACAACTGTACTTACCCGTAACCCAATTTGCTTCTATTGGAAATCATTGACTGTTTTTCTGTGAAATTTCTTCTAAGTGTCAATTTCTGCAATCTTTAAATATTCTTTAAAAATCGTATAATATCTGAAAACGTAATTACTTGTTTTGGATAAAGGTCCCAGTACTGAGTCTAGGCACCCAGTACTGGATTACAAAAGTAACGAGAACATAGGGAATCATTGACTGTTTTCTTTGAAATATTTTCTAAGTGTCTACTTTTTAAATAGCTAATATTGTTTAAAAATCATTACAGTAATTAAGTCGACTTTTATCACTTGGTTCCAAGTACTGACCCAGGACTGAATCTAGGATCCAGTCCTGGAATTCCAAAAGTAATTCAAAAAGTAATCTGTTGCAAATAACTTGAAATTTCCATTGAGCTCAATGCATTGTTGTGTTTAAAATAGTTGCATATTGCAAAAGTATTTATATGAAACATCTCATTCTGAGAAAGTATATTTTAAATCCAAGTGTTGGTTCTAAAATAAAACCAGCATATATTTTTTTATATATAAACCATTGGCCTAGAGTTCAGTTATTGAGTGTGTGAGACCATTTGCTGACTGTGTACAACAAATGCTTTACACTGTCCTCTGATACGGCCTTTCTGCTCGGCCAAGCTACCACTTTAGAGAGTAAGGTTATATCTAACTTTAGCCTCTGTCAAACCCTTGGGGACTGTGGACTCTGTACACCCTGTACCTATTAAGGAACAGTATATACAGAGCCACTTTCTCACAACGCATCGCTCTCCGGATGGGGAGCTCACCTACTACATCACACGATGCAGGGCAGGTGGACCTCAACAAAAGTTACTCCACATCAACCACCTGGAGTTACTAGCCATATTCCTAGCCTTGAAAGCATTTCAAAAACAAATATCAGGCAAGACTGTCTTAGTCCGCACGGACAACATGACAGCCATGTACTACATACAAAAACAAGGCGGGACACACTCTGCAGCTCTCTCAGCTAGCACAGAACCTATGGAGGTTAGCTATACCTCAAAGTTTTTCTCCTAGCCCAACATGTCCCAGGAGTGCAAAACACCATAGCCGATCTGTTGAGCCATCAAAACACAACAGATCCACGAGTGGGAACTTCGTCCGCAAGTTCTTCCCACATTTTTTCAAATGTGGGGGCAACCACAGTTGGACCTCTTCGCCACCCACAAACGCCAAATGCCCAACCTTCGCCGCCAGATATCCACACCCATTGGCCAAAGGCAATGCGATATGGATGAACTAGTCAGGTAGATTTGCGTATGCCTTTCCGCCTCTCCCACTCATTCCACTAGTGGTGCGCAAACAGCAACATTTCTTAACTCTCATCCTAATTGCTCCCAACTTGTGGCTGACAACTGTGGTACACCACATTGCTGGAACTCTCCGTAGTTCCGCACCAGACGTTACAACTCTCTCCACGCCTCTTAACCCAGAACCATGGAGAGATCAGACACCAAGACCCAGCTCAGCTCAACCTTGCGATCTGCCTCCTGAGGTGCTAAAATTCAGTTACCTTAACCTTGCCCCTGACTGTATGAAGGTCATTAAAGAAGCTAGACTGCCTACCACTAGAGCATGCTATGCAGCCAAGTGGAAACATTTTGTGATGTATTGTCATAACACCAATCCCTTAGATGTGTCTATCCAACACATCATCGGCTATTTACTACACCTCCAAAGATGCAATTGAGCTTACACGTCAATTAGACTGCATCTTGCTGCCATAGCAGCATGTCTTCAAAATAGACAACATCTATCACTTTTCAGAGTACCTGCCATAAAAGCCTTTATGGAGGGCCTCAAAAGAATACGTTCGAGGCGTATGAGCTGCTGATTACACACTTTTGCATAGATCGCCATCTGGTGTTGGGCCCGGATGTTTGCAGTTTGTTTTTCCTCTTGGAAAGTCTTTGGAAGTCACGAGGTCAGTGACTCCTCCCTTGGATCGTATTGCGCATGGGCTTCGGCTCCATCCTCAGATTGTTTTTTTTCCGCCATCGGGCTCGGATGTAATACTTTGCTCTCCGGTTCCGAACATTTCCAGTTCGACGATCGAAGCAGAATCCTCGCTCATCGCGGTATTGTTCAGATCCATATCTCCTCAATCACCTTCTCTTCAACACATCTTCGATTCCAGTCGTCGACGACGGCCTTCGGGCCTATCCAAGCTCCGGTCCCGGCTGATGGAAAGAACTCCATTCAAGAAGTGCCCTCGATGTGGGTCCAAATTCCCCCACACCGAACTTCATGAGGTGTGCAACCTCTGCCTCTCCCCTGAACACGAGGCTCGAGACTGTCCCGCCTGCAAGTCTTTCAGATCGAAAAATACTTATTCGAGATCGAAGGGCCAGACGAAACATGGGGCACTCCTCGACCTCCGTTCCAGTCGACATCTTCGTGGACGACGTCGAAGCTCCGGGACAGCAGCACACCGAAGAGGACCTCGTCAGTGCTTCCGAAGCCGACGACTGTGATGTGGAGAACATCACCCCGGCGCAGAGGGTCGTGAGTACTATACCCCCTCCCACACCCGGGCCGACACCCAAAAAGGCTTCGGTCACGCCTCCGGCATAGGCAAGACCAGAGACACTGCTTCCAACACCCCACGTTTGGGCCCGGTGAAGAAGCCAAATTAGCCTTCCGGCGGCTCTAGCTCGAGTCAGCCTGCCAGCGGTGCTGAGAAACACACTTCGGCACCGAAAAAGAGACCGGCCTCTACCTCGACACCGAGCTCCGCACCAAAGTCCTCGGTGTCAAAACCCAGCCTTTCGGTACCGACCAAACCCCATAAGGCCCTCGGCACCGACACTTCCGCGCCGAAGCCCACCTCGGCGCCCACCAAGAAATCGGAGGTTCCCAAAAAGCACGGCACGGGCAAGCTGTCAGCTGCCCCGAAACCTTCGGCGCCGACGGAACAAACATTGTCACAGGAACTGTTTACACCGGATCCCTTGCAAAAGACACTTACCAAGGATCCAAAAACTGGACATTTGGCACTCTCTTCTAAAAAGAGACCTTTGGACAAACCGGCTCCGCCTCCAAAGAGGAAAGACTCTGCTACCTCCCCTTTCAGAGTGCTTTCCCCACCTCCTCCACCCTCTCCACCTCCGCCCCCTCCGTCTTCTCCACATCCGCCTCATCGCACCACGACCCCGTCTCCAGACCATGATGATCAGGGGGACCCATATTACGATCCAGGGTATGTGCCACAAGACCCCACCCCTACAGGATCCCCAGACCCATGGGACAACTATAATAATCCAGACATCCCAGACGTCCCACAAGATGACCTTTACCCGTCCAGGCCATCTCCACCGGAAGACTAATTAGGTTTTCACCACCTACTTCAGAGGGCGGCACATTATCATGGGGTAGAGCTACACACTGACCCGGTAGAGGAGGATTTCCTCCTCGACACCTTTGATACCGCACATAGGTCTACCTCCATACTACCTATGCTCAAGGTGGTAAGAAAACATGCGCCAGAGGTTTTTAAAGACCCAGTCAGGGCTAGGTTCATTAACCCACACATAGAGAAAAAGTACAAAGCTACCCCCATAGATCCTGCCTATATCAAAGGGCCAGCGCCACTAGATTACCTAGTGGTTTCCACTGCACGGAAGAGGTCAAACTCCCAGGCGTCAGGCGAAGCACCACCACCTGACAAAGAGTCAAAGCTACTGGACGCGTCAGGAAAGCGCACTGCGTCACAGGCAGCCAATATATGGCGTGTCGCCAACACTCAAGCGCTATTGGCCAGATACGATAGAGCACATTATGATGAATTAGAAACCATCATGCACCCTCTCCCAGAAAAATACAAAAATAGGGCCAATGAATTAATTCAAGAGGGTAAGACTAGAACACCTCTATACGCAGTGCCTTAGACGCAGCAGACACAGCCTCCAGGGCCATTAACACTAGCGTCCTCCTCCGTTGCCATGCTTGGCTGAGAGTTTCAGGCTTTAAACCTGAGGTACAGGCCTCCATCTTAAATCATCCCTTTGACCAAGAACATCTATTTGGCCCAAAGGTAGATGAGGCCCTCGAGAAAATGAAGAAAGACACGGATACGGCGAAATCTATGGGAGCCCTGCAGCCACACCCTCCTAGGCGCTCCTTTCGCCGCTCTTCCTTTCGGGGTACGGCTAGAGGCTACTCCTCAGATAGTGCGTCCACTTCCTACAAATCCCCTGCTCAATCCACCTTCACAAGGGGTCATCAAAGAGGCGGCTATAGGGGCAATAACAATAAAGGCAGAGGCAAAACAAATACCGCCCGCTCTGCCACACCGCCTACCCAATGACTTCCCCCTGCTCCCTCCAGACCATCCCACTCCGGTCGGGGGCAGGCTACAAAATTTCCTTCAGGTCTGGGAGACCATCACCTCAGACAGATGGATGACCCAAATTATTCGCTCAGTGTACTGCCTAGAATTGACATCTACCCCCCCAAACATTCCACCCAGGCAACGCCCAATGTCACAAGAATATTCCACATTACTAAAACAGGAGGTAATCTCCCTCCTACAACAACCTGCAATAGAACAAGTCCCCGCCAATCAGCAAAATTTAGGGGTCTACTCCTTATATTTTCTGATACCAAAAAGAGACGAGACTCTACGACCTATTCTAGATTTCCGGCCTCTAAACACATACATACATTCGGACCATTTTCACATGGTAACACTTCAGCAGGTACTTCCACTCCTCACCCAGAACGACTTTCTCACCACACTGGACTTGAAAGACGCATACTTTCACATTCCGGTACACCATGCTCACAGAAAATACCTCAGATTTGTAGTGGACGGGCAACACTACCAGTTCAAGGTGTTCCCATTCGGGGTCACAACAGCGCCAAGGGTATTCACCAAGTGCCTAGCGGTAGTGGCGGCACACCTCAGAAGACAGCACATTCACGTCTTCCCATATTTGGACGATTGGCTAATAAAAGCCACATCCTACAACCAATGTGTACATCACACCGCCACTACAATCCAACTACTTCACCAGCTAGGCTTCACGGTGAACCACCAAAAGTCCCAGCTAATACCATCCCACACAAAGCAATACCTCAGTGCCACCATAGACACCTCAAAAGCCATAGCCTACCCCAATCCTGCCAGGATTGCAAGCATTCACGCTTTGCGTCAAAGATTCATACCTCAACACTCTCTCCCAGCAAGAGTGTTTATGCAACTGATAGGGATGATTGCCTCTTGCATTTTCATAGTGCCTCATGCAAGACTCCAGATGCGTCCACTCCAAGAGTGCTTAGTGCGCCAATGGAACCAGGCCCAAGGGCAACTGACAGATCTGGTGTTGGTAGACGGTCGCACCCATCGCTCTCTGCAGTGGTGGAACACCACAAATCTTTCCAGAGATAGACTGTTCCTGGACCCGGTTCCACAAATAATCCTAACAGACGCATCGCTCTCCGGCTGGGGAGCTCATCTATTACACCTCACAGTGCAGGGCACATGGACGCCGCAACAAAAGTTACTCCACATCAACCATCTGGAGTTACTGGCAATCTTTCTAGCCCTAAAATCCTTTCAGACACAGGTTTTAGGCAAGGCAGTCCTTATTCGCACAGACAACATGACGGCCATGTACTACATTCAAAAACAAGGCGGCACACACTCTCCACAGCTCTCTCAACTAGCACAGAGCATATGGAGATGGGCGATTCCACACAATCTTTCTCCTAGCCCAACATGTCCCAGGAGTCCAAAACACCATGGCAGATCTGCTCAGCAGACAGACGCAGCAGATCCCACAGGTTCTTCACCCATTCTTTCAGATGTGGGGGCATCCACAGATGGACCTTCGCCACCCACGAAAACAAAAAATGCCCAAGCTTCGCCGCCAGATACCCACACCCATTGTCCAAAGGCAATGCGATATGGATGAACTGGTCAGGCAAATTTGCGTACGCCTTTCCACCTCTCCCACTAATTCCATTAGTGGTGCGAAAGCTACAACAGCACTCCCTCACACTAATCCTAGTAGCTCCAACGTGGGCCAGACAACCGTGGTACACCACGCTGCTGGAACTCTCGGTAGTACCACACCAAAAGCTACACCTCTCACCATGCCTCCTAACCCAGAACCATGGAGAGATCAGGCACCTGGACCCAGCTCAGCTCAACCTTGCGATCTGGCTCCTGAGATCCTAGAATTTGGATACCTTAACCTTCCCCCTGACTGTATGAACGTCATCCGAGAAGCTAGACGCCCTACCACTAGAGCCTGCTACGCCGCAAAGTGGAAAAGATTTGTTGTTTATTGCCATAACAACACAATCAACCCTCTAGACTTATCTATACAGCACATCATATGCTACTTGCTCCATCTACAAAGGTGTAACCTAGCATATACATCCATTCGGCTACACCTCGCAGCAATTGGCGCTTACCTACAGAACAGACAGCACCTATCACTTTTCAGAGTGCCTGCCATTAAAGCCTTCATGGATGGACTAACGAATAATCCCCTACCCCCCCCCCCCCCCCCCCCCCGAGTACCACCCTCGCCTGTGGAACTTAAATATAGTACTCACAAGGCTAATGGGACCTCCCTTTGAACCTTTGCATAAATGCGAACTGCAATTTCTCACATGGAAAACAGCTTTTCTTGTAGCCATCACTTCCCTTAGAAGGGTCAGTGAGCTACAAGCACTTACTATTCAAGAACCTTTTCTCCAAATGCACCAGAACAAGTTTGTCCTCCGTACCAACCCAAAATTCCTACCCGAAGTCATTTCACCCTTCCATCTAAACCAATCGATAGAATTACCGGTATTTTTCTCGCAACCTCAAACTGTTGCAGAAAGGGCTCTACACACGCTAGATATTAAACGGGCCTTACTTTACTATATCCAGAGAACACAACCTTTCAGAAAGACCAAACAACTGTTTGTCTCTTTCTCTCCACCACACAAGGGCAACCCCATCTCAAAATCAGGGATAGCTAGGTGGATTGTAAAATGCATACAGATTTGCTACCACAAAGCAAAACAAACGATATCTGTTCCCCCTAAAGCCCACTGTACACGAAAGATTGGGGCTTCTATGGCTTTTCTAGGGAACATCCCATTAGATGATATCTGCAAAGCAGCTACTTGGTCAACACCGCACACTTTCACTAAACATTACTGTGTAGATGTGCAAACCAAGCAACAAGCTAGTGTGGGCCAGGCTGTACTAAAACACTATTTCAAACCACTGCAACAGATGGTGGTCGTCGCTAAGGTTGGGAACTGCTATATGGTCTATGCAAAAGTGTGTAATCTGCAGCTCATATGCCTCGAACGGAATATGCTACTTACCAGTATGCATCTGTTCTTGGCATGTAGAGCTGCAGATCTACACAC
Source organism: Triturus cristatus (assembly GCF_964204655.1). Taxonomy (NCBI): domain Eukaryota; kingdom Metazoa; phylum Chordata; class Amphibia; order Caudata; family Salamandridae; genus Triturus; species Triturus cristatus. The sequence goes on along the minus strand of NC_140591.1, from coordinate 1,433,205,264 downwards.
GCCCTCCCACCTCCCCGGCTACCTGTATGTGTTCCAGTCTATCTTATATAGATACAACACACATGGGTTTGCTTCACTGTTATTACTACGCTCCATCTTTCTCTGTTGGAGAAAAACAATCTGAGGATGGAGCCGAAGCCTATGCGCAATACGATCCAAGGGAGGAGTCACCGACCTCGTGACTTCCAAAGACTTTCCAAGAGGAAAAACAAACTGCAAACATCCGGGGCCCAACACCAGATGGCGATCTATGCAAAAGTGTGTAGATCTGCAGCTCTACATGCCAAGAACAGATGCATACTGGTAAGTAGCATATTCCTTCCCCCCCCAGAGTACCACTTTCACCTGTGTGGAATTTAAACATCGTTCTCACAAGACTAATGGGTCCTCCATTTGAACCTCTACATAAATGTGAGCTACAATTCTTAACATGGAAAGTTGCTTTCCTAGTAGCCATTATTTCTTTACGAAGAGTTAGCGAACTACAAGCACTAACCATTCAAGAAGCCTTTCTGCAGATGCATCATAATAAGGTTGTTCTCCGAACTAATACTAAATTCCTTCCTAAAGTCATTTCTCCCTTTCACCTCAATCTGTGGAGCTGCCCGTATTCTTCTCGCAGCCACAAACAGTAGCAGAAAGAGCTCTTCATACCGTAGATGTCAAGAGCATTGCTTTACTACATCCAGAGAACACAACCCTTTCGTAAGACCAAACAACTTTTCGTGTCTTTCTCACCACCACACAAGGGCAACCCCATAATCAAAATCTGGGATAGCTAGGTGGATTGTCAAATGCATACAAATTTGCTACCACAAAGCAAAACGTACATTATCTGTTCCTCCTAAAGCCCCTCTACACAAAAGATAGGGGCTTCAATGGCATTTTTAGGGAACATTCCCTTAGATGATATCTGCAAAGCAGCTACATGGTCTACACCGCACACATTCACAAAACACTATTGTGTAGATGTGCAAACTAAACAACAAGCTAGTGTGGGCCAGGCTGTACTCAAAACACTATTTCAAACTACTGCAACAGATACTGGTAGTCGCCGCTAGGAGGGGATATTGCTATACAATCTATACATAGTGTGTAATCTGCAGCTCATATGCCTCGATCGGAATATGCTACTTACCAGTATGCATCTGTTCTTGGCATGTAGAGCTGCAGATCTACACACGCCCACCCGCCTCCCCGGCTACCTTTATCTGTTCCAGTATTATCTTATTTAGATACAGCGTACATGGGCATCTTTGCTGTTTCTTACAAAGCTCCATCATTTCCCTACTGGCGAAGAACAATCTGAGGATGGAGCCGATGCCCATGCGCACTGATCCAAAGGAGGAGTCTCCTATCTCGTGACTTCCAAAAACTTTCCAGGACAAAAACCAGTGCAAACATCCGGGCCCAACACCAGATGACGATCTATGCATAGTCTGTAGATCTGCAGCTCTACATGCCAAGAACAGATGCGTACTGGTAAGTAGCATATTCGTTTCCTCCATAGAATAACATTGACTGTTTTTTCTGTGAACAGTTTCTAAGTGTGGAGTTTGAGAAACTAAAGAAATTCTTTAAAATTGCATAATCCAACAAAAACGATTTTACTTACCTGTTTTAAGGAAATGTCCCAGAGTAGTATCTAGGTATACTACTCTGTGTAAGCCTAGTAATCTCAAAAGTTACTTGCCTCCTATTTTGCTAAAAAGCCTATTCAAGTCTATGTACTGCATTTACTAAGTATTGCATTTCTCTGCATCCATACTGTAAATCAAACCAATGTGCATATACAATTATCATTCAAACTGTATTTCAATTGCATTACTACTGTAAAGTATGTATTGCTTACCTGTGCCAGGCTTGCTTGATTCTAGAAAATAACTAACAGAATATTTTTATACAAAAGCAATTGGTCTGAAGTTCAGTCTTTGAGTGTGTGAATTCATTTGCTGACTGAGTGTGTACAACAAATGCTTAACACTGTCCTCTGATACTGCCTTACTGCTCGACCACACTACCACAAATAGAGTAAGGTTCTATCTAACTTTACCTCTGCCTACCTTTGGGGTTCCACTAGACTCTGTGCACACTTTTAACTCACTTTGGTATAGTATATACAGAGCCAGCTTCCTACACTCCTTCTATGGTAGAGTTTGAATATTAGCAATTCCCTTATGTTGCCACGTTTCCGTAGATCTACATACTGGGGCTAAAGGTAATGGTAAGCAACAGTTCCAGGGTTGGAATACCCTTTTGAGTCCGTGTAAACCTTCACCAACTCTTCTCTAATCTTTTCCATAAGTGAGAAAGGTTGGAAATTTACTCCTGACAACAGCAGATATTAAACTTCTTCCAGGGTTGGTTAAAAAAAGTGGTTGGAGGGCAAGTGAACCTGCAAACACTCAGGTTTTCTCATGAGCAAATCTACACCTGCAGATTTACTCCTGCTAAAATGCAGTTCACAAATATTTTCTAGGAGTACTATGTCTTGGCCTACTTCTGTAAAATTTGGTGAATTTACGAAAGCTTTATATCTGCACTTAATGCAAGGACATGGGTGCACTTTTAAAATTTTCATTTAATAATTGGGCCTCTAACTAGTCTGGCGTTTACCATGACCTTTTGTGTTTATTCTCGGTCTCTCTCTCTCTCGGTCTCTCTCTCGGTCTCTCTCTCGGTCTCTCTCTCGGTCTCTCTCTCTCTCTCTCTCTCTCTCTCTCGGTCTCTCTCTCGGTCTCTCTCTCGGTCTCTCGGTCTCTCTCTCGGTCTCTCTCTCTCTCTCGGTCTCTCTCTCTCTCTCTCTCTCTCTCTCTCTCTCTCGGTCTCTCTCTCTCTCTCTCGGTCTCTCTCTCTCTCTCTCTCTCTCGGTCTCTCTCTCTCTCTCTCTCGGTCTCTCTCTCGGTCTCTCTCTCTCTCTCTCTCTCTCGGTCTCTCTCTCTCTCTCTCTCTCTCGGTCTCTCTCTCGGTCTCTCTCTCTCTCTCTCTCTCGGTCTCTCTCTCGGTCTCTCTCTCGGTCTCTCTCTCTCGGTCTCTCTCTCGGTCTCTCTCTCTCTCTCTTTCTCGGTCTCTCTCTCTTTCTCGGTCTCTCTCTCTCTCTCTCGGTCTCTCTCTCTCTCTCTCGGTCTCTCTCTCTCTCTCTCGGTCTCTCTCTCTCTCTCTCGGTCTCTCTCTCTCTCTCTCTCGGTCTCTCTCTCTCTCTCTCGGTCTCTCTCTCTCTCTCTCTCGGTCTCTCGGTCTCTCTCTCTCTCTCTCTCTCTCGGTCTCTCTCTCTCTCTCTCTCTCTCTCGGTCTCTCTCTCTCTCTCTCTCTCTCGGTCTCTCTCTCTCTCTCTCTCGGTCTCTCTCTCTCTCTCTCTCTCGGTCTCTCTCTCTCTCTCTCTCTCGGTCTCTCTCTCTCTCTCTCTCGGTCTCTCTCTCTCTCTCTCTCGGTCTCTCTCTCTCTCTCTCTCGGTCTCTCTCTCTCTCTCGGTCTCTGCCTCTCTCGACACACAATAGTTTTGTTCAGTGTCAGCAACTACTGTGGCAATGTGTGCTTTTTGAGACCAAAAACAATTTTTGCTTTTACCAATGTTCGTTATAATGCTGAGGGCCCAGCAGCTCCCACAACAATAAGGTTTTACAAAAACCATGCCAAAACAAGTCGCGCATTGACAAAACCAAAAGGCTGACCAGCAATTTCAGACCACCTGGCTTTACCAGTTCTTGTTTATTTTTGTTTTCCCATAATCGTATTAAAACTGGTTACACTGATTTTCCATTATGAATATTTTGAGGAAATACTAGCATTTATCAACCTATTTTACTAAATGATACCTAAAATTTGACAATAGTTTTGCGAAATGTTTCTGAATTTTTTGTGAACATTTTATTTTGAAAGCAAAAAACCATCAACCTTGCTTTCAAACTTCTGCAAATATTTGCATATAATCAGAGCATTCTAAGAGCATTATCCATAGCCTCACTGCTAAACTTTGAAAACGTGAGTAGCCGTTTTTATACTGGAGCCTCTGTCCGTAGTGCAGTCTGAGCTTACAACATTTACTTAGAGCGCTCACCCTACTAATAAAGGCTTTGCATTAATGAACCATAAATACAAGTTTGAATAGTATTACCACATGGACACAAATATTACTTTTCAACTGTAGGCAATGCCTTTCCCTGATCCATAAGTTGGTACTGTAAACTAGCAGCAAAAGGGTTTGTCCTGTAGAGGATTGGGCCTACTTGTCCTAAATACAAAATATACATGAAAACGTATTGCTCTTGACCCCAACCAATATGTCCTGGGCGTCGGGCTATAAGAATTCCACATCTCTGCAACTTGTTGTTTGTAGGAGGGAAGGACTTACTAGCTAATGGAGCAACAATTCCCATGGGGCAACCCTTCCACTTTACCTCACTTCCTGGGGGGTTTGGCAGTAACATTCCCAGAGGTACCATTGTCTGCCTGAAACCCAGATGTCTCATGTTTCTCCCCCTTTGTTCAGCTCTGGGATCACCTCTAGGTTGTATCCAGTATAATGAGCCACTCCTAGAAACACAAAGCTTCACTGAGGCAGTAGCGTCTTTGAAGTTTGGCCATCTGTGGCCACTGCCTGGTAGCCATCCTTCCACGAGCAGTTTCTCTTTGTTCGCTGTTCCTGTGAGTGCTTATCACTTCCTAGCAGGGGCAGCATGTTGTGTCTTGTGACAGCTGCTTTAGGTAATCAGGAAGGGCTACTAGCGGTTTGATCAAAGTGGTGACTTTATAAAGTTGATTTTTTATAATAAAAAAAATTCTCTTAAATCGTAGTTGGGTTAATGTAACAATTAATTTGATACCTTTGAGTACTATCTTTGGTAATCCCAAATTGAAGTTAACACTTAGTGTGGTGGCTAGTGCAAGTCCATGTTAGCCAATAGGGCTACCAGCCTTCCTGCAGTGAAAATGGCAATTTCGAGTTTTCATTGTCAGTGCATGTCAAACACAAGAGGACCAGGCCTTTCTTTTTATTATCTAGCACCCTGCATTGTGGGCTACCAAGGCATTTTTCGAGGGGTGATTTGTTAATGTTAAAAAGGAATTTTGACTAGTCAAGAGGATGTACTTTGCCATGTCAAGTTGGCAGTTTGAGAACTGTTCGACTTAGCTGCAGTGGCATGCCTCTGACGTTTTCATTGTACTGGACAAGACGAGACATCCTAGTAACTATGGATGTCTCGTCCCTTTATACTCCAATCCCTCAGCAGGACGCGTTGGATGCAATGGAATATTATCTGGAACTAAGACCAAGACCTCACCAAGTACCAACGGAGTTCATCCTCAGGTTGGTATCTACCAGCCAGGAAGTGTGACAAAGGATTGTCCAATACCGCTCCAGACCGAAGATTAAAGTCCTAACCGCACCACCTAGTTGATCACTTCATTTCATCCAAACACTCTGAAAATGATTTTAATTGGACTGTCCTATGTGTCATAAAACCGAACCTGAGAAGTGTCGACCCTGAAGTCCTGCTATCTAAAAAGGAAGCATTTCTGATAATGAAATTTGACACAGCCATGCGGGGGTTGAATGAGATGTCAGAAATTGCTAGACTGTAGGTTGTGCAGCACTAAACCATCACCAAAATACGACTAAACATCCGCCTTCACTACGATTACCAGCATGTTGGTTCTCACATTAAAGAAAATCTATTTCGGGTTTTACACATACACCCGTTTGAACTATTGAGATCTGCTTTCATTTAGACCGTTTCCGACCGACGGCAGGAAGGAACAGTCAAGCTGGAGGTGCCACCTGTGAATCAAACATGCATAATCGATCTATAGCAAGGAATTACTCCCATCAGAAGGCAAGTGGACCAAAAGTTTTTCATTCAGCTTTCCGTACAACTATGAAATCGGAAAGCGGTTCAGAGCCGTGCAGCGGCCAAAGCCGGATTCACGCAGGCTCAAATTAAATTTGCATACTCCAGAGACACAGGCAGCTCTCATAAATGCTAGCTCTGCAACTAAAGCCATTCTGTCTTCCCTCTGAGAGAACTTTATATGTAGAACAGGGTCATTTTATTGAAAAACATATTTGATATTATTTCTAGTTCTCAAGTCCTAGTCCTGAGGAGAACCCCCCCCCCCCCCCCCCCCCCACGCAAGATGGGGTTCAACACGCATTGACTCCAGTGATTGGGCTATTAAACATAGGGCGTGTCTTAAGGGAATACCGCAGAATCCTGCTTTCCCCACTCAGACAACCCCCTTTTGAAATTTGTAATCCCATAGGCCATGACACGGGCAGGACAACAGGCAGAAGCCATTTGTGTAGTAACCTCGCAATGTCCACCTAGTGCACTTTAGAATAAAGGACTGTTCGCTCGTATAGTTTGATATTCCCTTTGGAAGACTTAGCACGTTCATTCTATCTTTGTATTGGTTTGCACCGTTGTATTACAATTTATGTTGTACCAATTTCTTTTTTGTGTGTAAGTGAACACTTTTTTGACAATGTTGACCAAATGAAGTGTTGTATGATATGGCATGATACAAATGGCATAATTTTGTGTTAAAATGCTAAAGCTAAGTGAAATAAATCACACGGACTTTGGAAGTATATTCTACGGTCTTGTTCAATCATTCATATGTTGTAAATGGTCTATCTGGACACTTAGATTGTTACGCACATTCATTGTACTGGTGGCACAATTACGGGCTGCAGTCCACTAGTGATATTTAACTGACTCCCTCTGTACCTTTTGTACAACTTTAGGTAAGTTGAGATATGCCAATCGAGTATTCGCTAATTGTGCTCATACTTTGGGGTTGCCAGAGCACATTCACTGGAGCGTGGACAGCATTGCCCATTGCACTTCTGAGTTGAAAAACTAGCAGCATCACTACAAAACTTGGGAGTTGTTCACATAAAGGCACTAACATAGTCAAAATATATCCAAGTATATGCTTCAAGCTGGCGCTGACACTATAGACTGCATCAGTAGAGGTATCAGTACTAGCACGTGCTCAGAAGACACTCCTTGATGGCTCAACTGGGTTTTCTGAAGATGTGCAGATGTCCCTAATGGACGTGCCCTTGGTTGGCTCCGGGCTCTTTGGAGAAAGCCAATACGGCACTGAAACATTTCAAGGACAGTGGTGCCACAGCATGGTACTCTGGGGTTATTCTTTACACCAGCTAAGCAAATTCTGAGGCTCTTCTAGGGGTCTAGCGTTAAGACGCTAGCCCTCTCACTCTGTACTACAACAACCAACCCAGTCATTTTGAGGCTGTGGACATGGCATCCGTAGAAACCTTTTAATGTAGCAGGGAAAGCAACCCTCAAATTCTTCCTCCCTTGTTGGATGAGCTTCCGAGCTTCTTTAATTTGCCCTTTCAGGCGCATGTCTGGTTTTTAGGAGGCAGAATACGAAATGTCCTCCCTGGCTGGAGATCCATCACATGGGACAAGCGGGTCTTACAAATTGAAGGGGCTATGGCCCATCCTTCATCTTCTCCCCACCCCTCCTATAGCCCACACTAGAGTGATTTTCGGATGAGCACTCCTCAGTCAGGTGTGGGACTGTTGTCCAAGGGTGCAATCAGAGGGGGAGCTTTAAAAGAGGTTGAGGATGTTACACTCATTACTTCTATTCCGCCCATTAAGCACGGGTACCCATTAGAATTATTTTTGAAACCACCTACAAAAAAGCAACATCATTTACATTTGGAGGTTTTAAGGTTACAACATAAAAACGGTGCAGAAGTCCCAAGAAATTTGGGATTTTATTCAAGATATTTTTCAAATAAAAAAAATAATGGTCACTGGTGTCTGATATTGACTTTAAGAGCATTAAGTAAATTCCTTTAAAAAAAATCTATATATCCTAGGGCAGTCGGACTGGTCATGGAAGCCTTCTTGCCACTAGTCAAGAAGTGTTGATTAAAACTGACAATATGACCACTCTTTAGTGTATGGTGCCAGGCACTAGTCATGGTGCCCACACGTCGCTAACCTAAGGGAGTGTATGGACTATAGGTGGTAACAGTTACCCTAAAGGTAAATTTTTTATTTGTAACAAATTGAGTTTTATTATGTATTCAGTATCAAGCATATGTAAGATGCCTTAATACATTTCAGTATATTACATTGGGCACATTGTGACGTACATTGTTGAGGTCCATATCCTAAAGGTAACTTGATTCTCTTGCTCCCTTTCTATCAAAGGAGTTGGTGATTAGTAATAAATGTCTAGTTGTAACACCAGATGATTATGTACTGTGATAAGATTTTGGCTGTTGTACTGTTATAAGATTTTGTCTCTAGGTTCATTTTGTACTTGTGAAATGCCATTTGGACTTAATAATTTAACTATGCTTAAATATCTTGTGATTTTTCTATCACATTAATGACCACTTTGAAGCATGCATTAGGTTGACTATTTTGTTGCCATTTTTTGTTTTTTACATGTATTAGAACACACTTTTTTTGCCTTTGAAATTTAATGTATTACGTTTGACTTTTATCTAGATATACCATCCATCATGTTATGAAGATTACAAAAATGTAAGTTATTTACTATCCTAAATACATAATGGAGTCGCAGTATACACTTTTGGGGAAAAAGGGGATTTGTTGTAAGTAATCCTCTGGTGTAGTAATCCTGGTTGATTAATATGCACAGCCCTGTGAGCAGTCTCATTATAAATTGTGAGAAAACATGTTCACACTTGTAACTAAATGTTTCATTACTATGTTTGTTTCTTGTTTTGTTGTAAATGTTTGGAATCTGACTGGTTTATTGAGTTGTACTGTTAAATAATTTAAAAATTGTTGAATGTTTAAAGACCCTAATCTCATTAAAGCACAATTTTAGCCACCCTAGGATGAGGAGAAACTGATATGTCCCAACTGGGAAATCTCTGAACTCTGCATGGTATTATTACCTAGTGACATACCATATACAGTGCCAGGTTTCTACATGCATCTTTTAGCCCTTCTCACCTCCTGCATCTTGCTTGTGCCTCACACTTGGTGACACATTTGTGAACTTCATTGGTGTCTGTGCTTCTCGGTTGGGGGGTGGTGGGGGTGTGGGGGAGGTTGGCAGCACTGGAATCTGGTCCTCTTGAACAACATCTGATTTTGCTGGGTTTTTCTTGGGATCTACAGTGGTGGCTGTTAACAGAACTTGTGAGAAGCCGGTTTCTCCATTGTGGTGATCCAGAACTCCTCCCTTGGCTGGGCTTTTTGTTAATGCAAACCACATAGCCCTAAAGGCTTTCCTTTACTCTGTCTGGTTGTTAACTACCTGGCAGGCATACTGAATGAGTAGACCAACTAAATCAGCCAGTACCATGTTGCTGACCATGATTGACGTCTTCACCTGGAGTTGGTCAAATTCTTTTTTACCCTCTGGAGCACTCCTCCAGTCTACCTTTTTTCCACGCTCGCTATATTCTTTGCTCAGCATTTCCACTGCATGGTGCACAGTGAGAAGCGTTATGTCTGAAATGGGGCTTCATCTCCACTACCGATCTCCTCCCAATCCCCCGATTCCTTTAGTTCTGAGGAAGCTACGTCTGGGCCATGTACAGATGATCTTGATTGCACCAGACTGGCCATAGAGGTGTGGTTGTCCTCTGTCTGCTCCAATTGTCCCTCTGCTTCTCCAGACGATCCTCTCACAGCAGGAGGGACAGGTTCTGCATCTGTACCTCCAGGACCTACATAAGCCTGGAGATTAAGCATGGTAATCTGGAAATCTGCCTGTTGAGGTGGTGGTTATAATTTTGGGAGCTCATTGCCCCTCTACCAAATTAGTTTATTCCTGGTGCTGGTCTTGTTTTGTCTCTGGGTGTGCCAAGGCAAATGTTTCACACCCTCAAGGTTTGTCCATGTCGCGCTTTGGACTTCAGCTGGCTTGGCACTGCTAATATCTACTTAACGGCCCATTTGATTTTTCTTTGTTTGAGATCAATAGTTGTTGAAGTCTTAGTTATGCAATTTCTAGAGGGGTTGACCCATTAATTTCGTCTTTCTATTTTTGATATCTCTCATTAGCACATTAACTTGGTGCCTGTGTTTGCATGGGCCAATGCATGGCTGCCGTTAGTTGTTGCATACTTTAAAGACTGTGCACATTGTCGTTGCCTCTGCTCAGCAGATTAGTGAGCTGCAGTGTGCACCTTGTCGTTACCTCCGCTGAATATAGCATGTTACAACGCGTGCTTTTACTACATGTAACAACGCGGTTGTTACAACGCGATGCCATTACTACGCAAATCATTACATCGACTTGCAGTAGATGGCACATTAGGAATGTACAATTTACTATTCCAACTCCAGCCTACACAACAGTAGGGAAGGTGTTGCAATAGTAAATCATACTATTCCTTATGTCAGAGCGCCATCTTCTGCAAGTCGATGTAATGACTTGTGTAGTAATGGCATCGCGTTGTAACAGTCGTGACGACCGCATTGTAAAGGAATCTCGGTATACCACTATGTGAAGGATGTGTCGTTCCCCCTCCATGGCTCCGCATATTAGTCAGCAGCAGACCTTGTCTGTGCATCCTCCTTTTTACCAAGCTTGTTCTGGACACGCTGGTTCCTAGGACTTTCATATCCATCAGTGCATCCCTCCACTAGCATTGTACCTGCCTCCTCGAGGCACTGCCTGGGCCATCATGGAGCCCACAGTTTTTAGGTCGTGCCTAGGCATGGCATGCACCGTTCTCGAGACACGCGGTATCTACTGTATGGGTTTTCAGCATGCCCATACGTTTTGATTTGTTCCTTCATGTGCCTTTCAAAATTCCTATGTTTTCGTTGCTGAATAGTGTAAATTTGTCCCTCCTTTTGCTGTTTTGGTCGCGCCGTGGAGAGCTGGCCCTGTTACATGGACTGCTTGACTATCGGACATATAAGTTGGTTTTGGCGCTCCACTTTTCTTTTGCCTGGGCTTGTTTTGGCTTTCCAAATGCTCTCAGCCGAGGGCTGCAAATCATATCCTTATCTTGTTTTCCACTGTCTTTGGTTACACAAGTGCTTTTTCAGGTGGAGGCTATTTTTTTCATCCTATAACATTGTTGGTTTCATTAGCTCAAATGTGTCCAAACCTTAAATTAGTTTAGGAAGACTGCTGACAGTAGGATCAACCTATTAACATTGTGCTTATGACCGCTTGATCATTTGGATACGATTAAAGAGGTAAACAGGCTGTTATTGCTTGTTTTATGAAAATGAAAGCAGCTTTAAGTTGCGCACTTTTGATGCTTTCTTTTAGGTTTCAATCATTGGCGAAATAAAACCAGTGCAGAATCAAAAAGATAAACCAGGAGACAATACTCACAGCTGTTCTGACATCTCTTTAGGAGAGAAACCCTTCTAGAACAGGACCCATCATTTACAGAAGGTGGTTATTTGTCATCATTTAGGTCTGTGATTCTCAGAGTGACGAACCTAGTCTAGACATATTGACCAGGGAGCGCACAGAGAACGCAAAAAAGGGGGTTGCTGTCAGATCTCAATATGTGTCAAAACGACAGTGTACCCAAAGGTTGTGAAGGGGATCCTAGAAAAAGCAGCACTAAATAATAATTGGTGAAGATAAAAATGACTAGAGGAAATCAAATGTTCTTTATTAGCAGAGTGCCCCTGTCATAATTAAAAAGCAGTATGGCAACTTAGCAAAAATTCTTTATCATTATGCTATTGTCCATATTAGTAGGGTCGACATGTTTCTGCCCAATTTGATCTATAAGTATCTGGGCTTTCCTCAGGACCTTAGATGCTGCTGCTATAGTGAAAAAATTTGACAAAGAATATGTCAAAAATTAGTTTAAATGAAATTGTTTTTAAATGAAAATCCTACCGCACCGGTCAATTCTTGAATTTCAAGATATCGTGAACCGGATACCTAGGGGAACAAAAAGAACAGTTAGTGGTAACATATCTCCTGGTGTACTTAGATTCAGCAATTGGTCTATTTTCTTAGATGACTCAATAAAAGCATTCAGTAATGCTTAAAAGCACTTAGTAATTGAATTAAGTTGCACTTACCCATAATCATTGGGTTGCGCCCTCACCTCAACTTGGTCCTTACTCAGGGAAGGGGGGCCCCGCTCTATTTAAAAAGGAAGACAAAATCAGGCTCCATTTTATGATGCCCAAAGCATAGCCTTCAAGTTAGTATTGGCTAACAGCAACAAGACTAATCTAATGCACACTCACGTGGAATGGAAAACATACTGTCAAAGTCAATGGACCTATATCGTCGTGATAGTCTAAGTGGCAAAGTGCCTATAACTATGTAGTGTTTGTAAAAACAGAGTGTCTCTTTGTGACTAAATAGTCACTGTCTGTCTGAGATCAATGAAAAAGTTTTCATTGAAAAAGTGTTTACAGAATGAACCGCTATTCCATATACCCATGATGGGGTATGTTTGTTAGTGACATTTCATATTCAATACCAAAATAGATGTAACTTAATTGTTCACAAGGAACAGGACAAAAAGACTATAAGAATCTCTCAGGGAGTAGCCAGTACCTCGCGCTAAAATAAAGTTGATAGGAGAAAAGGTCAAGGAAGAAAAGGGAACGCCAAACTCACCTCTCCGTCAGTACCCCAGGGCGGTCTTTGAGTAAAGACCGGAGGTACCGCCGAGGTGGCCTGCGCGCTCTTTATAGCCCAAAGGTCTTAATTGGTTGCAGGTTCGCGTGTCCGAAAAGCTGGTTAAGCTAATGCCTGATCAGAAGTCTAATCTAGTGCGCATGTGCAGAAGAAGCGACACTAGACCAAAAGACAGAGGGTCTATTCTAGCGCGCATGTGAGAGATCAGCGACACTAGACCAGTAGCTGGTGTACGGACCTCCGCGCTTTCAAGGTAGCGCTCAAACAAGCGCATGCGTGTATGGAAGACACATTAGTGCACAAACCAGCGTATGCGTGCTGAGTGTATCTGAGCCCTTCGTTTAATCGGAGAAATAAAAGGACCGGGCTGGATTCTGTATTAATGTCAGCGCCCGTTATATTCCGCTCAAATGTACAGAGATGGTATATTCAAAACAAGAAAAAGCACAGTTGCTAGCGGTTCGTAATGTACTAGCAGATCTTTGATAGACGGCATAATCAGTATCATAAAATATCAGTAAAGATTAGGTGCATCCTCAATCTATGCCAAAAACGATTTAAACAAAAAAAAATTGTGATTCATAATCGGCATATGCGAAATGAACAGTAGAAGAGTTGTCTCACAGTAAGATAAGATATAATATACCTAGAGATGCCGACAATGGTTCTTTCATATGAATAATGAAAGAGACACAACAAAGATGGTCTGTCACATGAGAGCTTCAAGCTCAAAATATCGAATAGTTGTATCGATATCTAGTATCGACAGTTTATAAATGGGTTTATAACAGCAGCCAAGGAATTTCGTCATTCAGCCCTATGGTATCTGAGTGTAATCGATGTACCCATCGTTGTTCTCTGCATAGCAGGAAGTGTTGGACATCTGTTATGTGTGAGGGAATAGGTGGTTGTTCTAAAATAACCCAATGTAGGTCAGTTTCTTTATGACCTGCTGCAATAAAATGATTCGTGAGTTTCGTTGCACTTTTTTTGCAGCGTATAGTACTCTTGTGTTCTGATATTCTTATCTTGATCTTACGAGATGTCATGCCCACATAGTTCTTCTTACATGGGCATTTGATCAGATAAATGACTCTTTCACTATTACAATTAGTGTGTTTGTTCAGAATCCAAGGTCTATTCGTGCCGATGTCTACCTCTGTTGTATGCGAGGTCTGTGGGCACACCGAGCAGGTGCCACAAGGAAAATGGCCTTTAACAGGAGGTAAACCCCATAGTGTGGTGTTGTCAGAACTTTTCGTTTCAGGATGAGGGGGGTGGGCTTCCTCCGTGTGTCGTGACTTATGCCTGTTCTTCCCTTCGGGGCACAGGGATGGGAGGTTGTCTATGCGCGGGCAGGGTAGCTGCGCAGGTTTCTGCTTGTTCTTTCTTCCTTCCCTGCCTTTGGAGTCTGCCGTGTTGGTACTACCCTGGTGGTGGTGTTAGTCACTGTTTCTTTCAAACTTTTCTGCTCTTTGCACACTGTTCCTATACTTCCACGGTTTATCTGGTGATTCCGCGTTGTGATGCGGAAAAGTTCTCCGAAAAAAACGGACGTAGGTGCGCATGGGGCAGGTCTTGTGTGACCCGACTGACGTCACTACGCGGACGACGCCTGGGCGGAGTCGCGTGATGTCGGCCCGCCCCCGGTGCGCAGGGATGCTGTGGTAAGTTTCCGGATCCAGTCTCACGCCTGGGGATAATTCTACGTGAAGGAATCTGCGGCTAGAATCTTCTCTACCAGATACATCGTTACCGAAGGTAAGTAACTCGTACATCAGGTATAAAACAATAGTTTACCTTTCTTCATAATGTCATTCAGTTGATCTAGCATAATTTTCTTTTAAATTATCTTTGGGCTTTCCAGCATAATTAACCACTTGACTCATAGTACGTGCTTATAGGGATCTTTGCCCATTATTTTTAATCGGGCTGTTATCAAAACCTAGTTTTGCTTCTGTGTTGTGGGCTTTTATTCATGGCAATACCATTGTTAGCAGAATTAGATTGTCGCCCCGGTGAAAAGCCTGAATTTTTTGTGGAATACAAAAATGATAGAAGAGGGTCTTACATTGTGATCTCATGCCATCAGAGGGTACTGGTGACATTTAAAAAAAAAAAAAATCATACATTTTACAGTACGAGGATTTGTTTCTGATTAGGCATGTACAAATTTCCTTCTGAATTTGGTGCATAGCTGAGAAAACTTGAGTCAACCAACATAACACTTCTCTAATTTTTAAATAGAGCAAGTCTAGTGTTATACTTTCTGACTTTAAAGGATTTTCAATTTTATTGTGAAATGTTGAGATTGATGTAATGTAGTCTTTACAGCTTGTAGATTAAATTTGAGTAGTGTGACTTCCAGCACACACACCTTCTAATCTTGTGTTGCATATTATTACATGACACACGGCAACATATTCAAATATAGTTATTACTACCATTTCAGTGAATGTGTTCAACTTTTAAATACAGGTAATCTTCTCCACATCACCTTACTCATGCCATATATCAATGGAATTACTGTCATCAAACAGTATATTTGTGATCATTAATACAAGCCCTGGATTATGAATTTAATATGCTCAGATTGTCTCGCTAAAGATAAATTCTGCCTTGGAGTTTATATTAGGGCACTATTTCTGTAAATAGACTTGTGCAGCTGTTCTAAAATCAGTAATGATTAGCCTCATCACTGGGACGTTTCTCATAGACAAGGTAAAGTCTGGGGACTTAGCAAAACCAATAAAAAAATGAGCGTTCTTGTTTGTCCAGATTTGGAATGGCTATTTTAATTGTAAAATGAACAGCATATTCAGTTTTTGAAGAAAGTCCAGTGATCAAGCAGATAATCTTCTTAGTTGGTCAATCCTAAATAAAATATTTGAGAATTGTATGCTGGTAACATTGGTTCAGCACAAAATGGCAAATTAGCTGCAGGATTTAAAAAAAAAGTCCACCTTCCTGAAAACCACAAAAGCTTTAGAAAGATAGGACACAGTTGTCCAAACAGATTGCCAAATCGATTCATGAGGGAAAAGTTATATCCAAGTAAGGTATTTCAAAGCGGATAGTTTTCAATGCATTAAATTGTGTTTTAATTAAGTCCACTTTTCCAAGTAGACACATAACTTAACCACATTGTGGAACACTTTGATGTAGGCTTCTTACATTTTTCAACAGGTTTGATGGTGATGGTGATGGTGGTCAGTCTACTATTTGTATACCTTTTACAGACCCTTGATACAGATTTCAAACCCAAAACCTACTGGGGTTAGTGTACATGAAAATTTGTTGATTTTGGTTTATAGCAGACGATAGGATCCCACACCATAGAAGAAATTAAACTGATTTCATGTGACTTTCAGTTTGTCGACCCGTTAGTGGATGACAAGGATTTAAAGCTTAAGTCTTACCCCTAGTACTGCCTCAATTTATTTTGAACTGTTTTTAGTGTTGTCAATCCCCTGGACAACCCACTCCCCACTTCAATTTTATTAACATGATGTTACTAAGGTTACTTAGACCAGAGAACCATTGCAAAAGTTCTATGCATTGAAGCTGCGATGGAATCTGATAGACCCAACTCTGTCAATAGGAACTGGAATGCTGTTTTGTAATCTGGAGTGACTGACAGTTTGATGAAATTTACTTATTTGCTCGTTTGGTAGTGTCTAATTTGCTTTGGCTGTGACCTTTAACTTAAAGATCAGTATTATTGTTAAATTTAGAGAATAAATAATTCTAGCACTATACTTTGTTCTAAAGTTCACACTTCAAGCCATCGGTACAGTTTATAATTGAGCTGCATTTTAGCTAGATTTTCTTGCAGTAACTATTCCAACTATTCCCTGGGTTCGAGGCATGTGGGCTGCTGAATTCATATCTGCGCATAGATCGCCGCCTGGTGTTGGGTCCGGATGAGTGCACATTGTTGTCCTGGAAGAGTCTTCGAAGTATCACGAGATAGGTGGCTCCTCCCCTGGACTACAGTGCGCATGGGCATCCTCTCCATCCTTAGATTGTTTTTTTCCGCCATTGGGTTCGGATGTGCTTATCTTAGCTCAAGTTCGGAAACTTTAGTTTAAGGCCAAAAGGCCTTTAGATTTCGTCGGTATTGTTCGCGTTCGGTATCGACCAGTTTATTTAGTGTTTTAGTATCTTCTTCACGCTTTTCGGATCCGCTTCAGTCCGAACATCGCTCAACGCTCGACGATGGAATCGAGGACTCCTTTCAAGAGATGTCCTTTATGCCATGCGAAATACCCACACGTCGATGTCCATCCGGTGTGCAACAAATGTCTCTCACCGGATCATGATGAGTCAAAATGTATGGCCTGCGCCAGGTTCCGATCGAAGAAGACTCTGCGGAATCGACGGGCAGCGAGATTGGAGGCACAGCAATCGGCGCCTGCCCCGGTCAACATCTTCAGCACCGAGGATGAGGAAGTCGAGAGCGTAGAAGACAGACTCCAGCCATGCTTCCGAACGTGAATCCCGATCGGAAGACGATGATGAGGTGATCTTCGAGGACGAAGATGTCGTCGGCGAGGTAGGAGACTACGATGAGGTCCTTGGGGCCGAGGAAGATAGCTCCAGCGAAGAGCTAGGCCAACCAGTCGATACGGAGGCCGAGAGACAGTCGTCATAAGGCTCAGGTCGAGGGACCGCCTGCGGGCCTTACCCAAGATCAGTCACACAGTTCTTCGGCCCCGCCTCGAACATTTCACAGGAGCCATTAATATCGAAGACGACTGGATTTCATTCAGTGAAACCGAAACCATCCGTCGCACCGGTTACATCAAAACCGAAAGTGAAACTGGTTGCGATCGGATCGAAGGCCTCGAAGCCCTCCACTCCTTCGACGCCGGCACAGGTCATCGGCACCGAACACACCAAAAGAGACTTCGGTGCCGAGCTCACCAAGACTGGTTCCGGCACCGAGTCAAAGAAGAAGGCCCTCGGTCCCCACAAGGCGCCTCAGCCTATGGCACCGAAGATTACGGCCCAACCCACCAAGATCAGGGTGGTCGATCCGTCTGCGTTTGCATCGAAGGGTGCGGCGCCTACCAAATCATCGGCTCCAAGGAGCGTCGATACCAACCTTCGGATCGACGACCCAAAGACTGGGAAAAAATCGGATACCGCTTCGACGCCTGCCTCCAAGGTGCCTATCGGTTCCAAAGCGCCATCTGCGTTCACCTTGCAACAGGTCTCAGCGTCGTTGCAACGCATCAGGGACCGGGCAACCCTCGAATCTACGTCGGGTCCCGAAACGCACAAGGCCGCAAAAGCACACTCGGCGCCGGCGCATATCACATTTGGATTGCCGCCGCCCAAGGCACCGAAAATGTTCGAAATTCGGACACGTGTCCACCAAACACAGACACTATCCGCTGGACAAATCGATATCGAGCCTTCACAGGCACACTTTAGCGACGCTGACACTGGTAGGCTGCTGCTCCGCAAGCGGAAAATCACACCAGAGAAGGGTTTGGACTCATACAAGATTCATTTGAAACAAAAACTGCCAGCAGGTTCCACGCCAGTGCTTCACAAAACCTTTCAACCCTACCTTTAGGACCCACCGTCTTTTTCTCCTACGCATTCGGAGGCAGATGCCGGAGAGGACTATATAGGGGATGATACCACTTACCCGGTGGATATCGATCCTGATGATCACATGCAAGACCCAGATCAGACATGGGGAGACCCCACCGACCAGGGTAACACACCAGATGCTCCTGACACGCAGCTTTAAAATATAAAGACATCTCCCACAGAGGATACTGCTGCCTTTAATGCCCTCATAGAACGGGCTGCTGCCAATCATGGAGTGGAACTCCATTGTGACACTGTAGAGGAAGATTTCTTAGTGGACACGTTCGCCTCCTCTGAGAAAACCGTCAAAACTCTGCCAATGTTGAAGGGGGTTCTAAAACCTGCAAAAGACATTTTTAAAGAAATAACCAGAGCACGGGTGTTGAACCCCAGAATCGAAAAAAAATACAAGCCAGCACCCGGAGACCCTATGTACATTAAGGGTCAGTTACCATTAGACTCCATGGTTGTTTCTAATGCTCGCAAACGAGCACATTCACAAACAACGGGTGATGCTCCTCCCCCCGACAAGGAGTCCAAAGTGCTGGAGACATCAGGCAAAAGGATAGCAGCGCAAGCAGCAAACATCTGGCGCATTGCCAACACCCAGGCACTCCTGGCCCGTTATGATAGGTCACACTATGACACACTAGAATCACTGCTACAACACTTGCCAGATGACTACAAAGAGGTAGCGGAGCTCCTTATCAGAGAGGGACAACTCCTTACAAATGCGTCCATCAAATGCGCACTAGATGCGGCCGACACTGCAGCAGGGCGATCAACACTAGCGTAATGTTGAGGAAGCACGCATGGTTGAGAATCTCAAGCTTCAAACCTGAAATTCAGAACAACATCTTAAATCAACCGGTCAACCCAGACTTTTTATTTGGCCCAGAGGTTGACACTACCCTTGAAAAACTGAAACTGCAAAATCAATGGGGGCTCTGCAGTCGCAGCAGTTTCGTAGTGGCTCCTTTCGTCGCCCCGGGAATAGAGGAGCAGCTAGAGGTCAGGGGTCCCAGCAGCAGTACAATAAAGGTGGTATGCAAAGTACCTATGATAAAAACAATAGAGGCGGATATCGTGGATCCAGCACCAAAGGCAGAGGACGTGGGTACAGCAACACCAGGTCCTCCCCCAAAAACAAACAGTGACACCTTCTCCCTGCCCCCCGACCACATAACACCTGTCGGGGGGAGACTCCCAACAGTTCTGTCAGTCTGGAAGTCCATCACCACAGACAGGTGGGTCAGGGAAATTATCCAGTACGGTTACTGTCTAGAATTAACGTCCACTCCACCCAACATACCGCCAAAGCACCGTCCTATGTCCGTAGAGCACTTGCCATTATTGCAGCAGGAAGTACTAAGTATGCTGCAAAAAGGTGCAATAGAAGTCGTGCCCGTAAACCGACAGGGGTGTACTCTCTGTACTTCTTAATCCCAAAAAAGGACGGATCTCTCAGACCTATACTAGACCTGAGACCCCTCAACCACTACATTCTGTCAGAGCATTTTCATATGCTCACCCTACAGCAGGTTCTACCATTACTCAGTCAGGGAGACTTCCTAGCCACACTGGATTTGAAAGATGCGTATTTCCACATACCCATACACCCATCGCACAGAAAATCTCAGGTTCACTATTCAGGATCAACATTATCAGTTCAAAGTTCTCCCCTTCGGAGTAACAACAGCACCCAGGGTCTTTACCAAGTGCCTAGCGACAGTGGCTTCACATTTACGGAGACGGCACATTCACGTCTTCCCTTACCTGGACGACTGGCTTGTTCAGGCAAAGTCAGCCCAGCAATGTGCCAGCCACATGTCCCACACCATTCACCTTCTTCACAGTCTAGGATTCTCACTAAATTACCCAAAATCTCATCTTCAACCCGCGCACGTACGCCAGTACCTGGGCGCGACCATAAACACTCTGACAGCCACAGCTCAGCCAAATTTAGTGAGGATCAACAGCATGCAACTGCTGATCACAAAGTTCAAACCTCAACACTCCCTTCCAGCGCGAGTGTTCATGCAGTTGATAGGCATGATGGCCTCCTGCATCTTCATAGTCCCGCACGCGAGACTACATATGCACCCGCTTCAGGAGTGCTTGGCACGTCAATGGAATCAGACTCAAGGACAGTTGAAAGACCTAGTGTTGGTGAGCGGTCGGGCATACAACTCTCTGCATTGGTGGAATCCACAAAACCTTTGCAAGGCCGACCGTTACAAGAGCCTGTTCCACAAATAATACTGTCAGCGGACGCGTCTCTCCAGGGATGGGGAGCTCATGTACTCAATTACACAGTGCAGGGACTATGGACCACGCAACAAAAGAAGATGCACATCAACCTTCTGGAACTGATGGCTATCTTCCTGGTAATGAAGGCATTCAAAGTACACTTATGCAACAAAGTCGTGTTGATCCGGACGGACAACATGACTGCCATGTACTACATACAGAAGCAGGGAGGAACACACTCTCCACAGTTGTCTCATCTGGCTCAGAGCGTGTGGAAGTGGGCCATTCAGAGGAACATGTTCCTCATGGCGGAACACCTCCCGGGCAAGGACAACCAGATGGCGGATCTGCTCAGCAGACACAGCCACCAAATGCACGAGTGGGAGCTACATCCATCAGTACTCAAACCGTACTTCCAGCAGTGGGGTCATCCAGAGATAGACCTATTCGCCACAAGGGAAAACGCAAAATGCCAAAACTTTGCCGCCAGGTTCCCGCACCCACAGTCGCAGGGCAATGCGATATGGATGAACTGGTCAGGCAGATTTGCGTACGCTTTTCCCCCGGCGCTATTAATACCGCTAGTGGCACGCAAACTGCGACAACACTCATGGACACTCATCCTGGTTGCTCCAACATGGGCACGCCAACCATGGTACACCACCTTTCTAGAACTTTCCGTGGTGCCGCATCAAAGGCTGCGGATCACACCCACACTTTTATCGCAGAACCATGGCGAAATTCAGCACCCAGATCCGCAACAGCTGAACCTGGCAATCTGGCTCCTGAAGTCCTAGAGTTTGGCTACCTAAACCTGCCACCTGAATGTATGGATATCATCAAGGAGGCCAGAAGACCCACAACCAGAGCTTGCTATGTGGCTAAATGAAAAAGGTTTGTCATTTACTGCAACAACAATGACATTAATCCGCTGGATGCATCCATTCAAAACCTCATTGGTTACCTCTTACACTTATACCGATGCAATCTAGCATACAGCTCCATACGTATACATCTAACCGCGATAGCAGCCTATCTTCAAAAAAGGCAGCACCTCTCCTTATTCAGAGTGCCTGCCATCAAAGCCTTCTTAGAGGGACTCAAACGAGTGATTCCTCCAAGACACCCACCGGCACCAGTGTGGAACCTCAATGTGGTCCTCACCAGATTAATGGGTCCACCTTTTGAACCTCTCCATTCATGTGAGATTCAATTCCTCACCTGGAAAGTAGCTTTATTAGTGGCAATCACTTCGTTGAGAAGAGTTAGTGAACTCCAGGCACTAACCGTTCAAGAGCCATTCATACAGGTTCACGCAAACAGTTGTACTACGTACCAACCCCAAATTCATGCCTAAAGTGATATCGCAGTTCCACATGAATCAAACTATTGAACTGCCTGTTTTCTTTCCAAATCCACAAAATGTCGCAGAGAGAATGCTCCATACACTAGATGTAAAGAGGGCCCTCATGTACTATATAGACAGAACAAAGGGTTTTAGGAAAACAAAACAACTTTTCGTTGCCTTTTCTCCACAACACAAGGACAACGCCATTTCCAAAGCAGGGATAGCCAGGTGGATCGTTAAATGTATTCAAATTTGCTATCAAAAAGCAAAACGCACATTAACAATTCCCCCACGAGCCCACTCAACACGAAAGTTAGGGGCGTCCATGACTTTCCTAGGAAACATTCCTTTAGAGGACATATGTAGGGCAGCCACATGGTCCACTATACATACATTTACCAAACACTACTGTGTAGATGTACACTCGAAACAGCAGGCAGCTGTAGGACAGGCTGTTCTCAAAACTCTTTTTCAGACTGCTGCAGCTGGCACGGGCAGCCGCCGCTAATGGAGGGACTGCTATATAATCTATGCACAGATATGAATTCAGCAACCCACATGCCTCGAACTGAATATGCTACTTACCAGTATGCATCTGTTCTTGGCATGTAGGGCTGCTGACATTCATATCGCCCACCCTCCTCCCAAGCGGCTGTAGCACTCAGAATTACTGTATAGCATGGTCATCACTTACTGTATCTACTCCATCACTGCCACAATGGCGAAAAACAATCTAAGGATGGAGAGGATGCCCATGCGCACTGTAGTCCTGGGGAGGAGCCACCTATCTCGTGATACTTCGAACACTCTTCCAGGACAACAATGTGCAATCATCCGGACCCAACACTAGGCGGCGATCTATGCACAGATATGAATGTCAGCAGCCCTACATGCCAAGAACAGATGCATACTGGTAAGTAGCATATTCATACAGTTTTCTACACAGAACCAACAGCCATTGATTTGTGAACCTTCTACAAGCTTAGCCTAAAATAACACATTGTGAACTTGTCCTTGGGCCATTTTTGTTGTTATATTCACTTTGGTGGGGGAATAACTGGAATTCTGCAACATTAGGTCATCTACATTTCATTTCGATACATATTTTCTGAGCATCTGGCAGTACTAGTCATGTTTTTAGCCAGTGTTATTGTTTGTGTTCCTTAAAGGTGTGTGGGCATTTGTGTGTGCTCCCATGCACATAACCAGATGTTTACTTTTGCCAATCTACGACATGCGTTTATTGAACAGGAATACCTGTCAGTCTGATTTTTTTTTTTGTCTTTTATATTACTATAAATCGGTGTACAAAAGGTTGTCTGTTTTCAAGTATGTGAACCTGTGTGTATATTAACTCATTGAACACATCTTCTTTAATTTGTAGACCTCTTCATTTTTGGATTGCACACCATCTCCTAGCAAGACCCTTATTGAAAACCCACTTAATGTTATGTTGAACAATGTCAAACAGGAGTTGGAGGAACAAATAAGTACTCCTGAAGCCAGTAGTCCTAAAATCAAAGAGGAGCCAAAAGAGACCCCTACATGCTGCACAGAAGAAAGCAAATCTCCGCTTACTGAAATTAAAAACGAGTCAAAAGAAAGTAAACCTCCAGTTACTGAAATTAAAACAGAGACGGTCGAGTCTCCTTCGGTTTAAATTAATCGCAGAAGTTATAGTATTTATTTTTTAAAATGCTGCTGTTGTAAAATTGTCCTCTGGGGGGAGGGGGGCTAATGTAACTTTTTATATAAAAGTTGTGCTGGGGCAGGGTCCTCAGCTATTTAGTTTGGTTAATGAATACATTTTGGTATTTGAATTTCTTACTGCCTGCACAGTTTCATGTGTTCAATGTGCAAAAATTCTGTAGATTTGTGCAGATAAAAAATATAGAATTGTATTTGTAAGATAAAATTGTACAATTTTCACTTGTGGAACTGTAAATTATAAATAAAATCTATTTTTGCTATTTATGGAGTGTAATGTTTATGCACACCATAGTATCATTTCCTTTTTTTGTTTTGAGAAATGAGTGGACTCAGTTTAGACATTTTTGCTAGATAGTAACTGATAATGCAAGTTACTTTTATTTAGGAAGGGGCTGAATGTGTTATGGTTATTTGGTGAATTCGGAGTTATTTTATCTTCAAACACATTTGAGTACATAATTGGACTACAAAATACATAGAATATCAATATGTATATTCATCCATATCTAAATACCTAATATGCATTACTAGTGCAGAAGTGTTTAGGTTTCACCTCAAACTACTGAAATACAAAGTGGTGTCAAAATAGGATAGCTGGTACAGCATCTATTGTACTTTGTATTATCAGTAGATTTTTAAATATTTTTCAGTAATTACTTTTTAAGTAACCACATTATAGGGTGTTGGCCTAGTTACAGGAAGCGTAAATTCAAGTAATTTATTTTTGAAGTACGTTCATTTTTCTCTAGTTGTGACCGAATGAGATGGTAAAAATTGATGTTAATTTATATTTGGTTTAATAAAAACAACAAAACATAAATCTTTCTTTAATGTTTTCATTTCACTGGTGGGCAAGTATCTGGAAGATTAAAAAAAATCTCTACACAAGTGGTATTTTAAGTAGCAAAACATGAAAACTTTGAACAAGTTTTAAAGGTAATCTGTGACCTGAGCACTGCTTTCTTGGGCTTTATATTTAGAATATGGAAAGTGACACCATCGGATGCCAGGTATATTTTCTACTCGTGTGCGTTTTGCACACCTCCTTTTCCATTGACCTGTGTGATTCTGCATGTGCAGTTCCAAAATAGAGGCTTGCTCTAGGCCGCCTTATGGCACGTATATTGCTTATTTTTAATCTGTTGGTCCTAGTTTGAAAGCGGACGAAGAGGAATTTTGGGAAGTAGACCTATAGTTATCAGTTCCTTACAAAGCCTTCAATTATGTCACTCTCCCATTCTTTCTCCAGATAGCAGTTGAAAAGTGTGATAAAACGCCTCTCTTTGTGTGATAACCCCAATTTTTTGATTGCTGGTATTTGTTTTTTGAATTGTGCACATTGGGTTATTGGTGTCCAGTCTACAGTGTTGATGCCTTGACCCCCTAAAACATTGTAAAATTGGTTAATGTTCAGCTAGCATAATATCCTGGAAAAGGAAAGGGTAAGGTAAACCATGTCTTCAAGCCTATGTGTGTAGCCTCACCGCTGAAGCTTTTAAACCTGCAGGAAAACCTGTCAAAATAACCCTTTTTGACTGGCAGAATCTCTACTTTAAATGCGAGGTCATTTTAGGGGGGTAGCATGCCTAGTATTTAAAAGTAAAACATGTCAGAATTTGCATGTTGGCATGTCACTACTGTGATGTGCCCCCAAAAGCTATTTTAACTGTAAAGGTTTGTGGCTGATCCTAAGAGAAAATCTAAAATGCAGTTAAAAATACTATTTTTAGGTCTCGTCTGAGACAGCACTTTAGCGCTGCTCTGGCGAGACTTATAGTAAGCAAGTTTTGGAAGTGCAAACAGTGGTTTTTCAGGCCTCCAAATACAGTGCATGTGCGCCGGGCACGCGCACCATTTAGCAGCCTGAAAAGCACTGCCTGATCACTTGCTTTGATGTCCTCAGTGAGCGGCGCGGCCACTGAGGACATCAAAGTGCACACCATTTGCCACCCCCTTCTTGCTTGTTTACTTTGTCTCTGGTTCCCCTCAGGCATCCAGACTCTGCCTCTCTGCGGACTTCTCTGGGTGACCCCTGCTTGTGGACACCGCCTCCTCTGGGCACAGACCGCTCTGCTAATGTCGTTTGTCTTGAACAGAATCAGCTGCCCGTGACAGGCCTCGCCCCTTTCATGTAAACAAAAGCATGTGTGCCCTATTCCCGTTGATTCTTCTTTCTCCCGCCCATTCTCCTAGAGCTCGCCTTTATTTCATTGATTTCTATTTTTGTCTGATCCCGCTTTCCTCTCCCTGATCCTTCTTTCCCCTCCCTAATCCCTTCTTTCCCTCGCTGAATGCTTCTTCCTCTCCCTGATCCCTCCTTTCCCTCTCTGATTCCTTCTTTATATTCCGGATTCCTTCTTTCTCTTCCTTATTCCTTCTTTCTCTCCCTAGTCCACCCCCCATTCCCCCTCTCACACTCTGATGCTACTTTCTTTCAATTCCTGCCTTTTCTCCATTCGTCCCCCACTTCCTTCGTCTCCTCTTCGTTCCCTACTTTTTCTGTCTCACATCCTTAAGCCAACTCCACAACTCATCTCTTCGCCATTCCTCCTTCTATTCTTCTCTTCCCAGGTTTTCTTCACTGACCTGTCTCTCCCTCTTCCTATTCTTCTTACCTTTGAGCACCCGCTCCCCCCTACCCCCTCCATCATTCCTTCTTAGTGCTCCTTTCCCTCCTTTGGCTCTACTCGCCCCTTCTTCCCTGTCCTGCACCGTCTCTCCCTCCTTCCTTCCCTCTTCCCCCTTCACCCCCCTCCCTTTGTTTCCTTCTGTCTCCGGTCCTCACCCCCTGCAGCCTCGGTGCTGATTAATGATAACGGAAGCCCCTCCCGGGGGCTTCTCCAACCTTGAACGGTAATATGGCCGGCTGGAGAGGGCGGCATCCGGGATGCAGGGCACACAATGCTGCTGCGGCGATGCCGGGCCTCGCTCCTGTCCCCCAACGTGGGAATTCATTCAGTGAGCCCCACACACATCGAAGCGCTGTAGGTACAAGGCACGCATGAAGCACTGCATCTCAAAATGCATTCAGTGATCCAAGTGCGCTCATGATAGCGCTGTGAGCCCAACAAAAAGCGCATAAAGCGCTCTGTCGCAAAACTCATTTACTGAGCCCAAGGCGCGCTTAAAGCGCTCCTCCACAGAATACATTCACTGAGTCCAACGTGCACAGGGAGCGCTCCTTCGCAGAATTCTTTTAGTGAGCCCAAGGCGCACCGAAGCGCTCCGTGGTAGAATTAATTTTGCGAGCACGAAGCGCTACATCTCAATTAATTCAGTGAGCATGACCGTGCCATCTCTCAGAATTCATTCAGCGAACCCAAAGTGCGTATGAAGCCGTCGATCGCAGAATGAATTCAGTGCGTCCAACACACGCATAAAGCGCTTCATCTAACAATTAATTCAGTAAACCCTATGCCCGCATAAAGAGCTTAATCTCATATGGTATTCAGTGAACCCAATGCTTCCTTGAAGCGGTCCCTCACAGAATTCATTCAGTGAGCCCAAAAAGCCGCAAGAAAGCTCTCCATTCCAGAATTCATTCAATGAGCCAATGGGTGATGAAGCGCTCAGTTGCATTGGTCCATCGCAGAAGTAATGGCGGGATCCCAATGTGCGCTTCAGGCGCTCCATTGCAGAACTCATTCAGCGAGCTCCACGCGTACCTGACACTCCAACGCAAAATTAATTAAGTGAACCCAAAGTGAGCATGTAGCGCTGAATTGCAGAATACATTCAGTGGGCCCAAGGGACGTATAAAGCGCTTCATGCAGAATTCATTCAGTGTGCCAGATACAGAAAGCGCCCGATCATCACAGAATTCATTGAGTGACCCAAAGCGAGCATGTGGCGCTCCATCGTGGAATTCGCTCACTGAGTACAAGGCATGCATGAAGCGCTCTATTGCTGAGACACAGAAGCAGCTCCTCTCAATGCCTTACCCTTCTGCCCTTTTGCACTCATTACTTCAAAGGGATGCACGTTCCCTTTACTAATCTCTGTTTCCTTTGTGACATTGCCAGTTTTTAAATGCGTTGCCTTTAAATAATGAACTATCCGTTTACACAATTAACATTCTATTGGTTAGGGGGTAACCATTGCCTACAAGTTGCCTCGAGCTGAGCTTGCTACCCCGATACGGGGTTTAAGTGATCGTGATTTTACATGCGTGGCCGAGAAGGAAAAAGACTGTTTCTTCCTTCCTGCCCAGGGAACACAAGGACAGTGTCCATGTCTCCTGCTCGGCTGCTGGCAGCTGCCCACCGCCCCCAGCAGCTGCCACACACACTCTTACTCTGCCATCCTCTCTTTCTGTCTTGCTCCTCCTCACTTATTGACTTCAAGAAACAGTTATTACTTCCTCTTTCCTCTCCTTTCCTTTATTTGTTTCTCCGTGAAATGGATCCCCAAAAAAAAATTCCCTCAGGAAATGTCGTCTTTTTGGGCCATTTTTCTATTCCAAAGTGCAGCCTTGGGAAGGAGAGAAATTAAAGGTTCAAAATGTGGAAAATAACGAAGTAACCGATACAATAATAAGAAGCATTTGCAATGCAATAGGTCTCGCATTTACACAAGTTTAAGCTATTGGCATAGTATATATTATAGTATAAATAGTATTTCGCCGAGTTTACTTCCAGTCCAGGGAATGTTTAAGCAAGTGTGTTTATGGCTCATGCCAAGTAGCTGAATACCATAGTTCAGGTAGTGCACGCCACACACTGCTGCACGCCACACACTGCTGCACACTGCTGCATTACTCACTGCTGCATGCTGCATGACACTGCTGCACGCCGCACACTGCTGCACGCCGCACACTGCTGCACGCCGCACACTGCTGCACGCCGCACACTGCTGCACGCCTCACACTGCTGCACGCCGCACACTGCTGCACGGCGAAGACTACTGCACGCCACACACTGCGTCATGCCACACACTACTGCACTCCGCACACTGCTGCACGCCGCACACTGCTGCACGCCACACACTGCTGCACACTGCTGCATTACTCACTGCTGCACGACACTGCTGCACGCAGCACACTTCTGCACGCCGCACACTGCTGCACGCCACTGCACGGCACACAGTGCTGCATGCCTCACACTGTGTGTTTATGGCTCATGCCAAGTAGCTGAATACCATAGTTCAGGTAGTGCACGCCACACACTGCTGCACGCCACACACTGCTGCACACTGCTGCATTACTCACTGCTGCATGCTGCATGACACTGCTGCACGCCGCACACTGCTGCACGCCGCACACTGCTGCACGCCGCACACTGCTGCACGCCACACACTACTGCACGCCGCACACTGCTGCACGCCGCACACTGCTGCACGCCTCACACTGCTTCACGCCTCACACTGCTGCACGGCGAAGACTACTGCACGCCACACACTGCGTCATGCCACACACTACTGCACTCCGCACACTGCTGCACGCCACACACTGCTGCACGCCACACACTGCTGCACGCCACACACTGCTGCACGCCGCACACTGCTGCACGCCGCACACTGCTGCACGCCACACACTGCTGCACACTGCTGCATTACTCTGCTGCACGACACTGCTGCACGCAGCACACTTCTGCACGCCGCACACTGCTGCACGCCACTGCACGGCACACAGTGCTGCATGCCTCACACTGCTACACGAAACACTGCTGCACGCCGCACACTGCTGCACGCCGCACACTGCTGCACGCCGCACACTGCTGCACGCCGCACACTGCTGCACGCCGCACACTGCTGCACGCCACACAGTGCAGCACGGCACACAGTGCTGCACGGCACACAGTGCTGCATGCCACACACTGCTGCACACTGCTGCATTACTCACTGCTGCATGCGGCACGACACTGCTGCACGCCACACACTGCTGCACGCCGCTGTGCGCCACACAGTGCTGCATGCCTCACACTGCTACACAAAACACTGCTGCATGCCTGCACACTGCTGCATGCCTGCACACTGCTGCATGCCTGCACACTGCTGCACGCCTGCACACTGCTGCACGCCTGCACACTGCTGCACGCCTGCACACTGCTGCACGCCTGCACACTGCTGCACGCCTGCACACTGCTGCACGCCTGCACACTGCTGCACGCCTCACACTGCTGCACGCCGCACACTGCTTTTATACGAGTTTGCGCTACTGACATTGTAAATGACAATGCCTTTTATTTGTATTAAAACCAAAACATAAATAAAAGGCATTGTAATTTTACAATGCCAATAGCTCAAACTCTTATAAATGCGAGACCTATTGCATTGCAAATGCTTGTTACTAACTTGGGTTGTGGATAAGATGCAGAAATGATTCAACCACTGATTTTAATATTCAAATATAAATGAATACTGAAGTTGTATTTTTGAATAACATACACAAAAAGTAGCTTTTTATAAGTTAGTTTAGGTGCCTGAAGCTCCAGTAGGCTAATTTGCATTAGCCTGCCAGCAGCAATCACTGTCCGTGCTTTTACCTTATTGAGGGCTTCCAGAGCAGCAAAAATGGCTTAGACCTTTTGACAGGCCGAGGAGGGTGTATGGTAAGTGATTTCTCTAAGCTGAGGAAGGGCAGTTGGATAGAATTCTGGAACTTAATAGGCTTGAAAGGGACCAGGGTGAGGCCTGCCCATTCATAGTTAAGTATAAAGTGAGACTTGGTGAAGACAATTTTTCTCAGGGCACATTGTAGCCTATTCCAGTGGGAGGAGGAGCTGGTGCCAGAACCAGTTTGTGGTTGAGGGGGAGAGGACTGCTGGTTTCCCACGGCACCCTAGCCTCCTCCAGGGACAGAAGGGTTCTGCTGTGTTGGGATTTCCCCAAAAGTGCACTGTGGGATAGTTTGCAATAAGGCAAAGAGGATGAATCAATTAATTCGCATGATTTATCTTTTGATTTAGCAGGTTTTTCATTTTTAGCATATAGAAACAAAACATTAACCGGTATTACATTCATTTGTTTGATATTCATAGAACTAATACTACTCTTTTGAACATGTACGTTTCACATTCATCAAAGCCTTAACTGTACAACCAAGATAAAATGGCAGCAAATATCTATAATCCACTTATTCAGGTATCGTACAAAGAAACACTGTTCGAGGCATATGAGCTGCAGAATACATGTGCATAGATCGCCATCTGGTGTTGGGCTCGGATGTTTGCACTTAGTTGTTGTCTTGGAAGAAGTCTTTGTAGTCACGAGATAGGTGACTCCTCCTTTGGACGATAATGTGCATGGGCATCGACTCCATCCTAAGATATTTTTTTTTTTTTCCGCCATCGAATTGTGATGTGACTTGCTCCGGTTCGGTACCGTGTTTCCAACCCTTTTCGACGCGCAACCCATCACCACTCAACTGTATTGTTTTGTTTGCATGCCCCCGCTGGGCCTATCTGCACCCTACGGCTAATGGAAAGGACTCCATTCAAAAAATGCCCCCAGTGTGGTGCTACATTTCCACACAGTGACCACAACAAGGTCTGCAACCTTTGCCTCTCACCAGAACACGAGGAAAAGGATTGCCAGGCCTGCGCCTCTTTTCGCTCCAAAAAGACTATCCGTGATCGCCGGGCTCGACGACACATGGCTCTACAGTCTACACCGGTGCCACATGACATTTTCGACAAAGGCCCTGATGTTCCAGAGGCAGAGGATTCGGAGGAGCACGACCTAGTTTCTGAAGCTGATGACTCCGATTCTGATGACCACATTACTCTAGATCAACGAGTGAGTACAACGGTCCATGTCCCTGCCCCATCCGATAAACAGAAGGCTCCGGTCAAAACTTTGCCTGAGTGCCTAGGTTGAGACCGAGGGAAAATCTCAGGAGCCCAGCCTCCGGGCCCGGCTCTGGATACAAGGGAAAAGCCTTCCGGTGGCTCAGGACTGAGCAAGCCGCATGTTGGTACCCATAAAACACCTTTGGTACCAAAATCAGGGACACACCCTATTCCCGTTACACCCAAAAAGGCCTCGGTATCAAAATCCTCGGCACCGAAAGACCATAAGGCTTCGGAACTGAACAAACACTAAAAACATTCGGATCCAAAGATTTCGGCTCGATATCGAAGCGAAAGGAGCACAAGACTCCTACTACGGCTCCAGAGCCCAAATCAAAACCACGCTCAGAACCGGAAAAAATCTGCACCAAAAGGAGACAACAAGCAAGAAGAACGGTTTCAGCCGGATCCTATCGATCCGAAACAAAAGACATTACACGATTACCCTAAAACAGGCCATATTGTCAATATCCCAGCAAAGAAGAGGAAATTGGATACCTCACACTCTCCTGAGGTACCTGTGAAGAAAAGAGACTTTGCAACTTCA
Source organism: Triturus cristatus (assembly GCF_964204655.1). NCBI lineage: Eukaryota > Metazoa > Chordata > Amphibia > Caudata > Salamandridae > Triturus > Triturus cristatus. Next base: position 1,433,173,412 of record NC_140591.1, on the reverse strand, counting down.
CCCCCCAAGACCCTCTTCTCCTATTCTTCCTACCAAACCTTTGTCTCCTACAAATTCTCCTATACACTCTCCTAGACTCTCTCCAATACTTACATACTCACCTTTACCACCACAGGATGAGGATGATATAGGGGACGGGGGTGGACACCACTACACCACCACAGAATACATGGGAAGATTACAACAATCCTACAGATCCTCTAGACCTTCCTGATCTGGATGTATATCCATCTAGGCCATCCCCTCCAGATGACAATCTAGGTTTTAGTCCGCTCATTATTAGGGCTGCGCAATATCATGGGGTTGAACTACATTCAGACCCCATGGATGAAGATTTCCTACTAGATACATTTGCTCAGTCACAAAAATCAATACATACATTACCCATGCTTAAAGATGTCATTAAACATGCACCAGACATATTTTATAGACCCTGTCGGGACCATGATTCTCAATCCACGGATTGATAAATATAAACCTGCCCCTAACGATCCAATTTACATTAAAGGACAACTCCCTTTAGATTCTTTGGTAGTCTCAAATGCAAGAAAACGTGCTAAATCCCAAACCTCTGGTGATGCTCTACCTCCAGACAGAGTCTAAACTGCTAGATGCATCAGGCAAACTAGTTGCCTCCCAAGCAGCCAATCACTGGAGAATAGCTAATACACAAGCACTGCTTGCCAGATATGACAGTGCTCACTACAATGAGCTTGAAAATCTTATTAAACATTTACCGGACCAATAGAAAGCAAAGGCCAACGATCTGGTCCAAGAGGGCAAGGTAATTACAAATGCATCCATCAAATGTGCCCTCGATGCAGCAGACACTGCATCTAGATCTGTCAACACCAGTGTCTTACTTCGCAGACATGCATGGTTGCCCATTTCTGGTTTTAAACAAGAAGTGCAAGCAACTATCTTAAATCAGCCGTTCGATCAAGAACACCTCTGTGGCCCAGCTGTGGATACAGCTTTGGGGAAAATGAAAAAAGACACAGCCACTGCAAAATCCATGGGAGCATTACAGTCTCAAACACCACGAGGTTCCTTTCGTCGCTCCTTTTATAGGGGCGCATCCAAAAACATTAGCACATACACTACTTCCTCCTCCAAGAGTCCCACACAAACATCCCCCAACAAGGCATATTTTCGTGGTGGGTACAGAGGAAATAATAACGAGGGTAGAGTCTGAGGTAACAACAAACTAACCTCCCCTACTACCAAACAATGATTTCCCTCCTCTCCCTCCAGACCATTCCACTCCAGTCGGAGAAAGACTCTCACAGTTCCTACCTGTCTGGAACTTCATCACTACAGACTGGTGGGTAAATTATCCAGTATGGTTACTGCCTGGAACTTAACTCCCCCAACCATACCGCCCAAACAACGTCCAATGTCCACAGAACATCTAACGCTCCTGAAACAGGATGTTCTCGCTCTTCTTCAAAAGCATGCAATAGAACCAGTTCCCCTTCAGCATCAAGGGACAGGGATTTACTCCCTCTATTTTCCTCATCCCCCAAAAAGACTGTACTCTCAGACCAATACTAGACCTCAGACCTTTGAATATATACATACACACCACTTTCACATGGTCACCCTTTAACAGGTCCTCCCTCTGCTCCAACAAGGCGATTTCCTTCCCACTCTCAAGGACCCCTACTTCCATATTCCTATACACCCTGCTCACAGGAAATATCTAAGGTTTGTAGTGGACGGTCAGCACTATCAATTCAAGGTCCTCCCATTCGGAGTGACCACAGCACACAGTCTTCCTGTCTAGCAGTAGTAGCCGCCCACTTGTGAAGACAACAAATTCATGTGTTTCCATCCCTGGACGACTGGCTCATAAAAGCCATGTCATACAACCAGTGTGTTCACCACACTCACCAAATAATTCAGCTGCTCCACAACTTGGGGTTCACAATAAACCTCACCAAGTCACATCTTCAACCGTCCCACATACATCAGTATCTAGGGGCCACAATAGACACTTCCAAAGCCCTTGCATACCCCAATCCAGTAAGAATAGCCAGTATGCAAACCCTCATAACAAAATTTCAGCCCCAACACTCACTACCAGCTCGAGTGTTTATGCAGCTAATAGGAATGATGGCCTCTTACATTCTCTTAGTACCTCATGCAAGACTACAGATGCGCCCTTTACAGGAATGTTTAGCACGTCAGTGGAACCAGGCTCAAGGTCAACTTTCAGATCTGGTGTTGGTGAAGAGCCGCACACATCGCTCTCTGCAGTGGCGGAACACACACAACCTTTCCAAAGGGCACCTGTTCCTAGACCCAGTTCCACAGATGGTGCTAACAGCAGACTCCTCGCTCACCGGCTGGGAAGCCCATCTCTTAAACCATACAATTCAGGGCAGGTGGACCCCCTCAACAAAAAGCGCTCCACATCAATCACCTGGTGTTACTGGCAATCTTTCTAGCATTAAAATCATTCCAAACACATCTCATCAACAAAACTGTCCTCGCCAGCACGGACAATTTGACTGCAATGTATTATATACAAAAACAAGGAGGAACACATTCTTTGCAACTTTCTCAACTAGAGCAAAGCATATGGAAATGGGCCATCCCACAAAAGATATCCCTTCTAGCAGAACATCTAGGGATACACAATTGGATTGCGGATCTGCTCAGACACAGACATCCACAAATTGGAACATCATCCACAAGTTCTTAATCTGTTTTTAGGTCTCGCCTGACCCAGCGCATGCGCTGGTCTTGCGAGACTTATTGAGAGGGCTCCAAAAAGTGCTACCAGGCCAGCCTAGAGCTACAGTGCATGTGCGCGGGCGCGCGCGCCGCGCTTTACCGCGATTACTTTCACTTTCGCACTGCCGCTTTGATGTTTGATCGCGATCACTTTCGCAGCCGCAGAGCAAATAGGTCTCGCTTTTGGGAAATTATAAGTATTTAGTTATGCAACTGTTGCATGGCTAAACACTTATAAGGTCCCAAAGGCGAGACCTATTGGCTATGCCAATGCTTGTTTCAGATGTGGGGCCACCCAGATATAGATCTGTTTGCCACACATGCAAACGCAAAATGCCCAACCTTCGCCGCAAGGTATCCACACCCATCGTCCAAGGGCAATGCGATATGGATGAACTGGTCAGGCAGATTTGCGTACGCTTTTCCGCCACTTCCGCTCATAGTAGTGTGCAAGCTCAAACAACAGTCTCACGATAATCCTACTTGCTCCAACATAGGCCCGGCAACCATGGTTCACAACACTCCTGGAACACCAAAAACGACATCTCTCCCCAAAGCTTCTTACACAGAACCATGGAGCGATAAGGCATCCAGATCCAGCTCAACTAAACCTAGCAATCTGGTTCCTGAAGTCCTAGAGTTCGGTTATCTCAACCTCCCACCGGACTTTATTAAAGAATATAGACGCCCTATTACTCGAGCTTGCTATGCAGCCAAATGAAAAGATTTGTCATTTACTGCAATAACACAATTGACCCACTAGATGCTTCATTTCAAAACTTTATTTGCTATTTACTGCAGCTACAAAGATGTAATCTGGCATACACATCCATAAGACCACATCTTGCTGCCCTTGCTGCTTATCTACATAACAGACATTTGTCATTGTTTAGGGTACCTGCCATCAAAGCGTTTATGTAAAGCCTTAAAAGGATAATTCCTCCCACAATCCCACCCTCTCCAGTGTGGAATTTAAACATTGTCCTTACTAGGCTCATGGGTCCTCCATTTGAACCTCTACACAAATGCGACCTGCAGTTCCTTACATGGAAAGTAGCTTTCCTTGTAACAATCACCTGTCTCAGAAGAGTAAGTGAGATCCAGTCTTTAACCATACAAGAACCATTCTTACAAATGCATCATAACAAAGTGGTTCTTAGAACAAATCCAAAATTCCTTACCAAAGTAATCTCTGCTTTCCATCTCAATCAATCTGTGGAATTACCTGTTTTTCCCCAAAACCAGATTCTGTAGCAGAGAGCCCTTCCCACACTTGATGTCAAAATAGCTATACTTTATTACATTGACATAACTAAACCTTTTAGAAACACAAACCAACTGTTTATAGCTTTCTCCCCTCCTCATAAAGGAAACCTCATCTCCAAAGCTGTAATTGCCAGGTGGATAGTCAAATGTATTCAAATATGCTCCTACAAAGCAAAACCCACATTAACAATTCCCCCTAGAGCGCACTCAACACGCAAACTAGGGGCTTCCATGGCATTATGAGGAAACATTCCCTTAGATGACATTTGTAAAGCAGCAACATGGTCTACACCACACACCTTCACCAAACACTATTGTGTCGATGTGCAGGCAAAACAAGCTTCTATGGGCCAGGCTGTTCTAAAAACACTTTTTCAGACCACTGCACCAGATACAGGTGACCACCGCTAAGGGAGAGCACTAATATACAGTCAATGCGCAAGTAGGTATTCTGCAGCTCATATGCCTCGAACGGAAAATGCTACTTACCAGTATGCATCTTCTCTTGGCATGTAGAGCTGCAGAATCACATACGCCCACCCGCCTCCCCAGTACCTCTATCTGTTCTAGAGTTATCTTACTTCAATACATTGCACATGGACCTCTTTTGTGTTTCTTACAAACTCCATCATTTCCGTTCATGGTGAAAAACAAAACAATCTAAGGATGGAGTCGATGCCCATGCGCACTATCGTCCAAAAGAGGAGTCGCCTATCTCGTGACTACAAAGACTTCTTCCAAGACAACAGCAAAGTGCAAACATCCGAGCCCAACACCAGGTGGCGATCTATGCACAAGTATGTGATTCAGTAAACTGCTCCTGGCCTATGGCCATGGCCTGTTATAGGTGCTTACGGACTACCGGGTGCTTTGCCTCTGGTTCGTTTGAATGTATGGCGTTACACTGCGGGCCCTCGGGCTGTATAGCGGCCGGCCCTGGTGGTTGTAGGCCCTTGTATGTCTTTTATTGTGTGCTAACGGTTTCTAATAAAAATATATCCCCAAAAAAAAAAAGTATGTGATTCTGCAGTTCTACATGCCAAGAACAGATGCATACTGGTAAGTAGCATTTCCCTAAAAAGCATTGGCAGATCTGATCGTTTTAGTATGCATTTTCATAAAAAGCCAGATAAATGTGCTTTTTAAAACTGCTGGGTAGACTGATTCTATATTACATCAGGAGCACAGCAGCAGTTCTGGAATCCATGATACTTCTTTCAACTGATAAAATGAGGCCACCAGACCAGAAATGGAGATTAAGATTCCTCAAAACTCCATTGGGTGGCTTGAGAGGTAAGGAGAGGCACCCAATCCAAGGGTATGAGGAGGCACGGAGACAGAGCACGCTCATCCTTCTCAGTAGCTGTAGGCAATTGGGTGTGTTGATTGACTGGGTGACATCAAAGAGTTGTGTTGCATAGTCCGCTGTTACCAATGCACCTAGCAGAAGATGAACCTGTGATCATGTAAAGTTCTGTTGCAACATGCATATCATGTTTAGATAAATTCTCCTTTAGAGGTTTCATGATTTGAATAAAATGGTGTGTGGCCACTGTAAATTGTACAGTTAGCCATAAATACATGTTACACTTTCATTTTGCCCTGCATGGAAGTGTGACCTGACACATGTAGTAGTTTTATATTTGATGTGGCACTATGTATGGCTCAGACATGTTGATTTGTGAGAGGATACTCCAATGTATATCTTACTGCACAGACAGCAGTGTAGCTTACTCTGAACTTTGCAGAGAGACAGTGGGCATACAATGGAATCTGATTTTGGCCTGGGTACATGCTTTGAAGGCTTGATGCAAGTGGCAGCTGGCTTTTACCGAGGGTGGTGAGGCGGCACCAAAAAACAATTTCACTTACCTTCGAAGCGATGTCCTCCCTCTGGTGTCTTCCAGGAAGCTCTTGATGCAGGAAGCTGCACTACCCAATCCTGCTCTCACAACATAAAAGCAGCACGAGGATTTGAGAGAGCAGGCTCTCCCAGCGCTCCTAAGAGCACTTGAGGCCTGCGCTTTCTCTAACCCAGCTGTCTAAGACAGCTAGGTTAGAGAACTTTAAAATGCGCATGTCTGGCTGACCATCCAAGACGAACCGCCAAAGATGCATGTACAATTTAAAGTGCACTGCTCCCTGTGTTTTGTGGTCGCAAATGGGAAGTCTGCCCATTTGGGACCGCAAAAAAGGGTGGTGGTATGTACTAGCGCTATTTAGCAAAATAATGTTTACGAGTCGCTATTAGGAAGAGGCGTGCTAAGGGCGTCCCTTCCTAATAGCGAGTCAAAATGGTATGTACCATTGTTTTGCAACTGCATTTACGGTCGCAAAACACTTGCCGTTTACTGCCTACTTCAAGTAGGTGGTAAGCCACTTGCAAACGGGAAGGGGTCCCTTTGGGACCCCTTCCCCTTTGTGAATGGGTGCGAAAATATTTTTTAAGAGCAGGCAGTGATGAATACTGCCTGCCCTTAAAAAATAAAAAAATGTTTTCGTTTTTTAAAACGCATCTTGTTTTCATTTAAGGAAAACGGACTGCATTTGAAGAAAAAAAGTTGTTTCATTGAAAAATCAAACAGACATGAGGTCTGCTGTCCCAGCAGATCACCATCCCTGTGTTTGCAGGCCATTCCCAATGGGTCGCAACTTACGACCTGCCTTATGAATATTAATGAGGCAGATCCCTTGCGACCCATTTGAGAATCGCAAACAGTGTCTCAGACACTGTTGTACATTCCATTTTGCAAGTTGCAAAATGGAATTGTCGTACATCTGGCCCTTAGTTAAGGACGGGTTGCCAAAAAATAAAATGATAATCAAACTTGATTACCATTTTATTTTTCAGCTCTTGGGCTTGTGGGGTGACCCTCCTCCGCTCAAAGCCTCTGCTTGATACCCCAAAAACTACGACTGCAAAATTGCCTCTGAATTATCGGATGCAAGGATTTGGAAATCTTTGAGAAAGTAATCCTGAAACAGTAAGATGGGTATGGAAATAAAGTTTAACATCTTTAGGCATTTGAAACTGACACAGCCACATGGTCAAAGGTTTTCTACACATCAATTAATATCATTTTGAAAACTGAATTCTGTGTTATGAAATATTTATGGCTGTTCATGAAATATTGAATATTTCTGCCCTTTCATTACATCTCTAAACAGTAGCTTGATAGAGAAAAACACATATTGCTTATATTTAAATATAAAGCTTACCTGCCTTCATTAAGCTAACAGTTCAACACATTAGATGAAAATCACCTAGTGAAGCATTACATTTGAGGCAGACAACATTACACAAAACAAAAGAGCACTGCCACTGTAGACAGCCACACATCAGTGTAGCCCACAATGCACTGCAATGGCAGTTAACACCTCCGTTATTTTTAGGTTGAGCCTAGCAGCAGTGCGCATGGGCTGCTCACTCTGCGAGGCATGCTGTATTGAGTATGGAATATAAGCTCTGCCCAGTTCCCCGCCCATGTTTTCAAATGGCTCCTGTGCTTCCTAAATTGTTGCTGTTCGAGGCATATGAGCCGCAGAATATATACTTGTGCATAGATCGCCATCTGGTGTTGGGCTCGGATGTTTGCACTTTGTTGTTGTATTGGTAGAAGTTCCTTGTAGGCACGAGATAGGTGACTACTCGTAGGGACGATAGTGCGCATGGGCATCGACTCCATCCTCTGATTGTTTTTTTCCGCCGTCGGGTTCGGATGTAAATTGCTGCGCTCCGAGTTGGTGCCGTACTCTATCCCCCTTTGACACGCAATTCCTCGCCGCTCGACGGTATTGTTTCGAACACAATGGAAGAAACTTTTTAACATATATATTATCTAGTGGCGGAGATAAATATGGACCATTGCGCAGGCAGGCAATCTTGTTACAACCTTCTGCCCTCCACACCTAAATGATGTATGAGGAACTTCCCGAATTTTCTTTGGGGATGGGGAATGGTCATCCATGTATTGTGTACAAAATGTCTTTAAAAATGTTGGACTTGCAGTTTATGCCAAAAACCAACATGGTTTTCGAACGTCATAAGTTCTTTACCAGGGTACAACTAGTGGACGAAGACATTGCATCCTATGAAGCTGCATGGAGGGGATTGGCAGTGTCTTGTAAATTTGAACAATTAGCTGATTCATTCATCCGAGACCAAATAGTCAGGTGCACAAAAAGTAAGTTTTGGGTCAGACTTATTGGGCTGTTGTGAGAAAGTGCCATCTTTCTTGCATGGTATGCCCACACTTTTTGCTGAATGTACTTTGACTGAGTGTACCCTGGACTCCTGCCAATCAGGTGCCCAGGGCCTATGTTCCTTCCCTAAAAACCCCAAATTGGGAAACCCTGGCCACATGTCAGCCCCTGGTAAATGGTACCCTAGGTACCCAGGGCCTTGTGACCAGGGAAGGCCTCTAAGGGCTGAAGCACTCATTGTGCCACCTTTAGAGGCCCTGTACCCTAACACACACACACTGCCCTTGCAGACTGAGTGTCTGGGTACAAGACAAAACAGAGTCGACATGGCACACATCCCTGTGTGCCATGACCACCACCCACACTGCCCTAGCATACATCAGCCACCCCTCTAGCTGGGTGCCCTATACCAGTGGTGTGAGCACAGGAGCATGAGCCCTGTGCCCCTACAGTACCCAGGTCCGTTCCTGGGCACTGTAAGTGCAGTGCTGCCATTTAAGAGTACATGGTGCTGAGAGCTCGTCAAACACGAACTGCACAGCACCATAATGGCAACACTGAGAAGTTTGGTATCAAACTTCTCAGCACATTAAACCCGCACTGATGCCAGTGTGGGATTTAATGTAGTAAGCACCCCAGAGGGCATCTTAGAGATGCCCCCTGAAACCTAACCTACAATCCATGTCTGGTCTGAGAGGCTGCCTAGGCTGCCCCACAGCAGACATGTTGCTGGACCCCTGGGTAGGAGAACCTCTGCTCTCCTGGGCCTGCAACAATGCACATCCTGGGCGAGGTGCTAGGTCTCTTCCCCCAGGATGGACAGGGGAAAGCTTCAAAGGCATGCCGCCTCTGTGAGCTTCCCCAGGCCACTTGCAGCCCCCACTCTGGCGGTAAGCCTGGCCGGAAACCCCAAATAAGGGCAGGGGATGTGCCAGCCTGCCAACCCCACCCCTCAGGTGGGGGAGGTGAGGTGAAGCACATCTCTGGGCGCTCGCCATCTTGAAGATGGGAGGCCCTTACCAATCAGGACTAGGCTACTGCCCCCCTCCCACAGGAGAGTGGCAGGATAGGAGGTGTACCCACCCCAGGACAGGGATCCATTGGTCCCTGCCCTTTACCTACCTGTAACGCCCCTAAATCTAGTATTTAGGGGCACCCTGAACCTTCCTTCCCCAGATTCCAGATTCAAAAATACAAACAAGAGCAAGAAGAAAGAAGACCTGCCGTGCAGCTGCTAAGAAGAGGAAGACACCAACAGCTTTGGCCCCAGCCCTACCGGCCTGTCGACCCTCGAACCTGCTCCTGCTACATCCCGGCACCTCTTGTGGCCAGCAACCGCACAAACCCCGTAGGACCTGGCTACCTTTTGGCTCTAAGCACCTTGGACTCCCATGAGCAGAGGCTCTGCTCAAAATCAGCTTCTAATCCCTGGCATCAGCCCGGAACCGCAAACCCTGCACACTCTGTGTCAGAGTACGCTCCACGGAATCCAGCGGCGGTAGGAAAAAGGCTCCACCTCCTGATATCACCAACACCCTGGAGCAATAAACAGGGTGTTCGAGGGATCAGGCGAGGGAAGGGTAAGGAAAGGAACAGCAAGGGAGTTAGGACCTGTAACAACAAAACAACAAAGGAACAAAGGCATTAGACATGTGCGTACAACTCTACTCTCATGAATTCTCGCTAAGATGTTATTCGTGATACCTGAAAATGATGAAAGAAGGAAACTCCCCCCCAGAAGTCTTCAGGAGCCTTTATACCGTTCTGCAATACAATACCACAAGCATTAATGGCGTTATCTTCCCCACCTTCTCTCAGACACTCTGCACCAGCACTATTAATTCCACACGTACCCCAGACTCAACTTCCTCTGCCTTGCTTGGGGGAGATGCTTGTTCCTTGTACAACTCAGGAAAAAAACAAAAGAATGGTGTAGCAGCCACGATGCCCCCTCCTGGGGTTCTAATAGTCACTACCGGTTTCGTCACCGCTATTCCCTGAACAAAAGGTTTTTATGTATGGGTTCCTTCAGAGCTCATTGTATCCAACGGTATCCAAACCCTAAGAGTTGCAAATGTCACGCACAAAGCACACCCGGTAGCGTGCAGTTGGAATCACCGCGCCGCTCCGCGGCGCGTCCTAACCCAAAGGAAAACACAACGAAAAAGAAGTCTCTGCTTCCTACTAACACAGGCTCATAACCGGAACCCTCCTTTCGGATTCCGTTACCAGGGGTTTCCAAGAAAACCAAGTCCAGAAACCGCGAGAGCTAACCAGCTCTATTGCGGTACTCACGATTCTCAGCGAATCCGGCTTTTTGAAGTCCTCACTAGTCTCCTATCGGCCAAAGTCCTACGGATACAGGGCTGGCGTCCTCACAGGTCAAAACGGAAGTAACAACAGAATTACGCGCGCCGGCTCTCGTCCTCCGAGCGCCTTTATCCACACTTCCGCATTAGCATCATGGGAAATGTAGTTTTAGTCTCGGGAATCAGCGAGGTAGGCGCCGTTGTGCCCGATTCCTGACACTCTGCACCTGCCAAGCATAGCCTGTGCCGGAGTGAACAAAGACCACAAAGACTACCCCCCGGCGATTGTGACCCAGAGTACGGCACCCAAGGACTTCCCTCGACGTTCCTGACGAAGCCTGCAGCCTCAGAACCAGGTGCCCCCCCCAACCGCGATCAACAGAGGGTAAGATTTCCCGACACCAAAAGGCACCCCTGCACCTGGCGCCCTGCGGCCCCCTGTGCCCAACTCCTAGGTACCTACCTATCCTCCAACTACCCAACTTACCTCTCGAAGTGGTGGTGGCACCTGAAGAATCTTGGTCCCCGAGCTTGCAGCCTTTTTCCAACCAGGAGCTTTCCCATTGAAATCAATTGAGCGCCCGAAGGCTCAAAAGCACCCTGCACCCAGCCGCCCGAGTGCCCTGGCAGTGTAACCTCTACACCTATCTACTTCCCCATTTGCCCTGAGCAAGTGACCAGGAGCCCAGCTCCCACAGCCGCGTGGCCTGCTAGTCAGCAGCCACCAACCAAGGCCCCCCTGCCTCCCATAGGATAACATTGGGCCTAACTCACTCTGCACCCGGCTGCCCCTGTGCCGCTGAGGGTGTAACAACTGTACCTACCTGACCCTGGGAGACCCCATGGTCTGTGCCCAGAACCTTAACTTTGCCAGTCGAGTATTTACCCAAAAGCCGATAACTCCATTTTCTCCATAGGGTAACATTGACTGGTTTCTTCTGAAATTTCTTCTAAGTGTGGAGTTTTCAAAACTTAAAATATTCACCAAAAATCAGCCGAGTAACAAACAAAAATACTCACCTGCTATTAGGTGAGATCCCAGTGCTGGATCTTGGTGCCCAGCACTGACCCTGAAAAATATTCACAACCGTACTTACCAGTAACCCAATTTTCTTCCATAGGAAATCATTGACTGTTTTTCTGTGAAATTTCTTCTAAGTGTCGATTTTTGCAAACTTCAAATATTCTTTAAAAATCATACAAACTGTGAAAATGTAATTACTTACCTGTTTTAGATAGAGGACCCAGTACTGAGTCTAGGCACCCAGTACTGGATTACAAAAGTAACGAGAACATACTATACCTGCTACTTGAATTTTCTTCCATAGGGAATCATTGACTGTTTTCTATGAAATTTCTTCTGTCAACTTTTAAAATAGCAAAATATTGCCTAAAAATCATAACCGCAACTAAGTCGACTTTTATCACTTGTTTCTAAGAACGGTCCCAGGACTGAATCTAGGATCTAGTCCTGGAATTTCAAAAGTAATCCTGAAAGTAATCTATTATAAATAACTTAAAACTTCCATTGAACTCAATGCATCATTGTGTTTGAAATTGTGTTGCCTATTGCAACAACTTGTAACTTTCTACAAAAGCCAATTGCATATTGCAAAAGTATTTACCTAAAGCATCTCATTCTGAGAAAGTATATTTTGATACCTATTGTTGGTTCTAAAATAAAAACAAACATATATTTGTTTATATATAAACCATTGGCCTAAAGTTCAGTTATTGAGTGTGTGAGACCATTTGCTGACTGAGTGTGTGCAACAAATGCTTTACACTGTCCTCTGATACTGCCTTACTGCTCGACCAAGCCTCTGCCAAACCTCTGGGGACTGTGGACTCTGTACACACTGTACCTATTTGGGAACAGTATATACAGAGCCACTTTCTCACAGCTGTCGTCACCAAAGAGATTTGAACATTATAATAAACCCCAATGCGAAAGAACCAGTGATTGTGGTGGAACCTATAAAAAGGGTGGCCGCCTTTGATGTTGAAGAAGGTCTCATAATGTCAAGGTATCCTAATGTGTTTACGGATGAGTTGGGGTTATTGAAAGGATTTTCTCACAAGATAATACTGAAGAAAGGTGTCAGACCTGTTGTACACAAGGTAAGGAATGTGTCAAATGTGATGAGAGAGCCCCTGTGTAAGGAATTGGATAAATTATTGGAACAAGACATAATTGAACCAATTACAGCATCAGAATGGTTGGCCAATGTAGTAGTAGCACCGAAGGAAAGGGGAAAATCTCATATTGGGGAAAGATGAAAGAGATCATTATGTGGTGTTTGATGAGGTAATGAGAAGGTTGGAAGACCATTGTTTGATTATAAAAAGAGAAATGTCAGTTGAGGAAGAGGGAAGTGACATATTTGGGCCATGTGTTAAATGCAAAAGGAGTAAAGCCCAAGGAGAGTATTGTAAGGGCTATTGAAAATACACCGGAACCAACAAATAAGGATGAATTGAGTTCTTTTCTCGGACTTGCTGAATATTGTTCAAAGTATGTTCCGAATTTCACAGAAATTGTAGAACCTTTGAGAGTGATCATGGCAAAAAATGCGGTGTTTGAGTGGAATGAGGATTGTAAGGAGACCTTTAGTAAGATAAAGGAGTGTATAGCATGAGCACCTACATTGGGACACTTTGAAGTATCGGGAAGGACATACATTGCAACTGATGCGAGTGGCGTCGGATTGGGAGCAGTTTTGATGCAGAGTGTGAATGGTGAGGAACGGGTGATAGGATTTGCATTGAGGAGGTTGAAAGGTGCGGAAGTTTCTTACTCGGTCATTGAGAGAGAAGCTCTAGTGTGTTGTTGGGGCATCAAGCATTTTAAGTTCTAAAGTTCTATGTGTGGGGTATTCCTTTTAAGATAAAAACTGACCATAAACTGCTCACTTGTTCAAAGGAGGTCGAGGATTAGAAGGTAATGTTACTCCGAGGATATCGAGGTGAATGTTGTGTGTTCTCAATTACAATTTTGAGGTAGAGTATGTTAAAGGTTGTAAAAAAAATATTGTAGATTGTCCATGTTGCCTGTGGTTGATGGAGAATATAAGGAGAGAGAGATGTTGGTGAAAGAATCTAGAGAAAGCGAGATAATTGCAGAATGTGAGGATAGTGGAATGGCCCTAGGTTGTGATGAATGGAGGTTAGACATAAATGAGGATTTGGTATTGAGGGGAAGTGAGGAGTAGAATAGTTAAAGGTTAGCTCGAGGAAGATGTTTTGTACAGAGATTTAAAGGAATATTTAAAATTGAGGGGTTGTGGCTTGGCGCCGATAGTAATGGCGGTGTAGTTCCCGGGCTCCGTCAGGGCCTGCAGCTCCGGACAAATCCGTCCAGCATCCGACATCTCGAGGGCAGAACACACCAGGATAAGGCTCCGAAAGCCACGGAGCACGAGAGGGATCGTCTTTCAGCCTCCCGCTGACCGCGATTGTCTCGATATCGCAGCAGTGCCGAAATCGAAAGTGGTGTATCGGCCGCGACGGAGGTGGGTGGAGTCGCGCAATCTGAAGGCCTGCAATAATAACCAAGGGCCGGGACTCAAATCTGCGTGAGAGCCGCGGCGGATGTCCTATTCCTTCGGGATGTGGGATATGGACTAACGGTCTCATGGGAGTGCCGCCAGGCCTTCTGTAAGGTGGGACCCCGAGAGGACAGCAAGAGACCCCCCCCATCTCCCCTGTGTGTGCGGTAAGACAGACGCGCGGCCCTGCGGCCTCTGTCCTGTGAGGCACCGGCGGCGCGTAACTGGCAGAGCGGCCTTAGAAGGCACGACAGTGGCAAAGTGGCGCTTAGGCAAACGGAGGACTATTTACAGACACTGGTGTGGTGGAATTGGAGTACCGCCACTGAGTGAGCGTTGTAGGGGAAGGGGCGGCTACTAACTAGGAGAGGCCGTGCTCCAGAAAAGTCCCAAACGAGCATCCCCTCTTTCCACACCCCCCCCCCGGCACTACATAAACCCACTGGTGCGGAGAGGTCTGGCACATTACGAACGGGCGCTAATAAGTCTTCGGAGGGAGGTCTTAAACACGACAACAGATCTGGCCAGCAGTTGACCGCCAGGGCATGAATCCCGGCACTTTGTGCTACTGCTACCATATTCCACAAGCGCCACATGCATATCGGAAGCCAGACTACGAAGCTGCGGAGAGAGAGGAGCAGATTTAGGCGCGTCCCAGCTGAACTTGGGTGGTGCCACGGGGGAGTTTGATACGGCCTGGACTTAAGTAGGCGACAGGATGAGAGAAAGCGGGACCCTCCAACTGCACGACATTCCAAGTTAACGCCCACCACGAAATAGAGTTAACGAAGCTCTCCCTATTGAAACCGTGCAGTCCGACCTGAGGCCCACACGGTACTATGACGAAACCTAAAGGCACTACGGCAACGGTCCAACTCAACAAGATGGACAAATATGCAGTCCCTCGCCAGCGGATGGAACGTACGAAGAAGCCACACCCACGGGGGAACCATCTCTTGGATCAATTATGGTGGCGATGCAATCAGTCGGCACCAACCTAGAGACAACAATCGGTAAAGTCACAATCGAGATGAACCTTATGAGAGCAGACATGCAGAAAACATCAGACAGAGTCACGGAGGGGAATGTCGAAGAGCTCCAGTCTGTGACGCGTAAATTGGAGGAAAAGGTCAAACAATTAGTCCGTCAACATAAAGAAATGGCACTGCACCTGGATGATCAAGAGGGACGAGCTCGCCGCAAGTACCTGAAGGGGCGGAGGAGCCCAGTATGGACCTCTTCCTTGAAGATCTTATCCTGCACCATTTAAAGCCCAAGAGACTCTCTCCACTATTCTCTATTGAAAGGGCACACAGAGCCCCGATCCGGGAGCCTAAGCCGGGGGCGCCACCTCGCACCATTATAGCATGCATCTTGAACTTTCGTGACCGGGAATGCGATCCTGCAAGCAGCAAGAGTCACTGGAGACCTCCCCTATGACAATGCGACGATCCGGTTTTTTCCAGACTTCACTTTGAAGGTACAACGAGAAAGATGCTCCTTTGAAGGCATCAAACGGGCTCTTAGAGACGAGGGATTTAAGTATATGGTGTTCTTCCCAGCTAAGCTGAAAGTCATAGATGGCGACAAATCCTGGTTATTCACAACGCTGGAGGAAGCGCAACAATGGCTGGAGGGGGGTCCGCTCAAGTCCCAGCGCCGTAAGGAAGAAATGAATCGCGGGAACGCTGAATGTCACCTCAAGGACTCTTCCCACAGGCGTGGGGGCGGGTGGCACTCTTCATCGAGATCCAGAAGCTCCCACTCTGCCAGACCTGGCAGCGACACTACACGTGCTGGAAAATGAAAGACCGCATGACTGTGATGGTCAGTAATCATCTCTTATTGTTTCTGTGTGGGGCGGGTGGAGATGGGGGTGGGAGTTTCCCACTCGTAGGAATATATCAGATGCCCCTCTGCCAGACTAAAGCTGCACTGGCAGCAAGTTCCTGAACAGTATAACTTTGAAGACTATCATTGTCCCTCAATGTACATTGGTGTTGCTGGGGGCCCGGGAGGAAGAGACTACTGGGCGACAACGTCGCATGTCCTTACGTTAATGGATTTTGGGGATTATAAGTACTCTGCTATTGGGGTTGTGGGTAGTTTTAGACCTACTAGGTAGGGATGCAGGGAGGGGTGTTGAGTTTCTCAGTTAGAGGGGGTGGGAGGGTATGGACTTTAATTGAACTTATAGTGATCGCTGCTGCTTGTACCATTAACATAGACGTGAAATTTATTATTCTGAATATGCAGATGTACAGATTGAGCAGGGGTGGCAGAATGCAGATTCTGGCTGCAAGAGATGCTTATTCGCAACATGGGAATGTTTTACTTGTTGATGTTCTTTTAATTACTGATCTGCACATATCGAAGTACAGTCACTATGGTAAGGGGTTCCCAATGACCTTTGACGTCCGACAGGTCACGAAGATTTGTATCCCCAATGTCTTCATCTGACCCAATGACCCAACACACCAAAGTGCCGACACTATCACTCCTCTCCTGGAATGTCAATGGCTTAGGGAATAAGATAAAGCGAGGATTAGTGCTCCAGTATCTCAAACGCATCTCCCCGGCGGTTATCCTGCTCCTGGAGACACACCTGATGGGCTCCACGTGTAAGGCCCTTGACTGGTCGGGGTTTCAGTTAGTGGTCTACTCGGAATTTACTACAGGGTCCCGGGGAGTGGGGATTTTGGTGCGAAAACGATTCCCCCTCATTATTCACCGCACCTTTAAGGACGACCAGGGCCGATTTGCGGCTATAACGCTTCAATGGGAAGGTAGAATGTTTAATGTCATATCCGTTTATGTCCCGCCTGCTCTACACTCCCCCACCCTTCAAGATGTGGGCAAATTCCTCCTCACATTACCAGGCGCAGACTTACTAATAGGGAGAGACTTCAATATGACTGTGAATGACGTACTAGACCGCACAGCAAGTCGTCCGCAACATCACACCAGTTCCCCCTTGGCTGATTTTTTAGAGGCACATGGCCTACTGGACGTCTGGAAGCTCCAAAACCCGACAGAGAGACAATACACATTCCACTCGGGAGCGCATAATAGCCTCTCCCGCACTTGCCCAGAGGAATCTTTGATCACTCCCCAGTAAGGACGGAAATCCGAGCACACTGCGCTATCCGGAGACGCGTATACCCCATTTATCCAGGGTTCCTCCAGAATTCTAAGATCAGGAAAACTCTAACTACAGCAACCATACAATACTTCCTAGAAAATGAAGCTTCAGTTTCCTCCTCTATAACACTGTGGGAAGCTTATTAACCAGTGATAAGGGGTCAGGCTATCTCCCTTATAGAGGGGCACAAACGGGAAAAAAGGGAAGAAATAGAGACCTTAGAGCAGGAAGTTCAGCACCTAGAATCCCAACATGCGGCTGCACCCACTGACTAGACTACCCATGCATTATGCGTGAAAACACAAGAATACAAAGAGCACCTCTGGGCTGCCGCTCAGTCCTGTCTGCAGGCGGTCCAACATCGGATCTATGAGTCTGGAGATAATGCGGGCAAACTTCTGGCCTGGCTTGACAAGAAAGAACGGGCGCGTAGATGGATAGCGCAGATTAGAACTGACGATGGTGCTCTCACATCAGACCCACAACGCATTGTGGATACACTGGCACGACACTACGAGCAAGTATACACATCCACAAACACAACCACTGTAAGAGAAGCGCTTGTGTTCCTTCATGACATCTGTATGCCACGGCTTACGCCGCAAGAAGCCGAAAGCCTAGAAGCCAAAATTACGGTAGACGAACTTAAAATGGCAATTACTAAACTACAATCAGGAAAAGCCACAGGTCCTAACGGAAACCCCATAGAATTGTATAAACACACAGCAGAGAAGATAGCCCAATATTTGTTACAAATGTTCGAAACTAGTCGTGAAATAGGGACACTCCCCAGAGATCAACGGCTGGCAACTATTGTGGCCATCCATAAGCCTGGTAAACCGGCAGAGGACTGCACGTCATATTGCCCAATCTCCTTAATCCATGCTGAGGGGAAAATCTTAGCATAAATGCTGGCACGCGGACTTACCCCCCATCTCCACACATTGATTCACCCGGATCAATCCGGCTTTATGCCGAGCAGAAACACTGCCCTGAATCTTAGACACCTTCATGGCATAATAGGTCAAAAACACACTATTCAGGAAGACGCTACGGTCCTCTCTTTGGATACGCGTATGGCCTTTGACTCGGTGGAATGGGCCTTCTTATTCGCGGTCCTTCAACACTTGGGGTTTGAACCGAAGATCTGTTCTTGGATACGATTATTATATACCAATCCGGTTGCACACGTAGTGGCTAAAGGTCACATATCTAGGGAATTCACCCTAGGCAAAGGAACAAGACAGGGCTGCCCATTGTCGCCCTTATTGTTTGCGCTAGTTCTCGAACCATTGGCAGCTTGGATAAGATGGGACCCCATGGTTCGCGGTCTAAAGTGGAGAGAGGAATGGGAAGATCGTATTTCTCTGTACGCGGATGACGTATTATTGTATATCGCTTCACCTACAAGATTACTGCATGCGCTATTTAATATCTGCGCTATGTATGGCTTCGTCTCCGGTTATGCAATCAATTGGGATAAGTCAGTGCTATACGTATGACATGGTCTACCCCCACGTCTCCCGAGAGGCTGTAAGGTCCGAATAGTCACGGACAGTTTTAAGTATCTCGGCATATATATAACCTAAGACTGTGACACATTCCTAACACTTAATTTACAAGCCCCTCTGCTCGACTGAAACGTAATATTCGGCATTGGAAGGCACTACCACTCACCCTGCTAGGTAGAGTGGCTCTTTTTAAAATGATGGCCCTGCCCAGATTTATATATGTCCTGCACAATACCCCCTACCCAGTCCCTGACTCATATTTTAATAACTTTATTTTTGATTTTACACAAATTAATAACAATATTGCTGACAGATGGGACAAGAAGTCATCAGTACAAAGTGCATAATAAACCTTAAGCGCGGAGACACAGCAATGCTTAGGAAATCTCGCAACAGGGTTACTTAAGCGAAAACATTCATGAGTAGCAGCAGTGTCAATCCAATTAATACATAGGACCTTTTTGCTAAAGAGCCTTTTTACAAACACAGGGTGAGAAGACAGTTCTCATGAGTCCGGGCCAGGTGTCGTAGGAGATACTAGGTCTCCCTGCTCCACATCTAAATCGATCTTGTAGTGCTTTAGCCATGGGGACCAAATTTTCTTGAATTTACGTGGGCAGCCTCTCGCCTTATAGACTACCTTTTCTGCAGCCATGTATAAATCCATATTGGATTTCAATTCCAAAAGTGTAGGAAGGTGTTGTACCCCCCAGTACTTGGCTATGTCCCTTTTCGCCACCACCAACCCCAGATTAGCCAGTAACAGCCTGTGGCGTGGGAGATCGATATCAGTGGGGATGCCCAATAACAGGAATTTCGCATCCATCCCAAGTGTGGCCCCAAGTATTTTATTCAGTTCGTCCACAACCGTATACCAGTAGGGTCAGATGTGGGTGCATTCCCCCAAAGGGTGTGAATGTATGTGAATGTATGTACCATGTTCCGTGTGGCATCTAAGGCATGTAGGGTCTTCCACCCTCCCCATCCTGTGCAATCGTTCCCTGTCATAATAGACCCTATGTAGGATCTTGATGAGCCTCAACCGTAACCTAATCGCCACCTCGCGTGGATGCGTAAGAGCCAACTCCCAGTCTATCCTCAAGGGCTCCTGTGGTGAGTTCCCATCTCGTACGAAGTGGGCCGAGATTGTCAGGCATATTATTGAGCTGTGTTTTATATGTCAGTGAAATTGCCTGCGTCTGGATCTCCTCCTGAAGGAGTCTGCCCTCAAGGGGAGCATATTCCGGAAGCGTCTCGTTGTCTAGCCCCTCCGCTCGCCACGCATGACGAAGCCTAAGGTACGCATAAGTTTGGGACATATGCATTTGATATTTGTATTGAAGGTATGAGAAGGATGCTAGGGAGCCGCGCTCCAGGATGTCTCCCACTCTAGAGATACCAATGAGGTTCCAGTGTTTGAAACCCTTTAGCTTTCTGATCTCACGCAGTTGCGCTCCCTCCCACAGTGGAGTCTCTCGGGTAGGTCTCCCTTCCCAGCCCATCAATTTCCAGCAAGTTTCCAGGCC
Source organism: Triturus cristatus (assembly GCF_964204655.1). Taxonomy (NCBI): domain Eukaryota; kingdom Metazoa; phylum Chordata; class Amphibia; order Caudata; family Salamandridae; genus Triturus; species Triturus cristatus. The sequence continues at coordinate 1,433,153,168 of NC_140591.1, read as the reverse complement.
ACAATCACCCGCTGGGTAGCGGGAAGGAGCCGCACCGTGCCCGCACCCCCATATAGGTAGTGTAGGTGGGAGAGTTCCTGAAATTGAAGCCGTTCCAGCCGATATGCCGGATGGTCTCCTGCTGCATGAATCCACTCATTAATAACAATAAGATGAGACGCCCGGTCATAAGCTCTGATATCAGGGACTGCCAGCCCCCCGTTATACGGATTCCTTTGCAGAGTCTGTAGAGCTATTCGTGGATGAGCTCCATCCCAGAGGAGGAGGCACAGCTCACTATCAATGGAAGTAAAGATCGTGTCCGGTAGTTTGTGGTATGTGTTCTGGAGAGCTGAGGGAGGGTCACCATTTTGTACATGGCGGCTCTGCCCATGATGGTAAGAGGTAGTTTCCTCCATCGTTTCCCATCGGCCTGAAAAGTCAGCAACACCCTTCGTATATTGCGCTCTACACGAAGGACGGGATCCGCGGTAATAAACATACCCAAGTAAAGAAAGCCCTCTTCGGCCAGTCGTAAGCAGCTGGGGTAAGTATAAGATGTGGGATCTCCGCTTACTGGATAAAGGATGGACTTAGTCCAGTTAATTTTGTATCCAGCATAGCTTTCATACTCCTCAAAGATGTGGAGAAGACAGGGCAGGGTGTCAGCAGCCCGCGTGTCGTAGAGCAGGATATCATTCGCATATTTTCCTCCTCCAGCGAACCGGGAGCATCAAGGAAGCCCCCCAGATCAGGGCGGGAGCGGACCACGCACGCTAGGGGTTCCAGTATGAGGGCAAATAGTAAAGGTGAGAGGGGGCAGCCTTGTCTGGTACCGCGTTATATCGGCCAACAAGCGGAGAGAGAGCCATTAACTCGTACTCGGGCCTCAGGTGCGGCATATAATAACGCCAGCCATCCTAAAAAACTTGGGCCAAAGCCCATCGCCTCCAGAGTATGCCACATAAAGGGCCAGTGGATCGTGTTGAATGCTTTCTCCGCATCAAGTGAGAGAAGCAAGTGGGGCCCCGGATTGTATCCATCCAGTTAGCTAGACGGCGCAGATTGAGACGGGTGGCCCACTTGGGCATAAAGCCAGACTGGTCCTGATGCATCAACGAGAGAATCGCGGTGAGAAGGCGACGTGCGAGAATCGTAGCCAAGACTTTTGTTTCAGTATTAAGGAGGGATATTGGGCGATATGACCCGCAGTCCTCTGGTGGCTTTTCAGCTTTATGAATGACCACTACTGTGGCTAAACGGAGGTCTTGGGGGAGACACCCTTGCTCTTTTGATTCCACGAACAGCTTTAGAAGGTGGGGTGCTATTTGTGTGGCGTTCACCTGAAAGAATTCACTTGGCAGGCCGTTAGGACCCGGAGTCTTGCCTGCTTTCTGATGACCAATGGCCTCAGTAACCTCCGCCAGTGTCAAATCGCCTTCCAGACTATCTTGTTCGTCAGGTGTAAGGGCTGGCATGTCAATGTTCTGTAGGTACCGACGGATCTGGGTATCTTCCGCATGTATGTGGGCTCTATAGAGAGCCCTATAATAGCGCTCAAAAGCGCCCACGATATCGTCCGGAGCCTTGTAGGTAATCCCTTGATCACGTATCGACCCTACCCATCGTGACTCAATTTCTTTCCGCCCCAGCCACGCCAATAGTTTACCTGCCTGATCTCCTGTTCGTATAGGCGATGTTGGGTTGCAAGTTGACATGTTTTAACTTCATTAGAAGCAAGTGCTAAGTATTCGCGCCTGGCTATTTCAAGCCGGCGCAAGTCGTCCTCAGTCATCACGGTCTGACTTTTCCCTTCCAAGTCCAGGAGGACATGCTCTAGCTCTTCCAACTCCTGAATCACACGCTTCTTTTTGTGTACCAGTATATTTTGAGCCCTGTCGCGCAATACTGCCTTGTAGGCCTCCCACAGAGTAATAGCAGAAGGGACAGAACCTTTGTTTTCAGTGAAGTATAATTGGGAGGCAACACGGAGTTCTTCAGCTTCCGTCTTGTCTCGTAGGTCCCATGCATTGAGCCTCCATTGCGGAAGTCTTCGCCTACCCCCACCACCCATTTTCATGAGCAAGGGGAAGTGGTCTGAAATTCCCCTAGCCAGGTAATCAATGCTGGCCACTCGTTGCATCTCTCCCGCCGGAGCGAGAAGATAGTCCAAACGGGAGAACACCCTATGGGCCCCAGAAAAAAAGGAGTATGCCCGCCGGAGCGGGTGGTGACGTCGCCACAAATCAGAGAGGCCCAGCGACTCTAGAAAAGCAGCCAAAGGTGTGGTATCTGGGGTGTCTTTTCGGGTTAGGGAGCGATCCAGCAGGGGACTCACTACATCATTGAAATCTCCTCCAAGGGTGTGTATAGTGGGGCCGGAGTGCAAGAGGAGGTCAGTCAGTCTATTGAGTGTGCGTTGTTGGAGGCGAGGTGGTGCATAGATGCTAGCTCAGAAATAGGTCTTATGATTCCAAACTCCCCTGACTGCGGCATACGTTCCCTCAGCGTCAACCCACGTCTGCGTAACATGAAAAGACGGGGACTTTCTAACAAGAATCGCCACCCCCCGGGAGCCCTTAGTAAATCCCGCGTGTGCCAGAGTAGTGTAGCACCCCCGTCCCAAGAAGGAGCATGTGGTACCCAAAAGGTGCGTCTCCTGTAGAAATACTACATCGGGCCTCTGTCTTTTTAGATATTTGGTTACTAATCCCCGTTTCACCTTGTTACCCAGGCCATTAACATTCCATATCATTATTGCGAGTTCATCTTCCGGCATGGTGGCAGTATCGCAAAATTCGTCTCCGTGTCAGCTTTCGATGAGAAATCCTTCCCCTTCCAACCTCCTCCACTCTGCGCATCAGTGTAAGCACTTAGTAGAGTCAGACGCCCTCCCCTCACATCAAGTATCTCAAAACTGTAGTCAAAGCAGGAAAACACCCCCCCACCCTACTCTCTTCTGACGTTCTCCCCATCTATCAACATGACAAACTTTGGAGCGAATCGTCCGGTAAGAGGTCTGTTACCCCACCTCCCCCCAATTAACTACCCACTGTCAAAACACCCCCCCACAAAAACACGTCAATCACTTTCTCAGTTCAAGGAGAAACCAGTGGAGAGCCACTGGAACTCAGGAAAGTCTTACTGTCTGGCAGTGGCCAGCCGGCCCCGCCTCTCAGGTCTGTTCGCCTTCCACAGGAGGATGGCGGGGCTGGTCATCCAGAATCCGAGGGGTCTGATCCGTCCCCTCTAGACGCTGGATACTGTTCAAGAGCGGATGGACACTAGGCGTCCCGTCCGAGTCGTCTTCCCCAGACAAGTCGGTGCGGCCCACATCTTCCAGGCCCTGCAAAGGATCTGCTGATTTGGAGCGATGCGGCTCTTCCCCAGAATCCGATATCAGTGTGTCCGTGCCACTGGGACGTAGGGTCCTGCCCGGCCTTGCTCCAGCCGATGACCTGGGCCGCAGATCCCGTCTCAGCCGCCTGTCTCCAAGCCTGTCCTGGGACCGCATCCGCCAATTGAGTGGAGACGCAGCAGAGCCTGACGGCAGTGGCCTTTGAAGTTGCGGCCACTCTTCCACCCAGGACCAGGCCTCCTCCGGAGTCTGGAAAAACAGCGTGTTATTTTGGAAAATCACCTTTAATTTAGCTGGAAACAGCAACATGTATTGAATCCCCATGGCACGCAGTTTAATTTTAAACTGATCAAAAGTCCGTCTCTTTTTCTGCACGTCCTGAGAGTAATCCGGAAATACCATCACTTTGGCATTTTCGTATCGGATCTCTCCTTTCTTCCGAATTTCTCTGAGGATTAAGTCTCTATCGTGAAAGTTCAGAAAGCCCCCGGCAACGGAGCAAATCCAGGCATTCTGTGCGCTCGTTCTATTATGAAGCAGATCGAGAATGGCGCCTGGGGCAGTCGTTCCCTCAGGAAAGCCAGAAGGAATTGTTCAGGGTTATTTCGTTCCACTTTTTCAGGAAATCCAACAAATCTTAGATTGTTCCTCCGGGCCCGATATTCTGCATCATCCACTCTCCATGCCGCTTCTGCCACAGACGAGAGAAGCCCAGCAACGTCCTTTCGCGTAACTTGGGAAGTATCCTCAAGCTCCGAGATACGATGTTCTGCCTCGGTCACCCTGTCCGAGACCTTGCGGAGGTCGTGTCTCAACAATGTCACTTCAGAGCGGACTTCTGCTATTTTCCCCTCCAAGCTCTCTCTGGATTTTCGGATGGCCTGAAGAATGGACGCCGTCTCTGAGAGGGGAGCAGGCGCACCACCCGCACCCTGCGCTGGCGGCAACGCTTTGGCGAAACGATCCATTTTGCCCTGCCGGGACGGACGAGTAGCTCTGTCTTTCTCTTAGTCTTTTGTCATGGTAGGCAGACACGAGGCAGGACCTCTCAGCTGGCTCCAAAACAACGTTTTTTGGGCTTTCTTCTAGGGCGCGGATGGGATGCCACCCTGTGAAGGGCAGTACAGCGGAGACCGCAGCCGAGGCCCGGTGGGCGCCAAGGTTCGTCCAAGAGCGTAGGAACAGAGCCGGGTCGCAGTGGGGGAAGGGCAGCCGGGTCTTCCCTCTTACCGCGCCCCTGTAGGCCCCCTGGGAGGGCTCCGCGATCAGGCAACCAAGCCTCCGCCCATGCTGTCCCCCAGTCCACACGAGGGGGGGGAGAAGGGACATAGACTGGGGCCAGTAGAGAGATCCACAAGGGGTGGGCTACCCGCAGTGTATCAAAGCCAGTAGGGCTAGTCGGAGCAGGCGGTGTCCCTCACGGGCTCCTCACTGGACACGCCGACTCCGAGGTCGCGGCGTCTCTCCCAAAGAACTCTGTCTCCGGCTGCACAACACTGCCCTGCAATCAGCCTTCAGGGCCCACAGAGAGCTGATCGGGGCGACCCCTCTCCAGGGGATGGCACACCCAGTCCCGCAGTCCAGTCGCCAACCCGCACGCTGTCCGCCTGGCGTCCCCCAAGCCGGTTGCCAGGAGAATGCGGCTTGCTCAGAATGGCATGGGAGGCGCCGCTCGATGCTCACAGGGGTACCAAGGCCGTCCAGACACGCAGGGCGAGGCACACTGACAGCCCCCTGTGTCCAGGCGTCCCACAGGAAAATTGACCACCACAACACGGGCGCCGATACCTTATGTCAGCAGAGCAGGGGGAGGAGAGCAGGTCAGCCCCACCGCCAGGTCAGGAGGGCGAAGCAGGCCGGGTGCCGGACAGTCACTGCGTGTGTCAGGGGGGGCAGGAAAGCCCATCGCTGATGCAAACAAACCCCCCCTCAGGGGGAAGCGACGAGGGGCCGGCTGCCGTCTCTGCAGTCAGGGCTCTGCGACGGGGTCGAGCTTCCGCCGTCACCGGGGCGCCGAGATCTCCCCCGCAGCCAAAGGCATTTCCTTCCTCACCTGCCTCGATGCAACCGCGACGTCCGGCGGGACACCCCACCGCCCCGCTCACGCCCGGCAGGATTTCCCAGCTAATGGGGGGCCAAGGTCTTGTGCGCGAGAAGCAACCTTCGGCCGCACCGCAGTCCTTGCGCGCCGCCTCGGGCCGGTTCCTCCACCCTACTTCGGCGCCGCCATCTTGAATGCGGTCGCTTCCTCGGGTGCCAGTAATCACCCAGGGCTCAGGCAGGGCAGGCTTGGAGCTTGTCGCGGCGGCGCCAGTGTCTTGCGCCGGTGCTCAGCCACTGGAACGGCCGTCCCAACGGCGAAAAGACCCAGGATATGTGTAGGATCACAGGCGGGGCCAGCGGAGCTCTCGTGGAGCACGTCTACTCCGCCATGCTGCTGGCCACGCCCCCCCCCCCCTGACTCATATTTTAGAGTGGTTAACTCGGAGGTGGCGACTCTCTTATGGGACAGCAAGCCGGCACGAGTGGCAGCGACTAAGTTGGTGAGAAGTTGGTACGATGGAGGAATAGCCCTCCCTGATATCAAAGCGTACTACTGGGCTTTGCAACTTACGGTTATTAATCAATAGCTTCATGTGCCGGACATAGACCCAGCCTACCACCTCGACAGAATGACTGTAGGGAAAGGTGATATTAACAGAGCGTTATAAAACACTCAGCCCGTAGCCTTATAGGCCCAGCATCGCACACCATCCACATCTGGCACACAGTGAACAGACACTTGGGTTGGACTGACAAACTTACGAAACACACACCCTTGTGGGACACACGCAAATTAGGCACACTAGGCAATAGCAAAGGGTTTCAGAAGTGGGATCTGATCGGCATCTCCCGGCTCGGGGATCTTTGGCATAATGGGCAGGTTGTCAGTTTCACCCATCTGCAGGAACAGTACTCAATGGCTCCTGGCGAACGGTTCAGATATTTGAAAATTAAACAGCCCTCCCCCAGATGATAAACTTCCAGAGTCCTCCCCTTAGAAGACCGACTATCTCCATAAAAAAGCGACTTCACTGACATATAAAAAAATCATTAACAACCGACCGGACCCACTCGCCCGACTCAGGGAACTTTGGCAGTCCGAAGTGGGAGACATGGACGACCCTGATTGGCGCGAGGTGCTAGCCTCGCCCAAAGAGGTGGCAATCTCCTCTAGGCTGCGTCTGGTGCAGTTCAAAATAATACACAGGACCTATTACACAAGAACGGTATTACATAAGATGAGAAGGGCCCCTGACCCAAGTTGTCTGCGTCTCTGCGGGGACATAGGTACCTATTATCACACCTTATGGGAATTCCCCAAACTAGCGCCATACTGGGAGGAAGTGGTAGGCACAATAGCAGACGTCACCGAGAAACAAGTCCCGCTTGAGCCTCAGTGCTGCATTCTTAATGTCTGGGGGCCAACGGATCTTAAACACGCTGAACGCCTATGGGCCAAGACTGGCATGACGATAGCTAAACGGAACATAGCGCAAAAGTGGGGTGTAGAAACGGTACCAACACTATTACAGTGGTGTAGGGACATGGATATGGTCATGGTGGCGGAGAAGGCCACGTTCATAAATACGAAATGCCCTCGCAAATGGGCTAGGGTGTGGGGAAAGTGGAACGTGCACAGAGGAAACATCTGCTCGCGCCCAGAAGAGGATAGTGATTTGGGTGAAGATATGTAAGGTTGTGAATTAATTATGTTTCAAGCAGGAATGTTTAACAAGTGACTGTACGGAAATGACATTACGATTATACAATAACAAATGCAGATCTGTATTGTTGTATTGAATTTGAATAAAAGTTTTAAAAAAAATTAAAAAAATTGAGGGATAAGTTGAGTGGTCGGAAGTAAGGTGTTGAGAAGGAATCAAATTGTTCCTCCTGTTTGTGTTCGGAGTCGGATTGTTGCTCTAGCTCATGAGGGACATCCAGGAAGGAACATGACAAAGAGGAGGGTGCGTCGATCTTATTCGTGGCCTGGGATGGATTGTGATATTTAAGAAGTGGTAAAAACATGCATGGCGCGTGCGAATAGTGACAAGACTAAAGTGGTCAGGCAGCCACCCTTGGACTGTTCGGAATTTCCCATGAAACCGTGGGAAAGTTTGGCCATTGATTTTATTGGTCCTCTAGCCAGACTTGGTCTGAGAAACAGATATGTCTTGATAATAGTAGATTATCATACCAAATGATTTGTCTTGGAAACTTTTGAGCAGAGCACAACTGCTAATGTAATTGGGTTTTTAGAGATAGTCTTTATGGACGAAGGGATTCCTAAGACCTTGGTATCAGATAATGTAGTCCAATTAATTTCTCTTGTAATGACTAGTTATCTTTACCGGATGGGCATTGTTCATAAAAAGGTGGCTTTGTTCAGGCCGCAAGCCAATGGATTGGTGGAAAGGGTTAACAGGATGGTTATCGAGAATATTCAACCTTCATTAGTTAACCGTCTTTTGTGGAAAAAAGAATTAAGAAAGATTGTGTGGGCACATAGGACAACACCATGTTCAGTGACTGGGGTGTCACCTTTTGTTTCCTTGAATGGAAGAGAGCCGGGAAAGAAAGAATGTCCTGTGCGGTTGAGTGGCACTAGTGATGTAAGAATTGACCGCAAATTTATCAAGGAAAGAGTTTCATGTCTTCAAGATAAAACTAAGAAGTACTATGATTATACACAAAGGGTGAATAAAAAATGCTTAAGAGAAGGAGATGTGGGTGGCAGCCCATGAAAAGCTTACATAAAGGACAATCATAACCAAGACCATGTGTACATGAAGCGGACAGACGAGCAACAGGGAAGAAGTAAGAGCATGCAGACAAGGAGGTGTATGCTTGCCATTCGTATTTCAGGGTGACCCGGTCCTGGTGAGATACACGGGAAACTAGAAAGCCAAAACTAAGTTTTGTTTATCTTTTTTGCATGGTTCGCATAGGCGATGGACGTCCATTCTCCGCACTGCTGCTTCTGGGACAGGACCGCTCCCAGAACTGTAGGGCTGGTATCAACGGATAGCTCTGTGTCCTTGCTGAGAGTCGAAGTAAGCGAAGGTGGTGTCGGCGGACCTAGCATGCTTCATGTCTTGGAATGACTTTTCCTGCTCAGGACCCCACTTCCAGGGAGTTGATGCCTTGGTGAGTTCCTGTAGTGGCCTTGTGAATTGTGTTCTGCATGAAATGGCCACAGTACTTGACCACTCCTAAGAAGCTCCTCACTCATGTGATGGTGGAGGGGGCAAGCGCGTCCTGTATATCATAGACCCTAGCAGGTTCGGGTGAGCTCCTTTGAAGAAAAATGGCACCCAAAGACACTTTTCTTTGTGCAGGGTGAGGTCACAGCTTTACAGTCGATGAAATACAGACCTTCGCCTATGGAGATGCTCTTTCAGGGTAGGGGCATGGACTAGGATGTCATCATTGATGTTCAGGACGCCCGTGATGCCCACCAGCACTCCTCTGATGTCCTGAAACACCTGCGCTGCACTGGAGATGCTGAAGTTGAGGCGTTTATATCGGCGTAACCCCAGGTGAGTGGAGAACGTGCCCACGTGTCAGGATTCAGGTGCGAGGAACATCTGGTGGTATCCTAAATGTAGGTGCATTTTTGTGAACCACCAGGAGCCTGCCAGCTCCCCCACTATGTCATCCACAGTAGGTGCTATGTGGTATTCACTATTGATTGCAGTGTTTGGGATCCCGATTGCTTGGGCTTGCGGGCAACATCAATAGGTGACACCCATGGCGTCTGCCCTTCCACCTTTTTGATGGTGTTCGCTCTTTCCAATTTAAACACTTCACCCTCCACTTTGGGGCAAACCTGGAAGGCCACTTGCACTGACTGATCAATGTGGAGGTGGACTAGTTGGTCTTTCAGGCATCTGATGCCCTGGAAGAGTAGTTCAAACTTGTCAAGCAGGGAGTTAACGGCACTGACGTGGACCCCAAAGGTGAACTGGACCAGCAGTAATCGTTCAGCCGTGTGGCAGCTAAGCAACATGACTGTCCCTCCTTTTGTGACATAGACTTTCATCTTGGTGACTGATGGTAGTGGTGAAGTCTCCTGCCAGCAGGAGGCAGGTGGTGTTGGTGTGTGGGGTCCTGCTTTTTGTACCTTCTCAGACAGTTTGTGGATGTAGAAGCATTGGTCATTGCCGTTCTTCTTCAAGTACGACCGCTGCGAAGTACCTCTATAGACGGTCTGCCCACATGGCCCTTTTGGCAGTTTGACAGCAGAGGTCAAACAATCCACTTGCTATGGCGTGCCAGATTTAATCAGGACTAGGTATTTTTTGGGCCTACTCACCTTTTCGGGCGAGCTGACAACAGGTGTTCTGCTTGCTCACAAAGTGAATGAGCAATAAAGATGCCTTTAAATCTTGTTATCTTGTCACATTTCCTCAGCTTTCAAAGACAGAGGTCAAAAGTCAGTTTCTCTTCCTGCATTTACTTTTCTTTCTGTGACTAAAGTTAGAGGATTTTGTAAGGTGAACTGTGTGACAATCGTGCTGTGCAAAGCATCTGAAATGAAAGGCTAGATGTCAGGCTCTTTTTCTAACACAACACTGAAAGAGCTAATAAGTGAACTGTTCAAATATATTTCACTCGTCATACAAACACATTTTTGTAATTCTGTGGTTAAAAAAAATATTTTTATAGGATCTAAACAAATCAGAACTCTTTACTTAGTGATGTGTAAATTTTAAATATTTTTGCTGAAACCCAATTTCCCAACATTGTTTATGCGCTATATGGTTTTATCAGTAAAACTACATGTTAGTGGGAAAGGTTTGTGGCCATTTTAAAGGAAAAATGTGCTATCTGTAAATGACAGTGCACTACCACATCATGCTTTAGTAATATAGTTTTGAAAGGTGAGTTTTTAAACATCAACTGGCAAATATTCCTGCCCAGATGACAATGCTATTAGTGAACTAAGAGGCAAGCTAAGGATCTTTTGAACCCTATATGTTGGCTTGATTCTTATTATACATGGAGCAAACGTTTAGTCTAGTAAATAAATAGAGCTTTTTTGTACAGCAGAAATAGTGAACTTGTATATTTGAAGGTGCTCTTTTATGTGATAATGAAGAAAAAGGCGGCTCCATAAGACAAAATATTTGCCTAGGATTACACAATTTTAGACCAGTTCATGTGTCAAGTACATTACAGTTAGGTCGAGTAGATTATTCAAGTTACTAGACCTGCAGGTGGCATCATGGGTGGAGAGGAAGATGGTGCTGTGTCTTCCTTTACTGTGCTTGGCTGTGGCACTGACGGGTGCAGGCTATGTGCAGGTGTGGGCTGTGTGCTGACCGGCCTGACAGGATGCATGTAGGGCCTTCTTTTGCTATAGTTTTAGGCTTTGATTGGGCCTATGCACTGTTCCCCTCCTTTAGTGTATATGTTGAGTGTTATTTGGTTGCTGTCTTGTGGACCAGGATCCTGGGAGGCAGTGGTGTGCGTTTGAGCCACTCCCCAGGCCTTTGGCGTTTACAGAAATTGTGCTTGTCAAACACATGTCTTCAGACAGGCTTGGGATGCAGTGTGGGCTATGGGACGTTAGCTGCAGGGCTGCAATCTGCCACTAATCTTACTAGGATTAGGTATGGTCGATGGACGGAGTTGCGCTTACACCGGTGACACTGTTTCCTGCCACTGAGGGTGTCGGCGAACCAGATCCTGCCAACTGCGGTGTAGCGGACCATGGATCGCATCCTCCATCACCAGTTGTTGTGTCCTCTGCACTGGTAAGCGTCAAAGCCTTGGTTACGCTGTGAGGCCGCACGCGGCATGGGGACATTAATCAGGACACTTACGCTTATGGTGTGGAAATGTGGATTTTCCTGATCAGTTATGTCCCCTATCTTGGACCCCAACGGTTCTATATGCATGTTACAAGTACATGTATGTTCCCTCCTGTATCAGTTTCCAAGACGCAAACATATGTGCGTCTACCGTCAACAGGTTCTCTGTCAGATCCGCCATCAATGGGCTGGATATTCAATTCCTAAGTATGAAAAGCCACCGACTTTATATGGCTAAGTTACTCCATTTTTACAGTTCAGGCAAGTAGGCCCGATTCTGTCCTCAAAGCCTTTCCTTGCTCTCTGTCTCTGACAGCTTCAGCTTGAGCTCGCATCTGTATCCATGAACTTTGTCCTACTCCCTGTGCAGCTAACGGTGCCTGCCTCGGCCAGTTTCACCCGCCTGCCAAAAAGCTGTATTTCACCTTCGAATTATCTATTTTGCTCTTCAGCCGATGCATTCCTGTCTAGTGATTTAGGTAAACATTTCCTTTAGCTCACAAGCAAAGGACTCTGCCTTTCCGTCCTCCTGCAAGTGATTCATAGCCCTGTTACCATGGAAAGTTTTCTGCCCCTCGCATCTCATATAGGCACTTAGACGCTTGTACACGCACACACAGTCAGTATAGAATAGATTCTGTCCGAGAGTCCTTCCTTGTGGATAACATAGTTCTCTAAACATAGGATGTTAGATATGATTTGGGATTAGGTTGACTTGACCCCCCAGACTTCTCGTCTCCACATGTAGAACTAAATGTCAAGTCCCCTTCACCCCCTAGTTGCACGTCAATCACACGTCATGCTGCTGCGCGCGCATCTATGTTAAGTATTATCTTATAGATCCACCTATGTATGATAACCAGAGCCAATCATGTTTCTTTTTGCTCCTTATTACGCCTAGTTTCGATTACGTATTACCATGTCATTTCTCTTATCAATTGTTACGCCTTTTGCATTCGTTTCATTGTAATGTATGACCTATAAAAGTTACTTCTTGTCAATAAAGTATTGTACTTCACTTCCTGAACCCTCGTGGTGACGGAACCTGAAGGCCGCCACTCGAGTCGGCCATTTTGGAATAAAGCCCATTCAGAAAACCTCTTATACCACGGATTCTGCCTCTTGTTATTCTGAGCTGTTTTTCTTTATTTTAGATTTCGTATGAAATTCAGTATAGGTAAAAAAGAATATTTACCACATAATGGCGCCCGAACAGGGACACTTTCTCATCTCACGCGCCGGCGGTGCGTTGCAGGCCCGGTCTCCTGCCACAGCTGGACGGACCATAAACGCGTACCAGCAGGATTTCCTGTAAGCTCCCTCCGGTCAAGCGGGGGCGACTGAGGCTGCGATCAACCCAGACGAGGCGGTGAGAAGTGCGAAGTATCCCGACCAGAGCCTAGCTGAGAGAGCAAGATCCGAGGTATACAGAGGCCCACCAGGTTTCCGAAGTCCCGATGTCCAGAGGGTCCGCTGTCCGCAGTCATCGAGTCCCGCCCATTCTCTGAGGCCTTCCGTTTCAAGGAGCTACTCGGTGAGTACCATCGCCGGGGAGGCGTGTTGACGTGCACATAGGTTGTGCCGGTCAAGACGGATTTGGGTACACAAATCCGGTCTGCACTGTTTAGCAGTGTATATGTACTGTTTAGCAGTATATCAAGTATTCCGAAGTATTCAGTTATTGTCAAGAATTCAGCTTGATGATTAGTTATGCAGACTGTCATCATTGTCGGTCATTGTTAAAATGTTTAATGTTTAATGTTTAAAGTGTTCAAATGTCTTGGTATGAATGATTGTTCATTGTTCACTGTTCATTATTGTGTTTTTTCATATTAAGTGAGTTCAAGAGTAAGTATCAGATCAGTTGTCAATATGCCGCTCTTCTCGAAGTTAAGACAGATTACTACCAGAAAAGGGGTGCTTGAAGAAGCAGTTCCTATCCCTCCTAGGGACACTCCAGGGCATTTTATGTATCACAAGCATGGCTTAGATGCCATATTATTTCTTGATTTATGGGTAGATTATACCAAGGGATTGCCGGAAAGTCAAAGGTGGCCCGCAGCGGGAACCTGGGATGCAGAGTGCATCATGAAAGTAGAGGAAGAGTTATGGAAAAGAAAAGTCAGACAGTCACAGAAAGACGCTGTTGAGTTATGGCGTAAAGAATCTCATAGACGTACAGAAAAAGCACGTAGACAAGAAGAGAGGAGTAAAGAAAGTTCAAAGGAAGTTCAAGAAAATCTATTAATTGAGGAAGGTATCCGAGTGAAATCAGAACAAGTAAATAGACAAAAAAATGCTCTTATGAATGGTATGTATCCCCTCCTAGCCGAAGGACTACCTAAGGCTGTTCCAGAGATGCCAAAAGACTTGCCACCCCCATTATTTCCAATTAAGGTACATCCAAAAGGGCATCCCAGAACCGCAGAAGATGTTTTTCTTTCCTCATATCTAGATGACGCAGCTCCCGAGTATGCTAACCCCGCACCACATAGACCGTCTGGCGGAGGGGTTCAGCGTCAGGATCAGGTATCTGTCCCCGTGCAACAGCAAGTCCCGACACAAGCTTCGGCAAGCACATCTGTTTCCGCATCTGTCCCCGCAATCGATCCTACAGTGGTATCGACACCTATAGTTGCTGTGTCACGTTCGACGAATCCATTCACACCCGATGCCCCAGATGGGGCCACGGGAGGTGCTAGCAATACCTTTACACCACCTAGAATAAATAAACTTGTTTTTCAAGAGTCAGCGCATTCACGTACACCCAAATTCGTAAGTGAACGTACGCTTAAGGAACTCCTTATAAATTGTAGATATGACCCGGTGGTCGGTAAAGAGGACGAAATGGTCCTGGCATCATTACGTATCAGACGAGCCGCAGAGTATTTAGCGAGGTTACCAGGAATGACTACGCATCTAGATGAAATATATCATTTTGTTCAAACAGGGCGAGATCCAGAATGTATTAACAGAGCTATGGAATTCCAGAAAGTAGAGATACAGGGGGAACTGTTACGTTTCCTCATAAACTGTGTGATCAGAAATCAAGACCGTCCGGGGGTAGACCCGAATGCAATGCTTATTCTTACAAGATGGAGCCAGAATATATCAGAAGGGAGACACGATAAGAAAAACTGTATAATAGCCATGTGCCGAAAAATCCGTAGAGAGATAGAGCGTATTCATGAAGAAAGATTGGAAACAGACGAGTTCGAGCAAGATGAAGTATCCGAATCAGGGAATTCCGCAAGACAGTCAGAGACCATAGCCTATGTAGGCAGAGGAAGATCCTGTGATAATACTAGATGTTTTTCTGATCCCATACACTCTGTATGTCCAAATAATAGCAGAACGTATCCAACGCCCGTAATAAATCTGAAGTCTCCTGAACATTTGTTTCAAGCCGCAGATAAAATACTACGAGAACGAAGGGGTTACCACCTCCTCGATTCCATGGATGAGCAAGAATTAGCCAGATCAGCCGTTCACTGGATTGACAGTCCTGAAAAATACGGTGATGAGACCGTAGCACACACGTTTTTTAACCTCAGTGCAGATGAACAACGTTTAGCTGGAATCTATATGATTCAGCAACTCCTTATATTATATAAAAGCCAACATGCTGACCCTGGTCCTTTACCTGATATATTAACGGAACTACTAACGAACAGATGGAGAGGTTCTAGTAACAAGTTAATTAAAGAGATATTAGTGTCACGTAAACAGTATGTCCTTTTTGTAAGTCCGGATTCTTTCTCGCTGCCTCGCAGAGAAAGAACGCCGCATTATATAGATAGACAAAATCCCTTACGAGAAGTGCACCCAATAAAAGGCGAAGACAATCAGTTTCACCGTGTATTTGTATACACACCCATATCAAAAATTGAATTGTTAGAAATGAAGAAAGTAGTACCAAATCATGACAAAGACCCAGCGGGTTTCCACCGAGAAATTAAGGACATGTTATTGATGGGAGAGTATACCTATCCTGATATTATGACGATATTAAAGGTGCTCTTACCTGCTGGCATTTATGAAAAACTGAAAGAAAAAGAGTGGGAAGTGGGTGACCGAAAGATAGATTGGACAGCATTAGAAACGGAAGAAAAGGCCCGAACTGCAGGTTCAGGGCTCGGGGATAAAGTTAAAGCATTACCAGGCTTACTAGTACAAGTACTGCCACGTTTATTAACTACGAAAAAGGAAGATTGGGGTGCAATCACGGCCTGTAAACAAAAGCAGGATGAAGACACAAGTGATTATTATGCCCGATTTGAAAAATGTTTTGGAATAAATAGTGGTATAAAAACAAGTAGTGAGTCGTATCCACATTTATTTGTGACAAAATTAGTAGAAAATGCATTACCTCCAGTAAAGAATAGAATATTGAAATTCGAGAGTACCTGGCAAAGTAACACTCCGTCACAAATGCTACAAATGTTACAGTATCATCACAATAGAATTAGAGATGAACAAGAACACGAACAAAGACGTATGAAAGATACAAAAATGAAAATGCTAGTGTCTCAGACAGTACCAGCTGAAGGACATAAAAAGGGTATGACACAGTACGATTCAGCAGGATCGGTAAAAGGGACATGCAATTATTGCAAAAAGCCAGGTCATTACGTACACGATTGTCCAGTTTTAAAACATAATATTGCCATAGGTAAAACACAAGAAAGATCACGGCCACTCAGACAAGATCAGAATGAACAAGGAGCTATGCCGCATCCCCAGGCCATGCCAGCCGCACAGCAGCCAATACAGTTTGTGCCGGCTGCACCACCGTTGCCTGCTACTGCCACACAAACCACAACACGACAAATGTATCAGACTGCACAGTATGAATATCCTGAGTATCAGCGTTACGCATGAACCAGCCTAGAGAGGGAAGTTGACTTACCCCTTATCGAGATTCCTGTAGATCAAGAAGGACCTTATGTACATAGTGAATTATTAGGTCAAGATAGAAAATTCTTACTCGATACAGGGGCAAGTCGAACAACTATAAAACGTAGTGAAGTTCCAGGGGCACCCCTCTCAGGCTCTCAAAATATTTCCCTTGGTTTTTCAGGAAAACCTATTGTTAATGAAGTATCACAGCCTCTCCCACTTACGATAGGACCTTTGACACGAACTACAGATTTATTGCTTACTAAATCATGCCCAGAAAATCTGTTAGGAATTAAAACTCTGAAAGCCTTAGGAGCCATAATATGTTGTTCTCCGGAAGGAGTAAGGTTGTTTTTACGTGATTTTAAAGGTCACTATGTGTCTAGAGACATGGATCCCCGACTACAGACTTTACCAGCGCATCTATGGGCACAAGGCCCTACTGATGTTGGTTGTATGAACATTACACCATACCGAGTCACATTGAAAGCAGGAGTGGTACTACCACGAATGCGACAATACAAGTTACCGCAAGATGCTGTAGTGGCTTTGCTGAAAATCATTGATGAGCTGATTGCCCAGGGAGTAGTTGTAGAAACAGACTCTAATGTATGTAATTCACCGATAATTCCGATTCTTAAACGAACTGATCCTACTGCTCCACCAGTATACCGATTGGTTATTGATTTACGTGAACTAAACAAGTGCGTTGTGCCACAATTTCCTGTGGTCCCCGATATATCATCATTATTGACAGCAATTGATTCCGAAGCAACATTCTTTACTGTAATTGATCTCAAGAATGCCTTTTTCAGCGTCCCAATAGATCCGGAAAGCCAATATTTGTTCGGATTCAGTTTAAATGGGCGCAGCTTTAAATTCTCCCGCGCTCCCCAAGGATTCACAGAAAGCCCCAGCATCTACAGCCAAGCACTGAAACGAGAACTTGACAGTATCCACATGCCAGTCAATACTGCACTGCTTCAATATGTCGATGATCTGCTGATCACCGCGAGAAGCGAACCCGAATGTGAAAAGGCTTCTCTGACAGTTTTACATTTTCTAGCCGACAAGGGGCATAAGGTGTCTCCTTCTAAGCTGCAATTCTGTGTCCAGCGAGTTATTTATCTTGGTCACTCGCTGTCCAAGGAGGGAAGGCAGCTTACACCAGATCGCATCCAGTTAATTGCTAACATGTCAATACCCCAGACACAAAAGGAGGTGCGGGCTTTCATAGGCCTCACTTCATATTGTAGGCAGTGGATCCCTCAGTACGCATTTCTAGCAAAACCACTCATTCAGTTAACCACACAGGAGGCAGCCACATCGACTGTTCTCCCTTGGACTCAGGAACATACACAAGCTTTTGAAAGCCTAAAGGAAGCTTTATGTCAAGCACCTGTTTTAGCAACACCATGTTATAGCAAACATTTTACACTCTTTGTTACAGAACGCGAAGGTACTGCCTTGTCAGTACTCACTCAGGAACAAGCAGGATCACGCAAGCCATGTGCTTATTTTTCCAGTACATTAGATCCCGTAGCTCAGGCTTTGCCTGCATGCCTGAAATCAGTGGCAGCAACAGCTTTAGCAATCAGACAAAGCGATGCCATAGTGCTAGGACATCCATTGACAGTACAAGTACCACATGCAGTAGAAGTCCTTGTGAACCGAACGCAAACACAACACTTGACCATAGCAAGACTTACCGGTTATGAACTGACATTGTTTCAGCCACACATAGAGATCCGACGGTGTAATACATTGAATCCCGCTACACTATTACCTGTAATTGGAACAGACCCACTAGCTCATGATTGTGTTGAAATTATTGAAATAAAGACGAAACCTAGACAAGACTTGACAGACGTTCCATTGTTAGATCCAGACCTGACGTTGTATGTAGACGGATCATGCATGAGAACAAGTACAGGAGATTTAGTGGCCGCGTATGCGGTCACAACAGACACTGAAGTTATTGAGACAAACTGTATAGATACTTTGTCAGCCCAAGCAGCAGAACTTATTGCTCTAACACAAGCCTGTATTCAAGCCACAAATAAAAAAGTTAATGTATACACTGACTCACGTTATGCATTCGGAGTTGTACACGACTTCGGCGTGCTGTGGCGAGAGAGAGGTTATTTAACGTCCCATGGTGCCCACATTCAGCACGGACCCCTCATTCATGCCTTGTTAGACGCAATACACCTACCCACTGCTATATCGATTATGAAATGTAAAGCACACACGAAGGTTACTGATATCATTTCCCAAGGCAATGATTTAGCTGACAGAACAGCTAAACAGACTGCTCAGAATCGCACATTAGACATGACAAAGCCAATAGTTCAGACACCAACACAGTGTATGACAATTAAGGATCCCGCACTTGACGTAATTGACATACAGACACATGCTACTGCAGAAGAATTAAAGAAATGGACTGAACTAGGAGGGATCCAGACAGATCAGGGATGGATGACGAAGGAGAAATCTGTATGGTTTCTTCCTGACTCTATGGTCCAAGCCATTATAGCTACAATTCACAGCCCGGCGCATTTAGGAGAAAAAGCTATGCTAGATAGCATTCAACACATTTGGTTCAATAAACATTTACGAGCAGCAGCTAAACAAAAGGTCCGTACCTGTATGATATGTTGTCAGTTCAACCCAGGAAAAAGTGTTCCCGTAGAACAGGGTGGATTCCAGACTCCTGATCATCCTTTTGAAGTACTCCAAATGGATTATATCCAGATGGAACGATGTCGAGGATTCAAATATGTTCTTGTAGTTGTCTGCGCTCTCTCCCGATGGACTGAGGCGTACCCAGTATCAGATTACACGGCCCCGACTACTGCCAAACAGTTAGTTCGAGAATTCTTCCCACGGTACGGTTTACCACGTGTTGTATATTCAGATAACGGCCAGCCTTTCTCATCCGAATTAATGAAACATGTCTCACTTTTGTTGGGATATCAGTGGAAATTCCACTGTGTCCGACACCCCGAGGCAGCAGGTCTCGTGGAACGACATAATCAAATTTTGAAAATCAGATTGTCTAAAATATGTAAGGAGAAAGGTGTTGATTGGATAGTAGCCTTACCAGTTGCACTATTTTACATAAGAATGGTAGCACACTCTCGAACAGGGCTATCCCCGTATGAGGTGATCTTCGGAAGACCACCAAATATGTGGGGGACGCCTATACCACGTAAAATAACTGATGTTAATTGTAATATGCTGACAGATTACTTGGCTTCCTTGATGTCTGCACTACAATCTTGTCGTTCACAGGTAGCTGCAGCTTTTCCTGACAACACTGAGGTGAAACCACATGACGTTGCTCCGGGTGATCTGGTGTTTGTGAGGAATTTCGATCGGAAAACCCAGTTGGAGCCCAGGTGGAAAGCACCGAAGCAAGTCCTGCTGACCACAAGAACAGCCGTGAAAGTTGAGGGCCGCAAGGGCTGGATACATTCCAGCCACATTAAGAAATTTCATGGACTACCCTCGGATATAGACACTGTGCCCTGCACTCCCTCACAGACTGATCCAAAACTTCCCTTTGTTGAAAACAATGACTCTCAGAACTATAAATCAAAACTTAGGCCCAAACAGTCGAGCAATTTGATTGTTTAAGTCCTCTCCAAGGTGAAGCGGTTGAATTGTCTCTGACATGTATCCCTTGGACCTGAGTAGAGAAAATACCCGAGAAATGTTGAAACGACAGGCGTATTGTAAATCACTGCGTAGCTACTGTATGAGGACATTATTAATTTTGTTTTTATTGAGTCTTTTAATAATTATTACGAGTGTGATTTTGCACATATATCATCCTATTTCTAGACATGTTTTAAATGTTTCTGCTGAACATTCTTTTAGTGACCTACCACCACATGAATTATCTTATAGACTTGCGCTGCGCAATAACACTTTCATTAGTATGTTGCATCATTCCCATCAGACTAGTAATGCCACCAATTGTTGGGTGTGTGGCCGACTCCCTCCCTATCAGAATAACAAAGGAGTTCTGCCTTTCTTTCCGCATCCGTTCACACATAATGGCTCCTGTGGAGCATGGTTCAGTTTACTAAATTCCATAGACCCAGACACAGCAGTTTATCAACAACATTGGATATGGGGAAATCTGAATCTAGTCTTATTCAAAGTCTGTCACCCTAATAAGGAGGGTCACCCCAGTAGAACAGGAACTGATTTAGAAAATGAAGTGTATAAATTAGGTAATTTTACGCCTAATCTTATGATTCTGAATGTCAAATCCGAAGTTGAACTAATTCTGCCCACTATGACAGTATTTCCAGTTAAGGGTGAATTATGTGTGAGAAAAGTTGGTTCCATACATATGGGCCATAGCAAATGCGTTACTACAGTAGAATATAGTGATCAAGGTAAATCTTCATTTAGAGCTTCTCGCCATTCTTACTTTATATGCGGCCAGACGGCATATATGCGTCTGCCTCTAGATTGGGATGGTACCTGTTACATAGCATTCCTTTTGCCACCTGTTTTCCTAGCTCCCCCTGATTATTATCGAAATGTTCATTTAGTACACAATAGAGAGCGAAGAGATCTCCCAGTCATCGATTATACTGAGACAGCATGGGACAAGTATGTAGATTTCAATAAAGGTATCTTTCCCTATATAGGTACAATATCAAATAGTAAGCTGATACGTAGACTAACCAAAACTCTTGAAGCTGTAGTAAACGAGACTATAGCCGCCCTAGGCAATCTGACAGAGGAACAATCAGTGATGAGAATTGTTGTTCTCCAGAATCGTCTTGTCCTTGACGTCATCCTGGCCGATAGGGGCGGAGCTTGCAGGGTCATCGGATCCAGCTGCTGCATATTCATACCAGAAAATTCGCCATCTGTATATAAAGCTATAACACGCCTTCATAAGATTGTGAGCCAGATACACGAGAATCCAGGCACTTGGACGTGGTCCGGGTGGTTTTGGAGTGTGATATCAGCCTGGGGATGGAGAGTTCTATCCTTCCTAGGTATTGGCCTTCTTATGCTCTTCAGTTGTTGTTTATGCCTGCAATGTGGACCAGCGATTTGTGGTCTGTGTGCCACATCATGCATTCCATATCAAAGTTCTCGTTCAAAACGCCGGAAAAAGAAGGAAGAAGAAATGATGCTCCATGAACAAATCGATGGAATGATGAAGATTGATATCTCTTGAAGGGCAAGTAGGGGACAAGGAGGGAATGTGGAAATGTGGATTTTCCTGATCAGTCATGTCCCCTATCTTGGACCCCAACGGTTCTATATGCAGGTTACAAGTACATGTATGTTCCCTCCTGTATCAGTTTCCAAGACGCAAACATATGTGCGTCTACCGTCAACAGGTTCTCTGTCAGATCCGCCATCAATGGGCTGGATATTCAATTCCTAAGTATGAAAAGCCACCGACTTTATATGGCTAAGTTACTCCATTTTTACAGTTCAGGCAAGTAGGCCCGATTCTGTCCTCAAAGCCTTTCCTTGCTCTCTGTCTCTGACAGCTTCAGCTTGAGCTCGCATCTGTATCCATGAACTTTGTCCTACTCCCTGTGCAGCTAACGGTGCCTGCCTCGGCCAGTTTCACCCGCCTGCCAAAAAGCTGTATTTCACCTTCGAATTATCTATTTTGCTCTTCAGCCGATGCATTCCTGTCTAGTGATTTAGGTAAACATTTCCTTTAGCTCACAAGCAAAGGACTCGGCCTTTCCGTCCTCCTGCAAGTGATTCATAGCCCTGTTACCATGGAAAGTTTTCTGCCCCTCGCATCTCATATAGGCACTTAGACGCTTGTACACGCACACACAGTCAGTATAGAATAGATTCTGTCCGAGAGTCCTTCCTTGTGGATAACATAGTTCTCTAAACATAGGATGTTAGATATGATTTGGGATTAGGTTGACTTGACCCCCCAGACTTCTCGTCTCCACATGTAGAACTAAATGTCAAGTCCCCTTCACCCCCTAGTTGCACGTCAATCACACGTCATGCTGCTGCGCGCGCATCTATGTTAAGTATTATCTTATAGATCCACCTATGTATGATAACCAGAGCCAATCATGTTTCTTTTTGCTCCTTATTACGCCTAGTTTCGATTACGTATTACCATGTCATTTCTCTTATCAATTGTTACGCCTTTTGCATTCGTTTCATTGTAATGTATGACCTATAAAAGTTACTTCTTGTCAATAAAGTATTGTACTTCACTTCCTGAACCCTCGTGGTGACGGAACCTGAAGGCCGCCACTCGAGTCGGCCATTTTGGAATAAAGCCCATTCAGAAAACCTCTTATACCACGGATTCTGCCTCTTGTTATTCTGAGCTGTTTTTCTTTATTTTAGATTTCGTATGAAATTCAGTATAGGTAAAAAAGAATATTTACCACAATGGTAGGGTTCTGGTGCTGGACTGCCTCTGCGAAGCTTGCCTGTTTATTTATAGCAGACTACTGCTATATGACCATGGACGAATACAAATGGGTGCAGTCAGGCTGGAGTGTGAACACTAACATCCCTGTGAGGCCTCCCGCTTTACAGCCATCTGTCCGGTTTTATATCAGCATGCCATCTGGTTCCACCTCCACCCCTCCTCAGAGAATAAACCCCCCCACCTTCTCCCAGAGAACTAATTTATGCACCCTCACCTCCACTTGTTGGTCCTTCCACTCCCTATCTTTTTTGCACTATCTCCACCTCCTCCCCCCATACAGCCCCCTCCATTACCAGGTGCCCCTACGCAATGGTTTTGCTATCAGAATCACTTTCACCTCGGCACTCCTACACCGTCCAGATAGAGCTACTTATCACACCGGCATCCTCTCAGTCCGCCAACATAAACATGTCCCTCAAGGGTCAATACTGCTTCCTGCACTTTTCAACCTCTAAATAGAACCCCTTGTAATGATCCTGAATCAAGCCAGTATTTCCACCCACCTCTATGCAGATGACATCCAACTTTACATGAACGCTTAGTCAATCACAGACATCCAGCTCTTAAATAGTACTCTCTCCATAGTTGAATCTGGCTGTCCATCAACCGTCTTAAGCTCAACCCAAACAAAACCGAACTCCTGTGTATCCAACCCAAAGGAAAAACCTTCCCGTAGCAGACTATCCATCTTCAACTCTGTTAAATCTCTGGGGATTACACTCACAAGTCACCTGAACATGAAAGAGCATATAAATCCCTCTGCGAATAGTGCCTTCTGCACCCTGAAACACCTTAAAAAAGTCAAAAACTTTATCCTCATCGAAGACCTAAAGACTGTGGTGCAATCCTAAGTCCTCCCTAAGTTAGACTACAGTAACGCAATGATTATGGGCACCACAAAAAACACATCTACCCCCTTTGAAAGCGACACTTCACACAGCAGCTAGACTACTTTCGGGGAAGGCCACTTCGACCACATCACTCCCACTCTCAGGAAGCTTAACTGACTACTAATCAAGGCGAGAGCTATACTCAAAACCGCTTTCATAACTCACATTGCTCTCTACATGGAAAAACCAATCTGCCTCACAAATAAATTATCAAAGGCCGGTCAAAAAAGGCTTCTCTGAAGTTCTCACAGTCTTCTCTTGATCCACCAAAATTTTTAAAAGAAATCTCGCACCAGCTCCTTCTCCAGTAATGCGACCAGAATCTAGAACTCACTGCCTCAGGCTTTACATGACAATCACTTATTCCCTCACTTCAAGAAGAAACTGAAACTTCTTCTCTTCAACAAATATCTAAACCCTCCACCCTAAACCATCCGACTGGTCTGTTTGCTCCCACCCCTCACCCTATGAATAACTTTGAACATCAATACCGTGGGGAAAACTTTGCCTCTACATACACACCTGCACAATACGCTATTTTAGAAACCTTTCGAAGGTATATCGTCCATCGATCTCACTATCTGTTGCAAATATCCTTTCTATATTGTTTTTATGTTATTTTATTTACCCCACATGTAGCTCGAGTACCTACTGATGTGCTAACTCTGTAAGGCGCTATGTATATTTAAAATGCAACTACCCCTAATGCCGGCTTATTTATATATACTATCTCTACCTCAATTCAGTGGCAGCTGGCAGGGAACGGGGGTGGCGGGGCGGACAAAATATCAAAAATAAAACAACTTACCTTTTCAAAGCTGCCCGACGCCATCTCTCCTCCATCATTGCTTCGACACAGAAGGAGGAAACACACAGGCTCCTCTAAGCGAATCACAACGCTGCAATACAGCATTGTGATTGGTCTGAGCGCCGTGGTTCGGCGTTCGGTGGGGGACTGGCAGCCTGTGCATGTTCTCCACCCAGGCTGTGTATTACAGCCCGGTGGAGAACATGCAAAGTGCTCATGACTGTTTGGCCGGCCCAAGATGACCAGCCAAACCGTCATGCGCACTTAGAGAGTGCCACCACTCCTCCCCCTGTGACACCAGCTCCACCCTACCCTGACCCAACCCAGCAGCTACAAAAAATAAAATGATAATATGAATGTTATTATCATTTTATTTTTCCTGTTTTCACTGCTCTGAGAGCAGTGGGGTGACGCTCCTACGCCTTAGCGGAGGCGCCTCCCCGCCTCAATTATATATTATATATATTATTATATATCAGCATGACCAGTATTTTAATGCCCCTTTTGGTACAGAAAATCAACTAACACCTGTATTTTATCAGTACACATATCAAACATTAAATATAAGAAAACACTTTAAAACGTGCTCCATGGCAGTCTTAATGATACGTGATTGATAATTAAACTAAGTAAAGGCAGAAAGGTCATGTTATAATAAATACAGACGATTTCATATAAAGTTTTACTTAAATATCAGCCTTTGCAGAATCTTAAAACGTACAACACATTTTAATGTGGTGGTCGGCATCACTGCATTATCACGCATTTTAGCGCCTGCAAACACGCTGAGCCTGGTGAACTAAGCAGGTAGTGACCACGACCGCCGGGTACAGCAGCACGGCGTTGGAGAACCAGGACAGTTGTATTTGTTTCTCTGCATGTGTGATACAATATCTAATGCACAACTCGGCATGCGACGCTATAAAGTGGAGCCGGACACGAGTGATGTAATTATCAGCTTTATTCTGTATAGAAACACTGGTACAGCAAAAGCAGGAAAACCCTCCATCTATCGTCCAGCTCCAACGTCCACTGCCAGCAATCTAGAATCTTTCAGCTGATGTGGACCAGGAGCTGGGAAGGGACATGGAGCGAGGAATGGAACACATTGCGTATACCAAGTAAATACTAAAAAGGGGCAAATACAACACATTATATATATATATATCTAATATAAACAAAAAGTTTAGCACTGTCTTCATTATTGACCCTATTGTCAGCAACAACCACCATGCTACTCTCCACAAGGGTACCATCTCTGTCAGTACTTCTATTATTCTCGGTACCAGTGGAATCTTTGTCGTTATTATTAACAGTATTATTCACTCCAGCACCGTCAACGTTTACATACCATTCAGAATGTGCGCTGGAAGACACCGGAGACCTCCTCGTGGAATTAGTACCATGGCGGAAAACAGTCAAACGTCTCAAATTCCAAACTTTACCATCACTAAGTTGCATCGCATTTCTTAACACCTTAGTAACTTTCAAAGGTTCAGAGAATTGACTTTCGCCCTTCCCCACTTTCCAAGGTTTTCTAATTTCGACCCAACACCCCACTTTGATGGTAACATTTTTGAACCTCGTTTAGGATCATACAATTCTTTATACTTTTTGTGCTTCTACACAATTCTAGATCTCACTACATCCACTGGCACAGTACTGGTTGCAGCTTCCAACATCCATTCAGGATTACACTTAGTTCTGGAGCCACGCCCCCTCATAACTTCAAAAGGAGATATTTCTAAGGCGTCATGTGGTGTAGTTCTATACATCCACAAAGTCTTGAAAACTTGAACCTCCCAATCACAACCATTCTGTACAGCCATTTGAATGGCATTCTTTATTATCCTGGTAAACCTCTCGATCATGCCATTACTTCTTTGATTGTATAGGGAAGTCGTTCTGTGTATAATTCCTGCTCTGTTGAAATACTCCTTAGAAATGTTAGACATAAATTGAACACCGTTGTCAGACACAATTTGAACATGTAGTCCTTCCTCAATAAATGTTCTGTCAAGAAATTTTAAAACTTCATCAGAAGTAATCTGATTCACTATTTTGATAACAGGCCATCTGGAAAAAAATCAGTGAGAGCAATGATCTACTTTGCTTAAATACCAATAGGTCCCATGATATCTACAGCTAAAGTGTGCCATGGGTTAGTGAGTACAATGGATTCACACATTTCGGGTCTCAGAGTAAAAAGAGATTATCCGAATTAGCACATCATACACAGTCTCGTACATTCCTTTCAATGAGCACATCAATTCCAGGCCACCTGTACCATTGTTTGACCCTTTGTTTTGTCTTAACAATCCCGCAATGCTCCTCATGACACAATTTGACTATATCAGACCTCAAAGAAGAAGGAGGAATAATTTTGTCATCTCTATAAATGGATACTTTGACAATAAAAAGTTCACGCCTGATTTCCCAAAAAGGTTTCAAAACATCAGGCACACCAGTCTTCCGTGGCCAACCACGTTCAACAAATCCAACCATGCTTTGCAGATCCGTGTCTAAATTATAAAGTTTCAACCGTTCTTTCTCATCAACATTAAGTAGCCCTTGATCATGAATTAAAGTGATTTGTTCACAATTCAAACCACAATTTTTACACTCTTGCATATCAACTGGTGACCTTGATAAAAGGTCAGCAATGACATTCTTTTTACCAGGAACATAGACAACTTTGTAAACAAAATCCTGTAGGCGCATTGACAGTCTCGCTATCCTGGCAGAGGCATTGAAAAGCCCTTCTGTAGTCAACAGTTTGAATAAAGGTTTGTGGTCACTTTGTACTTCACAAAGTTTCTACCACGCAAAAGAGCAAAAATGCTCAATGGCCCACACACATGCAAGGGTTTCTTTTTCAATTACCAAGAATTTCTCCTCAGAAGAAGATAAAGCACGAGAAGCGTATGCTACAATGTTTTCCTTACCATCAGCACTTATTTGTGATAAGACGCCACCAAGTCCACAGTAACCACATTTTCCAGTTCAGGATCAAACCCCTTGAGTGCCGGAGCTTTAACAATAGCATTCTTGATGTTTTCAAATTCCAATTGGCATTTCTCATCCCACAAAAGTTTTACTCTGCTTTTAAGTAATTGCCTAATACAAAACACTTTACTAGACAAGTCCTTGACAAATTTGGAATAGAATTCCACAAACCCAAGGAAGGACCGAACCTCCTCCCTATTCTTTGGACTGGGAGCGTCACAAATAGCATCAATCAAAGAAGGTTTAGGTGAGACACCTTCACCACTAAGAACATGGCCCAAATATGTAATGGATTTAACAGCAAACTTACATTTTGAATGTTCAACAGTCAAACCTTTAGCTTCCAAAACACCTAGGACCTCCATTAAAATCGTGTTGTGTTCTTGCCTTCTACACATTACTGAGACCACGTGATACAGTTCGTCTTATCATACATTCTATCTATAACTCATTGTATGCTATCCAACCTTATGTTACTCTTCGTCTAGTGTCGAGTGCCCATGTGTCTGGGGGTGGCTCACAAATATTCCCTCTGTACATGTTCCATTTATTCCAGATCTGTGACCATTTCTTGGGACAGCCGTGTGACACATGCATGTTTTTTTCCATCACCATGCACAAGTCCATATCATTTTTCCATATGTTCAATGTAGACGTCTCCATCGCTCCCCATAGTTTGGCAATGTTTCTCTTGGCTAACATCATTCCCAAGGCCACCCAAGTTCTTTCTTTCCCTGTCATATGTATGGGGTCGCATATGTTCAAAAGACATAGTTTCATCTTGGGCTCTACTTGTTTGCACAGTGCATTTGCCATGCACTGAGTCACTTTCATCCAATAACGCTGGATATATACACAGCCCCAGATGGTATGTATAAAGGTTCCCTCTTGACCACACCCTCTGTTGCATCTGGGATCTTACCTGTAGCCCATTTTTACAAGGACAGTGTTTGCTATGTATGTTCTGTGTAATATCATGAGTTGCACTAGTCGCAGTTTTGATGAAATTACAACCTCCTTAGGGGATGATAGAGCTTCCTGCCATTCCTCGTCTTCCATATCCACTGTGCCTTTTTCCCAGTAACCTCGAAGTTGCAAAAGGGGGTCGGGCATGTTATTTATTAATTTCCTATACGCCAGTGATATCGCTTTATTAGGCATATACTCTTCTAGGACTCCATCTTCAAGTGGGGAGGATTCAGGAAGCAGCTGCCCCTGCGGAATGGCCGCTTGCAGTGCGTGTCGGATCTGTAAATATCTAAACTTTTCTGTCTCAGCCATTTCATACTCTTTTTGCAACTGGGCAAATGGAATCACCTCCCTTTTTTTCCAAAGGTTGGCAACCTGGGAGATGCCAATCATGTCCCAAGCCGCGAACCCTTTTGAGTTCCTTAAGTTGCCTAATTTTTCTGTATCCCACAATGGGGTTGCTTGTGTTATTTTCCCATCTCATCCCATACTCTTATTCGCGTTGCGCCATACTTGGACTGTGTGTTCGGTTGGGCCTGTTAAATTTAATTTCGCTGAGGTCGTATAAAGCACCCTGGGGTAGTGCCCCTCAGGGAGAAGCCACCTATCCATCCTATAGCTGGGGTCGTCATTAGTTCTATACATGCATTGGTTAATTGGTGTCAGTTGTGCTGCCCAATAATACTTCCTTATGTCAGCGAGCCCTATACCACTGTCGTACAACCCTCTTGTCAACTTTCGGGTCGCTATTTGTGGTTTCCCCTCCCACAACAGTTCCCTCTGTGCGTTCGCTATACTTTTGAAGTAGTCTTAGAGAGTTCTACAGCATGTACAAGAATTGTGGCAGTGCCATAATTTTGAATAATGTGGCACGCCCTAGCAGGTGAGAGGGATCTCCAATGTTGAATATCACATTTGAGTTTTGACAATGGGGGGGAGGAAATTGCACTTATAATAAAGAGCTGGATCTCGAGTTATGAAGATACCCAGGTATTTAAACCCTTCTTTTGCCTCTGTTATATCGTATCCTCTGGGCAAGACCGGAAAGTCCCCTCTCAATACATAAATGACTGACTTAAACCCTTTGCATTTTTGAAAAGGGATAAGATCTCTGATATTTTAGTAAGGGAAAATTTGTCCACGACAATGTTCTTGTTAAGGTACCTAAGAACAATACATAATCTCAATTTGCCATTGGTGCGTCTGGCTACCATAATCGGAGAAATCCACTCAACCGATTCAATCGGCACAATAATATCTGCCTTGACTAATCTCTCCAACTCCTTCTCAACGTCATCTCTAACTAGAACAGGAATATGCCTAACCTTATGCACCTTGGGACATGCATCAGGTTTTAAAACAATAGAATGCTCAAAATCATTGAGATTTCCAATACCACCACTAACATTTCTTCAAAATCTCGTTACAAAGTAGTTCACTATCATTTAGGACCATTACTGGATCAGGACTTTTGGGGTTAAAAATGATGTCTAAATTTCCTTGGTCCATCCAACCCAGAACAGCAGGTCCCTTCTTAGCAACATATAATTTGCCAATTGCTTCCCTGTTCTTAAACCTGAACACCAATGACCTGTAACCAACCATATCAATTTTTTCACTGGAAAAACCCTCCGGATGACTATCCGGTTCAAGTAATTTGTCAACTAACCGCTTGGCAAACAAGGACTTCCAGGTCCCTTCTTCGACAATGGTGTATGGAGAAACTGAGTCTGCATACATGTGTACAATAATACCACCAATGGACATGAAACACAAAGGTTTTTTCCTGCATGAATCACTCCTGTCATTAATATTCCAAATTAACAATTCCTTAGGATCAATGTTGGGAGTTCCATCACTGCAATCTCTTATGCTAAGTTTCTTTATACTGGAATCATACTCACTGGAACTACATTCGCCTTCATCCACACATTTAACTTTGCTGCCCCCTTGTTGAAGATTGCATTAATCTCAAGCTGAAAGCCATTTTGTACTTGGCAGCCATTTTAGTTAGCTATGTGCTGGACATTTGCTGTTTCCCTCTCCCAGAGTCTTGCACATGCGCAGATGTGCTTAGCTAGTAGAGTGCACCTGTTCCTAGTATAGAACTGTCAGGCTGTTCTAACTGATTTCAGCAACTTATTACTCCTCCTACTTGTTGACTGTGCAGTTTCTGGATGACCATCTATGTGCATAACTCTTCTCATGTGTACTTGTACCGCCTTTTTCAGCCCCTGTGTGGGTATAAAAGGACCATGCTCTTTCTGTTCAGTGTGCTACTTCACTCAATACCGAAGGGTGCTGTGTGAATGTAGTTCCACCTCATGAGGTTTATTAAACTTTGTATTTTCTATTCCAATTTATGTGCCAACTTCTTCCTATTGGTCTGAGGACTCTGTGCAGAGAAGGGCGAACCCCTTGCACTGGTGGGCCTAGCTGAGGTCCACTTCTACACTCTGATACTGCCTTACTGCTCGAACAAGCTACCACTTTAGAGAGTAAGGTTATATCTAACTTTAGCCCCTGCCAAACCTCTGGGGACTGTGGACTCTGTACACCCTGTAACTATTTGGGGACAGTATATACAGAGCCACTTTCTTACATTGGTGGATCAGCGGTGGGATACAAACTTGCATTTGTTGGACTACTTGGTTACCATCTGATCACACGACAGAACTCTTAAAATTGCCTTTAGAATTCTGAATTCCTAAATTGGGCTTTCCAAAATACTAAAAGTCTTGTCAGGGCCTTGCTTAAGTCCCATTTAGAATTTTAGAAAAATACAAGTCACTGTAGTCAAGGGTAGAGGGTTAGAACTGTCAGGTTAGAATGTCTCAAAAGAACCCAGTTACTAGTGAAGTTAATGCCATGCAGGACCTGGTGGAGGAGCTCGACCTCACACCTTACTTACACTTGTCTTTCAAGGAATTGAGGTCCTTATGCAAACTTAAAAATCTACAAATGGGCCTGCATCCAACCAAACAAGGGCTCCAGGAGCTCCTGTCTGAGTATGCACAGGACCACCCCTCTGAACATGGTGATGACCAGTCAGAGGAGGAAAGGGAGGAGGATGAGGGGGATAATGGTCCCCCTCCAATAATCCCTAGGGAGGAAAGGGCCCCCATTCCCTTGACTCCAAGAATCAACCTCTGGGAACCTAGAGACCACATAGGTGGATCAGGTACCAGGGAACTCACTGGGGGACTCCCCAGTGAAGAGGACAGCTTTTTAGCAAAGCTGGCCAAAAGATTGGATCTAGAGTCCAGACTCTTGGCTCTAGAGAAAGAAAGAAAGAAAGGAGATGGGTTTAGCACCCATCAATGGTGGCAGCAACACTAAAACTAAGGATAGGGAGCAAACTTCTGATCCTAAAATCCCAAAAGGGATTGTCCCTAAATTTGAGGAAGGTGATGACATCACCAAATGGTTCACAGCCTTTGAGAGGGCTTGTGAAATGAGAAAAGTAAAGAAACCTCTCTGAGGGGCACTCCTGTGGGAACTGTTCTCTGGTAACTACAGAGACAGGCTTCTGACCCTCTCTGGGCCTGATGCAGAGTCCTATGATCTCATGAAGAAGACTCTGATTAAGGGATTTGGGCTCACCACTGAGGAGTATAGAATTAGATTCAGGGGGGCTCACAAAACCCAGACCCAGTCCTGGATTGACTTCGTAGACTACTCAGTAAAGACACTGGATGGTTGGTAAGCTGGACATAATGTGCATGATTTTACCGGGCGTTACAATTTGTTTATGAAGGAACATATAATAAGTAATTGCACAAATGAAAAGTTGCATCAGCATTTGGCAAACATAGGTCTAATTTCTCCCCAAGAATTGGGAAAGAAGGCAGACCACTGGGTCAAGACTAGGGTAACAAGGACAACCACTAGGGGTGACCAGAACAAGGTGGTTACAAAACCTCTCCAGGGGAAAGGTGGTGAGAATCCCCAAGATAAAAGTCTGAGTCTTCTAAAGGGCCCCAAAATCATCCTGTACAGGGGGGTGTGTCCCAAACTACTCGCTATGTGCCTCAACCTTATAGGGGGAAAAACTTTGATCCCACAAAGGCCTTGTGTAACAACTGTAAGAAGTTGGGACACTTAACTGTAGATAAATCTTGCCCTCACAACAAGGCCCCTAAGGCAACCAGTACAGCTACACCTGGAGTGGCAAGTCTACAGATGGGATCAACAGTGTGCCTCAGAGCAAATCTGGATGCACACTGAAGCAGTACTAGTTTCAGAAGGGGAAGTTGAGTTTGCCACTGTAGCTGTGTGGCCACCCAACTTAAAGAAATACTTACAATACCCCTGGGTCAATGGAACTAGGATAGAAGCCCTGAGGGATACAGGTGCCAGTGTCACTATGGTGAGAGACACACTGGTTTCCCCTGAGCAATACTTGATTGGGAAAACCTACCCAGTCACCAATGCTGACAGTGTTACCACTAATCATCCAATGGCTCTGGTGGCATTAGGCTGGGGGGGGTTTACTGGCCTGAAACAGGTAGGGTCTCTCAAAAGTTACCAGCTGCATGTCTGCTAGGAAATGACCTGGAAACCTCAGCCTGGGCTGAAGTTGAGCTAAAGACCCATGCAGCCATGCTGGGTATCCCTGAATTGGTGTGTGTGCAAACTAGAGCACGAGGAAGGGTGAAAAGGTAGATCTGGAGCCTGAAAATATGGCCCAACCAACCAAGAGAAAAGGTAAGAAGACTGGGGGACCAGCTTCTGTACAGCAAACAACTCAGGACCCCTCTCCACAGGGAGAGGACTTGGACACCCCAGAGGGAACTGAGCCTATGGAGCTTGACCCTTACCAGGTTGAACTCTTGGGCCCAGGGGGACCCTCTAGGGAAGAGCTGTGCCAGGGTCACCAAGACTGTCCCACTCTTGAAAGCCTGAGGCAGCAAGCTGTTTCAGAAGAAAAGGGAGATGTCAGTGGTACCCACAGAATCTATTGGGAAGAGGGATTACTGTACACTGAGGCAAGAAACCCCACTCCTGGAGCCACCAGGAGGGGGGTAGTGCCACAGAAGAACAGGGAGTTCCTCCTAACTTTGGCTCATGACATCCCCCTAGCTGGACATCTGGGGCAAACCAAAACTTGGGAAAGGCTAGTTAGTCACTTTTACTGGCCCCAGA
Source organism: Triturus cristatus (assembly GCF_964204655.1). NCBI lineage: Eukaryota > Metazoa > Chordata > Amphibia > Caudata > Salamandridae > Triturus > Triturus cristatus. Next base: position 1,433,119,795 of record NC_140591.1, on the reverse strand, counting down.
TGCACCAAAAGGTGAAGGAGTTTGTCAGCTCCTGTGTAACCTGTCAGGCCAGTGGCAAGACAGGTGGCCACCCAAAGGCCCCCCTCATACCACTGCCTGTGGTGGGGGTACCCTTTGAACGGGTAGGTGTGGACATTGTGGGTCCACTCGAACCTCCCATGGCCTCAGGGAACAAATTCAGTCTAGTAGTAGTGGATCATGCTACTAGGTACCCTGAAGCAATTTCACTTAAGACTACTACAGCTCCTGCAGTAGCCAAGGCTGTCCTGGGTGTCTTCAACAGGGTAGGGTTTCCTAAGGAGGTGGTTTCGGACAGAGGTTCCAACTTCATGACTGCTTACCTGAAACACATGTGGAAGGAGTGTGGAGTGCAGTACAAGTTTACTACACCATACCATCCACAGACCAATGGCCTTGTTGAAAGGTTTAACAAGACATTGAAAGGCATAATCATGGAGCTCCCTGAAAAACTCAAAAGGAGATGGGATGTCCTGTTGCCATGCCTGCTTTTCGCTTACAAAGAAGTGCCACAGAAGGGAGTAGGGTTTTCCCCCTTTGAACTTCTGTTTGGTCATCCTGTTAGGGGACCACTCTGTCTTGTGAAAGAGGTTGGGAGAGGCCTCTCCAAGAACACAAGCAAGACATTGTGGACTATGTGCTTGGCCTAAGGTCCAGAATGGCTGTGTACATGGAAAAGGCATCCAAGAATCTTGAGGCCAGCCAGGAGCTTCAGAAGCACTGGTATGACCAAAAAGCTGCACTGGTTGAATTTCAACCTGGGCAACAGCTATGGGTTTTGGAGCCAGTGGCACCAAGGGCACTCCAAGATAGATGGAGTGGCCCTTACCCTATCCTGGAAAAAAAGAGTGAGGTCACTTACTTAGTTGACCTGGGCACTAGCAGGACACCCAAAAGGGTTATCCATGTAAACCGCATTAAGCTCTACAATGACAGGGCTGACATCACCATGCTGATGGTGACTGATGAGGAACAGGAAGCAGAGAGTGAACCTCTCCCTGATCTCTTCTCCTACAGCCCAAATGATGGGTCAGTAGATGGAGTTGTCTTTTCAGACACCCTCTCTGCCCAACAGCAGGCTGACTGCAAGCATTTCTTGCAGCAGTACGGTAGCCTCTTTTCCCTGACCCCTGGTCTGACAAACTGGTGTACCCATGATGTGGACACTGGTGACAGTGCACCTGTCAAGAACAAGATCTATCGACAGTCAGACCAAGTCAAGGAAAGCATCAAAGCTGAGGTCTGCAATATGCTGGAGTTAGGGGCCATTGAACCCTCTGAGAGCCCCTGGGCTAGCCCAGTGGTTCTGGTCCCCAAACCTCATCCACGGGGTGGAAAGAGAGAAATGAGGTTCTGTGTGGACTATAGAGAGCTCAACTCTGTCACCAAGACAGATGCTCACCCTATTCCAAGAGCAGATGAATTGATAGACAAACTAGGGTCAGCCAAATATCTCAGTACCTTTGACTTAACTGCAGGGTACTGGCAGATTGGCATGGCCCCAGGAGCAAAAGAGAAAACAGCATTCTCCACACCTGATGGGCACTATCAGTTCACTGTGATGCCCTTTGGGTTAAAGAATGCCCTTGCCACCTTCCAGAGGCTGGTGAACCAAGTCCTGACTGGGTTGGAGTTCTTTAGTGCAGCTTATCTTGATGATATTGCTGTCTTTAGCTCCACCTGGCAGGATCACCTGATCCACCTTGGGAAGGCTTTAGCAGCACTGCAAACTGCAGGCCTAACTATCAAGGCATCCAAATGCCAGATGGGACAGGGCACTGTGGTGTACCTGGGCCGCCTTGTCGGTGAAGACCAGGTACAACCCTTACAACCAAGATCCAGGCCATCCTGGACTGGGAAGCTCCAACAACCCATACCCAAGTCAGGGCATTCCTTGGCTTGACTGGGTACTACAGGAGGTTTGTGAAGGGATATGGGTCCATTGTGACTCCCCTCACAGAACTCACCTCCAAGAAGATACCCAACAAGGTTAACTGGATAGTTAGTTGCCAAAAGGCTTTTGACACCCTGAAAGAAGCAATGTGCTCAGCACCAATTCTAAAAGCTCCAGATTATGCCAAGCAGTTCATAGTGCAGACTGATGCCTCTGAGCTAGGGAGAGGAGCGGTCCTATCCCAGACCAACGATGAAGGCCAAGACCAACCTGTTGCTTTTATAAGCAGGAGGCGTCTTCCCAGAGAGCAGCGTTGGAGTGCCATTGAGAGGGAGGCCTTTGCTGTGGTTTGGTCCCTGAAGAAGTTGAGGCCATACTTGTTTGGTACTCACTTCCTGGTTCAAACTGACCACAGACCTCTCAGATGGCTAATGCAAATGAAAGCGGAAAATCCCAAACTACTAAGGTGGTCCATCTCCCTACAGGGAATGGACTTTGAAGTGGAACACAGATCTGGGACTGCCCATGCCAATGCAGATGGACTTTCCAGGTTCTTCCACTTAGACAATGAAGACTCCATAGGGCAAGGTTATTCTCATCACCTTTTGTTTGGGGGGGGGGGTTGTGTGAGAAAGTGCCATCTTTTTTGCATGATATGTCCCCACTTTTTGCTGAATTGCTGATGTACTTTGACTGAGGGCGCCCCGGGCTCCTGCCAATCAGGTGCCCAGGGCCTGTGTTCCTTCCCTGAAACTGCATTGAAGCCTAAACCCAATTGGCATCTCTGGCCACATGTCAGCCCCTGGTAAATGGTACCATGGGTACCCAGGGCACTGTGACCAGACAAGGCCCCTAAGGGCTGCAGCACTTATTGTGCCACCCTTAGAGGTCCTGTACCCTGGCACACACACACTGCCTTTGCAGGCTGAGTGTCTTGGTGCACAATAAAACAGAAAGTCGACATGGCACACGTCCCTGTGTGCCATGCCCACAAACATACTGCCCTGGCATACCTCAGTCACCCCTCTAGCTGGGTGCATTATGCCAGTGGTGAGGGTACAGGTGCATGAGCCCTGTACCCCTACAGTACCCAGGTCCATTCCTAGGCACTGTAAGTGCAGTGCTGCCATTAAGAGTATATGGTGCTGGGAGGTCGTCAACACGAACTCCACAGCACCATGATGGAAACACTGAAGACTGAGAAGTTTGGTATCAAACTTCTCAGCACATTAAACCCACACTGATGCCAGTGTGGGATTTAATGTAAGATGCACGACAGAGTGAAACTTAGAGTTGCCCCCTGAACCTAACCCACAATCCACGTCCTGCCCGAGAGGCTGCCTAGGCTGCCACCCAGCAGACATGTTGCCGGAACACTGGGTAGAGAGCCATCCGCTCTCCTGGTCCTGCAACAATGCACATCCTGGGTGAGGTGCTAGGTCTCCTCCCCCAGGATGGGCAGGGGAAGCTTCAAAGGCATGCCGCCTTTGTGAGCCTCCCCAGACCACTTGCTGTACTCAGCAGCTGGTCCCCATCGGTTCTAGCCCCCACTCTGGCGGGAAGACTGGCGGGAAAGCCCAAGTGAGGAAAGGGGGTGTGCCAGCCTCTGCCAACCCCACCCCTCAGGTGGGGGAAGCGAGGTGAAGCACAACTCCGGGCTCTCGCCATCTTGAAGATGGGAAGCCCTGCCCAATCAGGACTAGGCTACTGCCCCCCTCCGACAGGAGAGTGGCAGGATAGGGGGTGAACCCACCCCAGGGAAGGGACCCATTAGTCCCTGCCCTTTACCTACCTGTAACACCCCTAAATTTAGTATTTAGGGGCACCCTGAACCTTCCTTCCTCAGATCCCGAATTCGAAACAAGCAAGAAGAACAAGAAGAAAGAAGACCTGCCGTACAGCTGCTAACAAGAGGAAGACACCAACTGACTTGGCCCCAGCCCTACAGGTCTGTCAACCCTCGAACCTGCTCCAGCTAAAACCCGGCATCTCAAGTGGTCAGCAACCTCGAAAACCCTGGAGGACCTGACTGCCTTGTGACTCTAAACGACTGGCACTCCCACGAGCAGTGGTTCTGCTAAAAGCAAGTAACAAACCCCTGGTGCCAGCCAGGAACCGCGACTCCTGCACACTCTGCAACCACCAAGCCTGGCCTGTGCCGGAGTGGACAAAGACCACGAGGACGTCCCCTGGCGACTATGACCCAGAATCCAGCGCCCAAGGACCCTCCTCCATGCTCCTGACGACGCCTGCAGCCTCAGACCCAGGGACCCCTCCAACCGCGACCAGCAGAGGGTAAGATTTCTGTGGTAATGTGTATTCACTAAGCCTTTGGCTTAGAATGCAAAGAGCTCGTGGAGCAGGAGATGAGTGTTCTCTCTCTAACATTCCTTTCTGTGTCAGTTGCTCCAGAGCCCCTTCTTATACGGATGTACATGTATTAATAAACCCTCTTCCTTAAACATACATTGGTAAGAGTCGTCTCTACAAAATTGGCGACGAGGATGGGATCATTTTGGATGCCCACCTTTCAACTGAATTTCGAATTTCTCAAACAAGGGGCCAGAGAACGAACCAGTGACAACTTAAATCATTTTTGGACGGGACTTTTCACTAGTAAGTCAACGCTCAAGGTGAGAGAACAATTTAATTTCATTCACTTCTCGTCGTTTCAGACCTCACGTAATTATCCTCAAACCTACACTAATTGTTGAACCATCTCAACGTTAGTCCTGCTGCCTAGCAACTTCCAATGTGACTGTTAGTACGTAATTCACAGCGAGCGCACATTACTTTGAAGTAATTAACGTTTCGAGGGAATCAAGCTGTGAAAGCTAATATTTACTTCATGCGACAGGTGTGAATTACGCCATGGACATTATTCCAAGCAGTCGTGTATAGAAGCGTGGCAGAACTTCCGCTTGTACTAAAGGCAACACATTGGGTATAGAAGCGTGACAGAATTTAAGCTTGCACCAGCGACAACGCATTATTGAAATAAGTTGGTAACCATTCTGCCATGTCTTCTTCAAGAAAATAAAATCGACAGCTTTAACCATCAAGGGACTCTTCTAACGCACGTCAAGCGTGTATTCAAATCATCACACGCTCGCGTGTTCTTTCCAACTCGCACTCCCTGCATCTGTAAGCGCTCGAACTCTATATTTATGCGATATGACGTATTTATAAAAAAGAAAGTAAAACGTCTCTCACCACTTGCAGCCGTATTCCTTGGGCATTTATATTCACGAGAGCTTGACTAGGATTTCTCACTCTTCCAATTCCTCTCTATGATTAAGGAGGTCATAGAGACTAGGAATTACTCGTCTAAACAGCGCCTCCAGTGGCTCAGCATGAAATTGCGGTCTTTTCACGTCGTTCTTCTGTGATGTGCACACAATTGTTTCATCAAGTGGAAATCAATCTTTTCAACGATGTGCACGTTTTTTTTCTTCAACTCTACATTATTATTTTTCTTTCTTTCTCTCATTTCTCTTTCTGTGATGTGCAGACAATCAATCTACTTTATTCTTCAGCGATTTGCACGCTTTTCATCATTTGTGCATGTCTGCTAACCAGTGATTTGCACACTTTTGCTGCATTTGTGAATCGATTTGCTACAAATTTCAGCGATTTGCACGCTTGTGGTGGTGGACATGGTAGTGGACGTGGTGGTGGTGGTGGAGGACATGGTGGTGGTGGTGGATGTGGTGGTTGTGGTGGTGGTGGTTGTGGTGGTGGTGGACGTGGTGGTGATGGACGTGGTGGCGGTGGTGGACATGGTGGCGGGGTTGGATGTGGTGGTGGACATGGTGGTGGACATGGTGGTGGTGGATGTGGTGGTGGTGGACGTGCTGATGGTGGTGGTGGTGGAGGACGTGGTGGTGGTGGTGGTGGACGTGGTGGTGGACGTGGTGGTGGAGGGCGTGGTGGTTGTGGGCGTGGTGGTGGTGGTGGACGTGGTGGTGGACATGGTAGTGGACGTGGTGGTGGTGGACGTGGTGGTGGTGGACGTGGTGGTGGTGGTGGACGTGGTGGTGGTGGAGGTGGACGTGGTGGTGGAGGACGTGGTGGTGGTGGATGTGGTGGTGTTGGACGTGGTGGTAGTGGACGTGCTGATGGTGGTGGTGGATGTGGTGGTGGATGTGGTGGTGGACATGGTGGTGGACGTGGGTGGACGTGGTGGTGGTGGACGTGGTGGTGGTTGGGATGAAAGAATAGGGTTATAAATTTGTTAAAATGGTTCAGTTTCTAAGTGCGGTATTGGCGCCCAGAGTAACCATCAGAGGCCGAGCGCGATCTATTATGGATTGTTATGTTGCTGGTATCACTGGACGCCGATTGTATGGCTGCCTGCGAGCCCGTATGACCGCTGTGAGTGCTTTCGTTTCCTAGATGTATGTCACGCTGTATATACGAGCTGTGTTTACTGGTGCTTTTGTGCCTCTTTCAGGCGGATTGCTCCAATTGGTCAAGAACCATGTGACGTTCGTAGTAAAGGTACGGGTAATGTGCCAAACTACGCCAACAGCGTGGCACGACTATTTTTGTACCCCACGCCTACCAAAATCAAATATGTCCTTGTGTAACGTAACTGGGTCTCATGTAAAGAGCTCCAATGTAAGATAACTGGTACTCATGTAAAGCACATTATTAAATGTCACTCACAAGTAAACGCATAGCCCACACGCAGACAAAGGTAAAGAAAAGTGCCAACAGTCATTATAAAACCCACCGTGTTCTGCTGCCAGTAAAAGATCCAGTCCCGGGGGCGGGGCCAAAAGTGGACAGGGTGGTAACCAGTAGAGATTAAAATACCTCCGGTGCAATCATTGCACCCGCTTTTGCATAATTTGTGACGCCAAACGACACGCACGAATGAAAACTGCAGGCGGAGCAGAAACACAACTTTCAAATCTGTATTGATTCCAAGAAGCTCTCGAATGCCGAGAGCAGCGCATGTGCGCTGCTATCGCCTGCCGAGACCTAAAAATAAGCCTTCCACTCAGTCCCCTTCATGCAGGGATTACCTCCAGCTGGCCAAAAAGTTTGGGGAGGTTGAAGAGAAAAATGATGACTAGACATGGCAACTGGAAGGCAATACTTCAAAAATAAAAGATGTAGATTCTTACTTCACCAACAAAGGACTAATTCACTGAGGATAACAGGAAAATTATCTCTACATTAATAAAAGTTATAATTGCTGTCTCCAACAAGGTGTGCGTATCACCGTGTGTTAACAACACGCACTTGAAGAACAGAAAGGTGTGCACTAATAGTGCTGCAACTAGCCTCTTAAATCAATACTCTAAATGTGCACATGACAAATGTGAAAATAGAACTGATGCAAGAAGGGTGTGCGCATCACCGCGCTGACAATGTACCTGACAGAACGATGTAAATGAAGAAATGGTGTGCACGTCACCGCGCTAACGATGTTAAATGCAGAAATGGTGTGCCCGTCACCGCTCCTACAATGTTAAATGCAGAAGTGGTGTCCGTGTCACCGTGCTAATGATGCACTTCACGGACTCCTCACACGCTAACAGTGCCATTTAAAACAGTAGGAGGAGATTCTCAAAATGGTGGCACGCACGGACACGCAATGTGACCTGGGACATGAGAATGTGTCCCACAGTGCACCAGAAAGACGCAAGAAGACTTCGGAATGCGTTCCGCAGCAGGATTCCAGAGTCCACAAGAAACAGTGCTGACGTGCAAGGAACCTCCAGGTAAGCACGAGCACTCTTGAATCAAAAATTAGCTAGCATTCGCGCCAAGAATTTTCAATTCTATTAAGGACACGGAGGCGAGGATTATGCTTTCTCCTTCTTTACTGTATCAACTCACAGCAGCCAATAAACATACAATTAGTAACACAACTACATTGTCCATGTGACTTTGCGTCAGCCACGCCTCCTTAGCCCTCCATAAGAGCCCTGGTCACTGTCCCAGCCTCCTCTTTCTTTGCTCGAACTGTGTAAAGTCTAATAATCCACAACTTTCACAAACTCTTCCAACCTGGAAGTTTAACAGGAACCCAAGTCCTCCGCGCAGTCTTCAACGTGAAGATATCCGCTTCCAGACCTTCCGTCTGATCTGAACGATTAACCGGAACACAACTTCCTTTCAAAAAGCTTCAATGTGAAGGCCTCTTCATTCAGACTTCTTGTCTGCACCTAGGAAAAACCAAACATGAACAACCCATAAACTCCATTTACCACAAAGGTTCATATAATCATCAACGGGTGGGTAAACATGAACAATCATATTGTACATAGCCGGGTGGGATAATCCTCGCCTCCGTGTCCTTAATAGAATTGAAAATTCTTGGCGCGAATGCTAGCTAATTTTTGATTCTATTACAGGACCGGAGGCTTCGGATTATGCTAGTTTAACGCTTATTAAATACCACAGATGTTATATCTCCCACCGGCTTATAATAAAACTGTTTGAATGTTGACTCTGAAGACCAATACGCACAATGCATAATGTCCTGAATACTAGAACCTAGCATAAATGACTTTGAAGCCATTGCACCTCGCACAGAATGTGCGCCAAACATTTGAACATCAACACCTTCTTCTTTCATAACATAACGCAGCCATCTGGCTATAGTTGCAGCAGTCACTGGTTTAAAAGGTTTTTGTATTGCAAGCAAGAGCTGCATAGAACCCTCAGATCTCAAAGGTCGGGTACATTCCTCATAGGTTTTCAAGCATTGGACCACACATAATTTTTCGTTACTCGGAAAAGCATTATACTCAATGTGTCTAGACAGTGTTTTAGTACGACCCGTGATAGTAAAGGAAACTCCCTCCGGAGTAAATACTCTACCTGTAATATCCAATGCCCGCACATCCGATGAACGCCTACAGGCCGATAGGCACAACAGCATCGCCAATTTTGCGAAAAGCTGTTTTCTTGACAACTGACTATTCACTGGCCAACTGTTGAACAAAGAAATGACTAAGGACACATCCCATAAGTCCGAATATTTGGGCTTGGGAGGATTTGCCATCCGAATACCCTTAAGAAGCTTGCATACCATAGGATGCATGCCCACCGGTTTTCCATCCACCGGTGCGTGCCCCGCCGAAATGGCCGATCGGAAATTATTTACAGAGCGATAGGCAAGGCCACTCGCAGCCTTTTCCGAAAGAAAATTCACAATATCGGATAGTCCGGTCCCCACGGGATCCAGACTCCGTTCCACGCACCAACCCATCCAGCTTGTCCAGGCTGATGAGTATCGCTTCCTGGTGGAAGGAGCCCACGCTTGCCTGATGAAGCCTGAAGCTGCCTCCGAAATTCCCGGCATTTCCCACTGTTGCCGGAAATTCTCCATGCCATCAGCGACAACCTCTCCGATGTGATCAGAGGATGTTGCTCCCCGTGAGGTCCCAGGAGGAGAGACTCCGACCAAGGGAGTCTCCTGGGAAGATCGCAGCTCATTTCCAGCAGTATCGGGAACCATGGTTGCGATTTCCACCGTGGTGTCACTAAGATCACCTCCGCTTGCTGCCTGAGAACATGAGAGGTTACTCTCGGAATGAGGAGGAATGGCGGGAAGGCATAATTCCCTGCTCCCGACCAATCCTGGAGGAACGCGTCCGTGGCTTTCGCCACTGGATCCGGTCTCCAGCTGAAGAAGTGGGGAATCTGTCGATTCAACCTGGAGGCAAACAGGTCCGTTTGACACGGCCCCCAAAGCCTCTGTAGCCAGTGAAACATGCTCGGCATCAATTTCCAGTCGCTGTAATCCCTCAGATGTCTGGAATTCCAATCCGCCATGAGGTTGGACTGCCCTGGAATATACTCCGCTATTACTGTTATTTGGTGACGCAGGCAGTAGTGCCAAAAATCCTTGGCAATCTCCACTAACAGGGGCGATCTCGTTTCCCCCAGCTTGTTTATGTATCTCACGGCCGACACGTTGTCCATTCGTAACAGAATGCAGCAAGCTGTCTGTTTGGGCGACAGCGTCCGAATTGCAAAGGAGCCCGCTAGGAGCTCCAGACAATTTATGTGCAACTCTAACTCCTGGGGAGACCATCTTCCGCCTGTGGAGATGTCGCCACAACGCGCTCCCCAGCCCCAACGACTGGCGTCGGACTCGATGACTACTTCCGGTAAGGAGCCGAAGATGGCCCTGCCGTTCCACGCTTCTACGTGCCCCAGCCACCATTGCATCTCGTCTCGAACCTCCTGAGAGATCGGTACCAGGGCCGAATAGGCTAGACCCTTCTGAAGGTGCTGAATTTTCAGTCTCTGCAATGCCCTGTAATGCAGTGGTCCCGGAAATATTGCTTGTATGGAGGATGCCAATAAGCCCACTATTCTGGCTATGGTCCTGAGGGACACCATCTGCCTGTCTAACATGGCTACTATCTCTTTCCTGAGATCCTTGAGTTTCGCTTTGGGAAGGTGCAACTGCGCCTTCTTGGAGTCTATCACAAACCCCAGGAATTCGGTATTGGTGGACGGAATGAGAGCAGATTTGGTCTGATTGATTACAAATCCTAGACTCTGTAAGAGAGACATTGTCATTTGCAAGTGCTGCAAAACTAGAGTCGGGCTGTGAGCCATGATCAGGATATCGTCCAGGTAAATGATCATGCGAATCCCCTGCTCTCTCAAATGCGCGACCACCGGCTTCATCACCTTGGTGAAGCACCAGGGAGCCGAGGAAAGCCCGAAAGGAAGGGCCAAATGCTCGAACCACCGACCTTTCCACTGAAATTGTAGGAACGGCGGTGTGGAGGAAAAATAGGGATGGACAGGTAAGCATCTTTTAGATCCAGCCTGACCAGCCAATCTCCCGGTTTCAAGAGGTCTGCCAAAAGGTGTATCCCTTCCATCTTGAAGTGTTTGTATACTAGAAAATGGTTGAAATCCCTCAGGTTCAAGACTAGTCTGTATCCACCTCCCTTTTTCTGGACCAGAAACACGTTGCTGCAAAAGCCGTGAGGTTTGTGATCGCACAAAGCTATTGCGCGCTTTTGCAGCAAGGCCTCTATTTCCTCGTCTATAAAATTGCATTCGTGTTGGGAAAAATGGAGAGGCCTGGGCCATGTGTCCTGACAGGGAGGCTCGTAAAATTCCAGATGGAATCCCTGAACCGTCTGAAGCACCCACGCATCCTGGGTCAGAGTGCGCCAATTGTGTAGATAATACTGAGTGCGACCCCCCAATGGCAGAAGAGACAAATCTGTTACACTCACCTGTGGAACTTTGTGCGTGGAAGCCTGCTCTGTTCCCGCCACTTTGGAATCTGCGCTTGTTGAAGCGGCGGCGGGTGGGGTAGAAGGTACCCCCTCTGGTAGAATCCCAGTCACCTCTTCCTCGTCCGAAATCACCTCTCGGGGGACCTTGGTTGGCGAAGCGGCCTGACGAGCGTCCCCTACCTCGTCCGGCCCTAGTGAAAAGGCCCTGGGTAAACACCCTCTTTATCCCCGATTGGGCCTTGTCCAGCGACGTGAAAGTCCCTACATACTTGGACACGTCCTTCACGAAACGGTCTCCGAACAAATTGCCCTCCGCAAGCGGGCCTGGCTCAGCCGCGGCTAAATCAGTGAGATTAGTGTCCATGCGCATGAGCAGGGACTTGCGCCTTTCTGTTGATATGGCACAGTTGGCATTACCCAGCAGGCAGATTGCTCTCTGTGCCCACCCGGCTAAGATATCCGGATCCACTGGAGCTGCCGACTCTTTGGCCACCAAAGCCATTTCTAGAATCTTCGCGAGGGGACCCACGACGTCAAGCAGCTTATCCTGACACCCTCTCCAGGCTCTGTCTATCCCCTTCTTGGGGTCTCTTGCGAACTTTTTCAAAAACGTGAGCAAGCTTACGTCTATCTCCGGTGTCTCTGCTACCTTATCCGGAAGATCCGGCCGAGGGCATTCCGACCGAAGTCGATTCCTGACCTCCTTGTCAAACCCTTTTCGAATATTCTCATGTAGGTAGTCGATCACCTCCGGTGCTGGTGCCCAGTCAGTAGACCTCGGGTGCACTATCTCGCTAGGGTTGAAAGTGAAAGGAGTAGTGGACGCCGTCTCCGGAGGAGCCGGAACCACCTTCTTAGCCCTCTTCTTAGGGGGAGACTCCTCGTCCGTGGTATTGGTATCGGTATCAGTGGTGGTGGAATCAGTGTCTTCATAGACTCTCTGCTTGCTTTTGGCCTTTCCGCCAGCCGAATACGCGTGGTCGCCCCCCCGCGGGTGGAGGAAGAGTATCCAGGGTCGTGGCATGTGGCCAGCGGCGCACTTTTGCCAGCTCTGTGCTCGAGCGTCCCCCGTGTTTCCCTTTGGTGAAACCATGGCGTTTAGCAAAACTCTCCAGCTGCTTGGTAATTGGTTTTAAAGCAGCTGCCAATGCTTGATGTACAGTCGAAGGAACTGTAGTCTCCAGTGCCCTGTTGACAGAGGATTGGACCGACGCGTCCAGAGCCTCTATAATATCTTCCTCAAGGACAGTCTCCTGCTGTCCCTCATAATAGACATCCTCCTCATCCTCCTCGTACCGTACCCACTCATTCATGCTTGCAAGGTGGAGGAACTGAACCAACCCACCAGCGGTAGAAGAGCCAATAATTATATATTCCTGGAGGAGTAATGGGGGGGGCCAGCCCAGGTGCACACAATCAATCTTGTACCTAGCCCCCTCAGCAGATGCTGTATTTTATATTCTTACAGCCTTTTCAGGCGTCAGAGCCAATTTTATCGATTTTCTGGAGTGTGTGCTCACTCCTAGGGCGACTATTCTTCCAGCCAGTCAGGCGTCACAAGCACGGAGCGAAAATGCGCTCCTGAAACCCCCCGGAAGCCGAGATCGGCGTGTGCAGCCCAACGCGAGCCCAAATCCTACTGAAAACCAGCCCAAATGGGCTTCGCGTGAGCTGCACACGTCGGCCGGTAACCATCCGGCTCTGCGTGTCCTCTGGCGATGAGGGAAGCCCTCGACACCGCGCTGAACGCGCTGGGCCTTAAACGGTCCGAAATTATGCCGCCCAGCGGCGCGGTACAAGCGTGTGAAGCTCGCGCTCCTTAACGCTGCAATCTACATCGGGAGAGGATTACCATCGATCCCCCGCTAGCGGCGCAGTGCGCCCCTCCACCAACGCTGAAATCGCGTATGAACAAACTTCGCTACCAACCATTACAAGTAAGCAATGACACCTGGCAAAGCGCAGCGCGCTGAAGCAATATTGCGACTAAATCGTCTCATATAAAATAATGAAAACGAGGGGTACTTATCTCATGCTGTAAGCAGCAAAGAAAGAGGAGGCTGGGACAGTGACCAGGGCTCTTATGGAGGGCTAAGGAGGCGTGGCTGACGCAAAGTCACATGGACAATGTAGTTGTGTTACTAATTGTATGTTTATTGGCTGCTGTGAGTTGATACAGTAAAGAAGGAGAAAGCATAATCCGAAGCCTCCGGTCCTGTAATAGAATTCAAACGGCCGTAAACTTAACGGTAATCCACTGTACCATGCCAAACAGTATGAAGTAAAGTAAAAGTCATACGCCCTGTAATCCCAGCAGTGACATGTTCGCTACTTTTCCATTAGCTTGAAAGTTAAGATCCTTCAACTGCTGAACTTTTAACCGTATTGCCAGAAACGTAACAAAAAAACATATGCTGAATGAGCATGCAGACACGCGTAGATCCGCCGGTGTTTCACTCGTCACCACTTGTAAAGTGGAGCCGGACACGAGTGATGTAATTATCAGCTTTAATCTGTATAGAAACACCTGTATAGCAAAAGCAGGAAAACCCTCCATCCATCGTCCAGCTCCAACGTCCACTACCAGCAATCCAGAATCTCTCAGCTGACGTGGACTAGGAGCTGGGCGTGAGGCGTAGAGCGAGGGATGGAACACATTGCGTGTAACAAGCAAATACTAAAAAGAGGCAAACACAACAGACACGGCCACTGCTTTAGGAAAGAAATAAAAAGACACATAACCAATCAAAAAGAGAGGTGTTTAAATGCATACCGTGACTGTACTGCGCCACTGCTGGTGCTGTGCTCAGCTGTGTGCAGGCGCGCAACACCCATTGGGCTCACCGGGCTTCAGCCCCCCCCGTCGTCTTCTTCAGCCCGGGCTAAGATTACACACGCTGAAATGATGAACGAAGGCTGCGCATCGGATCCTTTCTGAGAGGCCCAGCAGCCCCCAGCCAGCCTCTGAACAGTTTCAGTGAAGCCCCATGCCCCCACCTCTTGTTTTCCTTTAGACTGGCTTCACCGAGGCGAAATCCTTGCCTGAAGTCAGGGATTTCACCTAAGCACTTGATGGGGTGGGAAGATGTGCACAGCAGGGGGAAAGGGATGGCCAGTGCAGGTGACGCTTTTCCTCTGTAAAGGAATATCTGCTGGCGTCATGGCCCAGGGTGTGCTGTCTGTGCACTTGTATGGATGTGTATTCCATACAAGTGCACAGACAGCAAGCCCTGGGCTATGACTCCCGCAGGAATTAATTTACAAAGGAAAAGCGTCACCTGCACTGCCATCCCTTTGCCCCTGCTGTCTGTGCACTTGTATGGAATTCACATCCACAGCGCTGCTCACCAGATAAATGGTGAACAGGGCCATGGATCTTTCTCTCTTTGCATCCAAGGGCACCAAGGAAGAAGCAGAGGAGGCCCAGGCAAGGAGAAACCAGGAGACATTTGACCCACATCCTGGCATCCAGCCCCTCACCTTCGGGAGGGGCTGGATGCCAGGGCGCAGTGCTGCTGATCAGCCCGACTCCACAGAATAGCATCAGAAGAGCAGGCAGCAGTTTTTTATGTAAGTTCCAGTGACTTTAATGCATTCTTCAGCACAGCTTTACGTACTGCCTGCATAAGTGAATGTTGTTCTTGACTTACATACATGGAAACGTCAAAGAGTACAGTCCCCACCGTATTTGCAAACGTAGTGTAAGTTTGTAGCGTTCATTTTTTGGGGTGCTAGTGGGTAACTTTAGTGTTCAGGGTGGGTGTGGGTTTTAGGGTGCCAGGGAGTAATTTTAGGGTTCAGGGTGGGTTACAGATTAGGGTGCCAGGGGGTAAATTTAGGGTTCTGAGTGGGTAAGGGTTTTGTGGTTCAAGGGGGGTAATTTTAGGGATCAGGGCGGGTATGGGTTTTGGGGTGCCAGTGATCATTTTAGGGTTCAGGGTGGGTATGGGTTTTGGAGTGCCAGGGGTCATTTTAGGGTTCAGGGTGGTAATTGGTTTTGTGTGCCAGGGGGTAATTTTAGGATTCAGGGCGGGAATGGGTTTTGGAGGGCCAGGGGGGTAATTTAGGGGTTCAGGGTGGGTGTGGGTTTTGGGGTGCCAGGGGTAATTTTAGGTTTCAGGGTGGGTATGGGTTTTGGGGTACCAGGGGTAATTTTAGGGTTCAGGGTGGGTATGGGTTTTGTGGTGCCAGGGGTAATAAGGTTCAGCGTGGGTATGGGCTTTGGGGTGCCAGGGGTAATTTTAGGGTTCAGGGTGGGTATGAGTTTTGGGGTGTCAGGGGGATAATTTTAGGGTTCAGGGCAGGTATGGGATTTATGGTGCAAGGGGGAAATTTTTAGGGTTCAGGGTGGGTGTGGGTTTTGGGGTGTCAGGGGGCAATATTAGGGTTCAGGGTGGGTATGGGTTTTGGGGTGCCAGGGGGATTTATGGTTCAACGAGGGTATGGGTTTTGGGGTGCCAAGGGTAATTTTAAGGTTCTGGGTGGGTGTGGGTTTGGGGGGCAAGATTAATTTTAGGGATCAGCGCAGGTATGGGTTTTGGGGCTCCAGGGGGGTGATTTTAGGGTTCAGGGTGGTAATGGGTTTTGGGGGCAAGGGTGTAATTTTAGGGATCAGTGCGGGTTAGGGTTTTGGGGTGCCAGGGACAATTTTAGGGTTCAGGGCGGGTATGGGTTTTGGGGTGCCGGGGGGTCATTTTGGGGTTCGGTATGGGTTTTGGGGTGTCAGGGGGATAATTTCAGCGTTCAGGGCTGGTAATGGGTTTTAGGGTGCCAGGGGTAATTGTAGGGTTCAGGGTGGGTATGGGCTTTGGGGTACCAGGGGGGCAATTTTAGGGTTGGTATGGGTTGAAGGGTTGTTGGGTTTTAAGGAAATGTGGGTGTGTATATATATATAGATATATATATATATATATACATACACTTTACTAAAAAAAATAACCCATTTACAGGGAAATATAAACCTATATATATATATATATATATTTAACAGTTGTGTATCCCTCGCTTGGAGACGCACTCAGTAAACAAGCAGGACCCCATCGTTTGTAACAGAGTCCTTTAATTTAGCGAAACCGGCATGCCTTTCCAAATCTCTTTACAAAAGACCTACGCGTTTCAGTGCTCCTGCACCTTGTTCACGGGCTAGCATACTGGTTTCTGGCAGATTCACAAGGGGCGCCAAGTCAGTTCATTTAAATACCAATTACCTGCCCCCTGGTGGGCTTGCTCGGGTGCAGACATTCAAAAGGCATTGTGAAACTTGGAGTTTTCCCTCGTGTTTTTTCGCCCTTCAGTGGGTTCTGTCGTCAACAGTACGTTCGTGCAATCATTTTTGTTACCCTCCAGTGGGTGTATTGGTGAGGAATCCGGTTTTAAATCACGCTGTTGCTACTTGTCACTCTGATGTTTGCTGAGACTCAGGTGCCTCGCTGCAGTCCATATCTCTTTAATGGCGGTGCAATCTCCACGACCAAGGACTGGCCGTATTATATATTTAACAGTTGTGTATCCCTCGCTTGGAGACGCACTCAGTAAACAAGCAGGACCCCATCGTTTGTAACAGAGTCCTTTAATTTAGCGAAACCGGCATGCCTTTCCAAATCTCTTTACAAAAGCCCTACGCGTTTCAGTGCTCCTGCACCTTGTTCACGGGCTAGCATACTGGTTTCTGGCAGATTCACAAGGGGCGCCAAGTCAGTTCATTTAAATACCAATTACCTGCCCCCTGGTGGGCTTGCTCGGGTGCAGACATTCAAAAGGCATTGTGGAACTTGGAGTTTTCCCTCGTGTTTTTTCGCCCTTCAGTGGGTTCTGTCGTCAACAGTACGTTCGTGCAATCATTTTTGTTACCCTCCAGTGGGTGTATTGGTGAGGAATCCGGTTTTAAATCACGCTGTTGCTACTTGTCACCTATATATATAGGTTTATATTTACCTGTAAAGTAGTTATATTTTAAAACGAAACATTTACCACGCATATGCCTTTGTTGTAAAGGCATATGCGTGGTAAACGTTTGCGTTGAAATGGTAACGTGTTGTAGCAGCACTTGAGTTGCTCAGTCGTTACAACCGCGTTGTAAAGGCATGCATTGTGATGCCAGTGACAACCGCATCCCCAGAAAGGTGCTTCAGTTGTCTTCGCAGACTGAAAACCCATCTTCGGTCAACAATGGGGCAAGAACGACTCTCTGGACTTGCAATGATAAACATTTCACGAGCACATTGTCCGCCTATAGAAGCAATTGTTGATAAACTGCCGAAAAAGGGTCGTCGCCTTGAAATGGCATTGTGAAAATTGGTTATATTGTGTTCCTAAAGTGCTTTGTAGTAAAATATATTAAATTGGCCTTTTAATTCAGTACATTCTGTTCCTTTTTCATAAGACAATAGCATATAAGTGCATCAAATTAACAAAAATGTGTGCTCTAATTGTTGTCCAGTTTCAAATGCAGAATTCATCACATTTTTTTCCCAGCTTGACCTGAGCATTAACTGATCCTGATTATCTGCCATTTTAGCCCCGTCCCTATCGATTAACATTAACCACGCCCCTTCATTTGCCATGTTAGCCCCCCCCGAAATTAAGACCTAGTTGCGCCCCTGGCTGTGTGTGCTGTTGAAAGTCACATACGCCTGCAGCCAGACCGGGGTTTTAAAGTTATTTAGCAGCTGAGTGAGCTCTCTCAGCTGCACCCTGACCTCGGCGATGCCTGACAAAAAGAACATCTTAGGGATTAAAGCAGATGAGCTGAGGTGGCCATAGGCGAGGCCTGATGATCTCTCATCGCACCTACGGCATCCGAAGAAGGCGCGTTTTACACTCTGCCTGTGCCCCAAACTTTGCTGCACTTCTGTGGTGTGTGCATTAACTCTGTCAGTGAGCATGCTGAAGGAATGGCAGAAAGTTCCCTGAAGGAGCATTCGTGTTACGCTATACTACCTCCTAACTCAGCCTCGCTCTCCTGATGCCAATTAATAGAGAATGTGACATTTGTCGCCAACCTGGGATGTGTGGTTTTGCGCACATAAAGCAGTTCAGTAAATACGGTAGCACAGCTGAGACGCTTATCCAGTATTTTTCCGTTTATTGTAAGCAAGCTACTTATTGTCTGTATTGCATTTTATATTTAGAAACACCCACTGAGAAAGCCGCATCATTTTCTGAATACTTGAGGCCTGATAACCAAAGTTCAGGGAGCTTGTGAGCATCTCACATTTTCACTTCTGGAGGATTACATGCTGATCGTATCATAAATGTGCAAACTGCACTAACTGTAAAGTACAAACTGTTATCTCCGAATTTCTCTGAGTTATTTCATGAGCTTTATTCAGCTCAGCTCAAAAGCAGCCAGTGCTTTTCCTGAGCTGTGCTCTCTGCAGCTCATTATGAATTATAGAATGACATCTTAGAAAGAGGTTATAGGTTACTGACTTTAGTAGTTCTGCATTAGTTTCAAGTTATTTTTAGAACTTTTCAGGGCTCAAAAGTTTCAAGTTTCTTATATTTTAGCTGTTTAAAAGCACTTGATTGCTCGTTTTTGTGGCGTCTTGGGCCCTAGGCCCACATGCTATGCAAATGACCACACTGACACGCTGTAGTTGAGTACTGGAACTGGCCAGGGCAGGTGCGCCAGGCCTCTTTTATTTGCATGGTCACCTGACCGGTGATGCCTGTGATGGGTGGGTGTGCAGTGTGGGGTGCAAACAGAGATAGAACACTAGAACGTGTCCAGCAGGATACTACATCCCTCCAAATCTTTAATGAAAAGGAACAAACAAAAGTCCAACCTATGAAGAAAACAAACAACAATACACAGCACCAATGAGTCTCTTCAGGCCATCTATTGGGCAGTGCTGGAGCGCTGGACCACACGGTCAGGAGGCTTTGGTCCGCCTCGACTATGGAGTTCAGACCGGCCTGGTCTTGCTGTGTTGGAGTCTATTTACAAAGTTCAAATAGCGGTGCATCTGTAGCAGTGGTGGAGTCCACTTTGCAGATCTTTTTGCAGCAACTCAAGCTCCGGTGGGCGGCCAACCTGCAAACACAGAGGATGACCTTGGTGGATGAGGGCCTACCTTGGAGGCGATGATGCTTTCCAGTTCCCGATAGCCGAGCAACTTCAGACTTGCCTCTCCTGCCTGGACTCCCCTCTCTCAGGAATCTCCTGGAGGGCCTTCCTGTTGGGCTGCCACGGGACATTGTGGACTGTGCGGGCCTCGTGTAGGAGTCGATGAGGAACTGCCAACAGGACCACATCCAAATCGCTCATGTAGCCGCAAAGGGTGGTGTCTCAGTCTGTGTGCTCTCGCCGGCAGGCTCGGGTTCTATGCCTTCCTCAAATGGTCTTTGGGTGACCAGTCTCCATCCGCGAACTCCATGCTTCCCGGTGCCTCCCGTGGAGCTGCTGCCGACGCATCTCTCCGAATCAGATTCCCATCTCACAGGAACTCCGTTGAGGCCCTTGACCCTGGTTGCCACGTGACCGCATGGGCTGTGCGGGCCTTTCGTAGGCCGTCCTGAGGGGTCGCTGCAGAACTCCCAACAGAGCCACGGCCAAGCCTTGTGTAACCCCAAGGGTGGATAGTCCAAAGGTTGGGTATGCTCTTCTTCGGCAGGCTTCAGGTTTATGGGGCCACACAGAAGGTTCTTGGGTGGCTAGCCTCGTTGAACTCCGGATGTCTCGAGTGTTTGGATCCACTTTGGTGGTGCGATGCTCCTCAGATGTTCTTGGTGATGATGCACCTGTATGATGGATACAATCATTTTCTTTTGGTTGGGCAACAGGCAGCAATCTCTTGCTTTCGGTGACCTCATGGAGTGAGGAGGACTGGAGGGACTTTGTGCCCACTTACTGTTGTCTTGCACTAGCACTTGCTAGATGTGGGGCCATCGATGCCAAGCAGCCGGTGACAGGTGAGTAGACGGTCGCACTGTGAAGCGTGGGGCCTGGATGCAGATCGTGCTTGCTAGAGGCTTACATTTGACTCCAGTGACGTCGCTGCACCCTGGTGGCTGGCTTGTGCTGATGAACACCTTCTCCAGTGCTGGCATGAGTCCTCTGTCCGGTCGCTCTTCTCCTTTCCTTCTTGCGCGCTTGTGGTGGTTGTTTGCCCTGTGGCGTTGTGCCACTCTCTTTTCCTCTTTCGCTGATTTTTTTTTTTTGTTGCAGATTTTATATAGCGCAAATTCGACCCGAAGGTATTGGAGCGCTTTACATGAGCACCGGTTTAGTTACACATTCAGGCACGGGGAAATTAAGTGATTTGCCCAGAATTACAGGAGGTGGACGCGACCCCGAGGCTCGAACCCTGGTTTCCAGTACCAAAGTCGGCAGTCTAGCCGACGGACCACATCCTCACCCCAAAGTGGAGTGGCGTCATGCCACGCTCTTCTTCTTCTGACCAGGTTCGTCACTCGGATGTGGCGTCTTGCTACATGTCTCATGTTCGCGCCCTGCCCCTTTTATTTGCAGGGTCACCTGACCGGTGACGCCTATGATAGGTGGGTGTGCAGTGTGGGGTGGAAACAGAGGTGGAACACTAGAACGTGTCCATCAGGACACTACAGTTTTTACTTGCGAAAAAGTGTCACTCATTTTCAGATGAATGTCACTCATAAGTGCATAGAAACTATGCAGGTATCACACTTAACCAATCCGAAAAATTGGCAGCTATGCACATCAGTCTCCGGTTCTCTTCAAAGTTTTGAAATATAGCAGTAACTTTCTACTGCAGGTAATAAGCAGTTGTAGCTGTGCATTTCTGTTTTTGTATATTCCCCAAAACGCTATATACCTCTTATTTTGAATACAAACAATACAGTAAAATATATATATTTTTTTTAAAAAGCCCATGTACAGTACCATCGTCTACCAGAAGTGACGTCAATCCATACCGGAAGTTTACGCCGACTCCATAACAACAGCTCTTGAAGCTGTGGACACAACTGGGCTGGCTGACAAGCGTCTCAGCGAATTTACAAGCAGAGGTTCCATTCGGTGGGAAATCGGCACACACACAATGCCCGCTGCTTCCCTCGTCCTCTCTGGTAAGGAGACGTACATTTGCGATGCAACCTCTTTCTTTCCTTCGTTGTAGATAATGAGCTACATTGCACACGACCTACGCCTAACATGGCCCCTATCTGAACGCAAGCATTTTACGTGATAGTGTTTCAGATGTACGATTTGGTCCCACCTTAGCAAGAAGAGGATTGGTGTAAAATTGAGTGGTGACCAATTAGATGTCGCGTCCCAAGGTGGTTAAGGCAGACACCTCGGAAGCACAAATAACAAGCTTGGCAAAGCCAATGGGGTTCGCCTATGCAAAATCTGTTTTCTTTGTCAATCTTTTTGTACGTGGTGCAACATGCAAAAAACATTGGCAAAGCCGAATCGGTTTCGTATAGGTGAAACCTATTAGCTTTGGCAATTCTTGGGGTTGAGGGTGGGACATGAAATTGTTTCACTATATAGATATAAGTAGGCAGAGGTTACCTGCATCCATTCCCGATATAATACTGTTGATGATATTTTTGGACACAAACGTGTGATACTCATGCATCGTGCTGTCGAAATTATGAACAGATGTCACCTGGGAGCTCTCGTATCAGCTGTAATATGTTATACTTGTGAGCAAATGTGAATTCAATAGTGCACATTTACATCTTTGTTCGTGGGCATACAATTTCACAAAAACGTGACATCTAAATGACCTGCAGCGCATACAAAATATTAAAATATATCGCTATGCAATAAAAGAGTGCCAGTGGGGTTAAAGCGGCGACCCCACACTTAGTTTATTTTAAAGCGAAGGAGTGTTACCGGCTGCATTATTCAAGTCTGCTCAGGATTAGAACTATGGTGCACAATGAAATACTAGGCCGAAAGTGAAAGGACACTTGGTGCACGCACTCTGCAGAGAAGAAAACAGAACACACAATCCCGTATCCAAACCATTGAAAAGTCAGACCGAGTTTGCTGCAAAAATATGTTTTCAACAGGACACACAATTTGGAGTTCACAGTTTTTATGTGCAAGTAGATCTGCAAGTCAAGGCTTCCTCACTTTGCATTCTGGGCTGTGCAGTCCTTTTAATGCCAAAGAAAAACCTAACTGAATAAGCTCCCGTGCATGAACCTGAGAATCTTGGAAAGGCTGCGTGTAACAAACTAGTGCATTCTGGGACTTGTGGTCTACTTGTTATTCTTCATACACTCCCGATAACAGAGCTTTTGGAAATGGCGTCCTGAGGACATGAGTAGGGTGACCAGAATGTTAAAGCCAAAAATCGGGACATATCACAAAAATAGAACAAGGATTACAATTTTACTTCAAGCAAGCACACCGAATGACAGTGCTCCTCAGCAGAGAATTCCAGAACAGGTAGTGAGAACATACATAAAATGCAATTTTTAAACCCAGTAGCTTGCTTGTAAAATAAATTGCTTTCTTGAAATAACTGATAGCTATCCCTGCTTTGTAAAACATAAAAAAACACCTCTCGCCCTTTTCAGTCAACCCTCCCTAAGAACCAGGACACGAGCTAAATTTCCTGAAATCTGCCGGGACAGCAGGTGAAAAACCGGGATGCTCGGTCACTCTAGACATGAGTCAATTTGACAACTCCATAAAATACATTCAAGAGCAGAACAATTGTTATCCTGTACACAAATACCTTTAGAGTGCAATCTCTGCTAGCTTTCCAAATTACATTTTTTCTCCGTCTGGTATGTGTGTGTGTGTGCGTGGCAGGAGGTGTAAATAGACAACCCTTAGAGTGACTGAGGCTAAACGCTGTGAAAGCAAATAAAATAAGTTCCACCCACCAAAGAGGATTAAAATGAGTACTTGGGCCACGGGAGACTGGTAAGAGAAACACACATGGAATAACATGAAAAAGAACGCTACAATCAACAGAAGCGGAGGAAAAGTAAAGTGGCAAGCACATGGACAAATAAGAAGTAAGGGCCTTATAAGATATATTAAATACAATAGATTTCACAAGCGCTGTACTGGCGAAACCTAAAAATGATCTTCAAAATTCGTGGTTTCTGCGTTTCTGATCTTAATATGTTCAGAATTGTGTTTCAGTCTTAAGAAGTTTGTATAATTTTGTGTGAGGTTTACTGAAGCACACTTGGTTTAGATAATACAGTCAACTGATACTTTCCTGTACCCGTTGTGTTAGCAAATTTGTTTTATCATTATTTTTTCACAACAAGAATGATATTTGTCTGGTGCTGCTTTTACCATCTGCGGTCACAGAGATACTGAGGTTTTATCCTGGAGTAAGATCTTAGGGGCCACTGGGGTGGAGATCTCTCCATGGTAAAGTATAGGGAAAATTAAAATAGTTTATTATCCTTTAAAACAATCAGTGAAATATTTTTATGTTCTATATTAATGTAAATTAATTTTAGATTTTTATTTTAAATATAGAAAAAAATAAAAGCGGATGCACTATTAATTTTGAATTAAATGCTTATTTTAAATATATTAAATCATAATTATTTGTAAAGCTTTATAAATAATGAAAATCTCACCTAAAGTAAAATGTTAATATTATTTATTTAAAATTACAGAAAGAAATGTTTTTGAAATATTTTAGCAGAAAATAATCATTTGCAATTCCATTTCATTTTTTAAACAATAAACACAAATATGAGCCATTTTTAGGTCTCGCGACCTGCGTTGCACTGCCCAGCAGTGCTTGCGCAGGCAAGAGTCCTTTTGTCCGGGTTTTGAAAATCGACCTGGAAAATGCACACGCTCGTGCGTGTGAATTTACCTTTGCGGCCTGCTATTGGCCTTTCCGTGCGTGTTCTTTTGTAAAATAGACACCAATAGGCCAGAGGCGGGCGCATAGCTCCGCCCCTGGCCTATTGGTGTCTATTACGCGCATTTCCTGCCATATAGTTTGAATTATCGTGCCCAGACACGGGCGCGATAATTGAAAGCATATGGGCGCGCGCGCACCACTCGCGGCTTTGTTTTTCACAAAGCGATAATTGAAAACATATGCCTCGTTTTTATTATGACTGTTTCGGATACCTGCACCACGCACACTGCCAATTACAGTGCCACATTCGAATCGTAATTTTTTGTTGCACATAGGGAAATTGCACAGATTTCACCTTATGTTACATTAATTATGTATTCAAATGTTCTTATTTTATTTTACTTAAACATTTTAACAATACTTGAGAAATAACAATATTCAAATTAACTAGTGCAATTGAGCGAGTACGAATATTAGGCGCATGCACAAGGTATGTCCCTACGATCCATTTGCCCAATTTCTTGCGGTAAATGAAGCTGGCTGTACCACTCTAAGATGGCTGCCGCTATCTGCGATATGCGGATCGGAAGAACGCTAGGGAGCGTGTCCGTCTTCAATATCTACATGCTGCACCTGAATTTGCCGCTGTTTGGTTTGGACTCTGGGTACCTCAAGCATACGGCTTCACCGGGTGTGCACGGACCTGAGCCCCGCAGCCGCTCGGACAGGGCCGGTGCTCGCTGGCTTGGGGGCTGAGGATGGAGTTCGCCGAGTTGATCAAGACTCCCACGGTGGATAACATGCAGCTGCACCGGCCCTTCCACCCGCCTGTAGAAGGAACCCTGTGCTTGACTGGCCATCACCTCATCCTGTCCTCCCGTCAGGACAAGACCGAGGAGCTGTGGCTGCTACATGCCAACATCGACTCCATAGAGAAGAGGTGAGGAGTCGCCCTACCTCATAAACAATGCTTTATTGACTTGTATCTTTGCCACTGTATCCCAGAAATTACCTTAAGTTACCATACATGGATGCGGAAATGATGTCATGTATCTCACACTACCATAACTGTGTACATCATCCACTTCACTATTGAACTGAAGTAGCCTGTATGTGCTCGTTTCTTTATTGCTTGTTTACGACCAAGACCCAGCACTGCGATTAAGGTAAAGTTTTTATTTTCCATTGTATAATTTAATATTTCTGAAGGGTGTAAGGATATTATGTTCTGTCGTAATGATGATCTACCTTAATAGAAATGTAGGATATTCCTCCTTAATAGAATTGTATGTAATGCGTGCAATGTTCTTATCGGTAATGTCATGATTCAGAGTGATGTGGTTGGAGGAGATATAGTTGGTGGGCATTTGCAAAAGTTTAAGCTATTGGCATTGTTCATGACAATGACTTTTTTAAAATCTATTTTATAAAACAAACACATAAATAAATGCCATTATCATTTACAATGCCAATAGCTAGTGTTGCATTATTATTAGCAATGCCAACTGCTCACACTTTTATAATGCAAGACCTATTGCATTGCAAATGCTTGTTAACTTAGTACTATTATCTTTCTACATGGGTTTCTGTTCTCTTCGCCCAGCTGTGACCTTGTCTGTTAGCATGTTGTTGGGATTGCTTAAGTTCAACATTCATTTGTTTTAAATCTTTTTGATTGATTTTACACAAACATGGGTAATGTATACGCAGTTAACACTCAGGCAGGTACATTTTCCCGTCTCCTTTCTCCCCTGTTCCCCTTCTTGCCCTGAGTGATTTATATCACCAATGTTGGACGCTCTTGCCACATTTGGCCGCACGGTCCATCTTGATGCTCCCTCGGTGGGCGGTGGCACTATGGCGGAGTCTCTTCACCCAAAGGGTCGTCTGATCTGCTGAGCGTTTATTTCTTCAACAAATTGGAAAGCTGCAAAATGTGATTACCTTTGTTGACTCAGCCTTTTACTCGCCAGAAGGTCCATAATTTGTGGAGCCTATCAACAGCAGCAATCTGCTGTTTACAGTGTATGAACAATGGATAAGTGCTATATAAAAACACATTGTATGAAGATTGCTGTTCCAGCTAGGCGGGCGAAGAAGAGAGGCTGGTGGGTCAGCGTGTATAAGACCCCTAGTGTGGGTTTTACCCGCCAGAACCCTATGATTTGAGGAGTTTAGCTTTTATGTGCACCTAATGAAGGGTCTAAACTAATGTGAGATCTAGCAATGATTTTGTCATAGAATTGTTGATATTTGTGCAAATGATAGTTGACTGGGTAAGACCCTAAGCCCAGTAAATCCATATAGTGAAGCATAAGTAGTATCATGACACTATACCCTTTGTTGTGGTCAAGAAAGGACAATATTCAAGATTTTGGTTGCATTGCAAATTACCTTATTTATTCATATGTTGGGTCCCATAAAACTAGCCACAGCCAATGCTCAAGTAAGTATACCTTTGGGTTTTCCAAGGCTGTAAACCAAAAACAAATACAGTAATGGAAATCTGAACCAAAAACAAATACAGTAATGGAAATCTGATTACTAAAGTTCAAAATCGAGTGTTATTGAAACTAGAAGTGAACATTTTCTTAATTGTGTTTGGTGAGATAACCCGCAGTATGAAACCACAGTGGACATAGGGCCTGATTATGACTACGGCGGTCTGATGGACCGCATAGCCACGGTGGTTTTCTAAGCACAGCTGCACCAGCGGTCCGACCACCATAGGACCGCTGCCATCACCAGGGATCCATGATCCCTGGCGGTCCTGCAGCGGTCTGAGGCCCTGCCAAGCATATTACAAGTTTCCTCAACGCCACAGTTTTCATGGCGTTGAGGCTGCTATAAAAAGTGTGGTGTGAGGAAACTAAGGGGGCCTTGCCGTAGGACTATGGGTATGCATGCAGGGCGGCACATGCTGTGCCCCCCTGTATGCATGCACCCCCAGTTCCTGCACGGCATGGACTTAACAGTCCATACCATGCAGGAACATGCTTTGGCATTCCCATTGCGATGCCTTACTAAGGCTCACCGCCTAGGACTGCTAAAGTATTTCCCGCCAGACCAGGAGAACATTTCTAATCTGGCAGTAGGTTGGCGATGTGGGAGTGTTGTGCTGGCATTGCAGCACGCTCCCACACCGCCAAACTCATAACATGCATCAAACAGAATATAGTATGGAGGATGAGTTGCCTCAATTGATTGTGGAAAAGCTCCAAACTTTCTATTAAACAAATTTTAGATTTTTTAAAATTAATATGTATTGCAAATTAAATAAAATGTGTCATCATTTGTGTATTTGTTTGAATATTTTTTTTCGGTATTGTGGATTGTTTTGTGGTTCAAATAATTGGCCATGCTTAGGCCAGGGTCCTCGGATTCCTGTAATGGCTCGTCGGTGTCCAATGATTCCAATAATTATTCAGTGGGGGTTCCCCGAAGTCAAAAGGTTGGGAACCACTGATGTAAAACACATACTCGCACCTTCTATCTGCACACCCAAGTGTGTCTCCGCGGCCTTACATTGTCCCTCATAATAGGGGTCATGCCTAATCCATAGTAGTCCATCCATTTTCCCCATAGCTGGGAATGTTTCTGTGGGCAACCCTGGCAGTGCTGTGGTAAATATTTAAATTACCTGTACTATTTTTTATGCGGAAAAGTCTAGTAAGAATAACTCAGTCAAAATAAGAGGCAGAATCCGTGGTATTAGAGGTTCTGGAAAGGGCTTTATTCCTTACAAAGGAATTATGGTTCGAACCAGGCAATCTTATTCCATCACCACGAAGGTTCAGGAAGGGATAGGCAATACATTATTGACAAGTAACAATATATATATGAAAAGCATTGCATTAAGACAGATGCAGGAGGCGTAACAGCTGATAATACAGATAAGAATACACATACGTAATGAAAATGGGCGTAATAACAGGCGTATACTAGAAACGTCATTTAAAATGATGTCACAAGTGGGTGGATCCATAAGAGAATCCTGCAGTGTCAGCAGAAATATTTGGCAGAGATGCGCGCGCAGCCGCATGACGTGTGATTGACGTGCAACTAGAGGGTGAAGGAGAATTGACATTTAGCTCTACATGTGGAGACAGAAGTCTGGGGGTCAGGTCAACCTAATCCCAAATCGTATCTAATATCTTTGTTTAAGGAACTGCTTTATCCAAAAGGAAAGGTCTCTCGGACGGAATCTATTCTATACTGACTGTTAGTGCATGTACAAGCGTCTATGTGTCTACATGAGATGCGAGGGGGCAGGAATCTTCCATGGTAACAGGGGCTATGAATTACTTGCATAAAGACAGCGAGGCCGAGCCCTTTTGCTCGGTAGCAGGAAGGATGTTTACCTAAACTACTAGACAGGAATGCATTGGATGAGGAGCGGAGCAGATAACTTGAAGGCTGAATACAGTTTTTGGCAGGCAACAGGCCGCGTCAGGCACCGTTAGCCGCGCAGGGAGTAGGACAAAGTTCATGGATACGAATGCAGGTCCAGGCTGGAGCATTTCAGAGGTAGAAGCAGGAAAAGGCTTGATGGCAGAATTCAGGGCCTACTCGCCTTAACTGTAAAACGTGAAAAGTGAACCATATAAAGTCGGTGGCCAATCATACTTAGGAATGGAATATTCGACCCATTCATGGCGGATCTGAAAGAGGACATGTTGACGTTGGACGCACATGTATTTGCGTCTTCATAGCTGGAACTGGAGGGAACATACATGTACTTGTAGCATGTACATGGAGTCGTTGGGGTCTAAGATAGGGGACACAATTGGCCATAAAAATTCATATTTCCTCAGTGCATATGGTGTTTTTCAATTGTGCCCACCAGTCCATTCAAGTAGTGTTGATGGCGTGACCGATCTCTACTTTTGAGCAATGTCCCGGTTTGCCACCAGCATCGTCATCTCAATGTGAGATCGATCTCCTCGGTTATCCCCAACCTCTGTAAGAATGCACAGAAGTGCATCCTGTTAAAGGGAAATTGTGATGGGTGTCTCCAGTACCCAGTAGACTACTTTACCACCTTTATTTCTATGTTTGAGGAGTATGAAATTACAATAAAGAAAAAGTAGAAAATATTCCCTCATTGTGTGCGGGCAGGAGTCTTAAAAATTCTAACCACGTTGAAAAAAGGCATCATGGACAAGGAGATATGCTCACTAATGCTCTTGAAAATGTTGACATTTTTATTCTCTGGCAAATATGTTTGTAGCAATTGATTCTTCTAAGTTGTTTCATGGAAAACAGGAAAAAAGAATAGATGCATGATTACATTTCTGTTTTGAAATAGTTGGCAATAATTTGTCACTTTAGTTTATTTGTTACATGAGGAATTGATTATGGATCACATTGTCATGCACACAAACCATTCCAGCATTTAAGATAGACTGTGGATGGATGGGCACCCATCACTGAAAATTTTGTGGCAATGGCCAGGAAAGTGGAAATGGACATTGAGAACACACCAGGTGTTACAGATGTTGAAGTTCTGACCATCCTACTTTTAGTAAAAAAAATGCCCTGCTCTAACCCATAAAGGCTGAGGTTGTGTTTCCCTGAGACACTTTTATAGGATGTCACAAGAGGAAGGACCATCGAGTCAAGTGTGTGAGTGATGAATGGTAAGATAAAGGTAGTGAGTTTTTTGCAAGCCAGACTAATGTGGGCTCAGTGTTTAAGGTAAGGTCTTAGTGGTAGAGGTATGAGCAGGACAAAAAAACCTTATGTAACATAGTTTTGGGAGGGGCCAGTACGAACATAGAAGGTTACTCGGGCTCTCCCTAAACTATAGGTAATAAGGATGTGTGGAGACGCACAGTCCTCTCTAAATCGGTAGAGGATCTCGAGGAATCAGATATAAGGCCGGAGAACTTTACTGGGGAACCCCTCAAGATGTTAGGATTTAGAAGACTGCTGTTTGAGGTTAAAGGTAGGAAAGCTGGGAGGAAATAATACATAGCAGAGAAAGTCCGATCTGTGCTTAGAGGGATAGACTAGGGAGAACTAGGCATGATACGAAATTCCAGTAGCTGGGAAACCTGGTTATTAATTGATGAAAGAGAGAGTATAGGAATGGGATGTTAAAAGCTTTTCCCACAGTATTTCTGGGACAATTGGTAACCTCAAAGACTTTAAGCACAGTATTGTTTTCAAGGACAACACTAGACCTTGTGTACATAAAGTTAGCCAGGTGCATAAGTGATGAGATAATAGAATCATATGAGGCATTCAAAGGAACATTGGTTCTGGTCTTGGATTATGTGCTAATGGTAGGATGTAGTTGTTAACTATTAGTTATCTATAAGTTATTAGCGACTTAAACAAAAGTATTCTCATTGATAGGTTTCCTAAAGTTAAAATAAACAAGTTGCTTTTCATGACTGAAGGAGTGAGTTGGTTCTCTCTCCATCATAGACTTAATTGCGGAATCTCACCAAATCCTATTGCATCTCAGAAATAGGAAGCTCACTGCCTTTATTACTCCCATGGGGTGTTTTCAGTGTATGAGGGTTGTTTTGGTCTGGTGTCTCCAGCAGTCATGTTACTAAGATCAATGTTTGAACTCTTTAACAGTGTAAAAGATGTCATATTCCTCCAGGATGACATATTGGTGACGGCGAGAACAAAAACAGAAGATGATAAAATGTTGAAGAAGATCTTATGAATTCTGAAAATAAAAGGTTGTACTGTTGAATACAGCAAGTACACATTTGCAAGGGATGTTGTGATGTATCAGGGGCACAAAGTTGGCAAGGATGGAAGAAAGTTTTGAGATCGGCAATTAACAATGAACCACCATGCAAAAGATGATGTGAGGGTTTTTTTAGGTTACACAGAAGTTTATGCACAATAGACCTATCCTATCAGGCAATTGCTAAAGAACAAGCCTACATTTGAAAGGTCATCAGAGTGTCAGGATGCATTTTGTAGACTAAAGGACATTTGTAGTGCACTACCTCTTTATAGTTTCTCCTGAAGGCAACAGTATAATAACCACTGATGCGAGTAGTAAAAGAAGTTCTAACCCAGGTGGTTAAGACTGAGGAAGAAGAGGTGACTGCCTTTGCACCTTGCTGTCTTTCATCAGCGGATAAAAAGTACTCACTGGCAGAGAGAGAAACGTTAGAGTGTGTGTGGGGATTTGAACATTTTCACCAGTTTCTGCCGGGAACCCAGTTATTCTGAGATGTGATCATAAGCGCCTCACAAAAGTGCTTACCACTAGTAGTGTTTTCAATGCTTCACCTCAGTTAACTTGCATGTCCATGAGTTAGGAGGACTATAATTACAATATACAATTTGTGTGTGTGAGAGGCTGGCTTGATATATGATGCACACTTATGTAAGTGGGCACCCTGCACCGATCCAGACAACCCTTATGGTGATTTTAGTGGTCTTAGACAACCTTAGAAGGCTCTCTAAGTGATAGTTGTGGAGAGCAGCCGTCGGGCTTAGTCCAGAAAGAGTGGAAAGCAGCTTGTTTTACCAGAACATAATCTTATTGGTATAGAAAAAGAACCACACAGTGTATTTATAAAAATATGTATTTATCATAAGACACTCACTAACACATACAGATATCTCCTAGCCAGAGATAAACACAATGCACACAATACTTTTCAATAGAAACAGGTAAGTAGCACAGAATACACAGTGGTCCCCAGGGGGAGACCAAACCGTATACTAAAATAGTGGTATGCGACCCACAACTCAATTCAAGACTATATCCAGAGGACGTTGAAGTGCCGGGGACCAAAGGAACCACCCAAGGTGAGTATCTAGGAACCCCACGGAGGTCATGTGCAGTGTGGGAACACGACCACGTCCACAGTACAAATCAACGGGCAAGTCGCAGTTGAAATTTTAAAGAAGGACCCTTCCCAGTGGACCCTGAAGAAACCCCGTGGAAGACAAGAGGTTGGATACCCTAGGAACCAGGATACCTACACCAGGGAAGCCAGGTGCATAGGTGTGAAGCGGCGTAGGAATCCATCGTCAAACTCAATGGGAGACTTCAGGAAGATGCCGCTGCTGGAGAAGGTGAAAGTATCCGGTGGAACCCAAAGGTGGATTCGAGGTGAAGAGTACCTAGAAGTAGAGGGGACAGAGTCTAGGTCACTCAGGAGTGACCAGGAGAGGAGGCACGGAAGACGAGTGCCCACCGATGTCGGGTGCTGCAGGAGAGATGACGGTGACCTTGGAACTGCAGCTGTGAGGACCAGGCGATGCTGTGGAAGATCAGGAGCCATTCACGAGCTGTCCCACGTTGGTTGTCGAGACATGAGGGGTTGGTGTCCGTTGGGAGCACCAACAAGCCTTGGTAACTGCAAACTACGTGGAAAGCGAAGAAGGTGCAGTGTCGGGACCAGCAAGGTCCAGGTGACTCACCATAAGCAAGGGAGTCAGGGCAGGCCCGAACAATCAGGGGAGCCCACAGAAATCAAAGGGGAGCCTCAACAGGACTCACAGGCCAGAGGCACTGGAGTCGCAAGAGGACCTCTAGCAGCTCACCAAAGATGCAGGCCCACGGTGCAAGTGATTCGGTGAGGACGAAGATCTTGGTCACAGGAGATGCTTGAGGTAAGGGTGACTTGGTGCCCGGAGATCTGGATGGAAGGAAGCCAACAAGCCTTTGCAATGGCAAGTCAAAGCGGTGCACAGAGTGGAAACTAGCTGCAATGGCTGTTAGCATCTGCTGAAGCCATTTTGTTTGTGGCAGTCATTTTAGTTAGCCATGTGCTCGCCATGTGCTTTCTCCCTCTTTACTGTTGGCTGCCCTTGTATTCTGCTTGTGTCATGTGGTCTAGTTAACTCCTTCAGCACTGAGCCAGAGCCTTGCACATGCTCTGAAAGACCTGTAGCTGCCAGAATGCACCTGCTCTTAGTGCATAACTGTCAGGCTGTTTTTACTGATGTAAGGAGAAATGTCTCCCCTCCCACTTTGTTGCGCAAGCAATTATTGTATACCCATATTAGTCAATATCTATTCTTGTATGTGCCAGTACCTCCCCTTGGTCTCATGTTGACTATGCAACAAATGTATATATAAGACTCATGTTCTCTGTACTCCTTAGACTGCCTCATTACAGTGGCCCGAGGGTACCGTATCGACGCAGTCTCCCTCATGTGAGGTTAGTCTCCCTCATGTGAGGTTAATAAACTTGTGTTTTACTATTCCAGCTTCCGTTCCAATCTTTTTTTTATTGGTTTAAGGACTAGGTGCATCAGTGAACCCCATAAAAAGGTTTTTGATTTCTACAACAGGGGTTCAGTTCCTGCGGCTCCAACAAGGGATACTGGCCTCAAACTCAGTCAGAGGACAGGGCAGGCCTCGAGGGATATGAAGAACCACCACCTGTGTTGCTGAGCCTTTCGGAGTCCGTGGGAGCCCAGGATCAGCAGACTGGTCAGCTTAGTTGCGGTGCCTGCAGAGGCAGGAAAGTGACTCCTTCACTTCAAGGGAGATCCCTTCAGTTTTCTTGGATGCCCACAGGCCTTGGAAGCTTCCTGTATGGAGCAAAGGCAGGGACGTTGCAGCAGACGTGCAGGGCGACGAGATCAGGAGCAGCAGGAGTCTTCCCAGTTGCAGCTTTGATGCCTAGAACGAAGTCCAGTTGCAGCTTTGATACCGAGAACAAAGTCCAGCGAAGCCCAGAGTGCCCAGACGGTTGAAGAAGAAATTAATCTTGTCCCACGACGGAGCAGGTAAGTCCTTAAGTAACCTAAGGATAGGGTTGGGACGATTCATGGTTCCCTCCCAGGGGAGGGGTCGGACAATGGGGAGGATACTCCCATGTCCTTTGTCCAGTTTTGCGCCCGAGTGGGAGCCAATGGCTCCCTGAGCTGGTTTGCACTGGACTATGCAAGTAGGGCACCAAATGTGCCCTTCAAACAGACTGAGTGGCACTGGCAAGCGCTCCCACCCGGCTCCAATACACTAAAACCTGTCTGGGAGGTGGTCACACTTCCCTGTGACAGGATACCTATTGTTCTGCCTTTCCCCGCTTCGAGCTTGGCTCAGCAGCAGGAGGGCTGAATTGTGTCTTTGGTCGGCAGCAGCCATGTTGTGCTGTCCGGGTCTAGAAGACTGGTACCAGGAGCGCTGAGGGCCTCTCGGAGGAGCCTTACAGTCATACTCCCACACCAAGAGTATGATTCCAACATACCAAACATGAAAAGGTTTGTACCTGGGAT
This sequence comes from Triturus cristatus, assembly GCF_964204655.1. Classification (NCBI taxonomy): domain Eukaryota; kingdom Metazoa; phylum Chordata; class Amphibia; order Caudata; family Salamandridae; genus Triturus; species Triturus cristatus. The sequence goes on along the minus strand of NC_140591.1, from coordinate 1,433,085,665 downwards.
AATGGACTCCGAAGGCTGTAGGGGTGTCTTGCTCATGCAGAGGCCCCCTCACACATAGAACTGAGCACCCTGCCTTCAGGATTGAAAAGGCCTGCTTTAGGGGTGACTTATAGGTTTTAAGTGCAGTGACCTTAAATATAGGAAAACCTATATCTTTCGTAAGTGGTGCTAGCACCAGCTTACACAGCCTACAATGGCAGGCCTGTAGTTACAGTTTGAGTGGTCCCTCATGGGTGGTATAATACATGCTTCCGCCCATTGGTGACCCCTGGTGTACCTATGCCCATGGTACCTTAGTACCAAATACTAGGGACTGATAAGGGTATACCAGTGTCCAATCTGGGATGTACCGAAGTACCATACCAATTTAGGGGAGAAAGCACAGAGACTGGTGTCCTGGTTAGCAGAATCCCAGTCAGACTAGTCAGAAACCATCACAGCCAGGCAAAAAGTGGGGGTAACCATACAGAAGGATCCTACCTCAATACAGTGTGTGATGTGAAAAACAATGTTGCTGACTTCTTAAGTCGAACCTATCTAAGGAGTGCCAAGGAATAAGTGAGATGAGTTTTATGTTGCAGGGTTATGGGAGAAAGAAATCCATTGTGTCAGCCAGGCTGAAAGGAAAAACAGACTTCTGTAAGACAAAAATTGATTGTGAATAAATATATCGGGGGGTAGATGGCATATGAAGAACTGTATGGACAATGGATTGACTACTTACTGGGAGTTTAAGGGCAAATAGTTTGTTGTTGGGGGTGGTCATGGGATTCCCATGGAGTGTTTGAGAAAGAGGAGATGTAAAGAGGACCCCGCCCCAGCACCCTATGAGGGCTATGACCCAATACCCGTAACCTCCCCTCACTTACCTCTTTTACCCCAGCACGACCGTGACGACCAACTCCGACAGCCCCTACCCTGGAAGAAGGCAACCGCAAGGGTTAATTCGGCAGTCCTGGATCCAATGTCATCAGAAGGGGGCAGACTGAACAGTACCTCAGACCAACCAGGTGACAGAGAGGAGAACAAGAAGAATGTCACAGGATCTGAGGGCCGGACCCAGAAGGAAAACCCGGAAGACACAGAAGAACACGACGGGACAGGGGGAAAACGCCAAGGAGAGGAAGCCCCTTTCACTGCGACGGACCCAGAGCCCAGCTGGAGCGGGGAAAGGTGTGCCGAAGAGGCGACGCCTTCGTCGAGAGTCGAGACAGGGGACAAAGCTCCAGAGGTCTGGACTGAAGAGTGGTAGTCACCCTTGGAGGAATGAAGACGCCACCGCAACTCAGTAGAGTTGTGTGAGAAGTTGGCCTGGCATATGTCATGTCATGTCAATGGGAATTTGTAGAGCGCACGTACACCGGGGACGTTTCATGACGCTAGTTTGGCAGGAGTCCGGGTCAGAGGAAAAGTTAGAAAGCCTGTCGGAAAAGCCAGGTCTTTAAAAGACTTCTGAAGGCAAGGAGAGTAGTGGAGAGACGGATTTCAGATGGGAGAGAGTTCCAAAACGGGGGGGTCAGGGTTGAGAACCTGACTCCGCCGGTGTGTTTGAGTCTGAAAGAGGGGGTCAAGAGAAGATTTTTGCGAGCTGAGCGAAGATGACAGGTGGGAGCATATTTTTTGATCATGTTATTGACAAATTTAGGGCTAGAACCATTGAGTGATTTAAAAATGAGACATCCGATTTTGAAGGCACACCGCTGTGCAACTGACAACCAATGAAGGTGCTTCAAAATGGGGGTAATATGGTGATGCCTGGGTGAATGAGTGATCAAACGCACTGCCTGATTTTGTATTAACTGTAACCGTTTAGAGAGATGGAGAGGGATGCCAAAGTACAGGGAATTGGCGTAGTCGACATGTGACATGACCATAGGAATGACTACTTGGATACGAGCGTCATGAGTGAGATATTTACAAATCTTCTTTATTTTCCGGAGTTGGAAGAAGCAGGTGGATACTACGGAGCTAATCTGGTGCATCAGAGTGAGGTCTTGACTAATAATCATCCCCAGGCTTTTAGCCGAGCTGGAGGGAACGGGAGGCTGACCTAGTTCTCCGGGCCAGAAGTGAGGTCCCCGTGGGTTTTTGGCAATACCACCACTTAGAATGAGTTCCGTTTTATCCGGATTAAGTTTCAGGTGGTTCTTGTTCATCCATTGGCTGATGAACAACATGGTGGGTTGAAAAGCATGGATCGACTCAGGGGTATTGCTAATGGGAAAGATGAGTTGGAAATCATCGGCGTAATTAAAAGTGCAAACTTTGCGCTCCTTCAGGGCTCGGACAAGTGGGTGAAGGTAGAGATTAAATAACAAAGGGGAGAGAGAGGAGCCCTGGGGGACTCCACAAGAGATTTGAACACTGGGGGCGGTAAACTGAGGTGTGCGGACTGCCTGAGATCGATTTTCCAAAAAGGAGTTGATCCAGCTTAGGACAGGGCCTGAGATTCCGGCTTCCCTGACACGGTCGACCAAGAGACGGTGGTCGACCGTGTCGAAAGCAGCGGAGAGGTCAAGCAGGACAAGGGCCTGCGGAGAGCCCTTATCAACCTCACTGCGGAGGGTGTCCAGAACAGTAAGAATAACCGCCTCTGTAGAGTGTGCCGGGCGGAAGCCAGCTTGGTGAGGATCAAGGAATTCAGATTTCTCCAAGAAGTCAGCGAGGTAGCTGGTGACATGGGCTTCCAGTAACTTGGCCAGGAAAGGGAGAAGGGAGATGGGCCGATAGTTGGTCAGGGCTGATGGATCGGAGCCTATCTTCTTTAAGAGAGGTACGACAATGGCCTCTTTAAAGGTTGCGGGGACGGTGCCTTGAAGTAAGGATTAATTTAAGAGATTTAGAGCAGGGCCTGGAAGTACAGTAAAGATTTCCTTCAGAATGCTAGGGGGGCAACAGTCAGTGGGTGAGCCAGATTTGATTTTTGAGAGGAGTTTAGAGAAGGTATGATCAGCTAGTAAGAGAAAGTGCTTAAAGGAGCTGGTGTTGGTGGTGTTCAGGGGAGTGAGAGACAAATTTTGATTTACCGGGATGCTGGACTTAATTTTCTTGATTTTATCAATAAAGAAGATATTTAATGCATTGCAAAAGGTTTGAGAAGGTGGGGGCCTACACAGTGTTCTTTCGGGGTTGGAGAGCTCGTCAACAATGCGAAAGATCTCCTTAGAGCGGTTGGTTGCAGACAAAATCTTTGTAGAGAAGTAGGCTGCTTTGGCCGCTGAAATGGATTTTTTGTAGGAGTTCCAAAATTTAAGGTAAGACTGTTTGTCTTCAGGTTTGTAATGGCTGCGCCATTTCATTTCTAATTGCCCAAGAGCTAGTTTTAAGGAGTTTTAATTCATTTGAGAACCATTTTTGAGCGTCATGTGGGCGGGGTGTGTGGGACTTCCTGAGGGGAGCAAACTTATCACTGGCATATGCTGGTCACTAGTTATAGTGGCCACCTTGCGCCAGTCCAATTCGACTCTTATGGTAGATAGGTTTAAGACATCCTTTTAAAGAAAGCTATCCTAGTGGTAGCTGTGGAGAGCAGCCTTCAGGCTAAGTCTCAGAGGAATGTAAAGCAGCTTGTTTTACCTTATAATCTCTTGAATTACCAAATGAAAGGACACCACACAGGTATATATATCAAATATATATGTATTTATATCTAGACACACTCTACTAATCTCTTTATGAGATTAGAAGCCAGGAACACATTCAAATATCAACGTTTCACAATAAGTTATGCACAAATATGGCTGGGGCCCTAGGGGCGTACCAGACCATATACTAAAAAAGAGGTTTAGGAAAGTCGACTTGCAGAATGACAAGGCCTAGGGCCTGTAGAATCGCTGGGGCTTCACTACTGCACTGAAAGCAGGTAAGTAACACACCCACGGGAGACGAATGCAGTGTGTGAAGTTTGATTTTTAAAGTTTTAGGGTACTTCGAGGAAGTCTACAAGTAAGCCACTTACAAGGTAAGTAATTCGAGGGCCAACACACACTAGGGCACCGGAGTGCACGAGTTACCTCACCCAGGGAAGCCGGGTGCATAGGTGTCTTTTGGTGTTGGATCACGTCGCTGTTTTCTATGGCGACCAAAGAAGGCTTGCTGCTTGCGAAGACTGAAGAAGTGTCCGGTGGAATCCAAGGCTGGATTCAAGATGCAGATGACCTGAAAATTGAAGGGACAGTGTTCACAGTCACTTGCAAGTGACCCGGGGCCAGGAAGATGGATGCCCACGGAAGTTGGGTGATTTCAGGTGATCAAGGGTGTTGTGACTCTTCCCTCACGAGGTCCAGGAGAGATCGACGATGACCAGAAGCTGGATTCGGAGTGTCCCATGACGTCTGCAGCTGACTGCGGTGTCGGCAACCGGATTGGAGCCAACAAGTCTTGGCACCAGCAAGTCTCGTGGAAAGTGAATTTAGTCAATGGTGCAGACCAGCAAGGTCTGAGGGACTCACCCAGCGAGGGTGAGTGAGGGCAGGCCTGGAGCAACCAGGGGAGCCCTTTGAGTCGATAAGAAAGTCTTCGGGGGACCCACAAGCCAATGGGCAAGGGATCGCGAAGACGCCTCTTGAGGAAATGCTTCACAGGAGCCCACGGTCACTCGGGACGGGGTAGGCCTCTGATTTTCACTGCAAAACCTGCTGGGGGCTTGGGCCACAAATGATCCAAAGCACAAGTTCATAGAACGTCGTGAAGGGGTTGCACTCGACAATAGTGCATGGAATTGCTGTTCCTCGTCACTCGTGGGGTCCACTCGCCTTAGCTCTGCTGGGGACACACAATGGCCGTTGAGAAGTCAGGAAATCCACTTCCTGGGCTGCAGGGACTTCGGAGTCCGGCGGGAGCGGGAAAGTTTGCGACCGTTGATTAGAGTTTCTGGTGCCTGCCAAGCAAGGAGTCACTCCTTGACTTTAAGGGAGATTCTTCTGTCTTCCAAAGGTAGTGGAACGTCGAAGGGCCAGGATTCTTCTTTGTAGAGCGTCGTCCAGGGTTATCTACTTTGCAATGGCAAGGTTTCCTATCTTATACTGAAGAAAGGGGAGGGACTAGCTCTAGGATCACTCCTCTGGGAGGGTCAGGGTAGGGGGTGGTTACACCCACTTCCCTTTGTCCAGTTTCGCACCAGAGCAGGGACAGGTAGCCCCTGAACCGGTTTGAGCTGGCATATGCACAGAGAAGCCTACTGCTCCCCCAGTGCAGGACTTCAAAGCACTCTAGAAGTGCACCCACCCAGCCCCAATACACTAAATCCTGTCTGGAAGGTAGTGACACCTCCCTGTGACAGGATGCCTATTGTTGGGCCTCTTCCACTGCGAGTTTCAGTCAGCATCAGGAGGGCAGCCCAGTGTCTGTGCTGGTGGCATCCATTTTGTGATGCCAGGGCTCTTTCAGATTTCTACAGTGTTACCACAGTAGGTACATGTCGTTCCCTCTAGAAGGGTGGGATCATACTCCCACACCAGTTACTGGTGTGGGGGTATGATTCCAAGTTGTTTGACACCAAACACGACATGTTTAATGCAGTCATTCCAAAGTTAGCATTTACCGGGAGGTTATAATGCACTTAAGAGTATATGGTTTAACCGCATACACAAACCGCCACAAGGAATAGACCCTGCCAGCTGCAGAGGGGCCCTGCTCAGGCAGAGGCACCCCCTCCCATTGTAAACCAAGCACCCTGCCCTCAGGATTGATAGGGCCGGCCATAGGGGTGGCCGATAGGTTTATATATGTGTGTGTATGGTGAGATATAGGAACCTATACCTCAGTGAGGAGTGCTAACACTACCTCACCCAGGCTGCAGTAGCAGGCCTGTGGTGTCAGATTGAGTATGCTTCCCAGGGGTGGCATAATACATGCTTCAGCCCCTGGTAGGCCTGTGAAGTACCTATACCCTAGGTACCTAAGGTACCATATACTAGGGGCTCATAAGGTACCACAGTATCCAATCACTAGTGCATCTAATATGCACACCAAGTCGTTTAAGGGAGAAAGCAGATAGGCTGGGGTCCTGGATAGCAGGATCCCAGCCAGACTAGTCAAAAACCATCAAAACACCAGGAAAAAAGTGGGGGCAACCATGTAGTCAGATTCCACCCTCCTACAAGTTGCGACTTACGCGGTACGTGGACCGGGGTGGGATTGAGAAAAGGACCATAGGGGTTCAGCGAGACAGAGTCTAAAGGGGTAGAAAATGGGTGTGGGGAAAGGCAAATTTTTCTTTTGTTTTCTTTTCTTTGATCACTTTGGTTTGGATTATTTTGTGTGTGTGCTCAAATAATCTGTGCTGCAACAGACTGCATCAGTGACAAGGTCTTGTAGAAGGACTATAATGCCTGGGCTACTAAGTAAGGCAGAAAGAGATATAGTCTCTGATAAGCCACACTTGTTTTAGTTTCTGTGCACATTACACCTCTATTCTAATCTCCCCAGAGGACCACCATAATTAAAATAGAGGGAAAAGAGAGCGCCTAGTCACCTTTGAGATACCCTCCTAACGGACATTCCCCTGTGTGGTATTAGTGCCTATCCTACACCCAAGCACCTCCTATAGTATTACTTACCGCTATCTTCCTGTCTTCTTCTCCGAGAAGTTTTTGGCTCACAGTTCTCAATTAATACATGCCAAATCTTTCTGAGGAGGAATTTAACCCACTTCTATTCTGTTCCTCAAGAAACATCAGGGCTGTAACAAATATCACTTTGGTATTTCAACTTTGGTCGTTTGTGGTATACAAGACACAGAGGCAAGCCCAGGTTTGCAGGCAGTACAAGTGTAATTAACTTATGCAGATTCCACCCTCTTGCTCTCAGGGAAGAGGCTACATCCTTCCAGATGGGCCTATTGTATGGGGAAAGCTTTTATCTACTTGCTGCTAGCCAAGTAATTAACTTGGCCCCACCGAAAAGTTCAAATCTTGAATCTAATTAGAGGCTGACTTAGAAAACTATAACCTAACTTATATTTTAGGAAGGAGTGCAGATATGTTTAAAGTAATGTTATATTTACACTCAGAGCATTACCTAGGGAAGTACATGTTGAACTTCTCTCTAGGCCCAGCCAATGCGAAGGTATACTTTAGTGTAGCCTTCGCCTACAGTATAAATGCATTTAAGCACTAGAGACTTTCATTGAAGCACTACAGAGGTACACTTTAGTCAAAAACAAATGGGAATATTTCATTTGGAAAGCCCACTCAAATTATAATGTAGAGGCTGCAAACAATGTATTAAAGGTCCCATCTGCAACGGGCTACCTGTGGCCAGATACAGACAGTTTTCTCACTCACTGAGTCCACACATGCATGTGTGCCCACAGGTGTACACAGGATCACGTGCAACCAGCCGAGAGCCTCTTATACCTGCTGTGCAGCAGCTGACCTTGGGCCAGATGTACGACCAGCCAATTAGCCATTCGCAAAGTGCATCGCATTTGCGGCTCGCTAATTGGGATGCACAATAGTGTCTGCGACACTGATTGCGATTCCCAATGGGGTCGCAAATTGCATGCCTCATGCATATTAATGAGGCTATCACAATTTGCGACCCCATTGGGAATGGCTGGTACTCCCAGGGATGGTGGCCTGTTGAGGTCAGCAAACCTCCATGTCTGGGAGTGCTTTTAAATAAAGCAGTTTTTTTTAAATGCAACCCGTTTTCCTTAAAGGAGAACGAGATGCATTTTAAAAATAAAAATGAAACTTTTCAGTTTAATTTTTTAAGGGCAGGGAGTGGTCCCTGGGACCACTGCCAGCCCTTAAAAAATATTTGCACATGCATTCACATTTATGTTTGCGAGTGCTTTACCACCCTTCTGAGAAGGGTGGTAAACTGCAAGTGTTTTGCGACCCCCAATTGGGGTCGCAAAACATTCTTACATAGTTTTAGGAGTCGCTATTAGAAAGGAACGCCCTTGGAACACCTTTTCCTAATAGCTAGTTGCTAATCCTATTTTGCAAGTCGCTAATCGTATTTTGCGAGTCACAAATTGATTTGCGACTCGCAAATTAGGATTAGTACAGGGGCCACTGGATTTTTGCAGGCACAAACGGGTCTAAAACTCATTTGCGCCTGCAAAAACCTTTGTACATCTGGCCCCGTATTTTAAAACTCAGTGGTTCCAAAAGAAACAAGCATTGGCATAGCCAATAGGTCTCGCCTTTGGGACCTTATAAGTGTTTAGCCATGCAACAGTTGCATAACTAAATACTTATAAGGTCCCAAAAGCGAGACCTATTGACTATGCAAAGCGACCCTGCGGCCTCGAAAGTAAAAGTGATCGGGATCACGATCAAACATCAAAGCGGCCGCTAAAGTGAAAGTAATCGCGGTAAAGCGCGGCGCCCGCGCACATGCACTGTAGCTCTAGGCTGGCCTGGTAGCACTTTTTGGAGCCCTCTCAAAAAGTCTCGCCAGACCAGCGCATGCGCTGGGTCAGGCGAGACCTAAAAGTCAAGGGGGGGGGGGCATAGGGTCAGATTCCATTCCTCACAGTGCCTTTGCTATGATTGCTTTCTCAGTGCGGACACTACTTGAACCAAAACATTTAACCTACAGCCCTAAAGCCTTTAACTCAGATGTAAGTAGTGTCTAGTTTCAGTGTTAGTTTTTAATTGCTCTAGGTGCTGAGCCCTGACAGGAGCCCAGAATAACTGATTTGTTCACAATTTTATAACGTGGTCTTTATCATACCAATCTGAGATGATCTTAAACATATCTTGCCTGTGAAGTCCAGGCTCCCCTGCAGGGGTCTGTAAATAATTTGGTAGATAGTCCCCAATCCTGACACTTGTGCTCCAGCGGAAAAGGCAAATTTACATATTCTCCCTATGTCACAGACTCGTCATCACACTAACTCATCCATACACTCATTCATTGGTGGGTCCATAACACCAACACACACTCGTCTTACACGAATCTGTACACAGGAGAAAAAGCGCTGGACATGTGGGTACCTTTTTACCTATCAGGATTAAAATTTCTTTACATTATACACATTATATACATCTGCACCTATAGAATCCTGAACTTAACATCAAGGCACACCACCACTTGGTTGACGGACAAATTAGTTGGACTGGTTGATGGTGATTTAGAACCAGCTAAAACACAATTAAAGCCTAGGAAACATTTGATTAATTTTCAGTTCCCAATTAAAGAATCACAAACTCATTTCTTATTAATCCAAATCCAAATTATCTAATATTAATTTGCTCTGCATTAGCATTTAGGCGCTACAGAATATAACATTATTCGGTTTATTTCAAGAAGAAATCAAATCTTTGGAACATAGGAATAGATTTAGAAATGCTTTTATATTTACCAAATATCAAACGTTGGCGACCCTCAGACCACACAGAGTATTATTCAAAGTCTCGGCTACAATCTCCAGGATAAACTTCTCCAACACACAGCAATAATCAAACCATCAGGTGAAATAACCTTTCCCAGAAATCAAAGAAACCCAAGGTAAACCATGGAAATCTTCATCAGCTCAAGATAGACCCAACGCCACGGAAGATCAGCCCAGTGAACCACCCCCCTTGGTCGGATGAGGGTCTTTATACCCTTTTCCCGCTTACTTCAGATCAATATGCAACAATTTAGGGGGAGAAACTGTTCGGATTGGTAGTTCACACCGTTCATCACTTGGCAACCTTCCATGCTCCTATCCTTGACAAGGAACACGATGGTACAGGGGCTGTGGTCACTTGGAGATCTCCAGAGCCATCCGATTCTGCGCAGTAGTCATCACGCTCACATGACGGCGGCAACACAGGAGCTCCATTTTAAGTACTGCGACCTAGCAGGCCGAATGCCAATTTAAGCAAAAACTGACATAACAGTAATTAGAATGTAGAAATGAAGATTCTAATGTTTAATCCCACTCTAAACCCAATGTATATTAGTATTTTCCTAGCTTGTAGCAACATTTAAGGCAATAATACTCACCATTCTGCATTGCTGAAAGCACAAACCATCACAAAAGCAACATGAATCATGCAATTCTCTATTTCACCACAATCTAAAGTTAGTTTGTGTACCACAGTTAATTAATGAGTTGTTCTGCCATGCAATTTAGTCCCACTTGTATCTTGTGTTTATCAAGGTGTAAGGGTTGGTTAATGATATCTCACTTCAAACTAATTAGCACGAGTTAATTCTTATAATGATTACCTAATTAGTTTCATGCAAAATAGAGGAGGTATACAAAATGTTGTTTTACCTGCTCCATCAATCTCCCCTGATTTTTAACATCACCACTAATCACTAAAATTTTCACATTTTTTCAACGGAAATGGTTACTTAGTTCCCTTGCATTTGTTAGGTTACATCATAGTGTTTCCCATATCATTCTCTCTTGTTTTCTTGTACATGTTTTCTTTCAACTCTTCTAATTCTATAGCTTCTATCTCTCTTTGTCTTATTTCCGTCTATTTTTTTTTCTTAATTTCTCTTTTTATCTTGTTTTGTAATTTTCTTCTTTTTATGCACACACATCCTAGTCTCAATATTAACACTATTATAATCACAAAGGTCACAGGTATCAGTATTTTACCCACAAAAGAACTACCTAATTTTGTTAATACATTCTTAATAGTAGGAAAACGTCAACCAAGTTTCTCCCAAACACTTTCAACCTCCAGTGGAACAATTTCTTCATGCAAGTCAGTTATATTCTTAATGTATTTCTTTAAGTTTTGACTTTCGTCAGGAATGTAAGTACAACAATGTTGAACTTTCAGCATTCCACAGACTCCTCCCTCTTTGGCCAATATAATGTCAAGGGCAAGTCGATTTTGCATAATCATAGCTCTCATGGCAACCATTTCGGTATTCACCATTAGGAACCCTCCAGCTGTGCTGGATGATAAACGATCCACAACTGTAGACAGTTTTCTAATTTTATGGGCATTCAGAGATATTCCAACTGCTGGTATCAGTGCTCCAAAAATATCCCCTATAATTTCTGACCAACTCTCCCTCCTTCTACGTGTTAGTTGTCTACCTATTTCGTGCAAACCGTCCTCTCCCCTTCCCACATGAAATATTTTCGGGTCGACCAGGCCTAGGTAGCATGCTCTATACCAGTGGTCCGGTGACCTATAATAAGCTCTGATCCCACAGATGTAATATATTCCAGGGAATACCGGATCATTTCCTCCTTTAAATCCCCATCCTCCCATGATTTTATATAAGTCATGGCTTTCACTTGCACCTAAAAAATAATTATCATAAACAGTATTATCACTACTGATGCACAATTTCCCTTTCTGGGGCCAATCTAAAGCCATTGCGGGATTTGTTTCTCCCTTTAAATGATTTTCCTTTCTAACATCCCAAAATGTTGTTTCCATCGTTTCCCCAGACACTTTTCTTTGCATCTTAACTCTCCTCTCCTCTACCATGTTCAGGAAGGTTTTCTCTTCTTTTCTCAAACTACAAGTAAGATTATTCTTAAACACTTCTTCTAAAGTCAACTCCCTTGTTTCCAAGAAAAATTCACCTAAGATTCTACCAGGAATCACCTTGTTTAGTTCAGGAACTACAGGTATCTGTGAGAAAACATTATCTACATCAGTGTAATAGTATTCTAATTTCCCTGTTTTATAAAACAAACTAGCTAAAACACTACAAGTTATCCCATATGTCAAAGGAAGATGATGATAAGTGACACCTTCTGACACAGATGCAGGTAACTGCATGCAGACGTAACAGTCCCTAACCCCCATAGTCTTTACATACTCGTATAATAACTTTGAAAAAACATTATTAGAAAAATCATTTATGGACCTATACTAGTAATGTCGATGGGTTCACATTAGTGCACCTTACAAGACTCACATTTGTAGCACCCAAAATGACCTTTTCATATTTGGTTAGACGACTATGCGTCATGAACTGAGTCTTGCTCCTTGTCAAAAGGATTGCCACATCATGGGGCACAAACACTCTCACAGTATATCCCATCACAATTCCTTCACTCTGTTCCAAACTTTTACACGTGGCTACCACAGCTTTCAAACAACCAGGTAAAGCTACAGCTACGGGATCTAATACAGCCGAAAAATAGGTAATCGGTCGTCTCAATCTTCCATGCCTTTGTACCAACACAGAAAGTGCACATCCATCTCTCTCACTTCAATAAAGCTCAAATTCTTTTTCGTAATCAGGCATTCCAAGAGCTGGTGCTTCACACAAGCTGTCTCTCAATTGTCTAAAAGCCTTCATCTCTTCTTTATTCAGCTCAAGGGGATCTTTTACATCACTTTTTGTTAAGTGTACCAATGGTTTTACAATCAGCGAAAAGTTGCTGATCCACTGGCGACAATATCCTACCATCCCAAGAAACATTCTGACTTCTCTTTGTGTCATTGGTGCTCTCATTCCTTTTAATATTCTAATCCTGTCCACAGTCACCTTTCTCAGACCCTTTTCGATCTTATGACCTAAGTATTGTACTTCTTTCTGACAAAACTGTAATTTCGATGGGGATACTTTGAGTCCTCCATCAGCCAAATGATTTAACAGTGCAACTGTGTCCACCACATATGCCTCTCGTGTCTTCGATGCCACCAATAGGTCATCGATGTACTGCACGAGCACTGAACTTTCAGGCATTTTTAAATCTTCCAGGGATTTCTTTATAATCTGATTAAATATTGATGGACTTTCTGTATACCCTTGAGGGATACGGCACCATGCCAAAATACGCTCACCGAACCGGAACACACAAATTTGTTAGCTATCAGGGTGCAATGGGATAGAAAAGAAAGCATGACACAAGTCAATGACTGTGTGCCATTCTGCATCATGGGGAATCTGATATAGGATTACCGAAGGGTTCGGTACAATGGGACAGCATGGAACAACGTTTTTATTCACTTTTCTCAAATCCTGTACTATCCTAAAAATCCCATTCGGTTTTTTCAAACTCATGATCGGAGAATTACATGGACTACTCATTATCTCTCTCAGAATTCCTTGTTCAATCATTCTGTCAATTACAGTCGTTACTCCTGCAAATATTTCTGGTGTCAGTTTATACTGAGGAATATTCGGGTAATGTACTCCTTCTTTTACAATCATTTTCACAGGATCTACTCTTTTCATCAATCCAATATCCTCTCCTGTGAAATCCCATATTTCGGGTTTTACGGTTTTCTTCAACTCTTGAGGCAATCCTTCCGGATCAAATACAATGAATGCCTCAGTGATTTCAGGTTCTAAGTTTCCCAGTGTCATTCTATACAGTACGTCTTCATCAGGAGTTTTTCAAAAGCTGTGCCATCAGGGGTACAGAAAATAGTGCAATTCATTTTGCACCACAAATCTCTGTCCAACAGATTTACGGGGCTAGTGTCACACACGACAAATCGATGCATGTCGGTGAATTTCCCTATTTTAACCTTAAAGGGATAGTTAAGATAAGTTTTTATCTGTTTGTTTGAGACTCCAACTACTTGGATTGTTTCACCAGAGAGAGGAAGATTTTTAACGTCAGCTGATCTAACAGTTGAACGAGTAGCACCAGTATCTACTAGGAAAGTAATGTTCTCTTCATTCACCTTTCCATCCACAAAGGGTCCTGTCTGGTCTACCTCTAGAGTTGCCCCAAGTACGCACTCCTCTTCCTCTCCTAGGCACCGTCAATAACTCTCTTCTGACTCACTCTCATCAGGTTGCAGCCAATACTGCGAAACAGCACTAGCGCGCGGTAGCTTTGTTACCTTTTCCTCGGTGTAGAATCCTGTCTCATTACTGTATCTCTGAGGATTTACGTGCTGTGGAAAAGGTGGCTTTGGCACCTGACACTGTTAGGTAACAACCTGCTGCTGTCACGGCGGTTGGCAACTCACCTCATTCTGCACCTGTGGATTCAAATATGAATTATTACCATTATCTCTTGGTGGCAAATTAAACTCTAATTTCCAATGCCCTAATTTTCCGCAATTATGACATGGCCACTTCTTCTTAGCTTCCTCTATGCTGACCTGTCCTTTTCCAATATTAGGCTTTTGTTTTGCCTGACCCATACCATTAGCTTGCTCGATCAACTGGGATTCTTGTCGCTCAGCTACCTTAACCTGTGCCCACATTGCTTTTTCTTTCAGTTTACGTTGTTTGGCTTCGATTTCATCACTAAAATATTTTGCATGTCGTAACACCTCATCTACCTTTTTATTCTGCCAATCTACTGTATGTTGTTTGATTATTTCACTAACTTTGGGCTTTAAACCATAAACAAATCTGTACACAAAATGACTCAGATCCTTTTCGCTTAATTCCTCATCTCCACTATATTGCTTAAAGGCTAACAATAACCTCTCATAACATGCATGTACAGATTCTTTAGCCTCTTGGTGAGTTCTGTCAATTGCTACCCAGTCAGTTTCTTTTGGAGGTACTTTATTTTTCAAAAAGGTAATTACCTGATCATATTTTTTCATTACCTCCGGATCAGGGGCTCCCGTCTTATGATCCCTAAGATATTCTTGCGTTGGCCAATCTATTGTAATCTTACATTCTGCCCATAAATCTGCAGGTACAATTATATCAAAAAGATCGTTCAGATCTATCCACAACACCTTTGAAAGTTTGACAAACCTTTCTACCTGTCAGTACCATTTAACTGGTTTTTCTCTTAACCTGGGTAAATCATTGGTAAACGTCAAAATATCCTGTCTAGTCCAAGGGACATGCACATAACCTCCTCCTGGGATTTCTCTCATGGGACATTCTACTACCACTGGCTCTTTTTCTCTCACCGGGAATTCTGAGAAAGCCTTATCTGTAGTTCCCTCTCTTTTCCGAAACCATCTACTTTTCCACCGATCCACATCTCCCCATTTCCTTAGCAAGGCGATCAGCTCTTTAATTTGGGTCAACTTTCCTGCAGTATTCAAGTTTTCAATATCCTTTTCGGAAAAATCTACCCTATATGGTTTTTGTAATGACCTTATTTTCTCAAAATCAATTCCCATTTCACTCGCTGTCTCTTCTAATTTTCATGTAAAGTCCTCGCTCTCCAAGTTATACTTTTGCAGAGGAACATTAGCTCCTCATCCTGATATGCTTTTAATTTTACAGTTGGAATGGTTCATACGATTAATTCTTCTAATGTTACCTTTAATTTTGCAACATCTAAAGGTTGTGGTTCTGTATCTTTTCTTCTTTTAGCTTCTTAACCAATCACTTAATTCTTCAGATGTGGGTCCTACAGGGGTTTTCTAAATTCTTATTTTATCCGTTATTCTCTCTGGGGTTTCAGTTGCAGATTCTGTTGTCATAAGTGTCTTACTCGCTGGACTTTGATTTACAGTCAAATTTTTAGGAGTACTTAAACCTGATGTTCCTGCCATATTTTTCCATTCATTCCCTCCGGAACCGCTTCTTCCTGTCTCTTTTTGCCTACTACAATTATAAGGAACTGTTAAACAATGCTCACTATCTTTCTGTTTATCAAAGACAGGCATCACCGACCCTATAGTTACAGGTACGGTCACCGCTTCCATATTCTTAGTTAACTCTCTAATTTTCTCAGTTAATTCCAGTGTAGTTCTAGCTAACTCGGCTGAATTTTCATTTCCAGTTCGAACGGGTTGTGGCATTTCAGAATCTTTAAATGGATTAATTTTTCCCATTAAGCGTTTGCTCAAAATATTTATTCGTCACAGTTTCGTTTACCGGCGCACTCGGCGTCAGTAACGTAGAATTCGGTTGATATGGGGGTGGATTTTTATAGAACATGTCCTCCAGCACTTCATCTTCTGATTCACTCACTCCATATCTATAACCTTCTGACCCTGTGTTATTTCTCTTTTCTGTACATTTCCTGCCACTCGTCTCTTCAGCATTTCTCAGAGGAAACATACCATCAGTCATATTCGCATTCCGCCATCTTCTCATTCTGTCATCATGACTTTCTTGACCACAATGTCTACCAAACATGTATTTATACCTTCTTCCACTCCGATGCCTTTCCCTTTCATACATCTCTTCTTCCCATTCAGTCAAAGCCTCGAACTGGGTAGGTCTGGGTTTCGGTTCTAACCTCATCATTCTTTATCTTAAATTTCGTAATACAGTCAAACTAAACGAACCATTTTCAGGAAACGCTAGTACTCCATCCTCTTTTGTATACCTTGCCCAATTCTCCAGCCATATACATGTATGATTTTTTTTTTTTTTTTTTGTAAAACCGTTTTTATTGCAGAACAATAATAGCAGCAGCATACATTATTACTTTGCCTGCAGCGCTGGCCATTCAGACAGCCGTACACAGCTCATGAGCCCACATCCCGGAGGCCGGGCAGCGATGGTCAGGGATCATCAGACTGAACTGTAGTGCGAGCTTTACGTTTGCTGCTAACAAGGTAGGGTAACTACGTTCCGCTTTAGAGTTTTCCCCCCCTCCCTGTCCCTCGCCCCCAACACTGCCCCTCCCCCATCCCATTCCCCGTTCCCCTCCCTCCCCACCTCCCGTGCTCACTCCCGCAACTGCGACTTATCCCGGCTCTTTACTTGTAGACTGGGCGCCGTTCAGAAGTACAGAGCTATTCACTGTGTTTGTGTGGCTGGATTGCTCCGGGGGGCCCCTTCGGGCTCGGACGGCGTCTCGTCCTCCTCCAGCATACTATTTCGCAGGGCTTGCACCAGTCCCTCCCATGCCGCGGCCGCCTCTAGCGCCCTGTCATCAGCCTTACGGGTTGCCAATTGGTATCGAAGCGTGCTTTCGCTCGCCGCCCATTTCTGTAGCTCCTTGGCCCACCTCCCGTGCGTGGGGCCCGCTTTTGACTTCCAGAGTCTCGTCACCTCCCGTTTAGCTAACAGGAGGCCCATGTCAATAAATCTGCTTGTATTTTTGTTCTTGGGTGTGTGAGGAAACCAGTGTAGGACACAAACCGCCTTAGTGTATTGTAAGTCTCTGTCCGTCACCTCGGTCAGCGTTTCCCCAACTGCCCTCCAGTAGTCCTGTAGGTGAGGGCAGTCCCACAGCATATGCCCCAGCTCCGCTCCCACCATTCCACATCGTGGGCACGCCGCGTCTGCCACCCCAAAGTACTTCCCAAGGTTACTGGGTGTAAGGTAGGCCCTGTGGAGAATATAGAAGTGTATCAGCTGGAAGCGCGCATTCCTGGTACTTTTCCGAGCGCGCCGCACCAGTCCCGCCCATGTAGCGTCAGGGATCTCAGTCTGCACTTCCAGCTCCCATTTCTCCTTCAGTGCCGTGAGCGGCCGCAGAGTCTCGCGCAACATTCTGGAGTACAGACAAGTCACCGCCTTATAAGTACCAGCAGACATCATGGTGTATTGGCAGGCCGCGGATGTGGCGGGTTCCAGGAGCCCCGCTCCCCAATGCGCCTGCATCGCACTTGTCACTGCCGCATGCAGCAGGTAATCTCCCCGCGGGAGGTCGAAGCGCTCCTGCAGCACTCGGTAAGGGATCAGCGCTCCCTCTTCGTATAAGTCACCCAGCATTTGGAGGCCCGCCTCTTCCCACATCTGCAGTCCCGACCAGTCTCCGCCGTGCGGGAGCGCCGTCACCATTCTCAATGGGATCTCCGGCGCATACGGACGCCGCACCCCGGCTCGTCGTTGCGATCGGTTCCAGCATTGCCGGAACGTCCGCTCCTCCAGAGAGAGGTCCCCGATAACCAGCCGCTGTTGCAGCGTAATATACGCCAGTACATGGCGAGGGGTGCCCTCCTCCCTGTCCTGCTCTGGCCCCCGGTATACTCGTGCCACCTCCTGCGTGAAAATCTGCAACTGCGCTGCTAGGTAATAAAGTTCGAAGTCAGGCACCGCCAGGCCTCCATCGTCCTTTGGCCGGGTCAAGGTCGCCAGCGCCACCCTGCGCCGCCCCGTGCCCCACAAGAAAGAGACCACCAGCGAACGCAACTGTCGGAAAACAGAGCACGGAATCAACACTGGGAGCGTGCGAAAATAATACAGAAGCCGCAGTAGTGCAATCATTTTTAGCAGCGAGATACGCCCCGCTACCGAGAGCGGGAGGGTGGACCAGAAGGACATGTTGCCCCTCAGTGCTCTGATACACCGCCCCACATTGCCATCCAGCATATCCGCTGCAGAGTGGTATATGTGTACTCCGAGGTATTGCAGGCAGTCAGGCTCCCATTTAAGCAGTGGCCGGTGCACCGGGCGTGGCTCGCCGCGTCGCAACGGGTATAAGCAGGTTTTGGACCAGTTCACCCGCAGTCCAGAGAGCCCGCCAAATCGCGCAAGGAGTCGCTCCGCTCCGTCCAGTGCCTCCGCTGCGTTCTCCAGGAACAGGAGCAGATCATCTGCATACAAGGAGATGAGTTGCGGGGCCCCTCTATAATCCAATCCCCTGTAGTAGCGGCCTGTCCTGGCCTCCTCTGCGAGGGGCTCCACTGCTAGTGCGAACAATAGTGGGGAGAGCGAGCATCCCTGCCTGGTGCCTCGGCCCACGCGGAACTGGCGCGACACTAGGGGTCCCACCCGCACCCTTGCCACCGCCGAGGCGTATAGGACCTTCGTCCACCCGATGTATCCTTCGCCAAGGCCGAATCGCCGCATGGCTTTGTATAAATATCCCCACTCTAGGCTATCGAAGGCCTTCTCAATGTCTACAGATAAGACGAGCGGCGTTCGAGCGTTCTCCTGCGGCTCTCCCATCAGGCGAATAAGGCGTCGGATGTTAGCCGTGGTGCTTCGCGCGGGGATGAACCCCGACTGGTCCCTGTGTATCAGTCTCGGCATGTGCCGCAACAACCTAGCCGCCAGTATGGTGCTCAGTATTTTATAGTCCGTCGTCAACATCGACAATGGCCTATAAGAAGCGGGGTCTTGTCCTTCCCTCCCCGGCTTCAGAAGTGGGATCATCAGGGCCTCACACATGGATCGGGGCAGCCTACCTCTCGATTTGGCCTCCTTATAGACCTCCTGAAGCCGCGGGGCTAGCTTGTCCAAGTACCTATCATAAAATTCTATTGGCAGGCCGTCCAGGCCCGGGGTCTTGTTGCGGGCCATCCGAGATACTGCCCCTCTGATCTCCCCGAGGTCAATATCACCGCCTAGGGCCTCAGCGTCTTCCCGGTCAAGGCTCGCGAGTTGTAATCCTTCTAGGAAATCGTCGATGTCCCCCTCCCGTCCCTCCGGCGCGCTTGTGTAGAGTGTCTCGTAGTACGAGCCAAACCTCTCCACGATATCCATCTGGGCCGTGACCACTCCGCCACCCTCCCTGTCTAAGGCCACGATCGGTTGACCACGTTTGTTGGGGTTGGCCAACCAAGCCAGCAGCGTTCCCGCCTTATCCCCCTCCGCGTGCGCCCTCACCACGTAGTTCTTATGGTCGAAGCTGCGGAGCCTCTCCACCTCTACTGCCACCGCCTCCCTCGCCTCATTCACCGCTTCTTGGAGCTCGGGATGGCCAGGCTGCGCCAACTCCGCCACCCTCAATGTCCCTTCCGCCTTATCTAAGTCCTCCAACAGAGTCCGTCTCACCCCGGCGTATTTCCCTATGCAATGCCCTCTAACCGCGACTTTGAAAGCGTCCCACTCCGTTGCTCTGAGCGCCGTGGACCCAGTGTTCTCATTAAAGTAGTGGGTAATCCTGTCATCCAGTGCCGCCCGGTAAGGCGGGTCGTCTAGTGTTTCAGGCCTTAGCTGCCAAGTCGGGACCCGCGAGATCTCGGTCATCCAGTCTAGCATCAGTAGCAAGGGGTTATGGTCGGAGAGTGTACGGTTTAAATATTCTGCGTGTGCAACGGATGGTAGCACAGTTGGGGATCCCAGAAAGGTGTTCAGCCTAACATGAAGGTCATGCAGTGATGAATAATAGGAGTAGTCCCTCAGTGTCGGGTGCCGCGCTCTCCAGGCATCCTCCAGGCCCCACCTCCCCTGCCATTCAAGCCTGCGCTTCGCTAGCCGGTGCACCGGGGATGTCTCTAGGGGCGGGTGGGATCTGTCTAGTACGGGGTCCGCTATGGAGTTAAAGTCTCCCCCCAGTAGGAGAGGACCCGTTAGGTAGCTGGCCAGCACTCCGGAGAGCCTCGCTAAGTATGGTCCCTGGTCCACGTTAGGTACATACACGCTGCATAGCACTATGTCTCGGCCCCTAAGTGTGCCCTCAACCGCCACATATCTGCCCTCGGGGTCTATCGTGTGCCTGGTGACCTGGAAGGGGGTCCCCGCTCGAATCCAAATCAGAGTGCCCCTCGCGAACGCTGAGTACGTGGTATTAAATAACTGTCCTCGCCACCTACGCTGCAGCGCCACGCCCTCTTGCTTTGTTAAGTGCGTCTCCTGCAAGAACGCTATCTGAACCCCCCTGCGCAGCAAGTAAGCGTGTATCTTATGTCGTCGTGCCATTGTGTGCAGCCCCCGTACATTCCATGTCACACATTTCACCATCCCAGTGTTAGCCATAGTCCCATGTCCAGAGCCAGGGCGCCATGCCCCTCCAAGTCCAGTCGCAGTCCGTAGCACTATCCCTCCCTCCCCTAAGAAATCCCCGTGCCCCCCCAACAACTCCCCCGCCTCGAGTCCCCCCAACTACTCTCGGCCCCACCCCCCCCAGAACAGGACCTAACTTCGAAAAAGCAGCTCCCATCCAAACTGTAAGGAAGAGCAACCTCGCTCGACCTCCCACCGAAGCCACAGTCGACACTGCGGCGGCCTTAAGGGCCTCTAGGGTGCAACCCGGCACCAAGGGCGGCAGTCACAATCCCGTCCCCCCGCCCCCAATCCCCCCAGTGTCACTCACGAGAATCCAGACATTGCGGCAGCCAGATTCCTCCTCAGGGGCAGCCGGACCTTCCGACCCCTTCACCCTAGTCATGCGGGAGGGTCTCTCCTTCATCCTTCAATTATTTCACCCGAGGTCTGCGGAGTCACCACCGGGCCCTTGGCCCCAGTGAGTTCAGATTGGTCCGAGTCCGAGCTGGTGACACGGCTTTCCGAGCCCGACCCTCGGGTCGACTGGGTCGCCGCCGTGCCCGACAAGGCCACCACTGCCTGCAGGGCCGCCTTCCTCTCTTCCTCAGTTTGCGAGATCGTGGGCCGTCCGTCTCTTCGCTTCCTCTGCCGGAGCCTCCGCGATTTCCGCACGGGTTGGAATCGTTGCTCCTCCGCCTCCCGGGGTGCCGCACCGTTCGTTCTCGCCTTGTACTCTTCCCACCACGCCCAGGCGTCTTCCGCTGTGGGGAAAAACAGCAACTTATTGTTGGCCACCACTCGCAGTTTTGCCGGGAAGAGGAGCGAGTACTGGATCCCCGCAGCGCGCAGCTCGCGCGGCAAAAAGGAGGCGCGCAGCTTCTGAGTTTCGAAGGTATAGTCCGGGAACAGTGTAACGTTGCTGTCAGCCACTCGGAATGGTCCCACATCTCGTGCCCGCTGCAGTAGCCAGTCCCTGTCTTTATAATGCAGCAACTTTATCACTACTGGGCGCGGTGGTTGGCCTGGTCTGGGGGGTCTGGCCGGCACCCGGTGCGCCCGCTCCAGCGTGAAGAAGGACGAGAGTCCGTCCGGAGCCACCTCCGTTCGCAGCCAGGCGTCCAGGTACTGCACCATGTCGTCCCCTTCCGTTTTCTCCGGCAAGCCTACCAGGCGGACGTTGTTACGCCTGCTGCGGTTTTCTGCATCCTCCGCCCGCCGCTCTAGGACTTGTATGCGGTCCATCGCCTGTACCAGCCTCCCCTCCACAGATTTGTGCGCCGGAGCCAGCTCCTGCAGCGTATCTTCCACGGCCACGACCCTGTCCCTCAGCTTGCCGTGGTCGGCTCGCAGGAGTCCCAGGCCAGATGCCACTTGTGCAATGTCCTGTTGCAAGGCGTCTTTTGTGGCCGCTATGGCCTCCAGGATGCAATCGCGCATCTGCTGTAGATCCGCAGGGCTCTGGGTGGCTCCATCTCTCGACTCCGATTCTGGTGCCGCGTCACCGCCTTTAACCCTTGGCTTTCCCATGGCGCAGGGTCTTCTGCCAGCCGCGTTGCTCTCCCAGTGGGGTGCCTTCTCCAGGTGGGTCTCCCTCTATGCGTGCCAGAGGGGGGCCTCACGGGCGCTCACCGCCTACCTGCAGGCCCGTTCCGGTTCCAGGGGGGCCGCCGCTGCGCCCTCCAGCCACCAGCGCTCCCGGGCAGGGCACCACCCAAGCGCGTGGGCCAGCGTGGCGCAGCCCCGCTTTCCCCCTCAGAGACCGCGTTCCGGTAAACGTCTCTTCCCTCACTCCGCTGGGCGCGGTGCTCCACCTCTAGGGCGCTCGGCGCCACGCGGCCGACCTCCTCCGCAGTTGCCGGGGGCCCCGCCACTCACAGGAGACGCAATCCGGCACCCCCTCCTCGTCCCCGTCTTCAGCCGCGTTCGCGCCGGTCCAGGGGCCGCAGCAGCGCCAGCGCCCTCCAGGGCGCGTCTCCTCTCGAGCTGCCAGCTAGTAGCGTCCTCCTCCGGGCCTCAGGGTCCCCTCGGCGCGAGGGAGCTCAGCGTTGGAGACCCCCCGGTCGCTCACCTTCGGCACGCCTTCCTAGGCTCCGGCCGCCTCCTCAGCCACTCGATCGCCGACCCCCTCTCGCCAGCTCCACCGGCGTCTCCGCCTCTCAATCGACTAGGCCAGCAATCCTTTTCCGGGGCCACAGGCGGAGCATGCCAATCTTCGCGCTCACTTGGGGGCAGCCTCCGCGTCCTCAATTCGCCGCACCAGGAGGTCGCGGCTCTCGGAGCGGTCGCCGGGGCGATCCCCGCCCCTCTCCCCAAGACTGCCGATCTGCCGCCCGCTCAGCGCTCGCCAGCGGGGCCCAGGGTCGCAGTGCCCAAGCTGCCTCCCGCAGTCCAGGCAGCCCGGGTGGGTCCTCCTCACGCCGCCTCCGGCCTTACCGGGTCCCCGCAACCTCGGCCGCCGCTAACTGCTCGGGGCCGGAGTCGCGGCCGCCATTTTGGGCTCCGTCGCTCGTCCGGCCGGCGCTCGCCCGCTCCGGTCAATTGCCTCCGGATGAGCACCAGCTGGTGTCCCGCGGGTCCCTGCTACCCGCTGCGCACCCAGCGCTGCCACAGGGGCTCAGTGTTCGCTGGATTCCTTACTCTTTTCAGGATGTTGACGGGGATCGGGAGCGGAGCTCAGAGCTCACGCCGCCATTCCCTTCGGCATCCAAGCCACGCCCTATATACATGTATGATAACCATATTTCGCTACCATAAAAGATGCAAGCAATTTCGGGGGAGGAAGTATCTGTCCTTCCCTAGACACATCCCTCGGCTTATCCTTCTTAAATAGGTTTTTAATTTTCTCAAACCATGATTTTTTCTCTTTCTCAGGTGGATCGTAGTACATTATTTTTATTTTCAAAGTTCTTAACCACTAGGCTTTGCAAATTACTTCCTTTGCGGTTTCTCCGTGTTCTGTCCAATCCCAGCGCGACTCACACCAACGCACCAATCCGGGGCATCTATGTCACACCGGTAATTCTCCAATCCCAGCGTGACTCACACTAACGCACAAATCCTGGGCGTCTACATCACACCAGTAATTCTCCAATCCCAGCGCGACTCACACTAATGCGGCAATCAGTGAAAGCTTTGTCTCGCGTAGAGCTGGGGGTACGCACCGTACATACACGGGTGGGGGTACGACTCGTACGTACACGGGTGTCCATACACGGGTGGGGGTACGCACCGTGCGTACACGGGTGTCCATACACGGGTGGGGATACGCACCATACATACACGGGTGTACATACACGGGTGGGGGTACGCACCGTACGTACACGGGTGTACATACACGGGGGTTCGGCGCGTACTCACGGGGGCTGGGGGGGTACGGCACATACTCACGGGGGCTGGGGGGGGTACGGCGCATATGTGGGCACATGTCTCCATGGTTGCTATGGGAGTTCGGTGCGGACGGTGTTATTTCCATACGGTTGTAACATCGGACGCACGGGTTGGATCGTACTTGCGCGGTCGGACTTCACTTTTCACGTTTGTACGGTAAATCGTCCGAGGATGTGTCGGACACATTTTCCGACCCGAGGACGTGTGGGGAATTATTCCCAATGCGATTCGTATGGACTTTTTCCCATGCGAATCGTACTTGGCAGTTTGTACGGCACTTGTACGATTCGTACGGTAAAAAGACCGGATACGAGTCGTACGGGGAAATTTTTTACAGGATCGTAATCGGCACCCTGGTGTTGAAATTTGGAGGGCTCCGTGTTGGGCTTCATGTCACGGTTTATGGCTGTAGTCAGTTAAACAGTTGATTGTGTTGATTAAACATGCTCATTTGATTACTTTAGGTCACATTTGATCCAAAATAAAGACATATTTGCCAAGTTTTGAGCTACGGATAGAAATAGCCTAGTTTTGTATGCAGTTTTTGCACGTTTACATAGAACAGTGATCAATGTATCTGGTCGGGAAGCATACAAATGAGCTTTACTTCTAGGAAAGCAGGTCTGTGTGTTCTTATCCAGTAGCATTCCAGAGAACAAGTATATCCACTGGTGCCTCAAGCGTCTGCTTGGGGCAGGGCCTCTCCCAGCTTCTGTATTCCCCTCTGCTGCGTTACAGATCCAAGAAGAGTCCCACTGCTTGAGTGATTGTAAGTCACTGGCTGTTCCCTCCCAGTGGTCAATGTGTTCCTCTCCAGTTAGCTGTGCACACATTACATTAGTGTTAGTTTCCTAGCCCCAGAGTGTACATTTCCAGTGCAACACCTTTCGAACTGGAGGAAACATTTTTTGGCTGTATTTATTTGTAGGCCCCAGATTAGTTCTTAGCATGAGCACTGATACTTCCTGTCAGTGTGTGACAGTCAATTTTGCAAATCACTGTGTGGCTCCAACATGAAGTGATACTGCTGTAGCTCTATGGGAAGAGCTCATTTTCTCACACCAATGAGCCACGATGGGAAAAGAGAAGTAATTCCTGAGACTACACTCAAGTTCACGCCTCAGTGTTTCTGCGGCTGAGAGCCTAGTTCTGCAGGAGTGTGGGTATTTACCCCAGGATGCTGGTGATACTGGCAAATTGCAAGTGACTTGACAGGCCTGGACCTTCAGATTTCGATTCCAGCTGGGCCTATTGTATGGGGAAAGCTTTTATCTAGGTAATGGAAACAACATTAAAATACATCATAGACGGTGCTTGTTTTGACAGGACATTCCATTTTAAAGCAACAGGTTGCGACTGATTAACTTCTGTTTACTTTTTACAAGTGTTGCTGGTAATACAATGTAGGGAATAATATATGGGTGCAGAGGTAATAGCATGTTTTCTTTGGTCATAAATTATGAGAACCACTACCTGAAATGTGCCAGGTTAGCCGTGTTTTTTTTCTTCTCCCAGTGGAATCATGTAGCTCAGTAACTTTGTGCTCTGCCAGAATTTTCTGGAATTTGCAGAGAACTCACTAAAGGAGTCTGCACTGTCTTCCTTGGAATCCACATTTCCTTGGAAACCCTACCCCATATTCTTTGAGGCCTCGTTCATTACTGTCAATGCAAATGCCCATTCGGAAGTGAAGAGGAGACAGCGATTACTTTCTGCCATGGCTCCTGTGAGTCTCTCAGATTGGGCCTTTCAGCTAGTACTGTGTCTTCTGAAATGAAATGAAATTTGGATTTATAACGCGCACAAATACCCGGAGGTGTCTAGGTACGGCGGCCGTCGTTCTCACAGAATGTTTTTGTATTAACACCTTTCTCAATCAGATTGGGTTTATAGGCACTGCTTTCGAGGAAGCCCACAGCATTTTTTCTTGAACCTTTTCAATGATCCCTTTTGCTCTTGGTTTCTTGAGCTTCCTTTTTATTGTGACCCATTTCCGGGACGGTATTCTGCAGTTTCTCAGGTCAGTGGCCTGAATAGTTTCGCAAAAAACCACCTGTTGTCCTCCTTAGGTAGCTCTTGTCTCGTAACAAACAGTAATTCAGATTATCCTGCAACCTGGTCTTGCGGATGAAACATGCATTCGTGCCCGGCGAGTATAGAGATGCACAGGTAAGCAGAGTTAATGTGCACACTTTAGTAAAACATGTGATCTGCTCCTTGTCATGAGGTGGGCTGGAGTGGCTAGAAGCAGGATGCCATCACACCAACCGAGATGCACAGTCTTACGTTTGTCTTTAAGTTTGAAAATGCATTTCTGTTTGAGCTTTAAAGTGTCAAAATAAAGAATCAGCTCCATCGTTTAACAAGCATATGCAATGCGGGGGGGGGGGGGGGGGGGGGGGGGAGGCGTGGCCGACCGCCTAAGATGGCGGACGTGACCTGGTGAGGCTCTGGACCCTGGGGGGGAAACATCCTATAAAATCACCGTGCTGCAGATTCACAGTGGGGCCTGTGGGGTTCCGAAACTTCCCTGCTGCCTTCCGGCACCAGAATTTTTCCCCGTTCCGACGCGGCGGCTGGGGAGAGGTCATCGCGGATGCCAAAAACCGAGAGCGAGACGTGCGGCCTGATGGTGGAGCTCTGGGAGGGCTACGTAACGGACTGCGGCCCGCACCGTTGCTGCTCGGCTACGTTCGTGGAGGGCGGAACTGTGGCTGGAAACAGCTCCGGATTACTTACGTCTAGACCTCCGGAGGAGCACGAGCGGATTGAGGTGAGCTGAGCACCGACGCACCAACACAGCGCGGCGGGAGGCGCGAAGGCGGTGAATCGGGCTAGGTGCAGGCGGCCCTCTCCACCTTCTATTTACTCTCTGAGGCCTGCCAATATCTAGTGGGGCTACACGGCGGGGGAGCCGAGTATGGAGGCTGACCTGAATTGAAGATACAGCGTGTAGGAGACTTCTCGGCGGTGATGCCGGACTGGGAGATGAGAGCGGATTTCCCCCCCACACACACATTAAAGGGAGCGACTTACAGCACACCTGCAATTTACTGAGCTACACCGGAGCCGATCGGGTCACGATCGGAGGGTGTGGGGGGGACGATTGCTGAGGCGGATCGGGACGCTGTGTCGCAGAAGATAGCCTGCTGTGAGACGGACCCCCCCCCCCCCCCCCGGGGGCTGTGATGAAGACTAGGGCACTGTGAGACAATGAGGGTGGTAATACGGAGGTGAAAGACGTTGGCCATAGACTTGAGGATACAGCGGATTACTGCCTGGTGAGGAGTGGAGATTGCAGGCTTGGTCACTACCTGGTGGACTTACTGGGCGCAGCTGGTGCCCATAGCACCAGTACCCAAACTTGCGATTGATTGGATTTCGCGATGGGCAGGCTTAAGGTCAAAGGTTTGGACGCTGACCTGCCAGCGGTGGGGGGTACGTTTCTAACGACAAAGAACCGGCGCTGGGCACTTCTACCACCGACCCTATTGAGTCCCAGTCGGAGAAACTGGACTTAATACTGAAGGAAATCCGGGACTCGAAGAAGATAATGGAACAGAAGATAGGAGCCCTCACGACCGGCCTTACTCTGCTATGGGCAGATCACGGGAAGCTCGCTGAAACGGTGCAGGATCACATAACGGCACTGACAAGTATAGACCCCCAACTCAAGGAACAGGCGACGCAAATAAAACTACTACAACACCAAGTTACTGGCCTCCAGGACCGGATTGAGGATGCGGAGGGACGCAACCGACGTAATAACGTACGCGTTATTGGACTGCCGGAACGAAGAGAAGGAGCGAGACCAGCGGATTTATGGAAGCATGGTTCAGAGAACATGTCACCCCTGAAGGTCTATACCCATATTTCTGCGTGGTGAGGGCACACCGGATTCCAACTGGCGCATCAAAAGTGGGTGCCCCCCGCGCCCTCTGATTGTCAAAATCCTGAATTACAGGGACAGAGATATGCTACTCCGAAAAGCAAGGAAAAAGACGAACATCCAATTTGAAAATCAGCTGATCTCATTGTACCCGGACTACACGATCATAGTACAGCGACAGCGGACCTCTTTCCAAGCAGTGAAGAAAAAACTATGGGCGGCTCAACTTAAGTATGCCCTATTGTTCCCAGCCAGGCTCAAAGTTATGCACAGTAAGAAATCTTATTTTTTTTTGACAGCCCCAATGATGTGGAAGAATGGCTCGAGGTAATGGAATTGGACCATTGTTAGGAGAGGCTGTTTGGCTCGGTGAGACACAGCCCCGTGCAATCACAACAACAGCTGCCCCGAGGCCGGGGAGGAGGCTCGAGGAACTCTGCAAGACTGGGTCCGACTACAGCCCAGAAGATGGTGGACAGAGTGGAGGCGTTGGCAGTCGCTGGATCCTTCCGAGAGGATAATACAAAGATTTCAACGGACTCAGAGGACAGTACCATACACTCGGATTCGGAACATAGCATTAATCTTTTCCCCTCGGCGACGCCCCAATCGGGAGATGGCCTATTGGACACCTGAGGGACAGTCATGAACTATTCCCACACCAGGCTCAAATGGGGCTGACTGCTTGAACATGGTCACAATATCAAACGTTAGACAGTATTCTTTTTTATTGAACTTGTGGAATTGTGCATTTAACAATGTAGATGATGCTTGTATTATGATCCGTTTTGTTATGTTTTCCCATTAGTTGCACAATGATCACTACTTTAGACTAGTAAGATTCCACAGGTTTGTAACTAATACCAGGTACTTGTAGACAGCCAATTATAGCGGAACCCCTGGTCTCAAACACGTAAACCTTTACTATAAACTGCACTGATGAGTATAACTTGAGAGGTAAACCCCTCCCCCCCCCCCCCCCCCCCCCGGGCCCAGTAGGGTCACCGGAGCTCTACACCCATACAGACAGCAGTATGGTCGGCTACGCTTACCCCCCACAAAGCGCATGCACTGTTCTATGCTTTTTGTATGTTTTTGTTTTTAGTGTGGTTCAGCATTGTTTATTGGCTGCGCCGTATATAGTTAGTTTGCAAGGGATGGGGACTTCCTGGTCTGTGCATACTCGTGGGCTCCACACTGCACGGAGAACAACGCAATTAGTAAATATATGTCTCGTAAACAACCCGGCTTAGGCTCATACAACCTGTTGACCTGGAATGTACGGGGGCTAGGGGCTAGGGGCTGTGAGCAAACGGCACAGAGTACACGCTTACCTTCTTAGGAGGAGGTCACAGATTGTGTTTTTACATGAGTCCCATCTGATGGAGGCAGAGGCGGTGAAAACTCGAAAAAAATGGGGAGGCCGACTATATACCACTAATTATTCGGCCTTTGATAGAGGGGCGACCATTTGGATCCAGCATGGAGTCCCTTTTGTGTAAGTGGATCGGCGTATAGATGATCAGGGGCGATATATACTTTTGAAGGGCACTTTAGATGGGCTGCCCGTAATCCTTGGTTGTATATATGCGCCGAATTTCGATCAAGACACATTTTTCTCTGCTCTGGGCAGAGCCTTGACGGGGTGGGATGCCATTCCCTGGATCCTAGGGGGAGACTGCAATGCGGTCCTAGATATAGAATTAGACAGATCCCATCCTCCATTACACGGGGCCAGTGCACACAAACAGGCTGAACTTCTGAACACTTGGATGCAGGGCTGGGGTCTCATAGATGCATGGAGGATGCTTCATCCTTCACGTAAGGAATATTTCTTTTACTCCCCAGTCCATCAGCTTTATACCAGACTTGATAGATTTCTTTGCTCCCACACAATAGCTGCACAAATGCATCAATCGACATATCTAGCCAAAACATTTTCAGATCACAATCCCCTGGAAGTTACTCTGACGTGGGGCAGGGTCCCGACCCCTGTACCGACTTCGAAACTATGGCCCCAATTTCTGGAGAATGCCCCCTTTCGGACCACATTATTAGATATCATTAATAACTACGTCACAGACAGCCTCCTCCAACCTCATAGATTGGGACGCGTTCAAAGTGGTGGTTCGAGGCTCGGCAATTAGTGCTACTGCTGGGGTGCGCCAAGAATCACACAAAAGACTTATTGTTACAGAATCACTGATGATAGAGCTAGAACCAGCCGCAGTGACAGATGATGACAAAAGAGCATCTCTCCTGAAGGCTCGCATTAGACATGCAGAGACTCTGGAAACACTTAGACTCATGGACTACCGAGCGTATACACAATTGAAACACCTGGACGCCGACAAATCAGGAACATTACTAGCACGAATACTAAGGGATAACCCAGAAACGCCTTTGGTCACCTGTATACTTTCACCACAGAAGGGACTGATACATACTCAAATAGAGATTAATGAAGCATTTTGTGATCACCTCAGTACTCTGTATGTGCCATCAACGCATATAGACGATGGCCTAATAGATGCCTTCTTCGATGGCTTACAGTTCCCCAAGATCACGGAGGCTATGCGGAAGAGCCTTTTAGGTCCCATCACCCAACATGAAATAAGAGCAGCGATCATAGGCCTTAATCGCAATAAAACCCCGGGCCCAGATGGCCTGCCCGTTGAATTTTATGCAACATACTCGGAGGTTCTAACGCCTAAACTAGAGGAGTTATATAAGACGGCTTGGGAAACCGGTAAACTACCGCAATCCACGATGCAAGCTATGGTGGTGTCACTCCCCAAGCCAGGAAGAGACAGCACTGAGATGTCCAACTACAGACCGCTGTCGTTACTGGCTACCGAATACAAAATACTTAGTAAGGCCCTAGCCAACCGCCTGGTCCCTGCTCTCCCCACTCTTATACACAGTGATCAATGTGGGTTTATCCCTGCACGTAGCACTTCACTCAATACTAGGAGATTCCATCATATAATGAGGGCCATTCCCAGTGAATACGACAGGGCAGGATGTTTGGCGTTGGATCTACGTCAGGCTTTTGACTCCATAACGTGGGAATACATGTTTGCAGCCCTGTTGCGGTTTGGTCTCCCTCAAGATTTTCTGAAGTGGATATGTATACTCTATGCTGAACCTACTGCAAGGGCACATACTGGAAAGTATATCTCCCAGGAATATGCGGTACACAGAGGTACTAGGCAGGGGTGCCCATTTTCCCCTCTCCTGTTTGTGCTTGCGTTAGAACCGCTGGCCATAGCTTTGCGTCAGTCGTCTGGAGCTCCGGGAATTCCCATACAGGATGATACCCACCTTGTCTCAATACACGCAGACGACATCCTCATATATTTGTGTGACTTGGAAAGTGAGGCAAGCCCGCTCCCTGTCGTCTTCTCCGTCTTCGAGACTATATCGGGGCTGGCGATTAACGCAGGAAACTCTCATGCCTTTTATTTCCAAGGGGGTCTTCGTCCAGACATTATTCAATTCGGTACCTTCCAGATACCTGTGGCACCAGATACATTTAAGTATTTAGGCATTAAGGTGTACAGGGCTCCTTTAGACCAACTAGAAGGTAATTTAATGAAGGCCATTGCTTCGCTGCGCCCTAGCATTTCCTTCTGGACCTCCCTGCCGCTATCTACGATGGGGAGGATAGCCATCTCCAAGATGGTGATGCTACCCCGCTTTTGTACTTCTTTGTCAATCTGCCCCTGATGGTGCCCTAGGCCACATTTCGCACTCTAGACACACTCTTGTTGGAACTCCTATGGGGTGGAGGCATGCGCAGAGTAGGTCTCAAGAAACTGCAGTTGGCATCGATCCCAGGAGGGCTGGGAGTCCCTGATTTCCGAGCATATTATTATGCATCCCAATTACAATGGCTGTCTTTCTGGACGGCAGGCAGGAACTTACAAGAAATAAACTATAATGCACAAGCTCTCGAAAGGGGTACACTAAACAGTATGCTGCTCCCAAAGGCGAAACCATCATCAGACGGCCCACCGCTGTTAAAAACGGCACTTCAATGTTGGAAAAAGGCCCTACAATACACATCGACCACGATCCCCTACGTGTCTAATATCCCACTACTAGGGCTGCCAGTCATAGGTGGTAGGATTACAATGGCTAGGTTACAGGATTGGATAGATGTGGGAGGAGCAGAGGTGGGTTCATTTTTCGGAGGTGTGGTACTCCTAGATCATGATACATTCGTGAGGAACACTGGGGCTCCTAACCGCCTTTACTTGCTACATGCAACCATAGTGCATTACATCTAGACGACATGGGCACCCCAGATTAGCAAGCCTCCACAGCATGACCTGGTACGTCTACTTTATTACAAGGGGAGGGGTGGACACTTAGCTAAGTGGCTATACACCGGCATCCGAACACAGGCCTCCATCTGCCTTGCGGACCTCCGTGGGAAATGGGCAGAAACTACAGGCATGGTAATCACAGATAAAGCATGGGAAAGCATTTTGGAACACCCCAAGCGGGTCTCCCGAAATGCCAAACTCAAGTTTATACAGTATATAGTTCTCCATAGAGCGTACTTAACCCCGAAGTGGATACACTGTATGTTCCCAGAGGCCCAGAACTACTGCCCGAGATGTAGGGAGGAGGAGGCTGGATTTGTCCATATGTTATGGGCTTGCCCGCGCCTTAGGGAATATTGGGGACACATTCGTAATCTGCTGGGAGAAATTACACATCTCACAATGACAGACAACATTTTGGAGGGCCTCTTGGGCCTACGCAAGCGCACCAAAGCCCAGATGGTTCACCTGCGTTTCCTAAATCTAGCGCTTATATTGACGATTAGAGCAATTACAATGAGGTGGAAATCCCCAAGGAGCCCCCCGCTGCATTTATGGAAAGAGGAGGTACTCAGATGGGGCAGCGCGGATAGCGCGGCACTTAGACGAGAGGCGGCGAGGGGGTTGAGAAAACGTCCCATCTCCATGGAATGGGACATCATGTTAGAGGACCTCACACAATTGGATATCCCACTTACATCTCTTGATCCACTCTCCTGATTCAATTCGCCATTTATCACATAGCCAGCGACAATTAGGGTAGACTATGAGGAAATGCCCATAGTACACCAGAGGTATAGGTTGGACTACATGATCTCTCAAGGATATGAGACGGAATAGGTGGCGGCACACGGACAGACCAGGAAGAGGGGGAGGGAGAGGGAGGGGGTAGTTAACTCAGTTTAGGGAATAAAAGTACAAATACATGCCAAGGCACTTTGGAGACATTAATAATTCATATGAATGATTCCACATTGTTACATTCATTGCATTATAATCTCTATGCTGTGTAAATGATGGATACAAGAATGGAAGTATGTATATTTACTTACGGAAAAAGATGGGTCAATGCTACACCTAAATGAAAATGCCATGAATATTTGGTATAATGTAATTTACTCTGAATAATGGCTCAATGAAGTTTGTTATAAAAAAAAACAAGCATTTGCAATGCAATAGATCTCGCATTTGCGAGACTTTGAGGTACTGACATTGTAAATGACAATGCCTTTTATTTATATGCTTTGAAAACCTGCAAGTGGCACGTACCGCTTGCAGGGTTTCAAAACACATAAATAAAAGGCATTTTAAATACCTCCAACCTTTGCAAATGCTAGACATTTGTAGCACTCGCGCTTTAGCTGTAAACATCGTAAGCGCGGGTGCCGCGATTGCTTAAAAAGTAAAGAAATAGACAAACAAAATCTATTTCTTTACTTTTTTAGCAGTCGTGGCACCCCTGCTTTAGCTTACGATGTTTACAACTAAAGCACGAGTGCGGTGATTGTAACAAAATTAAGCAGATAGAATTTTTTTTTTCTATTTGTTTACTTTTGTTACAACCACCGCACTCGTGCTTTAGCTGTAAACATCGTAAGCTAAAGCACGGGTGCCACGACTGCTAAAAAAGTAAAGAAATAGATTTTGTTTGTCTATTTCTTTACTTTTTAAGCAATCGCGGCACCCGCGCTTACGATGTTTACAGCTAAAGTGCAGGTGAATGCATTGTAAAAAAAATACATTTAAAAAAAGGCATGCGCCTACAGGTGAATGCATTGTATAAAAAAGAAAATACCTTTTTAAAGAGGCATGCTGCTGCCTTTATTAGTGTTGGCGGCATTAGTTAAATGAAAATAAAAATACATTGCAGGAGAGCGTGTCCTGAGAAAGACCGTTAACAAAAGAGTGCTTGAGGCTGTAATTGAAAGCTACTGAGTAACAACACATGTAACAGGGGGTGTCCTGATGGGAGGTAACAACACAAGACAGGGAGATACTGAGGAGGGACTAATAAGCCTATTTACAAATCAAAGGCCAAACTTTACAAAGGACAGTGACGGGAGGCAATTAAAAAGATGGTTGGTGAGTGGGTGGAGCTTACAGTCCATACCTGAATACAGTATGTCTCGAAGAGATAGCGCAAGCGCTACCTAGGCGAGACCTAAAAATTATGAATGTGTCTGTCTGTAAAGCAACTGGTGCTCATGTAAAGCGCTCTGATACCTTCAGGTTGAGTTTGTGCTATATAAACCTCTGGGGGAAAAAAAATAATATTTATATATATATTCACTGAAAAAAACATAGGTTTCACACACGTTATTGTTAGGAATTAGCATTTAAAAAACCTTGCAAATTCACTTAAAAAACCATAGGTTTCACACATGTTATAGTTAGGTGGATATTTCACTCGTAAAAAACCAATGAAATTCCCACGTTATAGTTAGTTCAGATAACTATAACTCGCGCGCCCGCAATCCGCTGCTGATGACGTCACATATTACATCACTCATGACATGGTCAGTGGCATCACTCATGACATCACTGATGACATCATCCTTGTGATAGAGTGGCGGCCGCGCGAGTTATAGTTATCTGAACTAACTATAACGGGGGAATTTCATTGGTTTTTTACGAGTGAAATATCCACCTAACTATAACATGTGTGAAACCTATGGTTTTTTAAGTGAATTTGCAAGGTTTTTTAAATGCCAATTCCTAACTATAACGTGTGTGAAACCCATGGTTTTTTCAGTGAATTGGTACGGTTTTTTAAATGCTAAGTTATGTATGTATTATTATTTTTTTATATATTTATTTTACAATCAACTATGTATTCCAAAAATTAAATTGTTTTTTTTTTTTGGGGGGGTTTTCACCGTGGGCGCACCCCCGCGATTTTTGTAAAAAAAAATTAAAATGTTTTTTTCTGCCTTCGGGGTCCTTCAGGGACCCCCTGACAAAGGCTAGGGGGTCAGGAACTCTCTACCCTGCCCCCTTTTCACGTTCGCCACCTTCCTTTTTCACTCTCGCACTGAAAACAAACAAAATGGCGGCCGACACTTCCTGATTTCGACCGATTCGAACGTTGACTAACATGTAACCACCAATCAGAATTACGCTCGCGCACGACAGGGTGCTCGCGCGGGTATAGATATGTATGTGCTTTTAACTGCAATTTTCTCAGGAACTACTGAACAGATTGACTCCATAGATGCAAAAGGCACATCCCTGAGCTGAGGACTACCTCTCTACCAAATTTCAAGTAATTCTGTTCAGCCGTTCGGGCTGTACCTTGGACTAAAGGTCCCTATGGAAAATTTCATGGGGAAAACGCATTTTGGGACCCCCCTTTTTTCTCAGCCCACGCTTGACGAATCCCCCCGAGACTTTCAGAGTAGGAGCGGAGCGGAGCGCCCCACCTATTTTGAAAATTTCGCGAGGATTCGTCAACCGGCGCCAAAGTTATTCCAAATAGAATGTTGCGGATTTCCTATGGAAACACGGTCCTAACTATAACTATCTACTGGCGACCGCCAGTAGATAATATATAATATGGATGTATATGTGTATATATATATATATATATATGTGTGTATATATATATATATGTGTATATATATGTGTATATATATATTCACTGAAAAAACCATAGGTTTCACACACGTTATAGTTACGAATTAGCATTTAAAAAACCTTGCAAATTCACTTAAAAAACCATAGGTTTCACACATGTTATAGTTAGCTGGACATTTCACTCGTAAAAAACCAATGAAATTCCCCCGTTATAGTTAGTGCAAGCAACTATAACTCACGCGACCGCAATCCTCTGCTGATGACGTCCGATATTACATCACTGTATTTAGACACTTATTTACCCATGTCTTCTTCCATTAATCTTTAGCTATACATATATGACAAATATTTATTTTTCATAAAGACACATATGTCATCAGTGATGTAATATCTGACGTCATCAGCAGAGGATTGCGGTCGCGTGAGTTATAGTTGCCTGCACTAACTATAACGGGGGAATTTCATTGGTTTTTTTACGAGTGAAATGTCCAGCTAACTATAACATGTGTGAAACCTATGGTTTTTTAAGTGAATTTGCAAGGTTTTTTAAATGCTAATTCGTAACTATAACGTGTGTGAAACCTATGGTTTTTTCAGTGAATTTGTACGGTTTTTTAAATGCTAAGTTATGTATTTATTAATTTTTTTTTTCCAGGTTTTTTACCGTGCGCGCACCTTGCGATTTAAAAAAAAAAAATTTTTTTTACCCTTGGGGGCCCTTCGGTGACCCCCTGACCAAGGCTAGGGGGTCAGGAGCTGTCCACTCTGCCCCCTTTTCACGTTCTCCACCTTTTTTTTTCACCCCCTCAGACTGCGAGAGACAAAATGGCAGCCGACACTTCCTGGTTTCGACCGATTCGAATGTTTACCGACATCTAACAACCAATCAGAATTGCGCTCGCGCACGGCACGGTGCGCGTGTATAGATATTGATATGCTTTTAAATGCTATTTTCTCAGGAAATCCTGAACAGATTTACACCAGACCTGCAAAAGGCACTTCCTTGACCTTATGGCTACCTCTCTGCCAAATTTCACGTAATTGTGTTCAGCCGTTCGGGCTGTAGCTGCGACTAAAGGTCCTATGGAAAATGCATGGGGAAAACGCGTTTTGGGACCCCCCTTTTTCTCGGCCCCCGCTTGACGAATCACCCCGAGACTCTCAGGGTAGGAGCTGAACGGAGCGCCCCATTAGTTTTGAAAATTTCGCGAGGATTCGTCAACCGGCGCCAAAGTTATTCAAAATAGAATTTTGAGATTTCCTATGGAAACTAGGTTGTAATTATAACTATCTACTGGCGACCGCCAGTAGATAATGTGTGTATAGAAAAATATATGTGTGTGTGTATGTATGTGTGTATATATATATATATTACCTACTGGCGGTCGCCAGTAGGTAGTTATAGTTAGGACCCCTTTTCCATAGGAAATCCGCAACATTCTATTTTGAATAACTTTGGCGCCGGCCGATGAATCCTCGCGAATTTCTCAAAATAGGTGGGGCGCTACGCTCCGCTCCTACCCTGAAAGTCTCGGGGGGATTCGTCAAGCGGGGGCTGAGATAAAAGGGGGGTCCCAAAACGCGTTTTTCCCATGCATTTTTCCATAGGACCTTTAGACAGAGCTACAGCCCGAACGGCTGAACAGAATTACTAGAAATTTGGCAGAGAGGTAGTCCCTATGTCAAGGAAGTGCCTTTTGTAGGTTTGGTGTAAATCTGTTCAGTAGATTCTGAGAAAATAGCCTTTAAATCAATATATATATCTGAGCCCGCTTACGGTACGCTTACCGTACGCTTACCGTACGCGTACGGTGGCGTGCGCGAGCGCGATTCTGATTGGCTCTTAGATCTTAGTAAACATTCGAATCGGCCGAAACCAGGAAGCGGCGTCCGCCATTTTGTCTCTCGCACTGAGTGTTATTTATCAAACATGATGCCCAAAAACATGTTACGGGGCTGTTTTGACAACTCCCTCCCACATAGTCCTGTTGAGGGAGTCCCCAAACATCCCCCAAGAGCAAAAACGGTATTATTTTTTTTTCGGCAATTTCGCCGAGTACGCTTACCGTACGCTTACCGTAAGCGTACGGTAAAAAATATAAATAAAAAAAACACTATCCACACTTACCCCACCCCCTGTGCTTTTGGTGGCCGTAGGCCACCAAATTTACAGGGCTTATTACATCAGTAAAAAAACTATATTTTGGCAACATGAAATTATAAAATCGAAATAAAAAAAACACTATCCACATTGACCCCACCCCCTGTGCTTTTGGTGGCCGAA
This sequence comes from Triturus cristatus, assembly GCF_964204655.1. Classification (NCBI taxonomy): domain Eukaryota; kingdom Metazoa; phylum Chordata; class Amphibia; order Caudata; family Salamandridae; genus Triturus; species Triturus cristatus. The sequence goes on along the minus strand of NC_140591.1, from coordinate 1,433,047,783 downwards.
GGCCACCAAATGTACAGGGCTTATTAAAGTTGATAAAAACCGTGCACGGAACGCACTGCGTTAAGTGGGCGCGCACGCCTCGAATGGCGTAAAGTAACTTAGCATTTAAAAAAACGTACAAATTCACTGAAAAAACCATAGGTTTCACACACGTTATAGTTAGGAATTAGCATTTAAAAAACCTTGCAAATTCACTGAAAAAACCATAGGTTTCACACATGTTATAGTTAGCGGAAATTTTACTGATAAAAAACCAATGAAATTGCCCCGTTATAGTTAGTGCTGGCAACTATAACTCACGCGACCGCAATCTTCTGCTGATGACATATGTGTCTTTATAAAAAAAAATATTTGTAATATATGTATAGCTAAAAATGTATGGAAGAAGACATGGGCAAATAAGTGTCTAAATACAGTATTAGCATCAGCAGAGGATTGCGGTCGCGTGAGTTATAGTTGCCAGCACTAACTATAACGGGGCAATTTCATTGGTTTTTTATCAGTAAAATTTCCGCTAACTATAACATGTGTGAAACCTATGGTTTTTTCAGTGAATATATATATATATGTGTGTATATATATATATATATGTGTGTGTGTATGTGTGTATATATATATATTACCTACTGGCGGTCGCCAGTAGGTAGTTATAGTTAGGACCACGTTTCCATAGGAAATCCTCAACATTCTATTTTGAATAACTTTGGCGCCGGTCGACGAATCCTCGCGAATTTTTCAAAATAGGTGGGGCGCTACGCTCCGCTCCTACCCTGAAAGTCTCGGGGGGATTCGTCAAGCGGGGGCTGAGATAAAAGGGGGGTCCCAAAACGCGTTTTTCCCATGCATTTTTCCATAGGACCTTTAGACAGGGCTACAGCCCGAACGGCTGAACAGAATTACTAGAAATTTGGCACAGAGGTAGTCCTCAGGTCAAGGAAGTGCCTTTTGTAGGTTTGGTGTAAATCTGTTCAGTAGATTCTGAGAAAATAGCCTTTAAATCAATATATATATCTGAGCCAGCTTACGGTGCGCTTACGGTACGCTTACCGTACGCGTACGGTGACGTGCGCGAGCGCGATTCTGATTGGCTCTTAGATCTTAGTAAACATTCGAATCGGCCGAAACCAGGAAGCGGCGGCCGCCATTTTCTCTCTCGCACTGAGAGTTAGGTTGTAAAATAAAGCCAAAAAACATGTAAAGGGGCTGTTTAGACAGCTCCCACACACATAGCCATGTTGAGGGAGTCCCCAAAGACCCCCCAAGGCCAAAAATGCAATTTTTATTTTTTCGCTAATTTCGCCGATTACGCTTACCGTACGCGTACGGTAAAAAATTATAAAAAAAAAAAAACTATCCACACTCTCCCCACCCCGTGTGCAATTGGTGGCTTATAAGAGGTGTGATAAACTAAAATATTTTAAACAAAAATAATAAACAAAAATAATAAAAGAAAAAATTATCCACACTCTCTCCACCCCGTGTGCAAATGGTGCCCATTTGTGCATGGCTTATAAAAATTACGAAAAATTAAAATATTACCTTTCAAAACGAAGTGCATCATATGTCCTCCATGTGCGCACGGTGCGCGAAGCGCATCGTGCGTACATGGCCCATCTACATCTACATGGCCCATCTAGCGTAACGTGGGCACGCGGTGCGCATAGCGCACCGCGTGCCCACCGTGCGTGCACGGCACTAACTGCGTAAAGTGGGCGCGCGGTGCGCGAAGCGCACCGCGTGCTTACTGTGCGCGCACGGTGCGCGAAGCGCACCGTGCGCGCACGGAACGAACTGCGTTAAGTGGGCATAAAGTAACTTAGCATTTAAAAAAACGTACAAATTCACTGAAAAAACCATAGGTTTCACACACGTTATAGTTAGGAATTAGCATTTAAAAAACCTTGCAAATTCACTGAAAAAACCATAGGTTTCACACATGTTATAGTTAGCGGAAATTTTACTGATAAAAAACCAGTGAAATTCCCCCGTTATAGTTAGTGCAGGCAACTATAACTCACGCGACCACAATCTTCTGCTGATGACATATGTGTCTTTATGAAAAAAAAATATTTGTAATATATGTATAGCTAAAATTGTATGGAAGAAGACATGGGCAAATAAGTGTCTAAATACAGTATTAGCATCAGCAGAGGATTGCGGTCGCGTGAGTTATAGTTGCCTGCACTAACTATAACGGGGGAATTTCACTGGTTTTTTATCAGTAAAATTTCCGCTAACTATAACATGTGTGAAACCTATGGTTTTTTCAGTGAATTTGCAAGGTTTTTTAAATGCTAATTCCTAACTATAACGTGTGTGAAACCTATGGTTTTTTCAGCGAATTTGTACGGTTTTTTAAATGCTAAGTTACTTTACGCCATTCGAGGCGTGCGCGCCCACTTAACGCAGTTCGTTCCGTGCACGGTTTTTCTCAACTTTAATAAGTAGTAGAGAGAGAGTAGTAGAGAGTATAGTAGAGAGTGAGTAGTGGAGAGTAGTTGTGAGTGAGTAGTAGAGAGTGAGTAGTAGAGTAGTAGAGAGTGAGTGGTAGAGAGTAGTAGAAAGTAGTAGAGTGAGTAGTAGAGAGTGAATAATAGAGAGTAGTAGAGAGTGAGTAGTAGAGAGTGAGTAGTAGAGAGTGAGATGTAGACAGTGAGTAGTAGAGAGTAGTAGCGAGTGAGTAGTAGAGAGTGAGTAGTAGTAGTAGAGAGTGAGTAGTAGAGAGTGAGTAGTAGAGAGTCAGTAGTAGAGAGTCAGTAGTAGAGTAGTAGAGAGTAGTCAGTCAGTGTCAGTCAGTCAGTGTCAGTCAGTCAGTGTCAGTCAATCAGTGTCAGTCAATCAGTGTCAGTCAATCTGTGTCAGTCAGTGTCAATCAGTCAGTGTCAGTCAGTCAGTGTCAGTCAGTCAGTGTCAGTCAGTCAGTGTCAGCTAGAGCAGCTCTGCTGACCTGGTTCTCTGGCTCTAAAGCAGCTCTGCTGACCTGGTTCTCTCTCTCTAAAGCAGCTCTGCTGACCTGGTTTCTCTGGCTCTACAGCAGGACTGCTGACCTGGTTCTCTGGCTCTAGAGCAGCTCTGCTGACCTAGTTCTTATGCTACAGAGCAGCTCTGCTGATCTAGTTCTCTGGCTCTACAACAGCTCTGCTGACCTGGTTCTCTGGCTCTAAAGCAGCTCCGCTGACCCAGTTCTATGGCTCAGTGATGTCATCAGTGATGTCACTGACCATGTCATGAATGATGCAATATGTGACATCATCAGCAGTGCATTGCGGGCGCGTGAGTTATAGTTAGCAGAACTAACTATAACGGAGGAATTTCTATGGTTTTGTATGAGTGAAATGGGCAGCTAACTATAACACCCCTGAAACCTATGGTTTTTTCTGTGAATATATATATATATATATATATATATATATATATATATATATATATATATATATATATATTCTACTCAACTTTCCACCTTAGACGTCTGTTGCACTCTTCATGACGGGTGCACCCATACATGGAGGTGGATCCATGTCAAACATCATGCTCAATTCCAAAAGGAAACACACTGCACTCGCGGGGCCACTTCTAATACATATATTACCTACTGGCGGTCGCCAGTAGGTAGTTATAGTTAGGACCAAGTTTCCATAGGAAGAGCATTTTTTGTTTTGCTTATAACTTTGGCGTTGTTTGATGAATCTTCATGAAATTTTCCAAACTAATTCTTTGTTCATATCAGCTCCTATGTTGAAAGTTTGGGGGTGATTCGTCAAGTGGGGGCCGAGAAAAAAGGGGGGTCCCAAAATGTGTTTTCTCCATGCAATTTCCATAGGAAACTTTAGACAAGGCTACAGGTCGATCGGGTGAACGGAATTACCCCAAATTTGGCAGGGAGAAGGGTTTTGGTCTAGAAAGCACGCTTTTGTTTATTTGGTGTAAATCCATTCAGTAGTTTTGGAGAAATATCGAAATTTACAGATATCAATATTTGGGAATTCTGCCATCTGAATGGCTGAGGCGTTACGAGCACGAGCTTGCTCCTTATTGGCTGCGAGCGGTGCGAGCGGTTGCAACTAGGAAGTGTTGGCAGCCATTTTGTGGTTCTGTTGAAGCGAGTAAGGGCAAAAAAGGGTGAAAAAAGTAGGAAAGAGAAGGGTGGGAGCACTGTAACCTCTGTGGGGTGTTTTCAGGGTGTGGTATACAGGGGTGCGAAGCAAACTACTCATCCCTACCGGTCTGAAAGTGCTGGGCTATGGAAATTAAGTGAGGTATTGCCTAGAGTCTGATGCTGCTAAGGTGAGCTGCTGCGGGACTCGGGGATTAAAGCGTGAGCCCCAACTGTGTGTCTCATGCTGTGAAGTCATGTGCTCTGGGCGCTGTGCCACACCTGTCCAAGTAGTGTCAGCAAGATTTTATATGTAGTAGGAGTAAGTTTTGTTTGGAACACGGTAACTTGTATATGGTGCTGGTAAGTGATCCGCAGCACTGCCAAAGGCAGTGCACCCAGGACATGCAGCAGACGTGCAAGGTATAGGTGTACGTGAATGGAGTCAACCATGTGTTCGGGCTGCCCTAGTATGCGTAAGTGGCTCTGCTTGTAGCTGCACTGGCTTGCCGTGTGCCAGTCTTGTGGGTGAAATGGCACAGCTTGGTGCAATGAGCCGGGTCTGTGTGCAATGGGTGCAGGGCAGGGTTGTGGTGAGAGTACGTGTGAAGGCCATTTCACGCACGCTAACTACGACGAAGGACTTTTGAGTGTGGGATGTCCACTCAAATCGGGCAGTGCGTAGTGTGGGAGACGGATGCAAATATTATCGTATCTGTCAGGGGGGGCTGGCCACTTGCAAGTTCCTTCTCGGAGCAGCAGATGTGTTAGCGCAAGATAGCTAGGACAAAGAACCTTTCATCCTTACAGTAACTTCTCCAGCTGCATTCATACAGGATGTGTACAAAGGCCGGTCGAGGGTGTTGTGGGATGTCTGTGACCCTGGTCATCATGGGTGAGATGCCCAGCACGTGGCACATGGGCGGGTTCACTGTGTGTTATGTTGCCAAACAGCTGCTCCTCCCTCCCACGAGCCCCCACACTTTTGTGCGCTGCGCTGTTGTATCCCGTGCACTCCTAAGGCACACCTTTGTAATGGCTATTCGCGCATGACACTGCCGTTTGGAGGTGGTGCATGCCACTTTACAACATCGACTGCTGCCGCCCTTGTGGCGGCCACAGCAGAACACAGAGACACACTTACCGCACTTCTTGCACACGGACATGTGTGAAACACCCCATTCCCTTTGCCACTTGTGCATGCAGGAGGATGCGTGCGTAGCTACATCTCCAGGCTCACAGCCAACGCTGAGGTGAAATGGTACCGTCCGCTGAAGACAGCACACTGATGTTGCAGGGGCCATGCCTATCATGCTAACACAATGACCATACGGACATACTTGCTCAGATGCCGGTTCGGGGGGTGTTGGCGGTCCTGGGGTTGTTGCGATGAGTGTTGTGGCCCTCATGGGTATCCGTGTATCATGCTCATTGACTCTATGGCACCTGTGGGTGTTCAGGTGTGGCTCTTGGCTGTGTTCCCTTTCATGCTGCAGGTAGTGGTCCTGCTTAACACCAGCAGAAAGCAGGTGTAAAATCTCTGGTGCTAACGCGGCTTATCGCCGGAATTTGTTTCACATCGCAGTTTTTGCCTTTCGTTGTAAAAGTAGTGATGTGGTTTTTTCGTGTACAGAAAAATAAATTAACTGGGCAGTGTATCCCATCAAGATCCAGCACCTGACCCACTATTCCCAATCAATATAAATACAATGAGATTTCTTCATTGATTTTGTGTGTACACTGTAAATGCACCCACTACCACAGTGCAATTCAATAGAGGATTTTAGTATTTAGAATAAATCGCAAAGGTGCACCTCGTGTGTTTTTGCATGGGAACGCCTACTCTGCATCTCATTATCAGCACTTTAATGCAACTTATTTTGAGATAAATCTAACACACTATTCAGAAGCTGGTGCAAACTGCAGACATCACCAGTATTCCCGCGATAACTGCCCCAAAATTTAACACCATGTTGGACACCACCAAATAACAGTAATAAGAATGAGAAAGAGTCACACAGCACTTAAGTAACGACCAAAAACTTTATTGATTTTTTTTTTCTTCAAACTTTATTACTAAAGTAAATTTAACAAAATGAACACAAAACAACAAGACGGAAGACTCCTGTCTGGACCATGAATGTCGATGACACAGCCTGGAAAATAAAGCACAAAATAAGGACGTGTGTAATGCGCATATCAAAGGAGCGAGACACACAGAAGGATAAAAAAGCCAGAGAGAAAAAGAGAGGGAAGGAAAGAAAGGGAGTGAGAAAGGGAGAAGGGAGATTGAGAAAGAGAAGAAAAGGAAGGAAGAGAGTGAGAGAGAGAGAGTGAAGAGAGGGAAGTGAGAGAGAGATACTGCCATCCCTGCGCATCCATGACCAAATAATTACCTGCTGCCACCGGAGTGTGTACCAGTGGGCACTCCACGTGCCCGTCAAAGCTCCGCGGCCCGGCAGATCTCACAGATGTCGCTGAATCCTGAGTCATCAATGGCGGAGACCACATCAGCTTCTCCGCGGCCCGGCAGATCCCACACATGTCGCTGAATCCTGAGTCATCAATGGCGGAGACCACATCAGCTTTGGGTGCCGCTAACCCTGTGCAACGCAAGTGAGCGCCACATGGTGGTAGGCCGCTGACGGCCATACAGCTCAGGGTGCGACTAACCCTCTGCGCAACTTTTCATGGACTCTTTATGATTGAGACCCGTAGAGCGTCCGCCATCCAGTCACCACCGGCAATAAAGGATGTGACGTTGTCGATGGATTATATTTGCGTGGTCACATGGCCTGTGACGCATGTGCCGGATGGGTGAGGTGTGTGTGCCCTCAGGGAGTGGCCATGACAAGTTGGCAACTAGAGCACTGAACTGCACACCAACAGCGAGTACGCCTGCGTCAGGTAGCTATGTGGGGGTGTGAAAACGTGTTTTCTAAATGGATTTTCCATAGGAAACTTTAGACAAGGCTACAGGTCAAACTGCTGAACGGAATTACGCCAAGTTTGGTAGGGAGAAAGGTCATGGTCCAGAAAGCGCGCTTTCTTGCATCGAGTGAAAATATAAAAGATAGGTCCTGGGGGCAATTTAATATACCGGAGCTCTGTCTGTGCGAGATAACCCTTTCACGCTCCCTCTTCCCAACACAGCTATAGCATTAGAAGCCAGTCCGTCGGCTCTCTACCTTTGCAAGCTAGTACGCTACTGTGCCTGTACCTCTGCGAGCTACTACGCTGCTGTTCCTTTGGGAGCAGATGACTCGTAGTACTGCGTCTGTGAGTCGAGCGGACGGGCCGCAGTTGTCCCTCTGCGAGCCCGGGTGCGAACTGTTCATAAGTCACACTACATAAGCATTGAAAAGCCATTTTGTGATTCAGTCCGTCAGCTGGCATCTGTCCGAGGCATTTCTGAAAACATACTGGAGTTCTTTCTGTGAGAGATACCCCTTTCACGCTGCCTCTCCACACATCAGCAGGTAATGCACCCTCTTCCCACATTACCACCATACCCCCAACAACCTTCTTGGGCCCAGAAATATCCCTGTACTGTTGGACAAACAAGAATCTTAGTCATGTATAGATTTACCTATAAAATATTTTATTTAAACAAAACCACAACAAATAAAACTGAAGGGAGTCTGGTGCTGTGGTCGCTGCCACGAAATTGGGGTTACTGTCATTCAGGACTCAGGACACAGTTCCACATGTGAGATCGGCTTCTATTGAACAGGGTTAGTGGCACCACGTGTCGCGCCTTGTGTTGTACAGGGTTAGTGGCACCACATGTCGCCGGCCTTGCATATGGAAATATGCCTGACTGATCAAAGGGAGTCTGGTGCTGTGGTCGCTGCTCGAAGTTGGGGTCACTGCCATTCAGGACTCAGGACACAGTTCCACATGTGGGATCGGCTTGTGTTGAACAGGGTTAGTGGCACCACATGTCGCGGCTTGTGTTGAACAGGGTTAGTGGCACCGCTTGCCAAAAATTTGAATTGCGAGCTCTATTGCCCGCAGTGTAGAGTGTTATTGAGTGTTTGTTTGCACTTGAAGATGAATTTGTTGATTGTACTAAAGCTATAACTGAAAAGTTCTTGAATCAAGGATACTAAAAGGATATTATGGAGGTTTTAGACCTGTGATAGTTACTTGCCTAGTGGAATCTGTAATTAATGAATCAAGATTTAATTTTAATTGTGAGCCCTACTGACCGCAGTGTAGGCGTATCATGAAAAGATGAAATGTGTATAGAATACATTGTCGAAGTGTATGAGCCTGTGATGCTGCTTGGTGCAGATGGGCCGCAGTGAGAGCTATGTCTGTTGCCAACTGCGTCATCTGCAATTGCGACTGTATCTTAATTGTGAGGCCTGCTGACCGCAGTGTAGGCCAGAGGTAGCGGTGAGCAAGGGTCCACAGCCACATGCATAGGTTGGTGGCCCTACCGGCCTGCGTAGTTTAGGTTCAGTGGCACCACGTGTCGCCGGCCTTCCATATGCAAATACGCGTCACTAATCGAAGGGAGTCTGGTGTTGTGGTCACTGCCACGAAGTTGGGGTCACTGCCATTCAGGACTCAGGACACAGTTCCACATGTGGGATCAGCTTGTGTTGAACAGTGTTAGTGGCACCATATGTCGTGCCTTGTGTTGTACAGGGTAGTGGCACCACGTGTCACTGGCCTTGCATATGGAAATATGCCTAACTGATCAAAGGGAGTCTGGTGCTCTGGTCACTGCAACAGACTTGGGGTCACTGCCATTCAGGACTCAGGACACAGTTCCACATGTGTGATCGGCTTGTGTGATGAACAGGGTTAGTGGCACCATGTCTCGCCAGCCTTGCATATGGAAATATGCCTAACTGATCAGAGGGAGTATGCTGCTGTGGTTGCTGCCACGGACTTGGGGTCACTGCCATTCAGGACTCAGGACACAGTTCCACATGTGGGATCGGCTTGTGTTGAACAGGGTTAGTGGCACCACGTGTCGCGCCTTGTGTTGTACAGTGTTAGTGGCACCACATGTTGCCGGCTTTGCATATGGAAATATGCCTAACTGATCAAAGGGAGTCTGGTGCTGTGGTCGCTGCCACAGACTTGGGGTCACTGCCATTCAGGACTCAGGACACAGTTCCCCATGTGGGATTGTTCGGCTTGTGTTGAACAGGGTTAGTGGCACCACTTGTCGCGGCTTGTGTTGAACAGGGTTAGTGGCACCACGTGTCGCCGGCTTGTGTTGAGCAGGGTTAGTGGCACCATGTGTTGCGGCTTGCGTTGAATCCTGCCTGAATAAGTCCACGTGGCGATGACTTGTGGTGCAGTGAGTTAGTGGCACCTGAAGCACTCAGCGTGTGCGTACCCTGCGATGATGCGTGGTCCGGGCGGGCCTCACTGGTAGCAATGTCTTTACTGCTTTGAAAGAATCTTCATAGCAGTCAAAAGTAATTCCATTTCAGTCCTCCAAGGTTTGAAGAGTTGCAGAAGAGCTAAATAGAAAAACTCCCTCTTATCTGGAGTATGACATCTTAATTTCCTGTGATTAATCAAATTTCCTTTGGCATTCTTTAAGAAACATCCATCAGATCCAATTACAGCATATTTCCCTTCATTTATTTTTTCTGTAACATTTTTTCAAAAACTATAATGTTGCAGTTTTTCATATAGACATATGTTTTCCAGGTATGGGCTTCTATTTGGATAGTATGCGAGTTACAGTAATTGAGTTATCTGCAACATATTGTATGTCCATATTTGCATTCCACATCTTCAAAATTACTGGATTGTAATCATTAATGTACTTCGATTCTTCGGTTCTTTTTATATTATAAGTATTTTTGGGTGATTTTCGAGTGATAGTATGTCTCACTGCTGACATAAAACTGTTCTCTCTTCCTTGCGATGACTTGTGGTACACTGAGTTAGTAGTACCTTTAGCGCTCAGCGTGTACGTACCCTGCGATGATGTGTTGTCCGGGAGGGTGCACCCGCACCAATATCTATTGAATTCTGCCTCAGTAAGGCGACGTGTCGATGACTTGTGGTGCACTTAGTTAGTAGTACCTTTGGCGCTCAGCGTGTACGTACCCTGCGATGATGCGTTGTCCGGGAGAGCCGCACTCGGACCAATGTCTTTTGTCTATTGAATTCTGCCTCAGTAAGGCCACGTGGCGATGACTTGTGGTGCACTGAGTTAGTAGTACCTTTAGCGCTCAGCGTGTACGTACCCTGCGATGATGCGTTGTCCGGGAGGGCCGCACACGGAACAATGTCTTTTGTCTATTGAATTCTGCCCCAGTAAGGCCAAATGGCGATGACTTGTGGTGCACTGAGTTAGTGGCATCTGAAGTACTCAGCGTGTGCGCACCCTGTCATGATGCGTGGTCCGAGAGGGCTGCACTGAGAGCAATGTATCTTGCGTACTGCACTGCGTCATCTGCAATCGCTACTCCATCTGAATTGTGAGGCCTGCTGTCCGCAGTGTAGATCGAAGGCAGTAGTCTGGACAGACATAAGTCTGCAGTGCTGTGCCGCTTGGTTCGCAGGGGGCCTTGGTTGAGGAGACCCGCGGTCATGGCAGGGTGAGGCTCGCCGCTCTCGTACAGTCGTTGGTCTTCACAGTTCACAAGTGAACCACGCCCAGATCCCCAGCTTATTTATTCACACTCCTACGCTGAAGTGGCGTATGTTGGACCAGTCCACTCCGGTTACGCTTATGCTTACAGGGGGGTACGATATAGCTACATGACTGAGATCGTCCCTAGTGTTTGACATAACATGGTTGGGTCCACTGTCCACAACACTACAAGCACCAGTAGTATTTGTGCACATGGAGAGGTGTGTGTTCTGCATACTGAGATGTGTCCAGCACATCACCGCTACACTTTGCATTGTGTGCATTGTTATTCATGGGTGAATTGCTTCCTTCACATATAGTTTGTTCACACCTGTCCCAATATTCAGCTATTGTGTGGCTGAGGGGCCATGCCATTTTCCGGAAGTCCGCTGTCTTGTTCTGCGCTGCCTCGGTGGTAGGGGGGGTCCTGGGGGTGGTGCTGGGTGTTGTGGCGTTCTTGGGTGTCGGAGCTGCTTGATCAGTAGGTCTATGACATGTGTTGGTCTTCAGATGTGGCTCTGGGCTGGGCTCCCTTTCATATGTAGTTTAATATTTAAAAAACGGGAAGACATTAAATAATACAAAAAATACAAAAACAATGTTAAAGTTACAAAATATCAATTTTTGTTTTCAAAATTACTGAGAAAAACATAGATTTTTTATGAACATTATAATTAGAAATTAGTATATAAATAACCTTTTAAATTCACAAAAAACATCGGTCTCAGGAAGATTAAAGTTAGAAATTAGTATTTAAAAAAAAAATCAAATTTACTGAAAAAACGATTGCCACATTTCCCAACATTGAGCTAGGGGACCATTCCGTTTTTGGAGGGTTCGCTCTCCTGTTCTGCACTGCCTTGGTGGTAGTAGGGAGAGGGGTTGTACGGGGGGGAGGTCCTGAGGGTTGTGGCAGTGGGTGTTGTTTCCTTCTTGGGTGTCGGAAAAACTATAGGTTAAATGAACATTATAATTAGAAGTTAGCATTAAAAAAACATTGAAATTCACTGAAAAAAATAGGTTTCAGGCACGTTATAGATAGAAATTAGCATTTAAAAAACCTTAGAAATTCACTGAAAAAACATAGGTTTCAGGCACGTTATATATTGCGGGCGCGCGAGTTATAGTTAGCTCAACTAACTATAATGGGCAAATTTCTCTGGTTTTATATGAGTCAAATGTCCTAGTAACTATAACGTCCCTGAAACCTATGGTTTTTTTCAGTGAATTTCTAAGGTTTTTTAAATGCTAATTTCTAACTATAACGTGCCTGAAACCTATGTTTTTATATATATATATTATTGGTGGTTGTCTAATAGCATTGGCTCGTCGATGAGTGCCATAAGGGGTGGTGAAGAGAGGGAGCAAGGTGGATTTTATTCGGCAAAACCTTACATTCTAGGAAAGAGGTGAAAGGGTCACTGGAGTTCAAGCGTGAGAATAGGCCACTTAGAAACTATGCTGCGTTTTAGGGGTAGGCACCCACAAGCTCTGGAATCCTTCTCTGCTCGGTTCCCACTATTGAAGATAAGCTGATGGAAATGCGCTTACATATCTGTGATCTGTTATACGTTTATGCATAAGATATGTATGACAGTACTATAGTGTTGAAATAACTTTTTTTTAAGAAAACAATCTCTGCCATAAATGCACAGCACCAAACACCCACACACATCTATCCATCCATCATCTAGGAGGTAATGCATAAGTGGACAGTAGCTCTTCGAACCCTCATCAGATATATGAAGTTCTGGATAATTCCAATTAAACAGAACATTTTGTATTTTCTTTAATTGCGACTGAAACAAGCCGCTTATCTGTGATTTTATGTTAATCTCTTAAAGGTACAGTGAAGTATGGGAATAGATGCCTGAGTTGCTTTATTGGTTGCGTGGCGCAGGTGAAAGATGTGCTTACTAGATGTCACAATGGTTGTGTCAATGGTTGTACCTTCATTTCATGCTGTGGAAATAGCACCTGCTTTTGATGATCTGTAATATGCTAATTGTTCACTCTAGTGAGCAGGACCGTGGAGTGGAAACTTAGGGAGAGAAGTCTGTTAAACTAATGTTGCTGTAAATTGTTTTTATGCAATGAACCCTATGAAACGGCTCTTTTCATAACTGCGTGTATACTGTAGGAACTGTCTTTACCTAAGGGGCTCACATACCCATTTGGGTCTTGTTTGAACTTTGTGAAATTGCAAAGATTTGCTGTGGGGCCGGGCATTACCATACATTTCACTGACGTGGGAGGAGTCAGTGAGTGCCCAATGGCTATGTATAGGCACGGACAGTCAGCTAGTGAGGTTAGGTGTGAGTCTCTGAGACTCAAAGTTGTAGGGGGCTAGGTCCTGCTGCAGCCGCCCGCCGCAGCAGTTGAATTAGAAGTTTGGCTGCTCAGCTGGTGGCAATCATGTAGGCTAGCGCAGCCGCTAGGAATCATGATCTTGTTAGCAATACTAACGAGTCCGAGCCCACCGGCTGCTGACATCCACAAACAGGTAGCCAAAGTGGTTTGCAGCTGCTCAAAAAGCCTTCTTGGATGTGCAGCTATGTAGCTGAGCCTGCTGCGATCCTCAGTCATAACCAGCAGCCGGCGTTGGAAAGACCGAGGTCCGAGTTGGGTTGCGGATCCCGGCCCACACCAGTCTGGCTGCCACCAGCCCTCGATGCAGGAAGTGCCCAGCGTAGCCCCGAGGTATCATGCTTTAAAAGTTTTACAGCACTAATGTGCTTGCACGCATAGCCCGTGTGGTATGTACAGTCCTCTTTAATTATGGGCGTGTTTCACAATTAGGAAATCACAAAACGGCATATATGAAAGTGTGTTGAACACTTTCCTTGATTCTCAGTGGGTCGCAAATTACCTACCTCATGAATCTTAATGAGGTAGGTTGTAATTTGCCACCCATTAGGAATCGCAAAAGGATGTATGATGTTACAACGCATGCTTTTACAACGCATGCTGTTACAACGAAATTTTTACAACGCAAATGCAGTGACAACGCAAGTCTTTACAACGCAAGTCTTTACATCGACTTGCACTAGATGGCGTGCTAACATTAAAAAAGTGTAATTTACTATTCTAACTCCAGTCCACGTAACAGTAGGGAAGGTGTTTGGAAAGTAAACTACACTATTTTTAATGTTAGCACGCCATCTAGTGCAAGTCGATGTAAAGACTTGCGTTGTAATGGCATGCATTGTCAATGCATTTGCGTTGTAACAGTTTCGTTGTAATGGCAGTGCGTTGTAAAAGTTGCGTTGTAAAGGTTGTTCCCCATCGCAAAAATCACAGGGATGGTGGGCTGCTGAGGTCAGCAGACCACCATGTCTGGGATTGCTTTTAAATAAAGCTATCTTTTTTTATTTTTTTGTAAAGTAGCCTGTTTTCCTTAAAGGAAAACGGGATGCTTTACAAAAAGAAAAATGAATAGTTTTCCTTTCATTTTTTAAGATCAGGCAGTGGTCCGTGGGACCAAACCCAAATTGTGATTCGGTAACAGGTTACCAAATCACAGTTTGGGTTTGATACATGTGAAAAGCCTTTTTTGCAGAATCGGCCCGTTTGCAACTTCAAAAGGGCTTCATACATGTGGCCCTAAATCTTCTAAATATTTTGGTAGCTGAAGTTATTGGACCTGAACTGGTTGATATTTTTAAACTAATGTGCCACACAGGGACGTTTTCATCAGTTTGTAAGACCGTGTCAGTGCGACCTTTAATCAAAAAATAAACCTTTGCTTGATCCACAGGACACAAGTATTTACTGTTACTGGCCCAGTTCTTGTCTTCCACCGCGAGCCAAGATTATCGAGAAAAGGTTCCAAATGAACAACTGGTGGAGTATATCCAAACCGATAATCTTTTGGATGCCACCTAGTTTGGTTTTTGTGCTGGGCACAGCACTGAGACTGCCCTTATCAAGGTGACTGAGGAGATCAGGATGTCACTTGATCTGGGGGCAGAGCCTCCCTCGTCCTGCTCGATCTATCAGTAGCCTTAGCCTTTGATACTGTGAGTCATGGGCTACTAATGGATCGCTTGGGCAGGATTTTGGTGAATGGTTCAGCAGGGAAGTTACTGAATTCCTTCCTTGCTGCATGTGAGCAGTCGGAAACACTTGGTGATTTTACTTCTCCTTTTTTCTCTCTTCCGTGCTTGGTCCCTCAGGGATCCCCACTCAGTCCAACTCTCTTTAATATATATGTTACTTCTTTGGCAGATCTGATCCGATCTTTCGGTTTTGCATTAACATCCTATGCCAATGACATACAAATTGTCATTTCATTTTCTTCGCAGGACAAAGGTGTTGCCAGCAACTTTTGTGACTGTATTAAGGCAGTAGGTTGTTGGATGTCCATGAACTGCCTCAAACTCAAAGCCAGTAAGACGGAGGTGTTGTTGTTTGGGACTCAGCCTTCTTTGTGGTGGCCATCAGAACTTTTTTTTTTTTTAAACTTCTTTTTATTGGCATTTACACATATTATCAGACAACACCAATACGAGAGGAGTTTCAGAATACAATAGTGTCTGCCGCGTACCCGGGGTGACGAAGGAGAAGTAAACACAGAAAGTCTCCATTACCTGAAGTCCAGTTTCAAAAAGAAAAAAAAAAAGAACAAACAAGAAAAACCCCAGTATTCTGTTGCCTCATATATTTTAAGTAGGGAACCGTGTCAAAAATCTCCCCAGTCATACTTTCAAGGGCAATCGACGAGGTCCCAGTGCTTCCGCAACTCACACCTCCCCACAACAAGTCCAATTAGGCCAAACCCTCCGTATATGTTCAAATCGTTCCTTGTGTAACTCAATCCCTTTACAGGGTAACCAAACCGTCAAACTAAAACTAGATCCCGCCAGGGGCCTACCCCTATCCTTTAGACCTCTAGAGACATGCATTACTCTCAGTGTGGATCCCCGTCACCAAGGGCGGGGTAATACAGGGAGGGGCAGAAAACCAGACAAAACAAAGACAGGAAAAACAAAAAAAAATCAAAATCCAAGCGGGGAGGGGGAAGTAACCCAGCCCGAGAGAGAAAGGCAGGGAAAGCCTCATCGCACCCCGACTCAAGCCCAGGGTCTGCCTAACCAACCCTCTGCCTCTGCCCCTTCACCTGACCCCCTCCCGGTCCTCCAGGGACCCTAGCTCCGCTGTATCACTCCTCTCAGGCTCCTCCCTAGACTCCCATGCCTGAACAATGGCTCCCCAGCGCTCCGCAAGCGGCTTGCGCCTCTTGGTGATTCTGTCTTCAGAGATAAGTGCTGTCTCCTCAGCCCTCGCCCACCGTGCGACCTCCTCCCCCCAGAGCACTATAGACGGGGAAATCGCAGCCTTCCACCCACGCGCTATCTGCCTCTTCGCCAATACACGCGCCAAATCTACAAACCGGTGCCCTAGCTTACGAGACTTTGGCCTAGGATAAAGACCCAATGAGCAGACCTCTGGGGTACAAGCCAGTGTTCCCTCCAGCACTTTATTTACCTGTGCCAAGACCTCACCCCAATACCCAACTAGCTGGGGGCAAGACCATATCATGTGGTCAAAATCGGCATCTAGGACTGCACATCTAGCACAGGAGATATCTGTCTGCTGGTAGATGGTATTCAGCCTATGAGGGGTCAGGTATGTCCTGTGGAGCACATTAAATTGTAACACCTTAAATGCTGTGTTTCTAGACACCTTCTTAGGGCTTCGTTTAACCCTCTGCCACTCTCGATCCGTGAAGGGCCTGAGGTGGCCATCAGAACTTTGATCACTTCCTTCCCCAGTTAAGTCGGCAAGGAATGTGGGGGTCGTTTTAACCGACAAGCTATCCTATGTTAACCAGGTACATGCAGCTACTTCCTCTGCCTTTCTTACTCTAAAGATGATCAAGAACATTCTGCCGTTTATCCCTGGTCACTTGCAGAAGACCAGTGATCAGTGTTGGTCCTGTCGAAGATTGTTTATTGCAATGCTCTATACTTGCATGCACATCCAATCAGTTTCTAATGAAATTAAGAAACTACATTGACTTCCGGTTAGTAAGAGGATTGCTTTTAAAGCACTCTGTCCGGTGTATAAGGCACTCCACGAGCAAGGAACAATTTTCTTGAGAAACAGTCTTTCCTGGTATACACCTGGTAGGTTGTTACGCTCTGCCATGCCAAATTGGTAGTAGCACCCAGATTTAAGCGTATGAACTGGGGTGGCAGAGACATTGTGGTTGGGGCATTGAAGGCCTGGAACTCTCTGCCGCTACATCTTAGAGCCATTTCTAATCTTCTGGCATTTATAAAACTTTAAAGGCATGGCTTTTCTCTTCTGGTTAAATTTTTGTCTGGTTTTCTGCACTGATCTGTGAGATCAGCTAGCGCCAAGACCCCGTCTTCTTGCATTCGAGTGCTCTAAAACTAAATAACATAACATAACATTGCAGGTCATGTAGCTTGCATAAAATAAACTCGCTGAGCTATCCCAGCTGCACGTGAAGGTTTCACTGATTCCACTGCAATGAGCCTTCTACCTGGCTCATGAATGTGTACAGAATTATGCTGTTAATTAATTATTTCACCGGCTTCAAATGTATGAATGATTATATTCTAAATGAGCTATCTAACCGCCGCATGAAGTTAACTGTAATTCCATTTTCAGATACTGAGGCTCCCATGGGTTTCTAATTTTTTTCTAGGGTTTTCAGTATAAAATATTGGATACTGAAACCTAAATAACACCCCACCTATGTTTATATAAAGGTGTTATTAACTGTGCTGTTTCTTCCTGGCAAAGTCTATTAAGCACCATTAGTGAAACTGAGTGCAGGATAAACATGTTCCGCAGAGTTGTCCGCTTATAAATTCACATCCTATAATATTGAAGCATTTGGTTAGTGTATTATATTGGAATATATAGATATAATTACACTTCATTGAATGCATAGTAAAAAGTGGATAACTTAATACAAAACACTTTCAAATGGAAACAGCCTGATATCCTGTGAAATAGCAGCAGTCGAATAAACAAAGGCCATTCCAAAATGAATTTACAACAACATTGGCAGGAGACAGGAACAAATAAAGCTGGAATGTGCTCATATCAAAAGCATCCTGCTATCACATAAGGTTCTAAACCCAAAGGACAACACCAAAGTAATTATAAAAAAAAATCACTGGCATGCACAGAAGGGAACTTTAATGAAGATGTCCTCCATGGGAGAGAGCCAAATGCAATCACTCAAAGTGCCGTTACCCAGTGGCTGAAATAGGCTGACCCACTGCCCTATGTAGTATGCTCTACTGGGGGGAAGCTAAATCAGTGGCAGTTCCTCCCTGAGAACGGGGGAGCTCCGCCTCGCCTGTTGTGAGCACAATGGCTGCAGAAAACAAAAAATGGTATTGGTCATTGCCATTTAAAAGTGCACGTCTTCGAGTTTGAGAGCGTTACCATTTTGAATTGCAGGCAGGTCACATTTGCCTAAAGTGCGCATGTCATATTGGCCGGCTTGCTTGCACCGGCCAACCAGACATGCGCACTCAGACTGCAGCAAGCATTAGCTGTATTAACAGTGGGCAGAATGCAGACGCAGGCTCCTAGTCTGAAAAAGAGCACTGCCTTAGTCTGCTCTGACCAATTATGGAGCTACTCATGCTGAAAAATGCAAAAGAGCAGCTCCATGATTGGTTAGGTCCGTTGGTTCTCTTCCTGTCTTCAAATTACAATGAAGAAGTACTGTGTCTGTGTGCTAAGGTGCACTCTGATTTCCATTGACTGGCACTGTATGGGGAACTGTAGTGGTGGAAACCGACCTCGGTAAGTGGCACTTTTGTTCTTTCATGTACACTCCTTGATCTTCAAGGTCCTCCTGTCCTGTCCCTCTTCTCTTCCTTTCTTGCTCAGCTCACCTATCACGTACTTCTCTTCCCTCTCGACGTAGTCTTGCAACATTCCCATACCTTTACACTATTTCTTCTTTTATTACCACTACCAGCAAAGTTCCATTATGGTAGTGCCCTTCCCGTGTGCAGTTATATTGTGTATTAACTAACAATACACTGGTTAGTGGCCTCTGCTGTGCTGTGGGGTAATGTTTCTGGAGTGGTCAATTTATGTGGGATGCTGCAGCACAAGTTGATTATAAGTTATTGTGTGTGATGGAGTTGTACAGTTGCTCCAATTGCTTGGAGTATGTGATGCATGTGCTTCCATCGTTGCATTTTAGAGACTTAAATTAGTGAATACAATTGTAATGACTCTGCAATTACATTCAGACCCTTTCTGCTACGTCTTACTTCATAGACCCTCGAGAATAGGGAAGATGCAAACTATTTTTAACAGGTTCAGCTGAAACATGGTGATATATGGTACATACAAACAAAGCCATTAATTGCAGGACTACTGCCATTGCACCTTGCCTTTATTATGATGTGTATCAGGGCTGTAGCACCCAGCAATTATTATAGCTGCGCGGCAACTATCTTTAATTGTGGTGGCAACGTGAACGTCAAAGGTGGGCCCCTTTTCTGAAGTCAATCAAAGCTCTCCTGAGGATTTCGTCAACCTCTTTACGAGAGGCCGCAGGTCGCTAAACAATTTACGATTCATTATGTTGCAGCTGATATTGTGCATGAGGAAAAAATTAACAGAGTATGCAACAATCTTATTTATTGCTTTCACTGATTGCGGCCAAGTAGGCTTAATTTCAACATTTAAAATGATCTATTGCCTTGCATACTCTGTTGTTTACGAGACTAAGCCTGAGAGCCGCGTTCCACAGATATCATATTTGTGATTTAAATATATTATTCGCTAATATGATGAGAAACGTTACCCAAACTGAACGGCTCCCAGAAAACTAATGCAAATGGGGATTTATCCCCCAAACCTACTCTGTCTCCATGGCATGTATGTGTTGGCTTCCGTGAGCTCTGAAACCTGCTCGCCCACCACTTTCAGATCTCACTAGCAGTCACTGAGCTAAATAAAGCCCTTTTAAGTAAGTATATTATGCAAATAATTTTAGTAAAATCAAAGGATCTTGGCTAACACCAGACTTTAAAAGGCAATCTGTACATGCTGCCAGCTGTGTCTGGCACTACGGTATATGTGCTGTTCTGGCTGTAAAAGCAAGCCAAGTAAAAAAATAAAAAATGCCTCAGATCACGTTTTCAACACATTTGGAGTATTGCAATACTAAATCAGAACCGCACCACCTTTCTTGGCACATATGCAAGTAAACTTAAATGTCCACGTTAATCCAATTAGATACAGATGATGCAAGATAATTCACTTGTCCCAACAGTAGATTTGTAATCTCCTTTATTTTCAATCAAACAACTTTCAGCCAACGCGTTTCGTCCCACTCAACTGGGACTTCTTCAGGGCTGAAATTTTTTTAAAATGAACACATAAAACACTTATTCCATTCTAATATATACAAAACATAAAACAACAAATCACAAATTTTCTTTTAAAAATAATTTTTACCGACCATATTACATATTTACAAACTCATTAAAAGACACAAGTCCACATATTACCTTAAATTCTATATTTTTGCATTTACTGCACAATATAGTATTCATTTCATAAACACATACACAGTTCACCAACTCCAAAGTGACTGTCTAGTTAAAATCAATTATAAACATACGTAACGGACTACTTTTCGATAATCCTCCAATTAAAATGAACTTTAGTTCAACAAGCATCAATTATTGAGGCATTCTTTTGCTAAAGCTGACAATCCTATAATAACTTGAGCAACTTCAGAGATATGAATGTTATATTCAATAGGGTATAAGATAACCATCACCAAGAGGACAGGGAGAGAGCACACCACCTAGAGTAAAGGAAAGTCTGACCGAACCAATCAAACAGTCTTAAAACACCCACAGTGTACTAAATAAAATATATCCACACCATAGAAAAAAGCGCCCATGCTTACTAAATCAGAAATCTACATACCAATTGTATTGTTTGTACAAAAGCATTCAGATTGAGAACGACCGTCCGGTATCAAATAACCAATAATCTTCAAAAGCTGATAATTCTGTAATATAAGCCAAGTTGATAGAATCAAACTCCTGCTGGGTTATAATATATGACATGTGACGAACAAGACGGGTCCATAGGGCCTACCTCAGCTGTTTCATATGTTGATATATTTAGAGCAATCCAAAATGCATAATTAATAAGGGTGGCTTCTCTCCAGTCCCAAGTTATCCGATATAATAGCCAGTAGCAGCAAAATAGTGAAACGTGTAAGAAAAATTATTTTGATGAACGTATTGATGGATATTCTCCACCCAAAGGATGAGGTCCTACAAGGACAAGAGATGTGAGTCAGGACATGAAAGGCAAGCCAAAAGTTTCCAAAATCATATAGTTTTTTTTATATAGCAATCTACTAGTTATCATACGTTATCAGGAGCATTATATATTGAGAACATGAGTGTTACCAACCGTTACACGCGGTTTTCCAGTAACACAGAACCCAAACACAATCAACGAGTGGCCGCAGTAAGGTTAACCCACCATTTGTTACAAAATGGCGAAAATAGCAATAAAACTAAAATGGGGATACTTCTTTAGAACCCAATTGTCAGCATAATATATATCTATATGTCAGGCACAGTGAGCAAGCATGAGCCAGATCTGTATAGGAAAATCTGTTCACGTAGGGCACCAATCAAAACAATGGCTGACTCAGTTCCCAAATGGGGCAAATAGATTGTGTACATCTCAGCCGAGGTGCACACAAACTGAAGTGAAGTGCACAAATCAAAACTCAATATGAACCAACATGGGAGAGCTCAGTAACGCCATAGTAAAGGCGCCACCAAAAGACAAACGCTGATTCAAAAAGCGCTCCCAAACTCCATTGTCTAATAGTAGGTATTACAGCACAACGCGATGAAAAGTAAAAATCATACCATTGGGACAATGCACTCAACCAAAAACAGATTGCATATATCAGCATCCAGAATAGCCCAGAGAAAACCCCCCAAAATAAAACAAAAAAACAAGTAACACTGTGGAAATTGCACTGTGAACGAAGCACGCTAACTCAAAGAGCCCTCACAATCTCTGTTATTTGAAAGTATGTATCACAACATGACGTGATACACAGTGGGGTACATATCATAAGAGAAATACGCCCCTCGTACTAGGGTCTACGTCCCATTTACTCTCCATATAAACACCATACATAAGGCCCCCAGAAATTGCTCACCTGTGATCGTGACACACCGCGACGTCGCCCGGTTATGAGTAAAAAAGTCGATAAACACCGAGTCTCCTTTACGCGCTGCTATTTGAATACAACCTCAGGAAACGTGTGAACGCGATGCCGTCATATCCTGCCCATTTCCACTGAAACTTCATTATCTCGAGAGTAGGTGCCATATTTGAGTGGTGTAAAAAGTATCATTATATTTATAAAACCTTTTTGGCATACTACTATTTGAGTACAACATTCAAGTATATGTAGACATGGTAACGTCATATTCTACCTATTTTGGCTAAACCCACTTATCCAAAAAGTGGGCGCCATATTTAAACGGTGTGAAAAGTGTCAATATGTTTGTAAAACCGACACGGTATTAACCAGAATATGATATTAGTGAATAATTCAATATCATATTGTATATTTTGATCCATTTAGCATGAGATGTAAGTTGTATATATTTAATAAACCAACAGAGTATGGTCAGTAAAATAGCTGACAATACGAAAAAAATGTAACAACCCAAGAGCGCTCAAGTTGAAAGTTACTTAGAAATAATATCCTCTATTCATTAGATATTCTACCCCATAGAGATAAAAGGATCGGAAAGATAATACACGAAATGTGATAACAGCCAGGGCAAGAGTGCGTATGTATATAAGAAAAAAAGACACAGATGAGTGGTGCAGAGATAGGAGAAAGAAGAAAAAGGGATGAAAGGGATGGGGCACACAGAGAGTATTTAGCTTCTTCAAATTGTCACATAAAATCAAACTGATATTAACAAAAAGAAGAAAACACATGTGCCTATCTAATCATTTACAGATACAGAGACTATACGTCCAATTATGGGTACCCATCTTAGTGGACCCATGCAACTGTTTATTTATAAAAAACTTTTCATCATTCAAAGTGTATTTATATTAGTTGATGTGTTGGCAACAATAATTCAAATGATGTGAACACTTGAAGTTAATTTAGGTACTTCAGCACCATATGCAATTTTAGATCAAATTAACTGAACCCCAAGCATCTTGTAAACAGAAATCCAATGATGAGAATAATGATAATCAAAATGTCTATACTACCTCTATTGATTTTCCTATTCTCCAATGTTCCTATCAAAATCAATCGGGTATTTTTTAGGGAAATGGATATGCTTTTTATACAATTTATTTGGGAGAAGAAAGCCCCCAGAGTTAAACTGAACACCTTACAATTACCAATAGATCAGGGGGGACTTGCGCTCCCACATGTAAGATCATATTATGAAGCTGTCCTTCTTGATTTAGTATCTGGGCTGTTAGGATCTTGCTCTTGTAGAGATACTTTTTTTATCGATAGAATGTTGCTAGAAATTGGTTCATCCACTCCAGTGTTTTTAAAAACTGCTAAGCTTCCTAAAAAAAACTCGGTATAAAACTATAAAGGACTCCCTTTTTAGACTTCAGGCTATCTTTAGGGACATGAATCTGATGGGCTTTCAATATCTCAATATAAGAGAATGTGCCAGCCTCGGTTTCCAGATACAAGCTAGTCATATTAATGCTTGGGAGAATTCTGGATTAACCGAACTGAGACATTTCATAGTACAGAATAGGCTGATTTCCTGGCAGGAAATATCGGCCAGGATAGGGACCCATTGGAAACCGGCCTTTTTTGAATATCTGCGGTTAGTCTCCTGGTTGAGAAGTAATGGTGGTATAACCGAATCTCCCAATCACTTGACAACTTCCCTTTAAGGAGCCAAACTACACGGAATAGGCAACTGGTATAAGTTGCTACATAAAATAAAACATCCTTCTTTGATCCAGAACCATTTGGAAAAAATAAATCGGGAGACCGACTGCAGTTTATCCGAAAGGGAGTGGGAGTGGATCAGCCACTCAGGTGGCAGAGCATTGCGTGCTGCCAATTATAAGAGGATGGCTTTTCTTTCAAGGTGGCTGGCCTATCTAACACCTTCTACTCTAAGTAAAAGGTTTCCAGACGTAGAAGATAAGTGCTTTCGGTGTTCCAAATCTGGGGAAGGTGGTTGGCACCATATTTTTTTTTGTATGTCCCGGTCTGAGGTCTTTTTGGGAAGCCATTTTTCTAGACATCGAGTGCGCAACCGAAAATAGAATCCCGATCGCAGCAGAGACTGTACTATTTGGCTATTGCAAGGGAGGCTTACAACTGTCTAACCCAGAAAGAGTTTTTATTTTTATCGCTAGTGCGGTAGCACGCTCATTAATCTTGCAAAATTGGAGATCTAATGAAGCCCCCTCTCATCTGAAATGGATTAATAAAATGAAAAGGGTTAAAAAATTTGAGGAGGCCTATGCTAGGAGGGTAGGAGCAGTAAAAAAATATGAGCGAAATTGGAAGTTTTTTGAAATACTGGAGAAGACTTAATAGAAAATGCAATTTTGGAAGTGATATACCCAGTAGTCTTCTCCATATTCGATCTCTATATGAAAGTGAATCTCCTTTTTGAATGCCTGCCAAGAATGCATTAGCACTTTTTAGTAATTATATTTCAAAAACTGGAAGTGGTGAATCGTTTTGAAACTTGTTTTCTTTTGATGTTTTTATGCTATTGAATTCCCTTGATCGCAATACTTCCGTAATTAGTTATGTTTCGCACTTGCACTTTAGTGGTTTGGAGTATTGTATTTTTGCTGTTTGTACATGGCACACTGCACTTTCGATTGGAAGTGAATTTCTGTCTTGATTGGCTTTCATTAAGAACGCATTCAGCACTTTATAGATTTTATACTATTGAAGTGGTGAATTGTTTCAATGTATGTTTCTGTATCGATTTTTATATGCTAATGAATATTCTTCATTGCAATACTATCGCAACTATTCATGCTTAGCACTTGCACTTTAGTGGTTATTGCGTATATGCATACTTTTGCTGTTTTGCACTAGGCACATCGCACTTCCTGCTAGTGCTTCTTTTTCTTTGTACTATTATATCTTAATAGCCATATTATCTATGATATGAATGCTAATTGTATTTTGCAATGTTTTTTTGTACCTCTTGCTCTGCTCAATAAAAAAAAAAAAAGAAATCCAATGATGAGAATAATGATATACGAAGAGCCCTTCGTATACAGAATCATAAATAGTAATGCATCTCATCATCAGTATTGTGTCCCATTTCAGTGCATCTCAAACGACAAATCCAACTGGCTTCCCTACGTCTTGGTGCCAATTCACGATTCCCACCACGTAATGGCACCGGGATGTGATCTATCACATGAAACCACACTTTACAGACACCATGTTTCCCCCCCCATGTGGTATGTCATGGGATACCTTAAGTCATTGTGTTTGAGTGCACGTATGTGTTATTGAATACGTATCTTCAGGGGCCTCACAGCACTACCCACATAAATGTTGTTACACTCACAGCCCAGTATATATACAACATATTTTGTATTACAATTTATGAAGTGTTTGATGGTATATTCCTTATTGGTGTTGTAGGTAAACCTCTTCATTTTATCCTTAGCTAGGGCACATACATTGCATGCATGACATCTAAGAAAATCCATCCGGTGTTGTCGGCAACCATGTATTTGTCACAATTCTTTTAATGTAACTGGGGCATAACATATTTCTCAACGTTCTCCCCCTACGGAAGGTGACCCTGGGATTTATGGTCAGATGGTCTCTAAGGTTAGGTATGGCATATAGAAGGCCCCAATGTTTTTTTAGGATATTGAATACTTTACTGCTATTATTTGAGAGGGTCTTCTCATTATATCATCGTGATCTGAACCTACTTTTGACTTCCTCCATGTTCTTTTCAAATCCAACCTCAGTACTACAATTGCGGCGAACCCGCACCATCTCCCCGTACGGTATATTTCTAACCACAGAGTTAGGTTGTGCGCTCGTCGCATGCAGTATGCTGTTACATGATGTTGGTTTTCTGAAAATAGTACTACGGATACTGCTGTTCTCCAAGTAAAATTGTACGTCAAGAAATTCAATCTCAGTGGAGCTATACTGTATTGTAAGATGGACATTATAAGGGTTGTCATTAAGAAATGTATGGAATTCAAGTAGTTGACTGACAGAGCCTTTCCATAGCAGTAAAATATCATCAATATACCTCTCCCAGAAGGCAATCTTGTCTATCCAAGGGGAGGCATATTTGCCCCAGGCATGCTCCCTCTCTCATCAGCCCATGAAGAGGCAGGCGTACGAGGGAGCAAACCTGGAGCCCATCGCAGTGCCTTGCAATTGGTGATGCCATAAACCATTGTGCAAAAAATCATTTTTAGAGAGAATAATCTGAATCATGTCCATTAGCATCTCGTTATGTTCCATGTGATCCACTGTTCTAGTTTTAAAAAATGACTGTATCGCCATGCTACCAAATTGCTTCTGAATACAAGTATATAGACTGGTGACATCCATTGTAACAAACATAATATCATCTGACCAAGAGAGACCCTCAAATTTCTGAAGGATGTCCCTGGTATCCTGTATGTAGGATGGCAAGTTAGTTACAAAAGGTTGAAGAAATGTGTCTACATACTGAGATAGGCGTTCTGTGGGTGAGTCTATGCCCGGAATTATGGGTCTTCCAGGTGGCAATGTGCCCTCTTTATGAATCCTTGGAAGAAAATAAATACAGGGTGCCACAGGATGATTTACTGTGAGATAGCCATGTTCCTCCTCAGATAAAAGGCCATTTTCACGCCAGTCATGTAACCTTGAGTTCATATGAATTGCAAGGGGGGCAATTGGATTAGTGACTATCCGCTCTTAGCAGATTGAGTCTGCAAGTTGTCTGTCAATTTCGGCCTTCTGGTCAACTGAGTTCATAATTACCACATTGCCCCCCTTGTCCGCTTCCCTGATAACAATTGACTTATCCTTCATTAATCCATCTAAGGCAAACCTTTCAGTTTTTGTCAAATTTTGTCTTCGATTGGAATATTTATTCGGGTTGTCCATTAATGTATAGATGTCCCTAGTACTGCACCACTGGATTCAAGCTAGCCTGGCTGATGCGGGGTGATTCCCCAAAACCGGTCCCAAGATGCTTGTTGCCGTTCCAGGGAGGACCTTGCTTGGCAGTTCGGGCTGGACTGTTCCCATGAGGAACAGGGTCAAGACTGATTTGCATATGGATAGGTCCAAACTGGGGTGGCGTGGTGAGCAAAAGAATGATGGATTAAACTCGGATCCTTGTGACTGGGGGAGAATGTTGCATTGTTCAGCATCCCGTTCATCATTTGTTTCTTTTACCTTTAGAAAGTGGGCATTTTCTTGCTTTATCACTCTGTGTGTCTCAGCCCCTTTGTGTATTCACCATTTGGTTTTGGAGTGACAGGAGCTGAGGATGCATTCACTCTAGTCAGCCACAGAGGGCTGTGACCTGCCTTGCCTGGTGACTCATCGCTAGCCTGAATAGCCCTGGTCTGCATTTAGAGTAGTGAGTAAAAGTTTTGCTAGCTGTTGAATAGGCTGTGTCTCCTGTGCACAATGCTGTCTCCACTGCCTGTGGTCAAGCTGGACCAGGGGATACAGAACTAGTTTGTACTGAGCTTAGAGACTCTGAAGCAAAGAGAACAGTGAGAAAATGGGTTATAAGTATTAGACCTTAACCCCATGACTTCTGGAAACAAGAGGACCCTGCCAAGAAGAAGAGCTGAAGAGCTGTGTGAGCAGCGCTGCCTTTTCTGTGCGAGGGGTGGGTTGGCCTGCAGTTGCTGCTTCTATCTGTGGTGGATGATAGGAACTGACTCTTTTTGCCCTGCTGTGGTATCTTGCTTGGGAAGGTCTCCACGGGCTTGTGTGTGCTTGCCTCCTGTTGGAAGTCTCAGGGAAATCAAAGACTTCAAGAAAGATCCTTATGGAATCCCAAAAGAAACTGTGCTAGAGTAAAAGCTGTTGTAGCGAGAAGCTGTAATTCCCAGTGCCGTGTTCTGCCTGTTTTTAAAATGAGTGTGTGGTGATCACTTCATGCGGCCCATATTTGAAGGGCGAGTGCTGGTTTTCCTTAAACCCACCAGTCAGTGCCTGGGTAGTCCTGTGAACATGGCACAGGTTGAAGCACTCTGTTTGTGCCTAAGAGCACTTGTGTCTGCACTCCAGCCTGCGGTCTACCACTGAGGGAAGGTCTGAACTCGCCGCCTGCAGTACTGGACCTCGACGAAGGCCCCGCTTCATAAAAATAGAGAGACCTTGAAATTACTGTATTCCCCATATTTGGTGCACGGGTGCTCCTGTGCCCTACGTTGTGGATTTTATTTACTGCGTCACCGGTAATAGAAGCGCAGTTGCGCTTTACCGTGTGAAAAATAAATTTGGGGTGATTTAGGATGAACTGTGATGACATACATAAACACATATGGTGATTCATATGTTTTTCTGGGTATAACACAACTGCTGCATTTACAGCCCGGGTGTTATATGTCTCGTTTTATGCCTTGCAATGATGAGATAATGAGTATTATTTCAGAACCTGCATAGTATGTACAGTGATGGTGTTTGGTATCTCTATGACATGTGTAACATATAAGTTTTAGCTTATTGCACTACCTTTGATGTTATGACAATTGTTTAATTGGCAAAGTGATTTATGGTTTATGTGGTTTTGGTCTATGTTAATATACAATATATATAAGATGTTTTATATACTACTGTGTGGAGTCACTTTTGTGGTTTATTTGTTGTGTCACTGACGTGTGTGTGTGTGTGTTGCACAAACTCCGGCTTATCCTCTGGGATAAGCCGGATTGCTCTGCCAAGCTACCAAGGGGGGAGCAGGGGTTATCTTGGGGGTCTAACTCCCTTACCCTGACTAGAGTGGTGGGTTCGGGCTGGCTTAGATGCATTGCCTAGCCAACCAGAAACCCCATTTCTAACACTTGTTCTATCACTTTTGGGACAATAATTCATACCTCATTACTTGCTAATTTCTTGCTGAGACAGTACCTGACAGGCAGTGCTTTACATAAAAGAGGTAATGTGCTCAATGCTGTGGGGCAAGATAATTACTTCTGCACATGCTTTCAAAGTAGTTTATATAACATCGCTGCCAGTAATAACAGAATCCTTTTAAAGCCACATGACCTGCTGATACCAGGAGAATATTATAATCAAGGGATTTGAATTTTCCCTCAAATCCTCCAGTGAAGTTGTAACCAAGATCAACTATGCATAGCTGCCACGTTCTCAGTTCGTGTGACACTTCTTTTTTTCTCTGTCCTGTTCGGCATTCCAGTACGCTATGTGTGACACGTTGAGTGACATTTTATCAAGAGCGGATGAAGGCAGGTTAATCCTGAAGCACTTTTTACTGCAAAAAAATCCTGAATCAATTTATGCGACTGCCGGCACGGTGGCCTGGTAGAAGGTCCCTTTTAGACCCAAAACAGGATTGTAATCTACCTCAATTACAACCTACACTACACACACTGCTTCTCTTTTAGTAGATCCGTGGGGCCTCAGAGGATGTGGTCTGACGGCTAGACTATCGACTTTGGAGCAGCAAAACCAAGGTTTGAGCCTGGGGTCGACTCCACATCCTGTGATTCTGGGCAAATCACTTAATCTCACCGTGCCTAACAAAAATATGAATGTTTCCTTGTGTAACGTAACCGGTGCTCATGTAAAGCGCTCCAGCACCTTCAGGCCGAGTTCGTACTATATAAATCTGCACACACAAAAACAATTCCAGTGGTTGGGAACATGGCGGTCGTGCGTCAGTCGCGTTAGCCGCTAGCTCCCGGAGCTCCCGCGCCAGTCACCGATAAAGTGGGAATCGTAAACTTGGGGAGAGAATCGAGCAGGAAACTCAGTTTCATGTAAATTACCTGCCTATCCTCGATGTCTGTTTCTGATTCCGCGGCAAGTATCTTCTTCTGACGGCGGGGGCAGGACGCGAGACGTGAGACGCGAAGCGCCTGGAATGCGCGGAGAGGAGGAGGGGACACGCATTCCTTCGCCCCCCCGCCTGCTGGCAGCCGCTCTGGAGCTGCGGAGAGGGCGTAAGGCGGTTGCACGAGGGTCCCTTAGGGGGAGTGGGAAAAGCATATGTGGCTTTTTTCAGCGTGTGAGGGATTTTAATGTCTCTCACGAAGACCCTGTGAAGGAGGTGGAACAGGAGGAGGACAGCAACACCGGTAAGGTCGGAGAGGGATGGGAGGCGGCTGGTGATCCAGAACA
Organism: Triturus cristatus; assembly: GCF_964204655.1. NCBI lineage: Eukaryota > Metazoa > Chordata > Amphibia > Caudata > Salamandridae > Triturus > Triturus cristatus. Next base: position 1,433,017,690 of record NC_140591.1, on the reverse strand, counting down.
AGGTATCGGAGGTGAACTGGAGGTGAGGGGGTCAGGTCCCTCATTAGTGCATCTTTCTGGTCGCTTTCAGGCCCTCCAAGACCTACAAGGAAATTTCCCCCCTGCTGCTGCAAGCTCATCATCCATAGTGATTAAGAGAGTACAAAGGCAAAGTAAAAAGGGGGCCACTGTGGATAATAAGAAAGCAAAGATAAAAGTAAATATTAAAACCGCCTCCGGTAAAGCAGATACTGGGAAAGATACCCCGGACACCGACTTACCGCAAATTCCCACTGCTGTTGTCAGCCCTCCCTCCGGTGAAGTAGAGGCTTCCCCAAGGGAGGGGGTTAATTTCCTAAGTGGGGATTCTGCCTTTCAGGTTTGTCCAGTGAAGGGGAAGTCGATTAGATTAAAGACCAGGGCAACTCCTAGTCTCGTTAAAGTGACTCCTTCGCTACGTTCCTATTTTAGGATTCAACCAGAAGTGTTGGTTGTTGGCGTGCAACCTGAACCCCTGGAGCAGTGCTCGGCAGATATAACTCCTATAGCATCAGATTTTTGCTTGGGCACTATCCCTATCAGTATGATGAAGGCAACATTAGAACAAGGGTCAGTTTTGGTCCCCCAGCAAAGTCAACTAGGGAAGCCCTCAAAGGGTAGAAGTGCTCCGAGCAATGACCTTTTGGTCGATATTTTAAGCAGCAATACGGAGGAGGAGCGAGAGGGAGACAGAGTCACTCTGCCGGGACTGCAATCTCTATCTTCTCCAGTAGGTTTGGAGGGCCTTTTCGCTACATTATCAGAAGACATAAAAAGGGGGTTTGCTGCATCCACAGTGAATCAAGGGGAGATAAGGAATTTTTGTGAATCTCTGGAATAAAAAGTAGATCTTATAAATTCCAGGACCGCAGCCCTTGAGAATAAAGTGGGAGAATTGAAAGAAGACCTGGGTCAGGCCAAATCGGATATTCAACTGCTGAAGACCGAACATTGGGATCTTAGAGATAGAGTGGAGATGTTAGAAAATAATGCCCGCAGAAACAACTTACGTTTATTGAATGTACCTGAAGGTTGTGAAGGTTCCGATATACGCTCCTATATTGTCTCTTTACTTAAAACCTCGTTACAGCTTGAAGACTCGGAGGAAGAACTCAGTCGGGATATACAGAGGGACATAGGGACCCCTTCCATAGGAACCCTAGTAGGCCCAAACCCAGAAAAATTCTCATTAAGTTTCTCACATTTGCCTTAAAGGACAAGATTCTTAACTCTGCACTAAAATTGAAATCAGTGCGAGCAAAGGAGTTTTCCTTTGAGATACGGTCAGATCTCTCAAGATGCACGGTGGAGAGGCAATGGGAATTGGGCAAGAGGCTGGAAGAGTTAAAAAAGCTAGGGGCAGTAGCGCAATTAAAATTCCCGGCCTTTTTAAAAGTCATGTACAACAATAAAATGCACAACATAAGATCGGTGCAAGAAGCAGATGAGCTGCTTAATAACATCAGTAAAGGGGGGTCATAGTAGGTCTATAAGCAGGGTCAGCATAGTTGATCACAGGAGGTAGGCAGGTAGGCTGGTGGGGAAATCGTTGTTTCCACTTTTTCCCATATAGAGAAATTAAAATAATTCTAGATTGTATGTGAGAGAAGGTTTGATATGAAAATAAGCAGAATGGAAATTATAACTATTAAAGTTTCATGCTTTGTCTTTTTTTCTCTCCTTTTTTTTTGTTCGTGTCTTTCTCTCTTCTTGAGGTTTCTTTCTCACTTTTTTTAATCCTTTGTCTCGGGAGGTGACTGGGTGGTTTTCTCCGGGATGCAATTGCCTAGACTCCATCTGTCCAGATAATTGGGGTATGGGTTCCCAGAGAGGGGGGGGAGGGACTGGGGGGGCCACTGGGTAGGGTTAGGGTTAGGGTGTAGCAAGACAAAAAATTAAAAAAAATCCTCATTCTCCAATTTTTGATGTTAGTACTTATGTTATTTTTACGAATAAAGTTTGGAGCTGGGCTGAGTTATATGCCGACATTAGTTTAATCTTAAAATCCCCAGATGACTTAATATGAGCCCCATACAGATTTTGTCCTGGAACATTAATGGTCTGCGAACCAGGCCGAGAAGAGATCGGATAATACAGTATCTCCAAGATTCATCGGCTCAGGTTTTGATTCTCCAGGAAACCCATCACTTGAAAGAAGAGATATCTTCTCTTCTTAAAAATAAAAGATGGGTGGGTTCATATGTTTGCACGAACCAGACAGCTAACATAAGAGGAGTCCTTATAAATTTTAAGAAATCATCCAAAGCACATGTCTTACAGCAAGTGGTGGATCCAGGTGGTAGATGGTTGATTGTTAAAGTTAGGATAGGAGGGACTCTGTACACTTTGGTCGGCTATTATGGACCGAATCTTGATGACCCTCCAGTCTTAAGGTTATTTTCTCCCATCTATTAGATTTCACTGAGCCGATAATTCTAGCTGGGGATTTTAATATAGTTTTAAATCCTGTGCTGGACAAAACTCCAAATAGTAGAGCTGTGGCCCCTTTGAAATCCCGGGATTTCCTCTTGGAGGTTATGGAACAATTTATGTTATTAGATATTTGGAGAGAAAGAGCGGGTTTGCAACCAGGTGTGTCGTTTAGAAATCAAAAATATAAACATCAATCCAGAATAGATTACATATTAATAAGTAATTCATTGAGAGAAAGAGTCAGAGATATTTCATACCTGGTCAATCATCTTTCAGATCATTCGGGGTTCTGTTATGTCTGAATGGTCTAACAGTAGCGCCCGCTCGCACCTGGTCGTTTGACCGTTCTTTACTTTTGATGGAAGAAGAAAAGGTTTTCTTACTGCAGGAAACTGAATGGTTCCTTAAAATAAATCTGGGGTCGACTTTAATAACTAATGTATGGGACTCTTTCAAGGCTTTTCTACGCGGTCAAATCACCAGTAGAGCCAGTTTTAGAAATGAAAGATATAAGGAGGAGATATCATCTCTTGATGGAAAATTGATAGAGGTAGAGACTGAATTATCTTTTCTAGCCTCTCCTGAGATTCAGCAAGAACGGAAAGCCAAATGGGATAGTTTAAAGGGGCAGTTGGAGAATATTCTCCAATCTAGGCTTATCCGCAGATGGGAGGCTAGTAAAATCGCCCATTTTGAATATGGGGAGGGGGCAGGTAAGCTTCTTGCCTGGAAAGCAAAATCTGATCGGGCAAGAAATAACATTAAAGAGATTATCAGCAGAAATGTAACCTTCTGTTCAGATGGAGAAATCAGCCAGGTCTTTCAGACCTATTTTCAGGAGATCTATCGTGAGGACCAAAGGTTGGACCCAGTCAGGGTTCAGAATTGGTTGAGGGATATTCCCCTTCCTTGTCTTGGACTGGATCAACAAAAATATTTGGACCAAGCTTTTACTCAAGCTGAGGTTAGAGAAGCCATTCAACGCTGCAACATAGGGAAAACAGCAGGCCCTGACGACCTTCCGGCGGAGATCTATAAGTTGCTGGGAGATAAGATTGTTCCCGTTCTAACGCAGTTGTTTAATTATGTGCTGGAAGTCGGTTTAGGGCTCCCAGCTTCATGGGATGACGCTTTAATAATTCTTATATTGAAACCCGGGAAACCTCCATCAAGGTGTGGGTCATATAGACCCATCTCGCTTTTAAATGTAGACTATAAAATTTTCACCTCCATTATGGCAGCGAGATTGGGTCTTATGATAGGAGATGTTCTTCACTTAGATCAGAAGGGTTTTGTCAGGAACCAACAGCTTTCAGACCTCACGTATGATCTTATTGGTGCTGTTGACCTTGCCTCTACATAGTCCCTCCCATTAGTGGCCATGACATTGGATGCTACCAAGCACTTCGACAGAGTAAATTGGATTTACCTGTCGGAGGTCTTGAGGAAGTTCGGCTTGGGGAATAGATTTTGTCACATAGTCCAGTTGATCTATCATAGCTCCATGGCTAGGTTACTGGTTTTTTTTTTTTTTTTTTTTTTTTTTTGTTTTCCAAAACCTTTATTGTTCCATCGAAGAGTACACCGCTATTCAGCCAACAACCCGGAGGCAGGCAGCTAGTATACGAGGCGGAACTCCGCCCAAGCATTTGAGGTCGTACTTTCAAACAGCAATACAGCATTTTACAATGGAACAAACAGAACAAAACTAATAGAGAGCCCGAGTCGAAGGAAAGCAAACAGTAAATGATCGAAATGACATAATCATCTTCACGCTGCGCCCACAGCCCGCCCAGCCAGAGCAAACGACAGACAAACCCCCACAGAGAGCGAACCCCATATCCCAGATCACTTATGCCAGGCGGATCACCACTTACAGCACACCACAATCGGACTCCAACCTCGCCACGTCATTTAAGCCACAATCAGCCCGCTTGGTCATTTTCAAACGCCGTCGTACTAGCCAACCAATCCACCAGTGGCTGCCAGATATCTACAGGCCGCGAGCGCTGCGGCAGCTGGTCCCAGTATGAGGTCAGCTGCTCCCTACAGTGCACCGCCGATCTTATCCAGGCCTTCACGTTTGGCGGCATCGCCTTCTTCCAGTGTAGCGCCACCTGACGCTTCGCAAGTAATAATAAAATGGCTACAAGCCTACGTGAGGCCTTAGGCACATTTCTAACGAATCCCAGGAGGGCCACAAGTGGGTCCGGCTCCAGTGCCATCCCCGCGATCTGCCCCACGGTATTGAAGACTGCAATCCAGAAGTCGCGTATGGGGCCGCACACCCATACAAGGTGATAGAACGCGGCATCCTTCTCACCGCATCTCCAACAGTGCGCATCAGCCCGCAGACCCATCCTACACAATTGAATGGGCGTACGGTAAGTCCGGTGCAGATAGTTGAAATGTACCAACCGCAGCCTATAATTAGGGGATAGGTTTTCAAGTTGGGAGCAACAGTACTCCCACTGCTTCTCGGTAATGGATATACCCGCTTCATGTTCCCACGCGGATCTAGAGTCAGTGTGCACAACCGGAGCCGTGTTTTGAGTAGCTCTATAGATCCGTGTGATCAGTTTGCGCGCGGAGGAGTTCGAAAGTACGTCCTCCAAGGCCGCAATCGTCGGCGGAGCCTCTGGAAACATGGGGTACCTGCCCTTGCAGGCAGACCGCAGTTGATAATAGAGAAGAAGCTCCGAGGCCGTCGGTTCCGGCGCTGCCGCCATGTCCCGCACTGTAAGGAAGGTATCGTCCGGGTACAAGTCTCCCGCCACCTTCAGGCCGCAGGCCTGCGCCCGCCGCACCACCGCCGCGTCCGTCAATGGCCCCAGTAGTGGATTATCCGCGAGGGGCATACTCGGCGCATATAAGTCATCAACGCCTGCACGTTTAGCAATGCTTGACCAGGCCCAGCGTACCATTTCAACAGTGTCAATGTCGTCTCTGGAGCGTCTGTATCTCTGATATACCGCTGCACGAAGGGGGCAGGGGGCCGCAACATCCATCTCGATAGCCACGTGCGGCTGGTAAGGAATCGGGTGCTGCCAGTAGTGCAGGTATTGGGCCTGAGCACAGTACGCATATAGCTCCATGTCCGGGGCCGCGAGTCCCCCTTGACGGAAGGGAAGTGTGAGGAGGTTCCAGGCCACTCTGGGCTGCTTACCCGCCCAGACCAGTTCAATCAAGGCGGAGCGGAGCCGGCGAAAGAACGACTTAGTGAGTGGCACGGGGATGTTTACGAATAAGTAAAGAAACTTAGGAACGACCACCATTTTAGCAATTGCTATGCGGCCCATCAGAGATAGCGGCAGCGCCTTCCAGCGCCTCACTTTGCACTCCAGCCATTCCACGGCCACCCCAAAATTGGCCAGCCATATGTCCTGTACCGATCGGCTAAACCGTATGCCCAGGTATTTAATCTCATCAGTGACCCAGTCAATCGGGAATTCCGTGTGGCATTGACTCGTACCGTCCGTCAGCGGGAACATCGCCGACTTCGACCAGTTGATATCGATACCCGTGAGGCCGCTATACCTTGTCACCTCACGCATCAGTGGGTCGAAGTTTTCCGATGGATTCATCATATATATGGTTATGTCGTCGGCGTACATAGAGACCAGCAGGCCACGCGACGTGAAGCCGATACTGCGATGAGTGTGGTGTTGGCGCAAACGAGCCGCCAGCGGCTCCGTCGCAATAGCGAACAGCAATGGCGACAAGGGGCAGCCCTGCCGAGTCCCTCTTGTTATGGGGATCGGGGCAGACGTCTGACCATTAACCCGCACCCTAGCCGTCGGGTGGTTATAGAGTATTCCAATACGCCTGGCAAAGGAGGGGCTGAAACCCATGCGAGTGAATAACGCCCGTAGGAATTTCCACTCTAGTGAGTCGAACGCCTTAGTGGCGTCAAGCAATGCGGCCGCGGCTTGTACCTTGGGATCCAAATAATGCAGGAGCCCAAACAGCACTCTAAGATTGTGGGAAGTGGACCGCCCCATCACAAAGCCCGACTGATCGGACAACGCTATCTGAGGCAGCATAAGTTTCAGGCGGTCAGCGAGTAATTTCGCGTAGATTTTGGCGTCAAGATTAATTAGCGAGAGTGGGCGATATGAGTCCGGGGTAACAGGATTCTTGCCAGGTTTAAGCAGCGTAATGATAAGGGCCTCTCGCATCGAGGCAGGGAGGATGCCAACCTCCATCGCTTCCTCAAAAACATTATGCAATCGCGGGACCAGTAGGTCTGCGTATTCCTTGTAGAAGGCTGCCGTCAGCCCGTCGGGGCCTGGTGCCTTGCTGAGCGGCATAGCGGCTATGACCGCTCGAATGTCCTCCTGCGTGAAGGGGAGGTCCATATATTGTCGGGCATTATTACTGAACCACGCAAGAGCTATGGTGTCCAGGTAATCACTAATAATAGTGTCGTCAGGGGACACCTTAGAGGTGTACAAGTCCTTATAGTAGTCTGTCATCACCGTCAGTATAGCCGGAGGATCTCGAATCACTACACCCCCCGACTCCTGTAGCTCAAGAATATGCTCCGACCCACGTGGCGGGCGCAGCATATTTGCTAGTGTTCGGCCAGCTCGATCACCCTCTCCGTAACGTCTGGCCTGAGAATCTTTGGACAAGAACCTGACTTCCCTCTCAGCCTCCTCTTGATACTCGGTCAGTTTCGTCCTGAAGTCTGCACTCGCACCACCAGAAGGGGCCGCCACCATCGCAGCTTCAAGCTGAGCCAGTTCAGATTCCAACCTGCCGAGAGTAGCTCTAATGGAGCGCAGAACCCCAGTTTTGAGCGCCATGCAGTGACCCCTTGTCACAGCTTTACAGGCCTCCCAGAGCACGCCAGGTGAATCCACTGAGCCCTCGTTGAGTGCGAAGTATTCCTCCAGTTTTTCCCGCAAAGAGTGCTGGAAGACCTGGTCGCGCAGAGCCCGGGATGGGAACCTCCAACTAAACGGCTGAATGTACTGCGGCGGGGTGGATAGCGTTAAGCAAACCGGGGCATGATCAGAAAGAGACCGCGGCAAGTGAGTCACCTCTAACACCGATGAGTGCAGATCTCTGGACAGTAGCCAGAAGTCCAATCTGGACCAGGCCGCACGATGAGCTGTGATACACGTACCGGCGCGGGCCTCAGGGTGCAGTGTCCTCCAGGAGTCCACCAGCCCTGCCTCTTGCATAATATGGCCAAGCGCCTCCGACGCCCTAGGGTGATGTTCCCGAGTGGTGCCCTGCCTATCTGTAGTATCTGACAGTACCACATTATAGTCTTCTCCCCATAGTATCGCAGCAGGTCCACAGTTCCGCACCCTATGCCACAATCCCTCGTAGAAATATGGATTGTCGTCATTCGGGCCATACACATTCACCAGAATCACTCTCGCGCCGCACAGCGAACCTACCAACAGAACATACCTGCCCCCCACGTCCCTGATTTCCTCATGCGTCCTCCAGTGAAGCCCTTTTCTGATAAGTATCGCCACCCCTCTAGAGTAGTTAGAATAGTGAGCGTGAACTACCTCACCCCATCGGTTGTGTCTGAGCAGCTGCGCAGCATTGTCCGTCAGGTGCGTCTCCTGCAGAAGGCAAATGTCCGCACCTTTCCTAATCAGAAAGGCCTGTATCAGTCTCACTTTCCGTCTATCATTCATGCCCCGTACATTCCAGGTAATACACTTGATGCTATTCACAGCACCTGGCGTGTTAACAGAGTTCGGGCAAGCATCGAGCGTACACCTACCCCCCAGTCACCCGGCCAAGTCTCGCCAAATCTCGAAGCAAGCATTTCCAGTCCAGCGGGTCTCAATATATGAGGGCGGCAATGCCACAGCAATCTGTACGCCCGCCGACAAGGCAGGGAACCTCCACTCGGCACCAAGCATGGAAATAAAACTCGAGCAGGCCATCTAGGTTACTGGTTAATGGGAATATCACAGGCTCATTTAGAATCACAAGAGGCACTAGACAGGGCTGCCCACTCTCCCCGCTTTTATTTGATCTTTACATTGAGCCATTTGCTCAACGTCTTAGGTCAGATTCTAATATCCAGCCCTTTAAGTATGGGGAGTGGGAGAGGAAGGTAGCCCTGTATGCCGATGACATCTTGATCCTCTCTGCTGACTTACAATCAGCATTCCCAACAGTCATTGGCTTAGCTCAGGAGTTTGGTTCTGTCTCTGGATATGAGATCAATGCGGCAAAAACGGAAATTATGACTTGGAATGTAACAGAGACTCTGCAGCATCACCAGCCCAGCTCCAAAATGAGGTATCTAGGAGTTTATGTGGTTCAGGATATTACAAAAATCTCTGCGATTAACTTGGATATAGCGGTAAAGGAATGTAAAAGGCTATTGAAATCTTGGGCCATACTTCCTTTGACTATCGTGGGAAGAATCAATCTGATCAAGATAACAATATTACCAAAGATTACATTTCTTTTTAATTGTATTCCCCTTTATTTTGAAAAATCCACGATTGATAAACTCCAGAGTGAAATTAATTCATTCATTTGGGCATCTAAATCTTCGAGAATTGCATGGAAAAAGTTGAGGCGGAGAAGAGAAAAGGGGGGCCTGGCGTTGCCGGACCTCCAGTTGTATGCCTGGGCTTTCCAACTCTCACACTCACGCATGTTATTGAAAATGCCTGTGTATACTGGGATCGGAGGGATGTTCTTGGCCATGCTCAGGGGTGCTAAACTGGCAGAAGAGGGCTTTTTGTTTAAATTCGGGGACCCGAAGTTTAAAAAAAAAATTAAGCTGAAGGTTCTGCAAGGGGTAGCCAAAACTTGGGCCAAGGTGAGAGGGGCAGTGGGGCTTGATTACTTTTCCAGCTTGGCCCCCCTATAGGATTCCCCTGGCACCCCAGAGTGTCTGAAGGATGGACTGGCAAAACCCTTGAAAGACATAGGGCTCGCGGTCTGGGGAGACCTCCTCCTTGGAGGCACCCTTATTTCCTGGGAACATCTCCAGGATAAGGTTGGGGGAGGTCTCTCTCGGTTCAAACATTATAAAATCGCAAGCTGGGTTCAATCCCGTCCACGAAAAAATCCTACAGGCTGTGGCAGTATTTTAGAACACCAGCTTGTGAATAAGCCCCCGGGCAGGAAAGAAGTCTCCTTCTGGTATCAAACCGTATTGGAAGAAGTAGATGGCGAATTTAAGCTAGCCGAGGAACTATGAGGGGGTTCCTTACCCACACAGGACTGGGCTAAACTATGGCAGAAATCATGCAAGATACTACATGAAGTTGTGAAACCAGCTTGGTTAAAAAGGAACCATCTATTTACTATCCATAGGGCCTATTTTACTCCTTACAAGTTGTCACTAATGTCCAAAGGGCCGCCAGTTAGTTGTAAAAAATGTGGCCAGGCTTCAGCTTCTGATATACACATGTTTATGGAATGTCCTGCCCTTGCCAGCTTCTGGAGAGAGGTCGGTGATTTTCTGACAAGTGTTTTGGGCTGTACTGTTAACTTGAACCTATCTTTAATAATATTCGGCCTCGCAGAAAATATCACTGGCCCCGCTGGACTGCTCCTTTTCTATTCCATTTTAATAGCTGGGAGGCAAATTTGTATAAAATGGACAGAATCAAGTCCTCCCACTTTTTTGGACTGGCAGTCTTCAGTATTGGCAGTCTCCAAATTGGATCTGGCCAGACAAGGAAGTGGCAAGAAGAAGGCTTTCTGGAAGCCCTTGCAACTTATATGGGCGGCCTAGATGGCAAAGTAAAATCGTGGATGTCCCTTTTTTTTTCTCCTAGAATCCAATGATTAAGCCATTTAAATCTTCGGGCTAAGCCGTGTACTACCAGGTATAGTGGTGGTTCTTTTGGCGAATGTCATCTTGCTTTAAGAGCTTGGGAGAAGAGATATCTCAGCAGTTTTCTTTGTTGATCTCCATGGTGTTCCTGGTACTAGTAGGCAGGGGTTCCATTTCTAACAGCCTATACTCCTCAGTTTCTGAGAGTAAGTACAGACACTTGGAGCGCAATTTGAAGTGTGATTAATGGCGAATGAGGACAAAAAAAAATAAAAACAATTCCAGTAAAACCATCACACCCACTTTGACCTAAAATCAGAAATGCATTTTACAGTGGGGAATAGCCCTATCTATAAACATAGTGAATAGATTACGTTTTCTCACGTTAAGCAATTTAGTGTAATATGTAAGGAATTCAAGCATTTTTTTAGTGCTTTTGTTTATGATGAAGTGAGATTCATTAGGTATCGTTTCTGCTACCTGCACAAAGTCAATGTCCCCAGAGTCTCCTCTGACTTACACGCTGTTTAAAAACAGCCGACTATGTACTCACAGAGCCCATAAACAAACCATATTGTTCTTTCTTGTTTGTTCAGCGCTTTGCTATCACTCACAAGGCTTCTTGGCGGGTTGGTTTGCAGGATATCATGGGTGTAAGCCTAAGGAAGCTCTTGCACAGAGTCAATGCCTTAGCTCCCACCAGTCGTAGCTCATTGAAGACGTACCTAGCACTGCCCATTTAAATATCCTCTTTTACGCTGGGAAGGACAACCTAAGAGCCACTAAGGAGGGTCAAAACCCGGGGGCTTAGATTTGACGCATCTGTGTTAACACTCACATAAGACCGCACGCAGAGAAACAAAGGCGCTCAGATAAAGGGACAGAGGGTCACACGAGAAGGTTCACACAAACCAGCATACATAAACACACATTAACAGTCAGACACGTGACCACCATGAATCCATGCGAGCGTATAGACCAACACAGAGGCACAGGCTTCCGCACTCGCAGCACATACACACAGCTATACACGCTCACACATGTGCAGTAGTGCACTGTATTTGTGTATACCACATACTGGTGCTTGCACACCTAGACAATATAACAAAATACCACCCCATGCACAGTGAAAAATCTAGAACAAAGTGGGCGCCAACAGGCACGCATCCATGCAGAGAGGGGGTAAGGTTACATAGATGTCAAGAATCCTAGACGGTCGATACGCGGCAGTCTAGGCAGACACAGCTTGGGCAGCCGGGGCAGCAGGCACAGGCATGGGCAGCCGAGGCAGCAGGCACAGGCATGGGCAGCTGGGGCAGCAGGCTCAGGCATGGGCAGCCAGGGCAGACACAGGCATGGGCAGCCAGGGCGGCACAGGCATGGGCAGCCGGGACAGACACGGCATGGGCAGCCGGCCGGGCGGCACAGGCATGGGCACATGCATGGGCAGGCGGGGCAGCCACAGGCATGGGCAGCCAGGACTGCATGGGCATGGGCAGCCGGGCAGGCACAGGCATGGGGGGGGGCAGGCACAGCATGAGCAGCCGGGGCGGCAGCAGCAGTACTGAGGGCGGCGATGGGGAAGAGGGCGTCACAGTATCAGCAGGGGAAGCTGGGGCACATTTGAAAATGCGAGATACTTCCATTGACTCTCCTTGGCAGTGCCAACACTTTCTTAAAGCAAAACTATTCTATCTCACAACTACATGTCTGTTGTTTGAACGCCAGGTGGCATCTCTGCCCTTGTCAGACACGAGCGATCTGAGAGGAAAAGTAACAAAGATGATCTTGTGTCCTTCAGCATTGACCAGAGTTTAAGGACGTGCGTGCTTTAAGTGGCTCACCCGCATATAGCTGCGATCAGGGGCTCTACTAGACCCGAACTTCAGGGCAAGTGCGGTGGCTACGTCTCCCAGCCAGGGCTGGCCCTAACACTGGTCGCGCACGGTGCAACAGTCTTTTTTGGTGCCTCTTCGCCATTTCCTCATTCTTCATGAATTCCCTCACTACCACTCGCCAGCAATGCATCTCGTCTCTCTATAGCCCCTTTCTGACAAACCTTTCATTTTTTTTATAGGACTACCCGTAGTTTACTCACACTCAGTTCTGTGATCTGCATGGTACACGTTCTTTGTAGCAGGCACATTAACCCTCTGCACTGTGTGGGTGACAGGAGTGCCAATGTGAGTGCATGGTAAGCTGTGGGACAATGTGAGAGTAGGGTGAGAGGAGTGACTGGACTGCAGGATGAGTGAGGTGACAAAATTAATTTGGGTGCGGATGTAAGTGCAGAGTGGGACGAATGAAAGTATGGTTAGCGATGGGCTTGTTTAAGAGAGTTTGCAGAGTGAGTAGTGAGGGGGACAGGTGAGTGAAGTGTCACATGAGTGCAGGGTGAGCAGTGAGCTCGTATGACTGCAGGGTGAGGTACAGGGTGAACTGCGCAAGTGCATTGTGAGTGCAGAGTGATCACTGTGAGTGCAGAGTGAGCAGTGTGCTCATGTGACCACAGGGTAAGTGGAGGGAGAACGGTGTGAGTTCATGGCAAGTGGCAGGGTGAGCGGGTGAATGGTGTGAGTGCATGGTGATCAATGTGAGTATATTGTGATTGCTCTGAGTACAGGGTGAGTGTGAAAGTGAAGGGAAAGAATTAGGAGTGTTAGTTGTCTGAACGCAGGGTGTATTCCCAGACGTTTGAAGTAACTCAGCATGTTATTGAGGGCTGACGTAGGGTTTAAGACTTACGTTAAACTATTGCTATTATGGCATTATTCAGGGTCCAGGCATCGAGGGTGGAGGAAATAAATAATGTGCTGATCCTGCATCAAACTTCCAGTCTTATGATTAGGAGTGCCAACTCATGATATTGATGTACCAGACAGTAGAAAAATAAGCAGTCACCTAAAGCCTATTTTCTGCACTTATCTGTGCATACTTGGAGCAGAAAATATAAATAGAAAGCATTTTTAATTCTGTTCTAGGACTGCCTGAATGATCTATGACTGATAATTAAAGGGAACAAAGACAGAAAAGTCACATTACAAATGAATACATACTATTTTATTTATAACCCTATTTAGTGTCAAGACAAGGCCTTTGCAGGCTCTTTTTTTTGAGTTTAAAGAAAGTTTATTGAATATAAGTAGAAGATACATCAATAATACAACATAGCATATAGTAGTAATAAAAATAGTAAATAGGCTATATATAATAAAGAAAGAAGAACGAAAAGGGAGGGGAGAAAAAAGGGGGGAGGGAGAGAAAATAGAAAGATATGTATATCCTATATTAATACAACAGAAAAAATATTGTTCACAGCATATAACAGGTATATCAAAGTGAACTCACTACCACAAATTCACTTATACATTGAGAGTAAATATATAATATAATAACATTTAAGTAACCTTAATTTAAGGAGGTCTGGAAACTTCTTCTATGGCTGAAACATGAGATGGTAATGCTTGAGCAGACATATCTAGAAAATTGGTAACAGGTAGCCACAAGAGGTCACGTTTAATAGCTAGAGTAATCGGGTGAACATAAGCTCTATCTAATCTGAGGTTCTAACAAACACCATATCACCAGGCCAGAAAAGAAACATTAGAAGCATTTTTCCACGATTTAGTGATCTGTTGAAAAGCAACAGCAACAAGTAAGTCAATGATGAGGGTATTAAGGGAAGTGGATGAGGACCAAACCTCCGCAACACTACCTAGAAAAATATGAGAAAAAGAAAAGGGGATATGTGTGCGAAATATTTTGTTAATTTGTTGCCAAACCCTAGTCCAAAATTGATGAATAACCGGGCAAGTAAACAACATATGCTTCAGGTCTGCAATAGGGGCCGGACATGACCAACAAGTAGAGGGAGAGAGAGGATTAATCTGATGCAGTTTGGCTGGAGTAATTAAAAGTCTATTATAAATGAAAAACAGTGTTTGCGTAGTATTTGCTGCCCTAGAAGACTTCCTTAGCTTAGTCCAAATTTTATCCCATACTGACGTGGAGAAGGAAGTGCTTAAATCGGAATCCCAACTAGATTCAACTGCAGATTTGTCCCGAGTCTGACCAATGTGTCTCAATTTATTGTAAATTTGAGAAGCTGAAGGGTTCAATTTTAAGAACGAAATCTGAACCGGAGAAGAAATGATCTGTGTAGAGGAAGTCATGAGTTTATCATAGGAACTTTGGGCAGCTAGGGTCAATAATTTATATTTAGAGTGAAATGAAGAGGGAAGGAAAAACGCAGTTGCAATATAGGGAAGGGTATGCAAGCATCGCCTAGGAAAAGTTGATGAGTCCATTTAAAACCAAGATTGAACCATTCTTTCCAAAAAAGAGTCCAATTTTTTATCTTAATGTGATTATTATACCAAATCGGTGATTGTAAGAAACTAGTTCGGTCATCTAAACCCTCTAGCATAAGAGGATGCAGAATTTTACGAGTATGCTTAAGAATGGGAAGGGAGAATTTCGGAGGGGTATTCGAAATAGATATAAAGTCCTCAAATGAGAGAGGGTAAATGAAGGAAGATTCAATATCTACCCACAAAGGTAATGATAACAAATCAGTCGCATTCTGAGATAATAATGAAGAGGAATTCTTAAGAAAGAAGGAAGTATGGTATGATGCAAAATCTGGGAAGTTAACCCCACCTAAGTTTTTAGGTTGTTTAAGTTTGGAAAAAGACATCCTAGATTTTTTGTTTTGCCACAAAAATTGTGATAAAATAGTATATATTTTTTTGTACCAGGATTTAGGAATGTTAACGGGAAGATTAGATAAGAAAAATAAAATTATAGGAACCAGCATCATTTTTACAGAATCCAGTCGACCCCACCAAGATAAGAACAAGGGATGCCATCGCGTTGTGGAGCTAATTAAAGTTGACTGGAGGTTCTTAAGATTGAGTGATACAGTATCTTTAATAGAAGGAGTGAACCATAAACCTAAGTATTTAATCTTAGTAGGGTTCCAGTGGAAAGAAGAAGATACAAAATCAGCATGGAAACAATATTTATTTAACGGAATAATTTCACATTTATCTACGTTAAGTTTCTAACCTGAAACTGAAGAAAAAGAAGAAACTTCTGAAAGAAAAGCCGGTAGAGAGGTCTGAGGATTAGATAAAAATAAAAGAATATCATCAGCATATGCCGAGATTTTTAAGTGTTTATCGCCATAAGGGAAACCAGTAATATTTTTGTTCATCTGGATTTTAGATAAAAAAGGGTTCTAAAGTCAAAATAAATAAAAGGGGAGAAAGAGGACAACCTTGTCTGACACCTCGGAGAAGTGGGAAAGAAGAAGAAACAAGGCCATTAGCTAAAATAAATGACCTCGGAAAAGAATAATGCAGAGAAATATAGGAAAGAAATTGAGGACCAAAACCAAACCAAGTAAGAGTCGAAAAGATAAACTGCCAATTAACCCTGTCAAAGGCTTTTTCAGCATCCAACTCCACAGCTGCTAATGAAGATTTATGGGAATGAGACTTACTAAGGACATTGAAAAAGAGACGAGTGTCATCAGAGAGGTGACGACCTTTAATGAAACCACATTGTTCTTTACCAATTAATTGAGGTAGAATATTATCCAAACGCAGCGCAAGAATCTTTGCAAAAATGTTCTAGTCCAAATTGATTAAAGAAATAGGTCTGTAGTTTTTACATAGTGTATGATCTTTACCCTCTTTTGGAAGAAGACAAATCAAAGCCTCTTGAAAAGAACCTTCAGATTTTCGGGAAGATATAAAAAACAAGAATAAATTAAGCAATTTAGGGATAAGTAGTTTGGAAAAGTGGGTATAAAATTCTATGGTAAAACCATCAGGACCTGGAGCTTTCCCCTTTTTAAGTGACTGAATAGCGCTAAGAATGTCTTTAGTCTGTATATCAGACTTTAGAGAGGAGAAATCTACATCTAAAGAAGGAGGTGGAGGGATGGAAGCTAAATACCGATCAATGTCAGATAAGAGGGGAGGAGATTCAGGAGTATATAAAGATTTATAAAAATTAGAAAATTCCAAAAGAATGTCCTCATGTTTATGAAGCATGGTATTCGCAGAAGATATGATAGATTCAATTTTAGTACGTTCCTTTTTGATCTTGAGATATTTAGCAAGAAGATTACCAGATTTGTTCTGCGCACTATAGAATTTAGCGCTAGATTTGAGTAAATATAGATTTGCAGAGTCAGTAGAAAGTTTAATAAAAGAGAGTTTGGCATTAATTAATTATTTCAAGGTAGACTGGCTTTTCGATAGATAATAAAGGTGTTCCAGTTTTTTAATTTGTAAATTGAGTTTGAGAGGAGTGAAAAGCTGCACGTCGTTTTCGGGCAACAAAGGATATGATAAAATCTCTAGAAGCAACTTTAAAGGAATCCCATACAAGTTGAGGAGATAATTGAGGGGATTCATTTTCTTCTAAGAATAAGGAGGCAAACTCGAGAAAGGCTGGCGTGAACTTAGGGTCTAATAGAAGAGTTATTGAATCTCCAGCGTCTAGTCCCTTTAATGGGAGAAAGTAAATCCAAACTCAAGGAAACCGGGGCATGATCAGAAATTAGAATAGAACCTAGGTCTGAATGAGAAATGTGCTGAAGTAGAGCCCTGGAAATAAAAAGGTAATCTATTCGGGATTGTGAGGAGTGAGCAGGTGAATAATAAGTATACTCTTGTAGTGTGGGATGACAAAGCCTCCAAGAGTCTACAAGAGCTCTTTGAGAAATAGTGGATGTGAATTGAGAGTGCATAAACGACGGGACAAATCTGGAGCTGGAATTCCTGTCAATAAAGGGATCAACAATCATATTGCAATCCCCACCAAAAAGCAAATAGTCATCAGTACATTGCATTAAACGGGAAAGAATTTGGGGCCAAAACACTTTATCCTGCGAAGTGGGGGCATAAACATTAAAAATAGTAAGAGGAATCTTGTTAATTAGTAAGGAGATCACAACCCATCTACCCTCAGAGTCATTATCTTGTCCTATGAGTTGGACATCCAAGCGTTTATGACAGAGAATAGCAACGCCATTGCGTTTTCCTGAACCTGGTGATGCGAAAACATGGCCCACCCAACTTCGCCTCAATTTAGTTATTTCAGTGTCTGGTATGTGAATTTCCTGTAGAAGAGCAATATCTCCTTTTAAGTTTGCAATATGAGACAAAACTCGTTGACGTTTGATAGGAGAACTCAAACCTTTAACATTCCAATATATAATGTTTAACGACATTTAGATCTTATTTAAACATAGTCAAAACTTTCGTAAAAGAATATTTCATGCATAAAGGCAGAAGCAATCAAAGAATACAGCAAAATATGAAAAAGAATCCTTATTATGAAAAAATAGCAGTGAGAAACACAGAAGATCGTGAAATAGCAGAGAAAAATCAAAATGAGGATAAGAGAAGAAGTTAGATAAATGAGAAACATAAAGGAAAAGCCAGAGATAAAGATGAGAAAGTAATAGGCCCAAACGGTGTGCACGCTGGATATTTAATGGTGGAGATTCCGGAAGACCAAGAAGAGTCGGAAGAAAGGACTGAAAATAGGATATGGCATTAGAACCTTCAAGACCTTCAGCCAGACCATAAATGCGTAAGTTATTACGCCTATTACGATTTTCCAACTGCTCAACCTGTTGTTGAAGACGTTCAACATCTTTATGAATAAGAGGAACCTTCTCAGCGACCTCCTGAACAGAATCAACTCCCTTCTCCAGAACATCAACCCGCTGTGCAGTGTGAGACCAGTTATCCTTCAAGCTCAGCAAACGAGTGTTGGTTTCCTCCATATAGGGTATGAGGGCATGGATCTCATCAAGAAGAAGTTCCAACGAAAGAGGCGTAGAGAAGTTAGTAGGAGATGGGGGATTCGTTTTCCCTCGTTTTCTAGGTGTAAAGGGAGCTGAAGATGGAATTTCGGACCCCTGTTTGGAGCCTAGTCAAGTCGCAGAAGAAGAGGAGCCCTTTATGGCCACAGAGTCACTGAGGGCATCTTCTGTATTTTCTTGTAAAATGGTTAAAGGGTTGAAGTCTTCTAAAGAGGCACCAGTGGGCTGCGGTGCTTCTTTACGATTGGTCCGAGATGTCGCCATGGCCTCAAACTGAAAGAAGGTGATTGTCAGCAAAATTCCAGAGAACAAAATAACTGTAGGAAGCTTCCAAAAGCAGGAACATACACAATACCACTATAGGAGAGGAAATGTCGGTGACGACTCCAAAAAATTCTGACCCAGAGAGTATTGTTACGTAAAGCGAGCTGGCAGAAATAAGGAGCCTTGTCAAGTTGGTTTTATGTCCCACAAATCCAGGTCCAAGGGCAAAAGTAGCAAGCCAAAGAACGTGAAGTAAATAAAATAGTACAGCCGTAATGTTCAACTATGAAGAGCCAAGCGCACCATAGCAAAGGAAATCAATGGAAACATAGAAAAATAGAAAATAGAAAAATAGAAAATAGAAAAATTCTGGTTAGGCAGTCATTTCAGGAAAAAATATGCATCTTCTGGGGTAAAACTGCAGGAAATGCGAAAACCATCTGAAAAACAAAACAAAATGGCAGCCGCGAGTGCATTTTGGCCATTTTGAGGAGAAAAAACCTTCTGAAGCTCACCAAATGATGGAAATGATAGCGCGTTGCATATGGCCACATTTCCGACGATGATAGAGGTGGTTTCCGCGCTCCGAAAACAAGCGAAAATAGCCTGGAGAGGGTGCACTATATCACGGCACCGCGGAGCTCCCGAAATCGGCGGCCATCGCCGAAGACGCCTAAGCCACGCCCCCCTTTGCAGGCTCTTTAAACAACAAATGGCTGGAATTTTTCTTTGGGTAACCCTACCTTATATTTATTTTCATGGAATGCATTCTCACACTAAGGCAGTAAAAGTAAAATGTAAATTTAAGGAATAGGTAAAGTGGGGGCCGGGGCCCAGGGAGTTCTGGACTGAAGAAAAAAAAACGAAGCCTCGGTAACCAGTTTACAAAGTTATGTGTAAATATGAAAATGGTCTTTTAAAGACCTGTGAAGAACTAGGGCGTGCCGGAGATAAGACTCCAGACACTGCCCAGCTGAGCCCACAGCAGCGGGAGCTGGAGCTGCAGCAGCCTAGGCTGAGATGCACAACAGGGGAGGAGGTAGGGGGATAGAGGGGGCGAGGTGGGAAGTGGGGAAATTTTGGGGGAGGGGATGAAGCCTTTCAGCCCTATTGGTGTTGCGTGCCTGGCTGCGATTATGAACTGTTATTTTTGGAAATGTATACATCCGTTGGCCACATCAAAGGAGTTTTATGAGGTTTACCACCGCATTCGCTTAAATGAAGTTTCCTTCTTCACGCTTTATAATGGCTGGAGGATGCCATCACCAGCAGCAGCTAAAAGATTTGTGGTCTCAAAAAATATGTGTCACTAAAGGAGTTCGAGGCACGGAAGAGAGCTAATTCGTGTGTGGATATGCTCTTTGTGAAAGGGCAAAATGCAGTCACTCAAAGTGCAGTTTGCCAATGGCTCAAGTAGACTGCCCAATGATGTATGGTGTAGTGGGCGTGAGTATATGTGATTGACACAACAACAGATCAATGGATGAAGAGAGCTGGCCGAAAGCCCCATGCAAGTAAATATATATATATGATTTTACTAAAATCAAAAGGTCTTGGCTAAAGCAAGACCTAAAAGATTTATTTGCAGTCAAGCAGTGGATAGGTAGACTGGCACACTAATTGAGTTTTTTTAGCATAATTTTGCAAATTGACTCTCACATCTCTTAGCAACTGAACAAGAGGTTGAATTTCTATATTGAATAGAAAGTGGAACAGACATGAGCCTTGCGTCACTCAAGAGCAGCAGGGACTGTGTTTGATGAATTGTGTCTAACTTTCACTTTGATTTTCCGGCCCAATAGAACATACTGCATTCAGTTTGGCACCCTACCTAACACTTTTGCTACCTTCTCCTTCCTCTTTAGTAGATTTTGGTGGGTGAGTGTGTCAAAGGTAGCAGAAATATCCAGCAGAATCAAAAGAGCTGGATTTCCAGAGTCAACCATGTCTAGAATGGAGGATAGAATGTCAGTCATTACTTTTGCCGCACCCCTGTGTCTGTAGAATCCTGGCTGCTTGTCATCCGTGTAACCTTTGCACTCTATATTATCTTGCAGCTGCATAGTAACAGCTTTCTCTGTGACTTTCATTAACCATGGAATGCTATTGGTCTATAATTAGTGGGATCCGCTGGGTTTATCCTTATTTTTTTCAATGGTGGTGAGACTACAAGCCATTTGTACAATTTGAACCTCACCAATACTACACAAGAAATACACATACAAGTGCAAACTATATGAACTCAGCACATCTACTCTCCTTTGCAACTGAATGCCTAAATATGAAAGCGACTGCACACCACACCAGTAGAAGACCCTTGTTGTATTCACAGATCAATAGGAGATGATGTGAAATCAGAGCTCTCAGTGAAGTGGTGGGACCTGGACTGATATTGGACTTAGACAGATTATATAAAATGCTAAAATACCAGGGCCCATATTACGATAAGGGTACTTTCCCTGTAAACGCCACAGTGCACCTTAAAGTAGGTGCATCAGGCACAAACAGGAAAAGTGTGCACGATTATGGTGAATGCGCTGCCCTCAGGGCAGCCGCAAACTCTCACTGCGTTGGAGTCAGCTCATTCAAGTGAAATACGAAACGGTTGCTTCAAAGCCGCTCCATCTTTCACTGTATAGGCAGCACCCGCCTGCACTTTCAAGAGGGATTAGAGAGCCCCTTGCGGGCGGGTGCAGTGAGTAACTGCACCCTCCTGCAAGGGGATGCCTAGGGGATCCATAGGACCATTTTTCTCCTCTTCAGAGGTTTGCCTTTAGGAGGCTCACTGAAAGTGTGGCACCTTTTTGTGGTGCACTTTCAGTGCACCTCCTAATGTCATTTTTGTCTCTGTACCCGCATCCATAATACAGCGTGAGTGCAGAGGCTAAGTGATTCCCTCATATGCATGGGGGTCACGCTACATATGCTCCAGGCAGCACAAGCATCAGCGGCCCCTTCTGTAATACCAAAGTGCCCCAGGGGTGCACATAGCAGGCGTATGTGCCCGTTGTGCCCCCGGGCACCTTCTGTAATGTGGCCCCAGGTGCTCATTATGGTAGATTACATGGTACTGGCTAGAAAATGGTACTCTGCCTATTGGAAGTATTTTAGCTCTGCTGAATAATGCAGGCATGCTCCCTTTTCAATTCAAGAGGTGTAGGTGCTTGGAATCTGTAAGCACCTGCCCAAATAAAGAAGTGGAAGGGAGAATATGAAGTCTGGAGCAGCCTTTTTGGCAGTCTGCTTGTGTTTACACAAATTGATCTTTGATCAGTTAGAGCACTGGCTCTCAAAGCGCGCAGATGCATATGATAAGCAATTCAAAAGTGTTTCCGAATCTGATTGCTAGTTCTGGTCCAAGTGTGTTTGAATGCGAACAGTGACTGTGCAAATTCACACATGCTGTGTCCTGAACTAGTAACCAACTTCTGACTAAAACGTTTTTAAAATGCTTATAAAACATCTTTTTTATTCAGTTGATTTATACATGTATCTAATACATCGCGACACAATGTATTAGACTTCAAGTATGTATTATTTCTACTTGATGAAACTATTATCCTCATAGGGGGAACCACATGTATACAATTATTTAGCCCAGAATGCTTATGATTATTGACAGAAAATAATGGTTAGGGGTCCTATGGGTCTGTGGAGACCCGGAATAAGCACTATGGACCTCCAGGGCTCCATGCACAACAGGTTAAACACTGCTGCTCTAATGAGCCGCTCATAATCCCCATTATGACTGGTGCTAATTACGAGCAGGCTTTCTTTCCTAATACAGGAGGCAGGTATATCCAAAGGAGCAAGTAGGATTTCAATCCCTCATAATTGACATAGTTTCTTCCAGGGTCTTCTCTCGAAATCTAAAACTAGACGTGTGCCACTCATTAGAACAGCTTTACGCATACACATAAAGCTGTCCGCTCAGCATACACATAACGCTGTCCACTCTAGTATAAACTCGAGTGCGGCATCAGGCTGTCTAGAACGCTTGTGTTCGGCAGCACCCAGGTGCTGTGCACCTATGCCGCTTCTTTATGGGCCAGTGGTTTTGGATACATTAGGCTCGGCCATGTAGCTGTTAGTTAGTACATCTTGTTGCCACACCGCCTGCCCATCAGGCCTGTGTCTCTTTTTAATGCAATGTACAGTGTCCTGCTTCGTGGACACCCTCTGCAAGTTTTGGGACAAAAGTCCAGGCTTGGAAAAGCTGTGGCATCATACCTTTTTTTGTTAAACACATGTTATTGATATTTTCAGCTTGCATTAATAAGCAGCGACACAGAATCCCAACGCTCATAATAGAACGAAGCCCTGCAATCCATGTATCGGCCACCTCTGTCATGTGTGTCCCACACCTCCTGAATGTGTGCTTCGTGCAGGTGAGGAGAGCAGTGCCCTGTGAATGATCGATGCACACAGGGATTGAAGGGCCCAAGGTGCAGCACCAACCCAACTGTGAACACATCCCACACCCCGGTGCCTGGTCCAGATAGTCTGCGTCCGCGACTTCATACCTCACTTTTTGTTTCTGGTCAGCCGTGAACTCGACAATAATAATCCTAATTTGAAGTTTGTATTTGTGTTTTAAAAGGTCGCAAACCACTCCAGTGCCATTCATTCGGTATTCTTCTCCCAATCACCCCATGTATCCTCATCATTGAAAGTGGCCATGGATTTTACTGAGAAAAACGCAGAACCGTTCTTTGAATTTTGCACTCTGTACTTTTAACATATTTTACAAAAACAAGGAAACCCAATTTTTATGGTCAGGGACCTTGGGTGCAAAGTATTTTAGAGGAACAACGGTCCCCCACAAAGAAACAATTTGTAAAACAAAATACATATACAGATGCAGGGATGTCTATATTTATCTGTCCATTTGGACATGATTGTTTAATTTTTTTGTTTGAATATCTTTATTATTACATTTTTATTCCTGGTACGATACATCCATTATCAAGCATTAATCAGCATCACTTCCACTGTAACATCTCTTTTTCTATGGCGCTGTGCAGAGAAATCAACGTATTTCCTTCACATAATCTTGGTGTCATTGGTATTTACAGTGTATGGATGCTCATCTAATTGTTAATCGTAATGGGCACTTACATCCCGCACATTCTGTCATCTCCAATCGAGCGCTAGCATAAGAGTGTTTGGTATGCCTATTCCTGACAGTAATCCTCAGTGCAACAGATGCAAGAGAATCAAAGAAAAATAAAGAAAAAGTGAACAACGCTTATGTGAGAATGCTATTCATTGTGGATCTCAACTCTTGAATTATAGCCTTAGAACATGCCTAGAACAAACAGATCCATATATATATATATATGAATGTCGCATCTACTCACTGGTTATTGTTCTTCTCTTTTTTATAACAGTTCAACCATATTCTTTTAACAACCAATAATAAATCTAAGCAAACGAGAGATGTCAATATGCAGAGGGAATATGTATCCAGTGCCTGAAATGTCTCTTGTAGGTGTTGCGATGTCTAGATTAGTGTGTCGTTATTAAGCGTGGGCTACCACTCCTAGTGCCTATGCGGGAGTATGGTCACCAAGGTTACTTCTGCTTCCGTTTAACATCTTCAAGGAATGCGAGGCTTTGTCTGATCCAATCCCTGCGGTTAGGATAGCATACTAACGCAGCGCATCTTCTACTTTCTGGTGATACATCAGGTGCTAGGCCCCACCTGCTGTGCGGGCGGTGGCTGCAGTAAGGCATTGGAGCGCACTAGCATTCTGAGCATATCATCCCAGGTCTGCGCAATGGGGTATTTCCTCAACCCTGCCGTTTCTTCCCTGTGTAGGGTGGTGCTCTCTGCCTGTGCCCACACCTCTAGGGACCTCTTCCAATGTAATACCTCTGGCGGATCCTTGTGCTTCCATCTTTTGGTTATTAGTCGTTTCGCTGTTATGAGACCTAAGTCTCGAAAGCGGAAGCTCGCTTCATTTGCCTT
Organism: Triturus cristatus; assembly: GCF_964204655.1. Lineage (NCBI taxonomy): Eukaryota > Metazoa > Chordata > Amphibia > Caudata > Salamandridae > Triturus > Triturus cristatus. The sequence continues at coordinate 1,432,993,387 of NC_140591.1, read as the reverse complement.
ATTTCTTTTATAGAACCCTATGATACAGACCTCCCAATTGGCATGGACTTCCATGTTAGTGCAAGTAGTGAGCGTTTCCGATATTGCCCGCCAGTAAGTGTGAAGCCTAGGGCAAGACCACAGCATGTGCAGCAGGTTAGCACCTAGGAGGTGGCACCTTGGGCATTCAGAGGTGTTGATATTAAAATATTTGTTAATCTTATCTGGTGAAAGATACGCCCTATGTATAATATATGTTTGTATTAGTTTGAACCTTGAGTTACGCTGTACATGTGTGGCACCGGCTAAAAGTCGTTCCCAGTCTTTATCTGTCCAGGGACGGCCTCTGTCCTCAGTCCAATATGTGCGAAGCCTCTGCAGCGGCTTCAATGTATGACTGAGAAGGGCTTGCACCAGCCAGTGTATTACATGCAACCCCTCCCCCATTACATGCAGGTACTGCATTAATTGATGCACCGGCGGTTCATTTGTCATGTCCCCCCATGCTAGAGTAAACGTCCGCGTGATAATTGCATATGTGAGAAATTGGCCCACTGGTAAACCAGTATCTGCTGTTAGTGTCTCAAAAGACAACAAGGTACCATCTGCATACAGGTCTCCAAGCGTTTCTACTCCCGCCTCAGTCCAAGGCATCAATGTCGTGTCGGTTATAGAATCTCTGCCCCTAGGCGTTCCTATAAGTGTTAGTGTCGGTGCATAGGGGAGCGTGTCTTTCGTGAGGTGGAGGCTTCTCCTGTAGCATCTATGTGCCAGTTCGATATGTATCTGCGTCGGTCGGGAATGTTTGCCAGTGGGTCAAACAATCTGTATATCTGAGTCTGTGTCCAGGTTGTTGTGCCGTCGTCGTGTCCGTTAGATTTTTCCCACTTAGTCACTTTGCGACCCACTGCAATTGTGCGGCTATGTAGTAGAGCTCCAAATTTGGCACTGCCAGCCCTCCATTTTCCGAGGGTGCATACAGTTTCTGTAATGCAATTCGAGGGCGCCCCGTATTCCAGATCAAGCCTCGGATTAACCTCTCCAAGTCTCTAAACAATCTCACTGGGACATATACCGGAAGATTCGCAAAATAATACAGGAGTCTGGGCAGTACTATCATTTTAGTTAAGGTGACGCGGCTCATCACATTGAGCGGCAGCGTCTTCCAGAGTTGCATCTGTGCTCTTATTGAGGAAATGGCTCGTACCAGATTACCCTCCAGTACATCTCCTGGGGACCTGTATATATAAATACCAAGGAATCTGAACGTAGTCGGATACCAGTTTAGCGCAGTCTCGTTAATTACTATATTTGCTTCGGCCACATTTTCACAGAAAGAGTAGGCGTTGGACATGATTGTTTAATGTAAGAAATTAAAAGAACAACATACAACTGGGAACATATACAACATTAAGAAGAGAGAACACAGGCGTTTGGAGTAGCGTGGCCAAAAACAATTAATCAGTTAGGCCAGCTATACCGTCTCTCTATATGATTTTTTTCTACAAATTTTTTCTTTGTTCAGGACCGTTGTTCCTATAAAATATTCTGTACGTTTAAGGCAGTCACCGTGCTTCCTGGTAATTACAGTTGGAATTTGCTGTACATCTTAGAATTATTGGTGGAACTTGACTATTAATGGCAACAAAATAAACCATTGTCAGTGTCATTACTCAATCGCTGTGTTTCTGAGTTATTGTGGTTGCATGTGGATTTTAAAGAGGTCCATTCAGTTGGAAAACTGTCACGCAGCATGTGAATTAGTTGGTATAACTGTACATTTTAAAATAATCAACTGTGCACCGGTCGTAAAACAAACTGTGAAAGGGGTAATGCGATGTGTAGATTAATTGTGTGCACATTTCTAACATTATTAGTGTATCCCACGTGTTTTAAGGAGTTGGGATTATTTTTAAATGAAGGAAAGACACTACCAAGTAACAGTGTCAGTCCAGCTCCCATTTTTGCACCTTTCTCCCTTTCGAAGTGGTTGTATAAGTTGGATACACGTAGTTTCCTGCTGGAGCAAGCATCCTGAGCAGCTACCTTTTTGTGGTGGCCCTTAGCCACCAAGTACTGCAAGGCATGCTGGGAGAAGAACGAACCTTTTCTGGCCAGCAACATTTTCACCTTTCCAGAAGGTGGAACTGAAATTCCACCTGATTGGCTAGAATTTCAAAGTTAAAGGGTGCACATGAAAAGCTTCTCAGAGGACATCTGGCCAAATGCCACAGGCTGTGAAGTTAAATTAAAAGACGACTCCAGCACTTCGAAGAGTAAAATCATCTCTAGATCTGCATGGACCAGCTGTAATTCTTCCTCGACATTGGAGACATTGGAACTGTGCATTATCCAGCCCCTCAGTACCAACATCAAGCCTGAAGGCCTGGCGAGGCCTGCCTTGCAACAGTTTTAGCTACGTGCCAGCCTGTCTAAGGAGCCTAGAAAAGCTGACAGGAGCCCCTAGTTCTACCTACCCCTCACCAGAGACTGAAGGAGGATTGCTCAAGACACACTCCAACTCTTGCATGTGATCATTCAGAAGCAGTGATACAGCCAGGCTAACATGCCCCAGCAATCATTTGTTGATATGTGCGACCCTCCCCGCATTGCCCATCCCCAGCACATAACGCCTGCTAGATGCGCCACGAGCTTTGGATCTTCACCAGCACCTCTGCCTTGTGTATCGAAGAAAAGGTCCCAGAAACACACTTCGTATGCCCTGACTGGGCAGCCCGCCACCCGGTCGGCTCACACCTTAGTTAGGTCCACAGCTCGAGACAAAGACCTGTGAGGTCCTGTGTTTGCCCTTTGTCCTTGTTGGCTTACCCTGCCAGACCTGGAGCCAGAAGTATATGTTTAGGGAGGCATGGCCCCCAGTAACGATCCAGCATCAACGAAAAGCTTTGAGGGTGCCATCTCTTCCAGATCTTTGTGGGGAAATTGATCAAGTATAAAAGGCTTGAATACAGACTATGGGCCAGAGGTACAAGCATTCCGTTTTGCAGGTTGCAAATTGGGTATTTTTTCTTTTTTGCGACTCGCAAAATGGAATGTACTAATGTGTCTCAGACACATTTAGTGATTCCCAATGGGGTAAAAAATGACCTGCTTCATCAATATTAATGAGGCACGTCACAATTTGCAACCCATTGGGAATGGGCTACAATCACAGGGATGGTGGCCTGCTGAGGACAGCAGACCATCATGTCTGTGTTTGCTTTTTAAATAAAGTAACCTTAAGGAAAACGGGATGCGTTTAAAAGAAAAAAATGAAAAGTTGAAAACATTTTTTTTTAATGGCAGGCAGTGAGTGGTCCGTGGTGCCACTGCCTGCTCTTAAAAAATATTTTCGCATACAGAGACCCCTTCCCATTTGCAACTGGCTTACCACCTACTTGAAGTAGGTAGTAAACAGCAAATATTCGTACATCCCCCTGCGACTTGCTATTAGGAAGGGATTTTGCGTGTCGGTAATAGCTTACTGAATTGCAAAATAGGGTTTGTACATGCTACAACCCTTTTTTGGGTTGTAATTCTTTATTAAAACTTTTGCATAAAAGTTTATCATGTAAACAATGACTTCAGTCAAATTGTACAGTAAATAAATAAATTAATAAAAAGTAGATACGACTTAAGTCTCTTAATAGGTAACAAGAACATATAAATATACAAGTAAGTAAATAGGTAATGAGCCCAGAAGGCCCGTTTGCAACTGCTAAAAAGGGTTGTACAACTGGCCCTATATTTTTTGTGTTTCTTTTATTATTGCTTCTATTCTATTTTGAAATTGTCTTGAAAATAGTCTTAAAGCACACTTGATCAACCTTCCAACCCCCCTGCTTAAAATCCTATTGATTAAATGGGATTTTAAGGTGGCATGTGGAAAGTTGCAAGTCAGCTGACTCTCAGCCAACTTGCAACTTCAAAACCAGCAGCATCATTTACAAAGCCATCACAATCAGTACACTGCCTACCACACACATAGTCAGGACACTATCAGACTGCAGACTAAGAAATATAAAACAAAAAAAAAAAGCAACAGGCTTTTTCCATCTATGCCCCAGGATCTAGAACAACATCCTCATAGCCACCAAAACCTTCCTAATGCTGATCCAATTTAGGAAGGAGTTGAAGACGCACCACACCACATCACAATGCATTACCAGTCCACAAACTAGTTTCCTCTTGCATTTTGGCTAGATTTGCACTATATAAACACTACGTTCATACAGCTTTTTGCATTTTCTAAAGTTTTCAAGCCTAGTGAAATACAAAGCTTGTAAAGTTCTTTTCTTTTTCAAAAGAAGCTACCCTCTACTGGGTGCCCTCCTCCCTCACACATACCTGAGATGGTAGATGATCAATTTTCTGCTGTGTGATGTTCTGTCTGGGACATTTGCATCAGGAAATTATCATCCATCAACAGCCAGTTGGGATAAACTTCACTTTAGATACAGTGGCATAGCTAGGCACTCTGCTGCCCGTGGCGGTCCCTGCCTTTGCTGCCTGCGGCTGCGCTGAAGAACCAGGGGGAAGTGGGTGCTGGCGATAATTCTGCGCTTGCCGCCCACGTCGACAAATGCATGTAAGGGGGGGTGAGCCACTGCCGCTCCCAAAACTCGTGCCGCCTGGGGCGAACTGCACCACCTTGCTACACCACTGTTTAATTAAATTCATGAAACTTCAAACTTCATCTGGATTCACGAAGGAGGAATTTTCTCAACTCCTCCCAACATTATGAGTGAAGTTCTAACTTCACATGCCACTAATTTAAAAACTACTTTATAGGTAGCTTGGAGCATATTCTTTAAGAATGTTTGGGAAAGTTAGTGGTAAACAAAGTGCTTCAAACACTTTAGTGCTGGTAAACACTAAATGGAATTTAAACACAATTTGATGGGAATTGGGGTGGGAATGCCCCACAATGAATTGCACTGTAAAGGTATTGCCAATGTTGCATAGTTAAATTGCATGTGATCAAAGCACCAGTAAAAACTGCACAGGCTTTAATCATGCACAGACATCAGCATACATCGTGCAAAGTTACAGACAGGTTGTGCTCAATCAACCACCATTCATGGTAGTGGCTAGGTGAATGGGGTAGCTGGTTATGAGACCTGTGCCTGGCTGGGTACACTAGTTCCATCTCAATCACAGAGCCACGGTTGGTCAGGTTGCAACTCTGCCCTTAAGACTGCTAATAAGTGTTAATTATGCGGTTTGCATATAACATTCTGCTCTGTGATGCTCTCTCTTTGATGATGCTGGCATTGTTTTTTTAATTTGGTTGTCGGCGAGGGCTCAGCTGTTCGGATTACAGACAGCCTCCTTTCTTTCACTTAAAACAGACTGTTTGCATATACTCGTCATGGTGGCATCCTCTAAGTGGCCAACATTGTTTGGACAGTTTTCTGAGTGATGAATGTGTAAAGCATGGGACCCTGCCATTTGTACTGGAAATGGAAAGTATTTGCTTTTAGAGGGATTAATGTGCATCACTAGAGGTGCAGCTAAATGTTAGGTTTCTTGGTATGAAGTACTTAAGAGGCTGCCATGGGTGTGTACTCTTGAAACCCATATTACCTTCATAATAGATCATGCATTTCTCAACATGTTTCCTGTAGTTTTCAGTGATTGTTCAAGGACTTGGAAACATGATTGACACATTGCAAGAGAAAATGTCAGCATGCCTCACCAAGCGCCATAGTACCAAATAACAAGGGGATGTCGTGCCACTGTTGAGGGATTTGGCAAAACACAATTTGGGGCAAGCAACATTGGTCAGACCTTAATGGACCTTTGAAGATCACTTTGCATGTTGATTTGTGGATCCTCCAAAGGTGTGGTCAGGGTGAACACCGATCCAACTGTGTAGACACCAACTGATGTAGTAGTGATGATGCATCATAATCCTGGATTCAAACCTGCAGCACCTCATTAATCTGGAGGTGTGGTCAGTTTGGAAAACAAACAAACCTAAACTGTCAATTTCTTATACTCTATACTAGTACTTCCCAGTACAGCGTTAATACTAAGGGCCCAATTCCGATCTTGCTCAGAAGGGCTCCTGACTGCATCTGTCAGGAGTGAGTCCGAGTCACAAGTGCGATTTCCGACTGACTCGTCCCACCGCACAAGCGAGCCTGTGGCCCTACGACTCCGTCACAGGGGGACCCAAGGGTCCCCCTACACATGCATGTACCGTGCGGGGGGCACCGATGCGTCCCCTCGACAGGGGCCGCCCTTTCCCGCGACATACTTTTTTCTCAATGAAAGCCTGTGTACGCAATGTACAACAGGCTCCCATTGACTTCAATGGGACTCCGAGCGACCCGAGTCTGTCAGTGCTCAATTGCATCATACTCGGTTGCTCAGACCCTTGGAGCACGAGTCGCTCGGAAAGCTCTACAGGACCAAGTCGGCCGTAGGGCTTTCCGAGCGAGATCGGAATCGACCCCAAAGTGTTTTCCAGGGCCGGACTGGGAACCGAAACCGGCCCTGGCAAGCTGCTCGGCCAGCCCTCCTAGAGGGTAGTAGGGTGTGTGGCCGAGCTGTTTGCTACGGCCGGTTTCGGCCGATTTTGTTACGGGTGCATATATTGCTGCCCACCGGTAACAAAAACGGCCCCACAGGGGCCAAAACCGGACCCCACCCTGGCGGCCCACTGGAGAAACACCTGGTGCCGCTATGGCCAGTCCAGCCCTGGTATTTTCATGTAATTGCAGTTTTGTTGAGAAGTCCTTGTGTTCTCCAAAATACAGTCCAGTTGGATTCTCCCTTATCTAATATTAACAACTACAGATTACATTTTTTCTGGATGTGGTAGCTGGCAGCCGCAACATCACATAGGTTGTTTTTTTTAATTGGCAGCAACACTAAATGTGTAGCTGGTATCAGTTTTTTTTTTTTAAACAGATTTTATTTGTCAAAATAGCACATTTGATGCAGACCTCTGAATCCCAGAGACAGCTGCCGTATGTAAGATACAAAAAATGACTTTGACCATTTTGCATATTTAAAGACAGGAGAATATGAAAGGCAATACAAATAAAATCAATCCCTGGAAACAACCAACTTCCCCACCTCCCTCCCCACCCCTCAGCGCACCGTCTCCTTATTCCGGAACAACATATCACCCACCCAGGCTGCCATCAATCTACACAAGAGCTCAACATCCACAATACCATTTTCTGCTGAGGAATTGTGAGCCACACATAAGGAAGTGCAAGGAATGTGAGAGGCCATCAGGTTACTATGGGTCTCGGCTCCGCCCCCCCCCACCGCCCCGTGGCGGCTCCAGCTCCAGGCCTCGATAATCCGCCCAGCGCCTCCAGATCTTATAGTGCTTCAGAGGGCACCCTCTAGCCTAAAAAATGGGGAGCTCGAGGCCCATACAGAAGTCCAGACCATTTTTCCAAATCGAGACCGAGGGGGCAACCACCGCCTTCCAGGCTCTAGCTATATCTCTCTTCGCTAAGGTAAATCCTAGGAGCATGAGATGTCGCTTATAGATGTTGCCCCCGATCCCTTCCATCACATGAAGGAGAACAAGCTTCAGTGAGTGAGGAAGTTCTCTCCCCAGAACTTCAGAGAGGCAGGCCAGAACCCCCTCCCGAATCGTGCTAGCGCTGTGCAGTGCCATATAGTGTGTATCAGAGTCCCTTCTTCATGCCCGCAGCGGAGACACACCGGGGAAGCCATCAAGCCCGCCCTCCAGAGCCTAACCCTGGTAAAATAAACCCGGTGGAGGTATTTAAATTGGATAAGTTGCAGGTGCACTGCAATAGCCGTCCCACGCGGGGAAGCCAAAGCTTCTGCCCAGTCCTCTTCTTCCATCTGACCCACATCGCCCTCCCAGGCCTCCCTTAGAAGCTGCAAAGAGGGGGAACAGTGCATAACCAGGGACTGATAGATTTTGGAGATCTTATGGTCTAGGAGGTCCCCCATAAATACCTTAGCTTTTACCAGGCTAAACTCTGGCGGCGAGTCCAGACCCTCCAAGCTGGGAGCGATAGCATGCCGAAATTGCAAATATTTAAAGAACTGAGTCTTTGGCATCTGGAAAGCCATCTGGATGTCTTGAAAGGATTTCAAAACCGTGCTGAGCATAACGTCCCCAGAGTAGATATCCCGGTGTTGTCCCAATAGCGAAACCCGGAGAGACTCAGGAACTGCGGAAAGTAGCCGTTGTGCCATAATGGGGTCTCCCGAGTCAATCTAGTCCACCAGCCCATCTTCCGCAATGCCTGCCTCCAAATCTAAAAACAAATCCGTGTGACAGACGGAAGGAGACTCCTCAACGAAGCAGAATAAAGAATAGTGTGTAGGGACTGGTCCCCCGTGCAGCGCCGCTCCACGGCGTACACTGGGTCTGCCCTGTCTCCATACCACCACTCGTTTAAGACAAGTAGATGTGATGCAACATAATAAGACCAAATATCGGAGGTTGCCAGCCCCCCGCTATACGTAGATAGGAAGCACGTCTGTACCGCCACCCTCACCGCCCCACCGTCCCAAAGGAACTCAACAGAACAGAATTCACCTGCCAGAACCACCGTGGGGGAATGGGATAGGGATGATTTTGTAATTGATACAGTAGTCGCGGGAGCGACACCTTCTTAAAAATGGCTGACCGGCCGTAGATGGACGGGGGCCTGTGGGACCAGGTCTTAATGTCCTCATGCACCCGCTCCCATACAGGTGCAAGATTTTGCTCCCAGGCCGTGGTGGGTGTATCGGGCAAATACACCCCCAAATATTTTATGCCCACATGTACCACTTGTACCGATGATGCCCAAGAACCAAGCTCGCCCGACCTCCCAAAACCCACAGGGTGGACTTCCGAGGGTTCATATATAAACCGGACGTTTCCCCGAAGATCTGAATGATACGCAACAGCCGAGGGCCCCGTTCGTTCCAGGTTGGTAAGAAAGAACAAAACCTCGTCAGCATAAAGGGCGATGCGATCGGACAGTCCCTGCGCCCATTCAAAACCAGACACCTGAGCGTCCATTCGCACCCAAGCAGCCAAGGGTTCCATTGCCAGAGTGAAAAGATATGGGGATAGCGGACACCCCTGCCTGGTGCCCCGCCCAATAGAGAATACAGAAGAAACGAAGCCCGCCACTCGTACCGAGGCCGTTAAGTCAGTATATAACAGGGTGAGGTAGGACAGGAAACGCGGTCCGCAATTCAGCTGCCGCAGGAGCGCAAATAAATAGACCCAACTCAAGGAATCGAACGCCCTGTCCATATCCACCAACAGAAGCGAAGCCCGTTCCCCTAGTCCCTGGATCATCGAGACTGTCACATGCGCCCGCCTAATATTATGGTGGGTTGCATGCTGGGGCATAAACCCAGCCTGGTCCGGGTGTACCAGCAAGGCTATATGAGGGTGGAAGCGATTTGCCAATGCCTTAGCTAATATCTTGGCCTCCACGTTCAGGAGGGAGATAGGGCGATACGAGGCGTGGTGTTCCGGCGGTCTACCGGGCTTATGAAAGACTACTATCTCTGCATGTCTCCAGTCACTGGGCGACACCCCCGGTCCCTGACCTCCTCCACCACCCTGCGGTAGTGGGGTCCGAGCTGCAGAAAATATTTTTTAAAGAATTCGCATGGAAAGCCATTAGGGCATGGGCCTTGCCAGAATTAAGATCTCCCAGGGCCGCCCCCAGTTCTTCTTCAGTAGGCGGGCCTTCCAATTCTTCCCTAACCGCATCCGAGAGTGCTTTCGGCGGGAGATCGTCCAAGAAGCGATCAATTTCTTCCGCTGGGAGGCATTCTGTAGGAACATATAACTGAGCATACTACTCTACAAAACTACACGCAATAGCCGACGCGCCTGACACAGGTAGCCCATCCGATCCCACGACACCCGGGAGGGCCTGGGGCGAAGCGAACCCTGACACAATCGGTGCAGCATTTTACCAGATTTGTCGCCCCATTGGTAGATCCTACTACGAGTAGCGAGCCAAGCCTGTGGAGCCTCATCTAAGAGGATATGAGAATATTCCTGCTGCGCTAGCAGTAACTGCTGTCGAGCCTGCCGCCCACCCTCCTCCTCGCCGCGCACCTCCAACTCAAGAATAGTAGCTTCCGCTAGAACCAGGGCCTCTCTACGCAGTCTTCGGGCTGCAGCGCAAAATCAGATGTCCACCCCCTGAATGGTGGGCTTCAAGAAGGCCTCACAAAGAGTCCCAGCCGCTGAGACCGAACCTAAATTAATGGCCAAATATTGATCTAGGGCATCTTTCATTCGTTCCCTGTAATCCTCCTTCTGAAGGTTCCAGACCGATAAGCGCCATCGGAATGGCCCACAGGCTCCCCCGGCTCGTATAGTAAGTGCCACTGGAGAGTGGTCAGAAAGTCCCCGCGGGAGAATGTCCGCCGCCACCACTCTGCTGTCAAAGACCCGTGGGATGAACAGATAATCTAGGCGGGAAAAGGAACCATGGACTGCCGAAAGATACGTTTAGCCCTGTGTATTACCATGCATCCTGTGCCAGGGGTCGACCCAATCAAGACTTGTCACTAAGAAGTACAGTTTAGTAGGATGGCGGGCCTCAGATAGTCCCCCCGACCTCCATCTATCTCTGGCCACATCCATCACATCGTTCCAATCCCCTCCTACCACTGCAAGGCCCTCGGGTATATCTGTCCACAGGGTCAGAATTTTCTCTGCCAACACCCAGGAAAGAGGCGGTGGGGCATAGACGCTCCGCAGTACCAAAATCTCACCCCCTACCGTGCCCTGTACAAACAAGTACCTGCCCTGAAGATCCCCCCACATCTTAACATGTGTGTATGCAACCCTACGGTGTATTAAAATAGCAAACCCTCTGGAACCCCTCACAAACTCTGAATGAAAGACCTGTGTAAATCCGAAGCGCTGGAAGCATAATGCCTTAGTCCCCATGAGGTGGGTCTCCTGCAACAATAATACATCTGCACAGGCGAGCTAGGCCGACTTCAGAATAGCCCCCGTTTGATCTTGTCGAGTGCACCTCTAACATTCCAGCTAAGGACCCTAATAAGACCAGGGGCCTCCTGTGCGTCAACAGACATTCCTACTCCGTGTAGGCCCTATACAGTACCATGGCAGCAGCAAGAATCTTCCACAAGACGTAACAGAGTCCAGAACACAGGTAGACAGTGCAGCAACCCCACAAACCCCCCCCAAAAACACAACCCAACACATCCCCCCCCCCCCCACCCTGTACCTCCAGAACAATGAAGTACCTGTCGCGGCAGGCCAAGCAGGCTGACCCCAACAGGAGCTCCCACCCCTCACCCACCTACGGATCCCCAAGCCACAGACCATTTTCCAGTGGCCTCACCTCTTCGGTCTATAAAGAATGCTCAAATTTGGAAAGTTGCATGGTCATCCTGGTGTCAGTCCGCTGAGACACGTGGCCAAGAAACGGATCCCTCTCGGGCTGTGGCCCATGCAGACTGTGAGCAACGCCTGGATTTGAAGCGTCTGCCCCCTCTTCCCCTCGGCCCGTGCTGATTCCGGGCAGGCCCACCTAAAGAGGAGTTGGATTCTCTTCCCGGGGAGAGTGAGGACGCAGCCGCACAGTTTCATCTGTCCAGTGAAACACCTCCTCCGGTGTGTCAAAGAAGTGGGTGCGGGACCGGTATACTACATGCAGCCTGGCCGGATGAAGTAGAGCATAAGGGAGCTTGAGTTCACGGAGGCGGGCCTTGGCGGCTAGGAACGACTGCTGCACTAGCTTAGTATAGTCCGGAAAGATTAAGATGCGTGAGTTATTGAACAGCAATGGTTCCTTAGCCCGGACCCGTTTCAGGATGATGTCCCTGTTATGGTAATGGAGGAGCTTGGCGATGACAGGCCGAGGACGGGCACACGGGGGGGGGGGTTCTGCATCAGAGCCCTGTGTGCACGCTCCACCACAAAGCAAGTCGAGAGATCCCCAGGGGGGAGCCAGCCCTCGAGCCAGTCCGTAAGAAACCTCTCCATATCCCCCTTTTCGCAGTCCTCCGCAAAACCAACAAAGCACCATTGTTGCGTCGCGCCCTCCCCTCCGTGTCTTCCACTCTCAATGCCAGGCCCTGTTGGGTAGTCTCAAGTGATGAGATTTTCTGCTGCAGTGTGGCAAGCACATCTTCCACGCCCGAGATTCTTGTCTCTGTCTCTGTAATGCGAGCTACCGCATTCCTCAGGTCCTGGCGTAGGAGCATTACGTCGGACCCGACCACCCCGATCTTGGCCTCCAAGGCGTCTCTGGATTGCGTAATGGCAGCCATGAGGGCCGCATTATCTTGTATAGCATTTTGAGACCCCCCCCCGGGCAGCGTCGCTGGAGCCCACTGGCCCGTGAATTTGTCCACGGTACTCTGTTTAGTTGAGCCACCGCCGGGCTTGTCTCTGGTCATAGTGGACCAATCACTGCCACCGACCCCAGCCGGAAAACCTCCCAGATGTGGATATGCACCCGTTCCGACGGAGGTCGGGGTCTCACACCCGACGGCGTCTAGGTGGAGGCAGGCTACCCCCCAAACTGCCTTTCATCTGGCCGGCCCAGCTGAGCCCCCCAGAGGTACCCCGGTACATGGTCTCCCCCTGCGGCCCGACACAGCCACCGAACCCCTAGTGGTGCCACCCCCGAAGAGATCACAATTGGGGGGGGGGAAAGGGGGTGGGAGCGCCGGGGCCCAAACGAGGACTCAAGAGTGCCGACCCCAGCGATGCTCCACCGGGCCACCCTCCCAGACAGTGCGGCGGTACTCACGTGTTGGGCATCTGATTAGAAGATACCCCGGCTGTCCCAGGAGGCCCCCTCTCCACCAGGAACTGCTCAGGCTGGAGCTGCGGCACCAAGATGGCGGCCACCCAGCAGCGTCCTGCACTTCCGATGCCTCCGCTATTCGGCACAACGACCCGATCAGGCCGCCGACAGTATCCGCTCCTCTGGCTGGGGACCAAAGGACCACCAATGCTACAGGGCGAGCCCCGCAAGCCTAAGCCGAGACTCACACAGCTGCCTGTGCAGGGCGCACTCCCTGTGTGGCCGCGGCTCAGGATACGGCCGTATCGCACGTAGGCTGCCGCTGCCGCCAATCGCCGCACCTCTGCCTGTGAACCTCCAGTGGCTTCAAAAATCGGCTCCGGAGGTAGTCCTCAGCGGGCGATGTTAGCGGAGCAGCCCAGGGACCAAGTAGAACGCCGAAGAGGCAGGATATGGAAAGGATTAATGTGAGGCTGGGCATGCTGGCCTGCCAAGCCACACCCCCTGGTATCAGTTTTTAAGCAAGCTTTGGCAAAGCCAATAAGTTTTGCCTCTGCGAAATCTATTGGCTTTGTCAATGTGTTGTTGCACTGAAACAAAGGTTAAAGTTATGTTATAGTTAGGTGTGATAAAAAACCTTAGAAATTTACTGAAAAAAAACAAAGGTTAAAGTAACGTTATAGTTAGATGAATTTGTCAGTGACAACTTTAACATTTTGAACTGAAAAAAAACACAGAAATTCACCAGTTATAGTTAGTAGAGCTAACTATAACTTGCACTCCTGCCATGCACTGCTTATCATATATAACATAACTCATGACATGTTCAATGAGATCACTGATGACATTGCAAATACCATCACTGATTACATCATCCAAGGGTCTTTGGACACATTTCTCTTTAAACGGGTACACCATTAGAGCTACGAAAGTGAGTGCAAAAAAGCTCAGAATAATATGAATCTTTACAATTATCATACATACAACCCCCATAGGTAAAGCAAGCTTGTGTTATTTGTCACATTGACTCTATACAATATACTTATCAGAGTCATTGTCGGCCCTGGGAACCCCATCCCCCAGGGCCACCTTGATTGAAAAAGCCCCCCTCTTCCAGCTTTTTTAGGCTCTAGGGACCGTAGCCCCCGGGGCTGTGTATTTTTTTAAGATGAGGGGAGCCATTATCAGCCCCAGGGACCCACTCCCCAGGCCTACTTCTTTAAATAAAGGGGAGGGAGGTTGTGTTTTCCTCCCTCCTCAAGTCTGGTTAGGCCCTGAGGACCCCGTCCTCCAAGGCCACTCTTTTAAATAAAGAGGGGGGTGCATGGCCACACATCCCCTGGCTGATTTTGGTCCTGGGACCCCATCCCTGGGGCCCTAAACAATAAGTAAAAGGTGTGTACCCAGGTGCCAACACCCAGGGCACCCACCATAGTCTTGTTGGGGGCCACCAGGGGAGTCCCAATGTCCCCAGGCAGCTCCCCACATACTGTGAGACCCAGCATTGCTCCTTCCTGCAGGGAGCAGCTCCTAATGCTGCTCCCTGGAGCAATCTTTTGAACAGTTTCCCTGCCTGCACTGAAGTCCGGTTCCTGTGGGGAATAAGTTCCAAAGTACTGTGATGCCTCCCAACAATATTTTTTCTTGTTCCTGGCAGCCAATCAGAGTGCTCACTCCTGTTGGAGTCTGCTCCCGCAAGAGCAAGATGGCCTATGGGAAAAAAAGCTCGCTGGGCCAATCAGAAATCTCTATTATACAATTATTTTTTAACCTTAAAGTCCCCAAAACTACTCATCGGATTTACACCGAATAACACAAAGCACAGTCTGTTGACCAAGATCTAGCTTCCTGCCAAATTTGGTGTAATTCCTTTCTGTAGTTTTTGCTTTAGCCCATCCTAAAGAAGTCCTTGGAAAACGCTTGGGGATTTTGCATTTTGGGACTCTCCCTTTTTTCTCGACCCATGCTTGATGGATCACCCCAAAACTTCTCTGGAATGAGGTGAGGTGGATGAACATTTTGTATGGAAAGTTTTGTGAAAGTTCCTCATACAGGCCAAAGTTAGTAGCAAACCAAAAAAACACTCTTTCTGTGGAAAAGCAGACCTAACTAAAACTCATACACATACATACATGTCCATTTATTGACCTTTCAGTAATACTTTATAGATCTTCAACTATAGTATATAACAAATATGGGCAAGGCCAATAGCACTGTCTTGCATTTTGAGTCCCAACTACAACAATATAAACCCCTGCTGCAGTGAGAAGCAAAACAAAAAACAATTGCTTTCTGTATAAAATGCATCTATGAGATAGAAAAAGATAATGTCTGACAATTCAGCATATTTTTGAAATGTAAAATAGTCCCTTGTGCATTGCAATGCAAATATTGGGGAGGAGGTGGAATGAACAGCCAATCGCATGAGATGTGAGAGAAATATTCCCCTGAGAGGAAAACTGGTAAGAATAGGTCATGCATGACCTAAAAATCCCAAACAGTACATCAGTGCTTTTTGAGTGCATCTTGTTGAGTAAATTATATTGCCATTGCTTCCAGCATCAGAAGCCCAGATGATAGCTCCCACATTGTTCAGTCCAAGGAGATGAATCATCAGTATGTTGCCCCTCAAATAGTTATCTAGATATTAAAACATTTTTAAAAGAGCAGTAGCTTTAAATAGCAGCGCTTTGATTACATTGAAAGATAGTTGTGTCAATTAATATTCATACTACTGATATTTAGGGTGTTTGCATGCCTCTGCAGCAGGCACATTAACATAACTAACCCTGTCATCATGATTAAAACCTAGTTCAGAAAACAAAATAAAGATTTCTGGGGAAGTGACATTAACCCATTAGCTACGTTTTCCAATAGACCAACCTCTTTTTAAGCTCGCTCTCTTTGATTTGCACATGTAAGTTCAATTTATGAACTTAATGTACATGTGAATGCTAATCCTGTTCTCCATTTACTCCCAGAGACCATCATACAATGATGGCATTAAACTGTGCAAGCGTAAACCCATTCCTATTTGGGAAGGGATCACTGATTTACACCTATAAAAGACAGGAGAACATGCATTTTAAGGGTGGAAGCCTAGAACACCCTCAAAATTTGGGTGGAAATAGTGAGAGGTTTCTCCACTGGAAAAATATTTTATGTTGAAGAGAAAAAACAACCAATATAATGTAAGTGAAACTACAAGTTGATCGGTATAAATACCTTTTATTTTAACTAGTGTATACATTTCCCTGAGCCCTTTTCTTTCTCTGTTAAGGGGCAGAATGTGAGCCCCACATTAGTGGCGTTCTTAAAATTATCTCCGCTTATTGGAGGAAAAGATAACAAATGCACAAATATTATGATGACAGTAACGTGTTCTTTTTGATGTACATATATGCATATAAAGGTGAATGCAGTTTGTTTAAACAGCGTTCTCACAAAACTCTACCATCTCTATGGGTCAGTGGGAGGGTTGTGGTTTCTAACTTTAATATAGGCTACCCTGGCCTTCAAATGCCCCGCACCCCTTAGCTAATTCCCTGACCTTCCCTTTGTGTCTGAGGGTCAGTCCCCATTCGACCCCACCATCTGCAAAATTGGCTGATCCTGGGCCTAAAATATTGACCCAATGTCATTAGCCACTACCAATCCGAAGATATTCAAGATTTAAGTTCTTTAAACCTGAGGTTAGCTATGGTCTCTCTGATCAGTGTGTGTGGAGAAGTGTGGCTCAATGGTTAGAGCGGCAGACCCTGATGCAGAGGTCTGGCCCGGACCAGGGATCAATTCCCGCCTCGGCGGGTCTTGGGCTCAATTTACCCGGACCTGATAATTCTCGCCTCGGTGCCTATTCTAATCATGGGTCCCACTCTGCAACTCTGGGCAATAGCTTGCTTAATCTCCACAACGGCCCCAACAGCGCTAGGATGCCTGGCTTCACCTTGTGGGCGCCCAGGAGTGGGCACTTCACAGGGAAAGGCCAGGAAGGGTTCCACAGCGGTATGTGCACAGTGCCTGAGAGACCCTTTCGGGGGTGTGCGGAGCGCTATATAAATGCACTACATTTACTTTTACATTTACATCAAAGTGCTGTTGGAATTTTTTGACCAATACAGTTGGGCCTCAAGATATTGTTTCTGAAAGAGCTGGGGCACCCTAGTAGGCCATAATAAGATTGTAAACATTGAGAATGAACATATATAAGTTTTGGATAAGTTTTAAATCAACCATGAATGTACTGTTCTGCATTGGATTTGGTTTGCAAAGTTGCCATAAAGAGCCAAAGGTTTTGTCAGGTGCATCATTTGTCAATCGCCCCAGTAGGATAACATTATTCCAGTGTTTCCTATGAGAGGATTGCAATCCTTATATTTTGCAAGTGGTTTGTGAATAGAACAATTTGATTACAAACAGCATAATGTTCGTGAACATTACAATTTTCATTTGCTAGTGCTTTTTGGGTTTTGTTAAATTGTGATTTGTTAGTATTTTATATTATTTATTTTCAAGTTTTCTCAGTGATAACGTACGAATTGTTGTGATGATTTGGGTGTATCGTATGGTATGGCTGTGCGGCTGTACCGTGTAATACACTCATAAAAACTGTCTTGGGTTGAGTCAGGTTAATTTGTAAAACCTTAAGGTCAACCCTGGGTAGCTATGGCTTTGAGTAGCAAGGCTTACAAATTAAAGCATTGTAAAGCATTTAACAGTACCAAACAACGAAATCAGAAAGCCACGAAACACAAAAGAAACCTGACACCAATTTATAGAAATAGATTATATTTTTATGAATTTTTAGAATCCTCCAGAGGTTTCAGAAAATACAGATTTAAAACAAAAACCGTACACAAGCATTGGTAACGAGTAGTCAAACTCAACTCTTACAAACTTTTCAGAGGTTGGTAAGAGTTGAGTTCGACTACTCCGGCCCAATTGGGGCAACCAAATCTGACAGGGAGAAGGTCTGGGAGCCATTAAGAAGAATTTGGTCAGTTACCTGGCCACCAAAGCATTTTCCAGTCAAGTTCCAAACTTTACAACACAACCGCGATAGACTGAATTGGACCAGTCCTGATGCGCCGGATGAAGGAGATGGCAGATGCTCAAGAATGTGCTGGGTGCTGTGCAGTTGGGGGAGGTGCCTTTGCGGTTATTCCTCGGTCCACGGGTCGGGTGGGGCAACTTTGGCCACAGAGGTCGGGGTTCCTTGAAGTCCTCTTCGATACAGTAGAAGGCCAGCTGTGTCTGGGCTACCGGTCTCCGTCCACAGCAGTCCCAACAATATCCTTGGGTGGAGGCTGCGATCCCTCTTGGGTGACCAATCTGGACTCAGATGACACTCCCGGATCCAGCAGACTCGGGTGCAACTTTTGGCAATCGAGGATCGGTTTCTTGGGGCACCCAGCAGCAATCAGCAGTGATTCTCCTGAAGTGTCTACTGACTTGCCGAATTGAGCTACTTCAACTTTGTTGGCCCTGGTTCCAGGGGTCAGCCGACTGACCCTAGGAGCAATTTCTTTGGTCTTGGGCTGGGGAGTGACTTTTCCCTCCATCCACAGCGGTCCCAACAATATCCTTGGGTGGAGGCTGAGGTCCCTCTTGGGTGACCAATCTGGACAGCAGGGTAGTCCTTATTCAGTCCTTTCTCCATTTCCGGCATTCTCTGAGGTTCAGGGTGATAGGGTTGCCATATTTATGCACAGAAAGTGGTCTGCCTTGCATGCAAAAAGAGGCATTTCCTTAAATGTTATTAAAGAGTTAATTCTTCTTTAAAATGAATAAGACTGGCTTTGGATTCTACCTTTAGTGGAGTTGTAAAGATGACTATATGTAATGATGATTGGTCTTGACAACTAGCCCAGTGTGTCAATTAGGATTTTGAGGCCCAGCTTTCCTTTATACCTGGAACAGAACCCCGTTATTACGGGCAGCAGCTCTTTGAATTATAACTTCATAGTGCTTTGTGTGTTGATGATTTGTGATTTCTTATTTTTTGATTTACCTTTTACTGGGTGATAACTTTAAGGTGTTTTAGCTCTTTAATAAGAGTTAATGTTTTTTTTTTAAATGTAACCCTATCTGGGCATTCCTTCTTTATTGTTGTTATACATATGATTGGTCTTGACTGTCCAAACAAACTATCTGGAAGAGTCAAGGTTGTTTTGGAGATGCTCCTCTCTGTCTTATCTTTGATCAGTAGGGAACATACGGAGGGCCACCTTTGAAAGTGCTCGGTGGTCTCCACAGGTTCAAGGGCAGGTAGAACCAAAACAGGGGACATGCACTTTATCTTGCCACGTGCAAGTCTCGCCATATTTTGCACATTTATGGCATGATTGCACCCACCCCTGGAATAATGCTAGCCTGGCAAACAATACCAACATGTTGGCACTTCCATGGCATGCATTAGTGTTACAAGACCGAATGTTTCCATTTATGGCAGTAAACATTTGAGTCTGTGATGAAAATGACAAATTGATATCTTTGCTCCAAACATCTAGTTATAAGGCGAGGGATTCTTCTCAGCTCAATAGTTAGGTTTCCCCCACAGCGGGAACCAGGAACAAAAAAGGAGAGGCCACCAAGTCTGGCTTTCTTAGAGCAGGGAATCCTCAAGGTCTGAAAGAGAAAAGAATGTTATGCATGTTTGGTACACATTTGATTAGACTGGATTGAAGGAAACCCAGAGTTCTCCCATAGATTGAACGGTATACCAAATACAGAACTGTTGTGTACCAAACACAGAGATTCTGGAATGCCCTGGAAGCCACTGGAAGGATTGGCTAATAGTGGGTGCATGGATGATTGAATATCTGGACAGAATTAACCATTCTGTCTGTCTGTTTCAGCATAATTGAGAGACGATAAGGAGGAATTTATTCCTCCCCAGTTAGATGCCATTGCCGTAGTCCAGTTGTAACACGATCGGGCCATCACTGCCATGTGACTACCGTCCAGCAGCCTTTTCTACTAGAACGAAAAGGCTGAAACTACTGCTGAAGTCTGGACATCCATTTGCAATTTGCTTTCAGTTTATACCCCCACATTTCTAACATCTTTAGTGGAGGATGTGGAGGTGCGTGGCTGTTCCAACTCCAAAGGCAAAAGAATGGATTTCAGAAGCTTACAGCTCCACCAGTACCAAGTATCACAGTTTTCTTGTCCTTAAGCTTTCCCCAACTTTGGCTGATTCCCCTGCTGGTTGCCAGCATACACAGTGATTCTGGAGTTATGGCCGCTCAGGTGCAAAAGTAGCTGAGTGTCATTGGTCTATTCATGAAACTTGAAATCATGCACAAGGGAAGTTAGAGGAACCCTTTAAACACTGAACAGGAAATAGGAAAGTGGAGACCTCTGTGGCATCTTGTAGGTGATGGTGGAGGCCATGGACCAAAATGGGCCGATAGCAGCTTTCTCAGCATGCTCATTTAAGAAAGAGAAGAGCTGCTTTCAAGGCAACAGCTCTCAAGTCAGTAGCCTTCAGTTAGTGCTGTAGGAGACAGTGGTCGACAGCGTCAAATGCTACTGAGAGATTTAACTGACTGAAGGTGTAGACACTGTAGTTCTAGGACATCAGTTGCAGATCTAAAAAATGGTGGCTACCATGGCCTCTGTGCTGCAGCTGGAACTAAAACCCACTGGTCATCAAATAAGATGTTATTGGTCTCCGATAAGTCGTTGAGTTGTTTTACAACGTTGGACTGTATAACATATACGGTACACTTTTATGTTTTGCGCCGCGACACACCTTTAAGTAGGTGCTCTGTACGCAAAGAGGGAAAGAGCACCCTATTATAGTGAATGCCCCTCCCGAGGGCAGCCGTGAACTCCTGCTGCCCTGGGTGCAGCTCATTTAAGTAAATTACAGAACAGCTGTTTCAAAGTCGCTCTGTGTTTCACTGTGCAGGCGGCAGCCTGTCTGCACTTTAAAGAGGGATTAGAGATCCCTTTGCAGGCGGGTGCAGTGAGTGTCTAAACCCGCCTGCAAGAGGATGGTGTGATGATCCATGGGATTCCCTTTTTCCTCCGCCAGAGGGGTGCCATCAGGGGTCTATACCCCCATGCAAATGAGGGAACTCCCCCTTGAGATAGCGCTATTTGTATTACAGAAGGAGCTGCACAATTGTCTGCAGCCCCTTCTGTAATACCAAAGTGCCCCAGGGGCCCACAAACCTGGGGGCACAACAGACCTATGCACCATAGGTCTGTTGTGCCCCCAGGGCACTTTCTGTAATACTGCCCATGGTGTTCCAAGATTTTGCCTTCTATTGGAAGTAGCGGAGAGATGCAGGGGCAGTTTTTGAGGTGGCTGGAACAAAACCAGCTCTTTAAGAGACGGAATAAACCATGCTTACTCAGTGGAGATGGACTTATTCCTTCTGCCAGGTAACAGTGGATAAGAGAACACATCAGGGTTATAATGGTAAGGTGAGCTTTGGAGACGAGTTGAAATAGGGGTTCGTTGGTGATCCGGACTTAGACGAAGGCAGACTTGTCAAAGTTTTGCTAGGAGACAGGAGAAATAGTTAATAGATCACAAAGAATGTGTGATAAGGGGAGGGGAGATTTTCTTGGGCAATGCTGTTCCAATAATTTCAGTTTTACTAGACTACGTCTCCACAAAATAATAATTTGTAGGAACAGAAGAAATATTAGAACATTAGAATGTTGAGCACTCCTTGCAGGCAATGGAGTGCTCCGGGCTTCTATGAGCCGGTAGAAGCCCGCATAGCAACATTCTAATGTTTTTTTTTTCATTCACAGTTGCTGCTGTGAACAAATGCCTGTCAGAGCCCAAGGGGATTTAAATCCCTGCGGGCTCAGAGATGCCTTTGTTGGATTTGTAAGAACATTCTGCCCTCTAGTGGCAGAATGCTCTAATAGCCTCATAGCCCTCCATAGGTGAGCTAGCTATACCGGCCATTAAAAACACGCTCCAGCGTTTCAGCTCGGGCCTTTAACACTGGAGCAGGCCTTTAATGGCCGGTATTAGCCGCTATAGCGGGCTATAAGGCTATAGTAGCTTTGGGTCCAAGATCTATGTAATGATCTGAAAAAAATCATTAGAGTATTGTAGGTAAATGTAATTGACAAAGACTATAATGTGCTACGACCCTTACTGAACTACGATCTGAAAGCTTTAAGAGAACATTGATACACGATTTAAGCATTATAATCGTAGCTTCATTTCCTGAGTCTTTGTGTCTGTTTCATCTTAGACTTCAGATTTCTTCAATTTTCGGAGAACCAGGCATAAAGTTTACCTCTGGAGGTAGAGTAGATATGTAGTCAAGACATCCTGTTGTTTACTCACAATAAAACGAAAAATCGCAAAATAGATGTTAGCAGTGCAGGGGAGGGGTGGGTAATCACGTTAGGTGCAGGGGATTCCAGAGTGAGTTTATGAAACTTTTTTTAGAAGCAAGGTCAGAGAACATATTATGACTTTTCACTCATTTTTAGGCAAACTGTGCAGAAATAGGCTCACATTCCCCAAAGTTAGTCTTAAACTCTTCACATTTGCTTGCAAAAAAAAGTAATGGGTGGAATTCGTTAAGAAATCTCAGCCAATGGTAATGACTGCACACCATTCCAGGCCCTTGTTCTTCTGCTTTCTGTGCCGCCTCAAACAGGCCCAAGGCTGGCTTAGCCCTGTCTGTAGACACAGTGATTAAAAGAATGACCTACTCGAATGCTACTCAAAATGATTACTAGTGGCTTAGATTAATTCAACCATTCCACAAATCACTTTTTTGGTCTTTATTTCAAATTGCAACAAGTATGCCCAGACGTGAGTCTGTAGCTCACAGTGCCCGCCCATCAGGCTGCATTCACTGACAGCATCAATAATGCTGAAACGGTTCTAGGGTTGCATGTGTGCAATTTAAAGGGGCGTGGTATGCTTAGCCAATATCTATGGTGGCATAGGGGGCTGGAATGTGGGTCCGAGTATTTACCAGTGGCTGAGATTAATTCATACGTTCGAGTCAGCGCTTTCTTTTCTCATGATTGCTTGGTTCACACTGAAAGTATTGAAACATTTAATGAGTGTTACTTACAGGACCTATGGCCTTTTAGCAAATTTGGGAGCAACATGTACTGGTTGCTCACTTTTCTCAATATTTCCTGGGTGGAAACTACTGCCCCAGACACTTTGGATGAATCCAGGTTTGGTCACTTTGCTTGCTCTTTACAGTTCGGGCAGATACTTATGCCCCGTTATCAAAGATCACCAGATGCCACTGAGGAGGCTTACTCACCATTGCAGTCAGCAATGCTGAGATCTTTTGTAGAAACGACAAAATGGCTCACTCTTCTATAAAACTGTGAAAGAATTGAAAGTTTTAGAATTCTCAGGTAGGCCCACATATCCTAGCTGCTTACAAGAGATATGGGACATAGAGAGGCTACCTTATGACCTTAGTGAGGCTGATAGCGCGTCATGAGATTTTGAAATTTGTAGGAGTGCATCATATTCACCGTTAGTCAGCACCCACATATTAATCAATGTATGTTTAGAAGTGCCATAGAAATGTGTTGCTGTAATTGTTTAACATAGAGGTGATTAGAAATGTAATAACGCTTTTGTGAGGATCAACGTTGCAAGCTATCGTGAACGTATTTAGTAACCAGCACAATAATTATTTTCGTATAATGCAATGTATCAGGTTAAACGTGTGCTATGTTAGTATTAAATGCGTAGGCAGTTTATTTACTTAAATGAGAATAATGAATCCATATTTAGGGTGTGATTTAGTAGTGTGTTAATTTTGTAAAGGCCCGATCGTATATACGTTAGAAGAGAAGGCCTGTTCATTTCCTTATGTTAGCTAATGGTGTAGGCCGAAAACGATTCTCTTGGTAAAGGCCTGGGTTGCAGAGAAATGTAAAATCTTGAGACATGAAATGTTTCTTCTCTCGTTCCCATGTTTCTGTTGCAGGTGCAAGGACATTTAGCTCGTTAGTGAGAATAGGTCTTTGTAGTTAGGATGCTGTGAGAAGCCAACAGGGGAGTGTATTGGAATGTGAAGCAGATACATTTGCCGAGAAAGGTGCCCGAGACCCAAGGTCGAGTTAGCGGACGTTGGACGACAGACAACTCCTGATGGAAAACTACCGAAGGAAGACCCGGTTGAAGAGGTGTGCCAAGGGGCGTGTTCTACGATTTTGGGGTTTTGTATTAGGGACAGTGCCCCGTGGGTTGAGCAGATGAGGTTTAGATGGGAAGCTAGAAAGAGCATCTTAGAACGAGCTCTGACTAAGTGAATGAACTTCTTAGGAGGTCTTCACTTCTGACACCTTTTCCTTGATTCTCTTGCCTGGGAGGGTATGCTAAGTAGGGATGTCACCTTAGAATTAGTGTAGGGATAGAAATGTTTTCTTGACTAATGATTCCTAAAATTGACATCAGCATAAAAATTATCTTTTTGATGCTTCTAGAATCTGTAATTCTTTTTATTTTAAGCCGAATGAGAATTTTGCGTAGACTTGCATTTGTGCTAGTGCCCATTTACCTTTTGCACCTTGTATTGAGGTGTCTGTACGTTCAGATTTTTTTGATTGTAATAAAATCTTATACATTTTAGATTTGGAGTCAGTGGTCCTTTCCAAATGAAATCAAATTGTGGTAGATATATTTTGATAATTGTGTTCATCCCCTCTACGCTATCTGGCAGATAAAAATATCCTGGCGACTTGTGAGGATTCTAGGAGATAACCAGGTAGGCAAGAATCCGGCCTTATCAAGGCCACTGTTGTAGTTGCAGCTCCATTGCACCTCTGCAAATCTTACAGACCACTCTTTCTCATTAACATTGAAACAAAAATCTTGGCGAAGTTCCTCGCGTCATGACTGATCCAGACGCTCGGCACCATTGTTAGCACTGACCAAAGCGGCTTTATGCCGGGACGAAGCATCAGGCAGTGACTGCGTAGGCTGCAGGTGGCCCTGACGCAGACTCGCAGATTGCAAGACAATACTGCCCTGCTCTCCGTTAACTACTGGGAAGCATTTGACCTAGTACACTGGCCCTTTATGCTAGCAGTTCTAGAATAGGTAGGTTCGACTGGTGCTTTCTCCGATTTGTTAGGGCACTCTGCTTCTTCCTGTAGCCTTAAGTATGCGTGAACGGTGCCCTGTCATCCCCCTTTTCAATTTACTGTGGCACACGACCGGGGTATCCCCTCTACCCTCTTCTATTTGCCTTGGACATGGAGCCCTAGCCTGAATGGATCAGGTGAGATGTGATTTTCTGGGAATTCTTGTTGCTCAATGGCCACAGGACAAAATCTTCCTCTATATGGATGACCTTCTCTTTATCCAATGCCCTACAGCTACTATTCCGAGAGACTTCCAAATGCAATGAGTCTTTGGTGATGCCTCGACACTCCAGGTGAACTGAGGGTTGTAGGCAATCCACCACGGCATGCTTGCATCTCGCAACTACAGTCACTTTGAGTATCTGGGCATGATGGTTAGGACAACTCAGGCCAAAGTTAGAACCTTAACATTCTTCCATTGCAAGCCGGCCTCCAGAGGGATCTTGACAGCTGGTCCAAAGTGCCATTCACTCTTGTGGGACAGGGTGCGCTTTTGACAATGGTGGCCCTCCCATGAATCCTATATACAATCCAGAATAACCCGCATTTGCTGCCCCAAACCATTTTTTCAATCATTGCATCACTCTCTCACATGCTTCTCATGGGCAGGTGGGATCCTGCGGGTTTTGTTTGCCAAATTCACACAGTCTCTATACGACGCTGATTTGGGGATCCCCAACCTACAATTCTACTACGGGGCATTCCAACTTATTCTTCTGAATGACTGGCATTTCTGTGATGGGGGGACACAATGTTTTGTCTCCAACTACTACCTCACGACTTATACTCCATATTATATGGTGCCCAAACTCCTCACATGCTGCCCATGTTTACCAGAACCCAGCTGGAAGGCAGCGGTTTGGCACTTTGCATGGCAGGGCAGACTGACTTTGATAACCCCACGCTGGCACGGCACATACCTCAGGCACATGGCCAATCTAAAAGGATTCATGACATGGGAATGCATAGGCATTTTCACAATTGGGGATGTATGGTCCAATAGCTGCATGACATCCTTCCATCAATTGGCAACCGACTGCACCTTTCATAAGACCCCATTCTTCCAGTACTTGCAGTTATGGCATGCCCCCTATGTCCATGTTAATGACTTGCAGGCACTGCCGGAGTTCCATTCCCTAGAGGCTAAGGTCACCATGACACTTAGACAGAAAGGGATATCACAAACCTATAGTCTCATAGAAGGATGGGAAAAGATCTTGGTGTCTTAGACGACGATGAGTGTACTGAGGCCACAATGGCCCCCAGACTTCTGGCAGTCTTAGCTGGACTCCATCTTATACTGTTCAAATACCTCCACCGTGTGTATTACTGTCCTGCTAGGCTGTGGTAGATGGGCAGAGCTCCATAGTCCGCAAGCTGGCGCTATAATGTTATGGAGCACACCTTTCTGCATGCTGTGTGGGAATGCCCAGTTAGTGCCACATTTTGGAGCCTTTTTACACGCACACCTGGAGAGGGAACTGGGGTGCGATTTTTCCACTGGATCCCAGGGTTTCACTGCTGCGAATCATGGAGGTCTGGGAGGGTGGCCAGAATGCACGCTTGCTGGTCAGAATTGAATACCTCATCGCCAAATGGTGCAAAGCAACTGGCAAAATGCAGCCCCTCCGAATCTTGGCGAATGGAAAGGTGGCATGGACAGATGTGCGCTGGCGGAGTTGGAGGCCAGAGGATGTCTGACAAAATAGCTGATAATTTGACCCGATGGGCACAGCACAGGGAGGCGCGAGGCCCACGATCTTCGGTGAAAAGTGGCTCCAGAGGGGAGGAGAAGGACTGCAAAGACATGCACTCTTTAAGAGTGCATGTCCCAAAGTGTTATTAAAAAAAAAACCAAAAAAGTCAATGATTGGAAGGTTGACGATTGGCTGGTTCCATGGGCTGTGAGGGGGGTCTGTGGGGAAGAAAGAGGTTCATGCGCGCTGTTAGACATGGTTAGGGCAGCGGGAAGGAGAGCTGAATACTGCTAGGTGATGCCGCGGAAAGCGCACGTTGATGAAGGTTTGACTACAGGGGCTTTCCCTTTATTCCCCCTCCCATGAAGTACGTAGGGTGAAGTCTGTGGGGGTACAAAGGACCCTCAGGTAGTGGAGAGTGACAAAGGTCACCCCACCTTTGGTTTTCTAACCACATTGTTGGTAAGAGTGGAGCCCTTTATAAATATAAAGATAGGTCCTGATGAATGCCATGTACCACTGCTGACACTAGGCAGAAACATGTCAACCCAATTCTACATGGCGAGGGGTTAATAACCTTCCCCATACTGCTGTTCACTTGTTTTTAGATACCATACACTTACATAGTCCATTAAAATTTAGTGAGGCAACTGTAATGGTTTTTAATTTCACTCACTCACTTTGGGCCCCCACTTAGTTTAGAAGTGCATCCCTGTCATCAGGTGCATGCCCGCCCTCTATCAAACCAAGTTTTTCGAGGGCGAGGACAGCCGATGATGAAGCATGACACCAGGTGGTGTGTGAGGCCAGTCCTAAACTTTTTGTGAGATGCCTACAATCACATACACATAACACCCCTGAGCACCATTTAGGTCCTTTTAGTGGGAGCGGCCTCATTTGTGTATAACTGACCAACCATCTGTAAATTTCACGGACCGTCTGTTCATTTAGTATGATGTCTGTAAGGCGCCCGTAATTTGGGGTCTCCAAATTACGGACACCTTACAAACATCATACTAAAATCAAATTGGGGAATTTCAGGAAGGTATGCTGTTCGCCTGTGAGAGGCCCCATGAGTTTAAAAGTTTCCACTCGGGGCCTCTCGCACTTATCTTTTAATGTGTAGACTGAGGCTGCCTACAGCAGCCCCTCCCTGACCTCGCAAAGATTGTGGACTGGCCATTGTCATTCTGAGACTGCAGACAATTATCACAGATAGAATGACAATGGGTCCTATAATAGTGACAACAGGTGGTGTGCCTTCTCCTGCACAAATCTTGATTGCAGAAAGGGCCTGATGTCACTTTGCAAAGCTGCGCGCATACTGAACAAGCATTTGCAATGCAATAGGTCTCGCATTTGCGGGAGTTTAAGCTATTGACATTGTAAATGGCAATGCCTTTTATTTATGTTTTAAAAACCAACACGTAAATAAAAGGCATTATCATTTACAATGTCAACAGCTCAAACTTCTGCAAATGCGAGACCTATTGCATTTCAAATGCTTGTTTTTCTTAATGGGAGGCAACACGAACAGGATAGTGGGAGGGAAGCAAAAAACATGGAGAATAGGGTTAAGAATTAACACAGTCAGCACAAATACAACACCACATAATTAACACTTAATCAGTCAGCCAATAGAGCAACATCAACCCTCATAACTTATCTCCAAGGTCAAGTCTGCTCTATGCGGATCTGTAACAAGCGCTCTCCAAAAATAATGGTCACAAACTGAAAGAACTGAGTGGGGTAGCACCAGCTCCAAACCCATCCAATTCATCCCCGTGTGTGTGCTCTATACAGGGCAAAACACATCTTTCAGAATCCTTGCGGAAAGCACCTTTGGGAAGCAGACGAAAATGTAAGATGAACTTGAACTATTTCATGCACCACTGTGGACTCTCCAGCGTTCCTTCCACTATGTTTTGGGGTGGGCTAGATGTGAACTCTGCACTGCTAAAACAACTAACATGACATACACGGGTGCAATGGCTGTATAACAAACTCTTAACGTGAAGCTGTGCTGTGGTTACCAAATATCTTAGGTAACAGTATAACGCATGTACTTATAGACAAGTGTTGGCTTTTTGTAAGACGCTGAAGTCCGAGGCATACTATTAAGATGCTTAAGTAGGAACGTGGAAGGTTAGGTAAAAACAAACAAAAAATTTGACAAGAAGGTAGTAAATGGTGTGAGCATACAGACCACGAGGGAAATGAACCCCTGCTAATTAGCAATCACGGCAGTCGTGTGTGTCGCCCTCCATGTGAAAGTATCACCGGAACACCCAATCCCTATACAGAGATTGAAGGGGCAGCTGTGCAAATGGCGGCGAGGGGGCAGGAAGAATCAGGCCTCCAGGTGACTGCAGAGGAACATACGGAGGGCGGGAGTAAATACAGATGCAGTCTAAAAAGCATTAGCAAATTCAATAGGTTTTGCCTCCGCGAGATCTATTGGCTTTGTTAATTTTTTTGTGCAAGTTTCACAGCAGCGGAAGCTGCTGTGCAACATATCTTAACGTTAAAAACGTTTAAAAAAAATGAAGCTTAAAGATGTGCCCAAGGTTGACCACATTATAGGGCTCCCCCCTCCCCCCTTTTAATGGATGTTGGACAGCAGCACGTGCTGCTTTGCTGTCTGTCTAAAAACAGCCCAGGGGTTGGGGTGGGGGACACACAACAAACAGTAAACAGCGGAAGGAGGGCAGGGGGTGGGATACAGAAAGGACACAACAGGAGAATGAAACAACAGACAGCAGGAGGAGGGTGGAGGAGGAAATATTGGACAGCGAACAGAGGGAGCAGAAACCGCTGTAGGAGGGGAGGAGAGGGACTGCAAAGACATGCATTCTTTAAGAGTGCATGTCCCAAAGTGTTATTAAAAAACAAACAAAAAAAAAGTACCTGCAGGAGGCTTCAGCCTGTGGAAGGACACTGGCAGCAGACAGGAAGCTGTACTTGATCCACGGCAGAGACACACAAGAAGCCAAAAGGAGAAAGACATAGGTGTGGAGGAGGCACTGAGGCTTCAGCCTGTGGAAGGACACTGGCAGCAGACAGGAAGCTGTACTTGATCCACGGCAGAGACACACAAGAAGCCAAAAGGAGAAAGACATAGGTGTGGAGGAGGCACTGAGGCTTCAGCCTGTGGAAGGACACTGGCAGCAGACAGGAAGCTGTACTTGATCCACGGCAGAGACACACAAGAAGCCAAAAGGAGAAAGACATAGGTGTGGAGGAGGCACTGAGGCTTCAGCCTGTGGAAGGACACTGGCAGCAGACAGGAAGCTGTACTTGATCCACGGCAGAGACACACAAGAAGCCAAAAGGAGAAAGACATAGGTGTGGAGGAGGCACTGACCAGTAGGAAGCAAGGAAACGAGAGTGATGTAGGAGCCAACCAATAGTACGTAATGGACCGGCACATGTCCAAAACTGTTTTAAGATGATTTTTTTTTGTTTAGAAGAGATTTATCAAGTGCTGTGTAGTCAAAAACTAAAGTGTCTAGGACTAAATCTACCACTGTGATATAAAACCATTGCAAACAGCACATCTCACAATAGCAACTAAGGCCAGGGGGGAGAGACTCGAGTCTGCTTCAAGGGCTTGAATCTGTGCACATGACAAAGGAAGGTTGGGAAGTGCATTTTGCAATAGAAAACACGATCCTGACATGCCAGGCTTTTAAAAAAACGCAACCTGCAAGGAACCACAACCCTTAAACAGTTTTAGAAAAGCGAAAGTAAAAAAAAAGATACATTAAAAAAAGGGAAAAACAACTTTACAAAAACACCCTCACCTTTGATTTCGAATCCCAGACCAGAGTTTGTGAAAATGAGGTTGCAGCTGAAAGCATGTTTAGATTGGACGAAAAAATTCAAAGCAACAGTTATGTTTTTGTTACAGCACCTACATTACCTACTGCTGCCTCTTTGCACTGCCAAGTCAGAAGTTTGCAGGCCAATACCTTCCATATAGGGCCGGTACTCATGACGAGGCCTCTTGAACTACAGGTAGCTGATTTGGACACAGAATGACCTGTGCCACTTACCTGTAGACACACAAGCATCCATCAGCCAACACCTTCTCCATCCTGAGAAACTCAGTGCTTGGAATTACGAAGGTTTTGTTTTTCTGAAAATTAAGAGCCTGAGGCAGTTCTGAGCTGGTGGACATCTCTTTGAAACCATCCTAGGAGCTACCACAATGACAGAGTGTAGAGGCACAGGGTTAGGTGTGCAACCAAAAAACAAACAACAAAAAAAAAGAAATGCTTTAACAGCGATGTGTGATCCATGACACTAAACAACCAGCCCTGCACCATCGCAATAACCACATAGTGCAAAGTCAGACCCTGCTTTCTTGAAGGACGGCCGCTGCAACCACAACAACTTTGGTGAGACCCTACCTCCTGCAAGATTTAATGGCCACAAAACATCTATTTCATCAAGGCACGCATCTATGGAGCTCAAACTCTCGAGCACTAGAAGGGCCTAGTTTAGAAAGTCAACAGTCCTAAGACACAACTTCGGTACATGGGCGACCTCCCACTACGACCCGCATGGGATGTAGCCATCAATAACAGAGGAGGACATGCAGCGCTCCCAACACCACTGGTGCTAGAGGTCAACTCACCACAGTTACGTCTGTATTTTACTCGCAACCAGAGGACTGGACACCAATGTTCTCTGCTTCCACCAAGGACCACGGTACCCTTGCTATGGCACTGTGCCTACCCTCCACATACGAACACCACCTCATAAGCACTCTAAAGTACAAAAAATAAGTAATGCCATAGACCACAAAGGTGATGTTCCATTACCATCCAACCAACCTACATACTCCTTAGGAGACATGGTCGAAGTAATAGCGCACACTATTATTCTTGATGGGGGAGCACTAGAGGCCTTGCAGGGTTTGAGAGCTCAGGCTAGTAACCTGGGCTCAGGCCTGAGGTTGGGATGACCAGGCACCATTTGTTATTTGAGTATTATTGGAGCTCCCCGTCGCGTATTGTCACTGCATTTGCTTGTTTTTAATGCCTTGGGAAGGGAAGTTAACATGCAATATTTTATCACACCACTCGTATCATCAGACAGTCTTCTATATAGCATTTAAATGCGTTATTCCTAGCCACCAATTATAAGGAGTGTGCCTTGGCTGATCTGTCACACAGGCTTGAACTCTGAACTTGTCTTCTACATGGAACCCTTCCACTTGTTCCCCTGTGAGCTCGTGCTGCACACTGCTGCACTGTAATCCCCAGGAAAGAGCCGGAGCAATGAACAGATTATTGTGGGATTACAGGCAGTGCTTTAAATGGGCCGGTACTCACCGGTACTGAGTAATGGCACTTCTTATTTTTATCACCCTGAGTACCGGCACTTCTCTGCGGCCGTGGAGAGTACCGGTACTCATGGAGGGTAGGCGCATTGGCCTCTAGTGGTAGTAGCCTGTCTCTTCAGCCAAATCACTTTTATAGCCCTGAGCTGAGCCCCGGCTGAACTATTCCGCGTGGGCTCAGTTGCAGGATATCCCAGCATTGCCGTCATGCTGTGTTGCAAGGAATCGAGGCAGCCCAGTAACAGCACAATGAGAAAAGCCATGGGAGGTTAAAAGGGCGTTAATCCCACCTGATTCTTTTGTGTGAGTGTCTGCTTAGGTGGGTCTGTTTGCCTGCTTGTGTGTGCCTGTTTTTGTGAGAGAAATATTACAAAATAAGGAAAGGTTAAAATATCATTGTTTGACTTTCATTTTATATAAAGAATTCACCTGATTTGTTTATAGAAAGATATTTCTCGTGTGTACTGCAACTAGTTTATACGCAATAAACTTTGCACGTCTTGCTTTAGCCCCGCCCCCATCCCCGCCCACTCGCCACATTTAAATGAGTACCTGCACTATTTTTTTCCCATTTAAAGCACTAATTACGGGGGCTTTTTTCCTTCTTGTCGACATCATTCCTACACATTGTTTAGACAGCTGGGGGGGAGGTGGTGGGAGAGACAGCGCCGATCATAAAGACTTCCCTTAAGAATGTGCTGCATTCAACCGACACAACGCATCTGCCAAAACCTTGTAGAAAGATTTGTTTAAGACCTGTAGGCCCGCAGGGCGCTGTGGGGTTAAACGACTACACAACGTATTTGTGCGTGTGTAGAAAAGCGACTGGTAGTTGGAAATTGTGCAATTGTAAATACCATGCCCACTTTTCCTTCAGTAAACGGACTGCCTATTACGCCTTCGCCAACCATATATTCAGCAGTGTTTTGTTCCTAAATTTACGACGGTGAGATAAGACCTGAAGTCCAGCCAGGTCAAATGCCTTTCATACCTCAGATTCTCAGACTTGGCAGCCGAGTTTGTAAAGATGTATGAGTTTTCTTCTGTGTGAAAAACCGTGCCAGAGGCAGCTTCGTAACCCTTTTAGCATAGCATCCCACCAAATCAGGAGTAGTTTGATTACGAAAACATATGCAGTGCAACATCTGGGCGTCTCAATGTCGGGTTGTCTAATATTTTTCAACTACCAACGAGTGAAGGATTTGAATCCTCAAACTGTGCTAACGCTGTGCTTACCTTTTCTGTGTGAAACTTATGCTTAACATCCCAGCAATTCCTGACATTTACAATTGTGTACAAAAAACACAACATACGAATGCACAGTGGTGCATTTAATAGTGAAGGCAGGCAGACAGGTAGGTGCACACTTATTTAAATCGCCACCTGTACCCGAGCAGTGAAATTAAACGCCTCCTACATCAGTCTAGTCACATACCGCCCACAGCATCGTCAGTAACCCCAACACGGTGATGACGGCGACCAAGCTCAGGACAAGCATTTTAGAAACCATTTATGTTTTACGTTGGACATCGGCGGAGCAAACTCCACAGTATTTGTTCCCAAAGTGTTTACACTTTATTTCCCCTTCAACAAATCATTCTCAGCTAGGTAAGCATGCAACGGATATGCAATCTTGCAACTTTAAAGAGGTCCTGGGAAAAAGTCAGCAACACAGAAACTGCTTAATAGCACTGGCACTGTAAGACACAAAAACAGTATCTGCTGCTACAAAGTAGTGAGTGTTAAAGAGCAGAGAGGGGATGCCAGCTAGCAATGCCAACTGAGAAAGATAAAAGAGGGCATTTACAACAGATGGACTGTAGAGAGCTCCCTGGAGGGCGGGCTTTTCATTTCAATGCAGCCGATGACGGGTGGGCGGGGCCTAGGGGAGACAGGGTGTGCACCAACCCCACTTCCAAAGAAGCCGAACAGAAAACCAATGACTATATATATCTCGGAAGCAAGCACCACATGCGCTGCAACGCAGGCGAGACCTAAAAGTGCATGATTGTCTCAACCTTATATAAACTTATTTTGACTTGTACTTATTTTGATTGTCTATTTACTTATATACTGATTTACGACCTCCTCTGATGTGTCTGTAAAACGTATGCTTTGTCCCAAATTTTTGTCCTGAACTTTGACCTTCTGTCCTGAATTTTTGCCCTGAATTTTGACCCTTTGTCTTGAATTTTTAAACTGACCGTCCTGAATTTGCACCCATGCCAGTCCTAGGCAGCATACGAGTATACTTACTGTTTATATGATTTGGCAATATATTGTTTTATAGGGTTTGAAATGGTAAAATGCTTGATTAAAAAAAAGAATTATCAGGGCTCTTTGAATGTCATATTTTAAATACTAATGCTTACAAGTGAATAATGTGCAGGAGTTTATAGGCTACACAGAAAGAGGACGGGTTCTAGGTATTAATCTTATGCCTCTTTTCACTTGGGCGATTATCTTGGCTAAAGAGGCATTCTGCGTTTTTCTTACAGGTAAGAAATCAAAGACTTTTAGTAGCATACACGAAGCAGTGAAAGCCGGGGATGTAGAACAACTTGCGGCTATGGTGAAAAGTGGAGCCAGCGTAAATGAGGTTGACTCCATTCATAAATTTACACCTTTGCACTGGGCTGCCCACTCTGGTAGTTTGGAGGTAAGGACTATTTAAACGTTTTGCAAGATCGAAATGGAAATTCAGAAACTTTGAATCATTTGGTTTAGAACAACTGAAACATGTAAAAAATGAAAGTAGTTTAGATTATTAACTGCTTTTAAATTTTTTTTGTTTTACGGAAGTTTTATGTGACGTGAAAGAAAGCAGTGCAGATTGAGATATACATGATTTGGATGAACTAATCTATACAAACAAACGCATACTGCTAGATTGTGCAATTAATTTTTTATTTGATTACATTTTTCTGGAATTTTCATTACTGTTACTTTAGGTTTGTATTGTATAAATCATGAACTCTGTACTTATTACATATATTGATCACCAATTCAAGATGGCTTCCTCAGAGCATGCTGATTTAGAATGCATCATTTATGTTCTGATAAAAGGTTCACGTGATGTGAAGCAAAGCTATTTTTAGGTCTCGGCTAGACAGCACATGCACTGTCTCGAAGAGACATCTTGTTAGGTCTAGGTTAGACAGCGCATGCACTGTCTCCAAGAGACATGTTGTGTTTCATCTGTGGGCTTCAGCTGCTCACAGGCTTCCCATCTGCTCGCTCCATCATCTGTCTCATATTCTTTGTCACCATTTATTCCTGGCAGGCATGGTCATGCCTCTTCTAGCGTTTAGCCCTCTCCCACAGAGCATGGACCAAGTACTTGTAAACATTCACTGCTCCAGTTTTGACGACCATTTTAGGACCCACTTTATTCTTTATATTTCAGCACTGTACACAGTGCTTGTGATTTTACCAGCTCCGTCTCCTCCCACCCGCCCTCATGCCCCGTCCACAGATCAACCCCTCCCCTGCCACTACTTTTCCCTTTGTTGCTACTTTCTGTTTTCCACACCTCCTCCCTCCTGTCTCTGCTTGCTCCCTTGCACCTCCCGGGGCTTGCCCCATCAACAAATCACCACCACCCAGTCAGTGCTTTAAAACCCTCATTGTAGTCTGTTTTGTTCTAGGGAGTGATAGTGTTCTGCCTTTTAGTGTCCTGTTAGTGTATAGCTGACGTGCTGATTGGAGCATGTGTGCATGGCTGCTATCACTTGGCACTCGTGTAATCTCGGGGGGGGTGGAGGGGTGTGTGTGTCTGTTTACACCAAATGTGGTCGTTCGGCAATGGTGTTTATAGCTGGAAAATCAGATCCCAAGTGAATCATATTATCAACGGGCAAGTAAGAGCTTCTAAAGTACCTATGCCTTCTGCCGTAATTGCATAGCCACTTTTCTCCTGTGTGAAATGATTGAACTGTTCGTGTCTCACCTTGTTGCTTCTCATTTCATAGGGTGGGACTCTATTTCTTCAAATTTCTTCCGTACGGACACTTTCTTACTTTTTCTGCATTCACTGTTGAAGTGTTTCCGTGTGCCATTGCTGCTTAACTTGACTTCTCTTCAAAGGAGCCAGGCTCAGTCTTGATGTCATCAAGGTCTGTTACCCCTCAATGTCCATGACAAAAGTAGTTCTTTTAATGTGGCTGCTGATGCAGTGTATTTCCTCATGTCCACTACTGTAAACCAGTCTAATACTGTGATTCTTTCAGTTTTTTGTGTGCAGTTTATTATAGTGCCAACACCACCCGAAGGTACTGGAGCATTTTACATTAGCTCCAGTTCCTTTACTTTACCCAAGGACACATTACATTTTGTAGTCACAGGGAGATTAAGCGATTTGCCCAGAATCAAGGATGTTAAACCGACGTCAAAACTCAAGCACATTTTCCTAGCTCCATAGTTGGCAGCTCTGACCCTTATGCCACATCCTCTCCCTCTCCCATGTGGTGTCCTCTCCAAAGAGGACACCACATTGTCTCCCTAGACTCAGCCTCAGTTCCACGTTTTGTGATTACGGGCAATCTCCCTGTGCCTGCCGGTATTTGTTGTTGGTTGCCTGTCCACCTCCCGCCTGTCGCTGCTTGCCCCTGCTGAAATCCGTTGCACAGATCCCCTCCTCCACATCTTTGTTTTTCACATTTTATTTGTGCAGTTTTATGTAGTGCCAACACCACCTGAAGGTATTGG
Organism: Triturus cristatus; assembly: GCF_964204655.1. Classification (NCBI taxonomy): domain Eukaryota; kingdom Metazoa; phylum Chordata; class Amphibia; order Caudata; family Salamandridae; genus Triturus; species Triturus cristatus. Next base: position 1,432,956,794 of record NC_140591.1, on the reverse strand, counting down.
AGTGCCTTACATAAGCACCAGTTACTTTTTTGTGCAGTTTTATATAGCACCAACAGCACCCAAAGGTATTGGAGTGCATTGCAAGGTATTTCATACCCCTTTATTGTTGCTTCCTCCCGCCGTCTCCGATTGTTGCTTGCCCATCGCCCCATCTTCACCTGCTTCACCTGTCCCCCCACTACCTCCCTCGTCGCTGCTGCTTTTATTTTTTGGGGATGATCTGATGGTATTGGAGTGCTCGTTCTGCCCTCCGTCTTGCTATAGTCTCTCTTGTACATGTACACACATACCACTAAAATCAATGCATGTGTACATACAAATGCATTTCTTAAAAATTTGTGAAAACATGAACAGCAACTGTTTCTTTTTTTGCACGATCCAATGGTATTGGAGCGCTCACTCTGTCCATCTTGCCATAGCACGAACATGAGCCGATGGTAATGGAGTGCTTGTTCCATCCCCCATCTTGCCATAATGCTAACACCAGCGATGATATTGGAGCGCTTTTAGTGCTCACCAGTTACATTACACCATGACATATTCATTATTGTACACAGGAGGAAGATGAAGTGATTTGCCCAGAATCACAAACTGTTCAGCTGTCCCTGAGATTCGAACCTGGTTCCCCAGTTGCCCCATCAGGAGTTCTGGCGTTTATGCCTCATCCTCGCTTCACTTCAAAGCTCATCAACTGTTTCTAACTATCACTTCCACATTTGTTCAGCAAGACACAGTCAACACCAAACCAGCATTGAGATCTCAGTAATGCCCGAGCTCCTGGCCTTCTATTGGCCTTCTTCCAAAAGAGTGCCTATTGTCTGTACAAAACTACTCCTGGGGCCTGGAGGATGATAAATGAGCACTCCCTTTAAGTATTGGTATTTAGATAATTCAGTAGTATCCCTCTGGATCATGGCTAGTCCCCCACCGCATTTTTAAAGTCTGTCCATGACGTAATTAGGGGGAATGGCTGCCACCAGGTCAGTGTCGGAGGCTTGATCCACCCAGGTTTCGGTAACCCATACCATATTTAGCTGGTGAATATCCACACGGTCTGCAAATTCAACATGATGTTTAACTACAGATCTAGCATTTACAAGCGCTTACACAAACAGTAATGAGCGAGAGTATGGAGGTCCAGGCAAGGACAGCCTTTAATATTTAATATCTTTTATAATTTAATATCTTACCTTTAATATTGTATGCACGAAGCTCTAGCCTCGTCTATCTGATCCCTGAAGGGGGTTGGGGTCCAAAACCAGCAGGGGGACCACCATTGGGTGCAGATGGGTGTGTCTTAGGCGCTCCTTTGGAGCACCAGTGGCACGGACGTGCTTCATGGCGCATTAAATGCCCCTCAAGAAAAGGTGGGCGTGGCCATGAGCCCCCGCTTTGCAGAGCAATCATAAAAACATGTGGGTCAAACAATAAACTTACCAGGTTCCAGCTACCCCGCTATCCACTCGCCAATCTCCCCTGATAGATGCTGGTAAAAGAAATGAAGGCAACGCAAAGGGGAGAAAATCATGTACTTATAACATTAAAAACAGGGCGAGAACCCTTCCTAATAGGGTGCCCTATCTATTTAACAAATTGCAGCAGGGTCATAAAAGAATTAATGCATTAATAAAGGCCCAGCTTAAAGGTACAACATCGTAAACAGAGGTGAGAATTGCTCATAACACAGGTAGCCTTTCACAGCCATCGTTCAGGGTTCAACATTTGACACCAGTATTAACACCATCAATCCACCCTTTATCCTATTCAATCCACCACTCAAATTAAAATCTTATTTTTCCTATACTAATCCACGTTGGGTCCTGGAGCAGCGTGCTACTTGCTGCAAAGTGCTTCAACTCCACGTCATAAATATAATTACCGTTCTAAACAATATATTGATTTCAATCTTATGTTTTATTATGATGATTATAAGAAGGTATAGGATAGCTGAACCACGAATATATCCCTGCAGGGAATACATAGAATGTGCAGTTAAAGAGAAAGTGAAGAAATTGGGACCAGAAAGAACTATTCCTTCAAGTGCCTTAGATGCCCACAGACCTTGGAAGGTTCCTGTATAGTGCACAGGCACAGACGATGCAGCAGACTGAAAGGCGGACAAAGTCGAGCCCAAACGAAGTCCAGCGTAGTCCAGAGTGCCCAGACGGTAGAAGTAGAAGTGTTGTCTGAATTGAATTGTGTCCCTCGACGAATCTAGGAACCTACACCCAGGTAAGCCCTTAAGTATCCTAAAGAAAGGGTTGGGATGATTCAGGGGACCCTCCCAGGGGAGGGTTTGGATGGGGGAGGTTACTCCCATGTCCTTTGTCCAGTTGCGCATCAGATCGGGAGCCAACAGCTCCCAGAGCTGGTTTGAAGTGGGCTATGCATGGAGGACACCAAATGTGCCCCTCATGCAGACTGAGTGGCGTTAGCAAGTGCACCCACCCGGCCCCAATACACTAAATACCGTCTGGGAGGTGGTCACACCTCCCTGTGACAGGATACTTATTGTTCTGCCTTCCCCTGCTCAAGCTTGGCTCAGCAGCAGGAGGGCAGAATCGTGTCTCTGGTCTGCAGCACCCATGTTGTGCTGTCTGGGTCTAGAAGACTGGCACCGGGAACACTGAGAGCCTAACGGAAGGTTCTTCCAGTGCTTGGAATCATACATCCCACACCGTTTACAGTGGGGGAGTATGATTCCAACATGTTTGTTACCAAACATGATAGGATTCATTGCAGCCAATTTTGGGATGGTTATCGCGTAATTACATGGTGCCCCTCTATATCGTATATTGCTGATTCACTTACAACCTGGGAGAATGGACTCTGTAGGGCACCCTCACACTTAGAACCAAGTACCCTGCTTTCAGGATTGCAAAGGCCTGATATAGTGGTGACTTATAGGTTTTAAGTGCAGTGACCTTAGATATAGGAAACCTATATCTTTTGTAAGTGGTGCTAGCACCAGCTTACACAGGCTGCAATGGCTGTAGTTACAGTTTAAATGGTCTCCCATGTGTGGCATAATACATGCTTCAGCCTATGGGGGACCTCTGGGGTATCTATGCCCTGGGTACTTTAGTACCATATACTAGGGACTGATAAAGGTACCCCAGTATCCAATCTGGGATGTACCTAAGTACTGAACATAACAATTTAAGGGAGAAAGCAGAGAGACTGAGGTCCTGATTAGCAGGATCCCAGTCAGACTAGTCAATAACAGCTTAGCACCAGGCAAAAAGTGGGGGTAACCATGCAGAAGGATCCTTCCTTCCTACAAAATCCTCTAAAATCACTAGTCCATACTGAGTTATCTGAGCTTCTTGTGAAACAGGTCCTGGCCCCATTGGAGTGAAGAGACAAGTTACTTAAGGTTTTCCGGTCGCAAAATGTGGCTTTCACCCCTTGAGTTAGGGGAATATCTATTAGCAACAGGTCATTTTGATTGATGTTTAGAGGCTTGGGTAATATGTCAAGAAAGCAAATAATGTAGTTTAGCGTGATTTGCCTTTGAAAGACTTTATGTAAGGATTCTTGGATATTTTGCCAGAATGGTTTGACATACTTAGTAAGACTAGCATATGCTCCATGCCACCTTTCTAATCCTTACAGTTCCTGTATAAACTGGAGGAATAAATACCCTGCTTTCAGCATTTGACTGGAGTCCAGAATACATCTTGAATGAAGCAGACTTACTTTGAGCTAGAATGGGTGAAATGTTGGTGAAGGTGGTTTACTTTCACAACCTGGTTCAAGTAACTGTTGTACTCCTTGGGAGCTTGAGATCAGACCAGATATTATTCCATTTGTTCTGTGTCTTCAGATTGTAGTTCTTTTAGGAGCTAGACGTTTATAAAATGTTGAAGATAGGTGTCCTTATAGGATTGATTTCTGGATCAGGTTGGGTAGGTCAGGAAAATGTATTTCCTCAGCTTATTGGTTTACCGGATGGGAATTTGTAAAAGTTAATATCTAATTTGTATTTCTATCGTAGCTCTTAGAATAAGCAAGCGGAAATTGGCGTCCCTAGGTCTTTTATAATAATGATAACTTTTTTGCCCACTTACTCCAAAAAGGCACCCGTGAGTTTATCAAGTGTCTTAATGTGGAAAGTCTGTGACCATCTTTATGAGAGATATCTGTAGAATTGTTTCTGATGGATACATCTGCCTGTGGACTCCTCACCTTTCGAATTACCCCTTGCGCAGCATTCCACAGAAACTTTTCTCCATAGCTCTCCCACATCAATGAGGATGTCACAATGGAACGGCTCCGCTCGCAGCCCCGCGTGACGTCATCGGAGACATAAGAAGACATCGTCGGCGTGCGGATGTCCGTTCCTTTTTTTCGCACTATCAACACGTAATGTTTTTTCCAGGGCTCTCCATTTCTGAGTGTTTCATTGTTACAGGTTCATCTGTATTTGTAGCAGTGTGATGGCTGCTTAGAAGAAATCTGGTTTTAAACCTTGTAGGGAATGCGGGTGTCATATGTCCATCAAGGACCCCCATGATGATTGTCTTTGGTGCCGGTCACCTGACTATGACGTCGAGGGATGTTCGTCGTGCCAGCATATGAATCCGAAGGCCCTCAAAGAGAGGGAAGCCAAATTGTTCATGGCCAGGGCTAAGAGGGGCCGAAGAAGAACGAGATCGAAGTCCAAGTCACCGACTCCTCACACCTTGAAATCGTCGAGGAAGAAGCGGTGTCATGGCTCCAGACGTCGCTCTTCTAAAGCCAAGTCGCCGAAGTCGGGGTCCCCAGCTCTACGGCGTCACAGGAAGGATGAAGTCTCACCTTCCCCTTCACCTAAGGTGACTCTGGCTCCCGCTCCGACTCCGAGGGGCTCTCCGACACCCAGGGACGCAACGCCTTCAACTCTGACCACTCCGCCTCCGGTTCCAGTGTCTCTGGCGCTGCAGCCAGAACCAGCCTTACAGCCTGATCTGTACCCACCTTTTACGGCTCCAGGTACGGATCCTTCTCATTTCTTAAATGCAATGTATGGCATGTTCGCCAGGGCGACTAACCCTTCTGGTGCACCTGTTGGCCCCATGGGACCGCTATCTTACAACTTGGGAGGCTTACCACCTAATTTTGCTCAGGCACCTTTCATGCCATTCTTGCTTATGACACCGAGTTGGCCTCTCCCGACGCCGAGGTTCTCCACGCCGGTGCAATCCCAAGAGGGAAGGATGGAATATTCTCTGGGGCAGTCAGGCTCCAGTCCAGCACTGTCTCGACTTCGTATGGCGCCTTCAACCATCCCTGTAGATCCTCCATCAATGGGGCCCGAAGTCACCGGCGCCGCATCTGGCGCCGCCGACGGCAATACCCAAGATGAGATCAAGAAGGGAGGCACAGAGGCTTCTGGAGGAGGAAGAATTCCAGTGGCAACAGGAAGAGTCCAAAGAAGGGGAGATTGTTGATCTCATGCATGAGTTTGAGGGGCTTCATGAAGCTAGTGGGCTAGATACGTTTCTAGAGTGGTAACTCTCTTCTCCTAAGGCCTTTCTTCATAGGAGGTCTCTTCTTATCAATCAATTATAAGAAAGGCTGCTGATCTTTTGGACCTGCAGTTGCCCACTGCGGATAATAAGTCAACATGCTGACATAGGTTCTTCACTCTACATCATATGTGACAGAGCCTCTGCTCCCATTTTATGGGGCTTTGACGGAGCCCATATTAGAAGTATGCGGTACAAAAGGGGGTGGTGATGGACGGAGCATCAGAACCAATCAAACCCGAACTGCCAAGCCATGCCTTCCCTGGACCGGAAACAAGCTTCCTAGGACCGGTTTCTGGCATTTCAGCCGTCTTCAGCCAGGCTTGCTTGAATCCAGTGGCAAAGTGAGCAAGGGACTCGCGTCTGAGCATACCCTGCCAACTTATGGCGAACAAAGCGGTACAAAAGGGGGTGGTTCGGGCTGGACTGTTCCCATGAGGCACAGGGTCAGACTGATTTGCATATGGCCATGTCTGAACTGAGGTGGCAGAGTGGGCTAAAGAACGGTGATGGATCAAACCCAGATCTGTTGACTGGGTGTGAGTGTTTGATTGGTTCTGATGCTCCGTCCATCACCACCCCCTTTTGTACATATTAGAAGTATGGCAAAAGCCTATCTCTGCCCCTGCTGTGTCCAGATCGGTGGAAAGACAGTACAAAGTTGTGCCTGGGGATCCAGCTTTTTTATCTGCACATCCATCTCCTAAGGGCATGGTAGTGTAGGCGTCATGCTCTTCTAAACAATCTTCTGGCTCTTTTCCGTCCACGCTGTAGATGGGGATTAAAAAAAGAAGGAACAATCAGCAAAGAAAGTATTTGCATCAGCCAGTATGGCTTTAAAATTGGCGAATGCAATGTGCCTACTGGGTAACTATATTCCTGATTTGATGAGGTGATCCCTAAACTTCCAGAGGATGTCCAGGGCCACTTTGCGGAGGTTCTGTCGGACACTCAAGCATCGGCCCATCAGGTTATTTAGTCTGGGCCCGTCAGGTTATTTGCCTCATTGGCAACTAGGAGGCATGCCTGGCTAAGAGTGTCTGGTTTTTCTCTGGATGTGCAGGCCATCCTTTTGGATTTACCCTTTGATGGTTCTCGACTCTTTGGAACCAAAGCGGACTCAGCGCTGCAGCGCTTTAAAGACAGTAGGACCACTGCTAGATCATTAGGCCTGCAGTCCCAGCCTAGAGGCTTTAGTTACCGTAGAGTACGGGCCTTTGGCAAGGCTACTCCATATCGGGCCTGGCAGCAGCAGCAACAACAGCAGGTGAATCTAATGTATAGGTTGTACAGAGGGAAAGGTAGAAGTCTCCTGCTCGGCTCGGCTCACCAACAAGTTTCTTTCTCCTCCTCCTCCTCCCCCAATTGGTTTAGCAGGGAAGCAACTCTAGATCCCCCATCTTAGAGCAAGTTGGTTTCTGTGGGAGGTCGGGTGTCCTATTTTCTACAAAATTGGATATCTGTTACATATCTGGATGTTGGATTTTGCAGAAAATGGATACGCCGTTCCTTTCCCGGAGTTTCCTCCTCCTTTACCCCCTCGCCTGTGCTGGTGTTCGGAGGGCTATCTGTTGCTCCAAAGGCCTTTGGTCTCCAGAGGAAAGATTGGTCCACATCAATCTTCTGGAATTGCGGGCAATACGTTTGGCTCTCAAGGCTTTTCTTCCCTCCCTTTGCGGTCAGTCAGTTCAGGTCCTGACGGACAACGCTACCACGATGTGGTACATAAACAAACAGGGAGGAGTAGGGTTGTATCGTCACTGCAGAGAGGCTCTGCGACTCTGGTCTTGGGCTCAGGACCATCAGGTTTGTGTAATTGCAAATCATCTGGCCGGGTGCTGAATGTGCATGTGGACAGTCTCAGTCGGCAATACTCAGCCAATCACGAGTGGCGTCTTCATCCGGAGGTGGTCCATCGCACTTTTAGGATGAGGGGGTTCCTCGGTTGGACCTGTTTGCCACTCAAGAGAACGCACACTGCCCGTCATTCTCTTGTCTCCAGTATTCGATGTAGGGAGCGTTGGGGGGATGTGTTTCAGTTAGATTGGGGTTCATAGCTTCTTTACGCGACCCTCTCACACCCTTGATTCCTCTGGTTCTGAGGAAGATTCGCCAAGACTGAGCCCAAGTCATATTGATCGCCCCGTATTGGCCGAGAAGGGTGTGGTACACAGACCTTCTTCACCTCTCACCTTTCAGGGCAGACCTCCTCTCGGAGTTGCAGGTTCTACATCCCCACCTCCAGAGCCTACACCTTCATGCCTGGAGATTGAATGGGGCAACCTGAGTTCTTTCTCTCTCCCCAGATGTGGTGGATGTTAAATTATCGGTCAGAAGACACCACCAAATCTGTATATTCTGGTAGGTGGGCCAGGTTTGTTAAATGGTGTGGCGGGAGAGCAATTGATCCTTTGCAGGCCCATTTGTCGGATATTCTGAGTTTCTCTCTTTCCTTGGCTCAACAGGGTTGTGCAGTAGCAACTGTTAAAGGCTACTTGCCTGCCTTGTCGGCCTTTCTTTGCTTACCAGACCAATCCTCTTAGTTTAAGTCTCCCATAGTCATGAGATTCATTAAGGGTCTCACTAACAGGTTTCCTTCCACTCCATTTATCATGCCTCAGTGGGATTTGAATTTAGTTCTTACTTTCTTGATGGGGTCCGCCTTTGAGCTACTGCATAGTTGTCCATTGAGATTTCTAGCATTGAAGACAGTTTTTCTGCTTGAGATTACTTCTGCCAGGAGGGTTAGTGAGCTACAGGCTCTTAGCTCTAAGCCTCCGTTCGTCTCAATTCTTGCGGATAAGATGGTTCTTAGGACCAGAGCTGCTTTACTGCCTAAGGTGGTTACTCCCTTCCACCTAGGGCAATCTATCCTTTTACCCACTTTCTTTCCTCCCCCTCACCCTTCTAAGGAGGAGGAGAGACTTCACCGCCTGGACTCTAAGAGGGTGGTCAGCATCTACCTGGACAGGACAAAAGACTTCAGGCTGGACGACCAACTCTTTATTGGTTACATGGGCAAGATGAAGGGCAAGGCTGTCCACAAGAGAACGCTGTCCAGGTGGATCATCCTCTGCATCAAGATTTGCTACACCTTGGCCAAGAAGGAGCCTCCTGAAGGTATTCAAGCTCATTCCACCAGAGCTAAGTCTTCTTCTTTGGCTTTGGCTAGAGGTGTCCCTGTTGTATGAATCTGCAAGGCGGCAACTTGGGCCTCCCTCCACACGTTTTTGAAGCATTACTGTTTATACTCAGAGGTGAGGAGGGACTGCCACTTTGCACGTTTTGTGCTGCAAGATTATTTGGTATAGGTAGGAGGGCACCCTCCACCGGGAGTGGGACTGCTTGTGGCTTCAATTCAGAAGGTGAGGAATCCACAGCCAGATTTCTCCATCAGAAGAACAAGTTACTTACCTTCGTTAATGCTTTTTCTTGTGGATACAGTATCTGCCTGTAGATTCCTCACTGACCCACCTGCCTCCCTGATGCCTGCTTACTTATACCAAATAGTTTACTGGCATGAAATCCATGTGTCTCATTGTTATTCGAAAATATGTGATGCTTGTCACTAGGAAATGTCTATATTTTTAGAATTTCCAGTATCTTTTCTTCTTTAAGTCGTATACTATGTATACTTGTGAAATGTTGTCGGTTCACCTGTTTGCCTCGAAGGCACGAAAAAAATGGGTAGAACTGACATCAGCACGCCAACGGGGTCTTCTTATGGCTCTGATACTGTGTGCAGGGCTGCGAGCGGAGCCGTCCCATTGTGACGTTCTCTTCGACGTGGGAGAGCTATGGAGAAAGTGTTCAGTGGAATGCTGCACATGGGGTAATTCAAAAGGTGAGGAATCCACAGACAGATACTGTATCCAACAGAAAAAGCATTACCGAAAGTAAGTGACTTGTTCGTTTTGTGTAGCTCTATTTATTCATCAGGTTGACCCAAAGAGATTCATATAGTAAATTCTTAACTTTGTTCTGTAATTTCCTGTCCAGTGTTTTGAGAGTTATTGCTTTGTTATTGAGGATGGTAAGAAAATGTTTGACCTTAATAGTTTTCATTGTAACAGTTGCTAGAGGTGGCAGGGGATGCATAAATTGCTTCTCTGTTACCAGTCACAGGGATGTTTTGTAACTATCTAGTTGGAACCCATGAGTGCCTTGTCTTATGAGAAAAACTATTTGGGAGTTTTTTTCTAATTCGTTTTATTCAGTGTTTGCAAAGGGAATTGGTACACAATATATAAAAAAGTGTTTGTATACTCTTGCAAGTCTGTAGTAGGTATCAGTAGTATATAGTCCAATGTCTAGGTTAGAAAACTTGGGCCAAGGTTCCCACATTTTACGGTGTTTATGCGGGCTGCCTTGATTCTCTTTAACGGACTTCTCTAATATTTCTCATCTGTCCATCCCTTGTTGCCATTCCTATACCATTGGTTCAGTAGGTGAGAGACAGTCTTTGGTGATATCACTTGATGTGATCAAACACCACAACCCAAATAAAGATTTCATATGTCAAGGGAACCCGTTCTTCATCATTCAGCTCAACAGCAGCAATTTGGTCAACACAGTCACGTGTAACTGTGTAACGTTGGTAAGGGTCTGAGTGGTTGATGTTCAGTACCTCTGTATTATCATGCAGGACCAGATAACATGATAGTAGTTCCCATTGCCAGTCAGGCACCTGGGCCAGTAGAGAGGGCTGTTGGACATCTTCTAGAGTCCCTTATAGAGTAATATATCCTATGGAAATATTTAAATTGAAGTAGCCAGAGTTTTGAAGATATTGCTATTGTTTGGGCAGGCATTGTGACCTCTCTTCAGTAGTCCTCATTCCAAAGTGTACATAGCAAATCAATGAACAGTTACAAGTATTACTCTGGTTGATAATGTAGTCAGGGAGCGGCAATTTCAGGTGCAGTGTTAATACAGGAATACTTTTCTGTCGTCCTTGTTGCAATCCAGCCGTGCACACATTACTGTGTGCCAGGAGAATGTTGTACAGAAAGGAAACAATAAAGTTTAGCAGTAACAATAGAAATAAGAAGGGAATAAAAGAACATAGTCACTGTATGGGCTATGGTGGAAGTGTTACATGCATGGGGCAGTAACACGAGGTACTTTATTTTGGTAGAGCATTATAGGTTGGAGTAAGAAAAAATACTGCTGGAGAGACAAGGGTGGGATACGAGAGTGCTACGGAGAACCTGAGCAATGGTGGTGAGCCAGGAATGGGGTTTGCACCGAGCGTTTCATTGGGTATGGGGGACACTGGAAGTCCAGGCAAGTCCACTTGTGTCTACTAAAGTAGTATGGGCAGGACTGTGCCTCCCCCGAGCACCAGGGGGGAGGAGTAGGAGGCAAACCTTTTGTTGTGCGTTATGTTGTGGAATCGTTGATCGCTTTGTCTCAGAAAGTTTCTATTAGTACATCCCAGCTATTTGAGAGAGGGTATTTGCGGAGTCCTGGGCTTCGTCCCGCCTCTGCCTAGGTTGTGACTCTCTCCAGTAGTCCTCATGCAGCATGCCAACATCCTCTTCCCATACCAGCTTAACCCCTTGTGTGCCCATGACGAGCTGGACTCGTCATGGAGCACAGTCGCGCTGTGCCCATGACGAGTCCAGCTCGTCATGAGGGATTCCCTTTTACTGCAAATAGCATCGGGAGCTGGGGAAGAGCTTCCCCAGCTCCCGAGGCCCCCCCCCCCTTTCACTGTAATGACGATCGGCGCGCCGACGTCATTACAGTGAAAGTGAAACTGAAATGAACCAAGAGGCTCATTTCAGGTTTCACTTTGTACGTGCTCAGGGGGCTATCTCAGCCCCCTGAGCACGTAGAAAGATGGGAGCGGTATCGCTGGAAAGGGGAGAATCTCCCCTTTCCAATGGTACCCCTCCCCAGTGGATCCCTGCTTGGGGATCGCCACAGGAGGGCGATCCCCAAGCAGGGATCCACCCACCAGACACCAGGGAGGGGGGAGCGGCCCCTTGGGCAAGGGCCTTTGCTCCCCCCAAATAATGTGGGCATTATTTAGTCTTTTTGCCCCCCTGGGGGGCAGATGGGGGCAGTAGCCCCCAATCTGCCCCCCCCCGGGGGGGCAAAAAGCCCACTAGACACCAGGGAATTTTCAAAAAAATAAAAATAGGAGTGGGGGCTGCCCAAAACGGGCAGGCCCATGCACCCACCCCACCCCCCAATAATCACAGTCTTTTTGCCCCCCCGGGGGGCAGATGGGCCATTGGCCCCCAATCTGCCCCTTCTGGGGGGCAGAAAGCCTACTATACACCAGGGGTTTATTTTCAGTTTTTTTTAGGGTGGGGGCTGCCCGAAACGGGCACACCAATGCCCCCACCCACCCACCACCATTACAGCCTTTCTGCCCCCCCTGGGGGGCAGATGGGCCATTGGCCCCCAATCTGCCCCCCGGGGGGGGCAATAGACCACTAGACACCAGGGAATTGTAAAAAAAAAACAATAGGGGTGGGGTCTGCCCAAAACGGGCAGACCCATGCCCCCACCCCACCCCCCAATTATCACAGTCTTTCTGCCCCCCCGGGGGGGAGATGGGGCATTGGCCCCTAATCTGCCCCTTCGGGGGGGGCAGAAAGCCCACTATACACCAGGGATTTGTTTTCAGTTTTTTTTAGGGTGGGGGCTGCCCAAAATGGGCACGCCAATGCCCCCACCCACCCGCCACCATTACAGCCTTGGGGGGGCAGATGGGGCATTGGCCCCCAATCTGCCCCCCCGGGGGGGCAAAAAGACCACTAGATACCAGGGAATTGTAAAAAAGAAAAATAATAGGGGTGGGGGCTGCCCAAAACGGGCTGGCCCATGCCCCCACCCCACCCCCCAATTATCACAGTCTTTCTGCCCCCCCCGGGGGGGAGATGGGGCATTGGCCCCTAATCTGCCCCTTCGGGGGGGCAGAAAGCCCACTATACACCAGGGATTTGTTTTCAGTTTTTTTTAGGGTGGGGGCTGCCCGAGCACCAGGGGGGAGGAGTAGGAGGCAAACCTTTTGTTGTGCGTTATGTTGTGGAATCGTTGATCGCTTTGTCTCAGAAAGTTTCTATTAGTACATCCCAGCTATTTGAGAGAGGGTATTTGCGGAGTCCTGGGCTTCGTCCCGCCTCTGCCTAGGTTGTGACTCTCTCCAGTAGTCCTCATGCAGCATGCCAACATCCTCTTCCCATACCAGCTTAACCCCTTGTGTGCCCATGACGAGTTGGACTCGTCATGGAGCACAGTCGCGCTGTGCCCATGACGAGTCCAGCTCGTCATGAGGGATTCCCTTTTACTGCAAATAGCATCGGGAGCTGGGGAAGAGCTTCCCCAGCTCCCGAGGCCCCCCCCCCCCTTTCACTGTAATGACGATCGGCGCGCCGACGTCATTACAGTGAAAGTGAAACTGAAATGAGCCAAGAGGCTCATTTCAGGTTTCACTTTGTACGTGCTCAGGGGGCTATCTCAGCCCCCTGAGCACGTAGAAAGATGGGAGCAGTATCGCTGGAAAGGGGAGAATCTCCCCTTTCCAATGGTACCCCTCCCCAGTGGATCCCTGCTTGGGGATCGCCACAGGAGGGCGATCCCCAAGCAGGGATCCACCCACCAGACACCAGGGAGGGGGGAGCGGCCCCTTGGGCAAGGGCCTTTGCTCCCCCCAAATAATGTGGGCATTATTTAGTCTTTTTGCCCCCCTGGGGGGCAGATGGGGGCAGTAGCCCCCAATCTGCCCCCCCCCGGGGGGGCAAAAAGCCCACTAGACACCAGGGAATTTTCAAAAAAATAAAAATAGGAATAAAAATAGGAGTGGGGGCTGCCCAAAACGGGCAGACCCATGCCCCCACCCCACCCCCCAATAATCACAGTCTTTTTGCCCCCCCGGGGGGCAGATGGGCCATTGGCCCCCAATCTGCCCCTTCTGTGGGGCAGAAAGCCTACTATACACCAGGGGTTTATTTTCAGTTTTTTTTAGGGTGGGGGCTGCCCGAAATGGGCACGCCAATGCCCCCCCCCACCCGCCACCATTACAGCCTTGGGGGGGCAGATGGGGCATTGGCCCCCAATCTGCCCCCCCCGGGGGGGCAAAAAGACCACTAGATACCAGGGAATTGTAAAAAAGAAAAATAATAGGGGTGGGGGCTGCCCAAAACGGGCTGGCCCATGCCCCCACCCCACCCCACCCCCCAATTATCACAGTCTTTCTGCCCCCCCCCCGGGGGGGAGATGGGGCATTGGCCCCTAATCTGCCCCTTCGGGGGGGCAGAAAGCCCACTATACACCAGGGATTTGTTTTCAGTTTTTTTTAGGGTGGGGGCTGCCCGAAATGGGCACGCCAATGCCCCCACCCACCTGCCACCATTACAGCCTTGGGGGGGCAGATGGGGCATTGGCCCCTAATCTGCCCCTCCAGGGGGGGCAGAAAGCCCACTAAACACCAGGGATTTTTTTCCGCAATTGTTTTTAGGGTGTGGGCTGCCTGAAACGGGCACGCCAATGCCCCCACCCTCCCCCCGACAAAAATGACAGTCTTTCTGCCCCCAAGGAGGCAGATGGGAGCTGTAGCCCCCAATCTGGCCCCCCCTGGGGGGCGCAGAATGCCCACTAGAAACCATGGATTTTTTTGTTTTATTAGTGATGGGGTACGGGCTCCCCAAAATGGGCATGACAATACCCCACCCCCAGAGAAATTCCAGTCTTTCTGGCCCCCCCGGGAGGGCAGATGGTGGCAGTGGCCCCTGATCTGCCCCCTCGGGGGGCAGAAAGCCCACTAGGTGCCAGCGAGTACGCAGGCTTTTTTATGCGTGGGGGCTGCCCAAAATGGTCATACCAGTGCCCCCACCCCCACAAAAAATAGCCACAGTCTTTCTGCCCCTTTAGGGGCATATCAGGAGGAAACCCCCTTCCCCGATTCCCCCCCCAGTGCGGCAGAAAGGCCACTGGGCTCCGGATTTTTTTTAGCAATGTGCATACCTGTGGATTTTGGGCCCTAGCGCAGTTGGCATGTAGGCAAACCTAGCAAACCTGTACATTCTTTAAAACTAGACACCGAGGGGAATCCTGGATGGGGTGACTTCACTGGCTCTCACCAGGTTCTGTAACCCAGAATCTATTGCAAACCTAAAAATGTGTCCAAAATAACACATTTTCCTCACATTTCTGTGGTGGAAAGTTCTGGAATCTGCGTGGGTCCACAAAATTCCACCCACCCTGCGTTCCCCAAAGTCTTCAGAGAAAAATGGTACCTCACTTGCGAGGGTAGGCCTAGTGCCCGCGTCAGGCAAGGGCCCAAAACCTATTGAGGAGACATCAAAATTACCTACCACAAAACAACCTGGTTTTGCAAAGGGGGTCCTATGAGTTTTTTGCCCCGGGCTTGGCGGCCACCTAGGGAAACCTACCAAACCAAACAACAAATTTATAAGAGGGTCAAAAACAGAGGGGACTTGGTTTAAGGACTGAAACACCTCCAATCCCAAATAGACACAATGAAACCAGCAGAAGGTGCACAGTCCGTTCAGAACAAAATAGCAAAACAATAGTTATTGTAGAGAAATACAAGAGATCCTGCAAATAGTTGGGACAACCCCTCACAGGAGGTAGGAGTCCATCAGCCCACCCTTATTGGCGGAGCATCGTCATCTGGTACTCCTGGGAATCACTGTCTAGGCCCGGGGTCGCAGATCTCCAAGGACTCTGCCTGGTGCGCAGACCAGTGATACCCAGAAAGAAAATAAACTCCTGCCAGGGTGTGTACCCAAGTAGTCGAGGGCTCCAGTGATGTGCAGTGCAAGAAAGTGATGTGGAGTTAAAAATGAATACTTGGTCAAAAAATGTGTTTAATGTAGATCAACCAAGTTTCATGTCTAAAAGAACCTATAGTCTGATATAAATTTTACAGGATAATTATTGGTTCGTGTAAAAGTGTGGTCGACATGTTTCAGCCGCTACGGTGACTTAACCCGGCTTTCATCAGGACCGAAAGAACAACAAAAAACAGCTACTGCCAAACTAATTATAAAGTGATAGAGCTAGACCCATGCAAACCAAATGTGAGTGTGGGGTACCAGCGTGGCAATTGCCACCCTACCAGAAAAGGCTCAAACTTGAGCGTAAGAACAATGTCTTCATTCCTGAAAAAGAATAAAAACATGAACCTCATGCATATCAAAACAAAACTACTCATTGCCAATGGGCAGAGCTGATTCAGCATCGCCTAGATTAAAAACTCAAAATGATGTTTAAATACACAGTTGTATGGAAAGATGAAAAAGACTCACCCAGCTTTGTGTGGGAGAACAGCCTCACCTCACCCGGCTGACTGCTCGGAGAAGGAGGCACCGCTCTGTTTAAATGTGGAGAAAGAAACCAGACAGATTGCCAGTTGATACCCATCTGCTCAAAGCTCAACACACATATTTTTAAACAAATCAAAAAAGGACCAAAATTGATTAAAAAAGTCCAAAACCTCGTGACTGCCAAGATTGGTCTTGTATTGTTAAGATGATGTCTCTTTAAAGCAACCTATCAGTCAAATAGTGTGAACCAATGACAGATATAGCTATGAATGATTGTTGTGGAAATGAATTAGGTAGATGAAGACTAACTCTAGTCATAGAATCTGTCCCCAATACTCCACCAACCAATTCTGGGTTAAGGAACATTTCAAACAAAGAAGTGAGCAAGAACAAGCAGCCTTCCACCTTACCTGTCCGTCGATACCTCTGACTGACTCGCAAGCTGTCTGGGAGGTATCGGCAGGAAGGGGAGGATGCTATTAATAGCGCTCGTGTATGACGTGCGCGTCTTTGATTGAAGTCAGCTGTGTGTTCGCATTAGGAAACACAGGTGTGTACACAGTAGAGCGCATGCGCCTGGAAAAGACGCTGGTCAAGTGTTAAACGCGCATGCGTTAGTGCTAGACACTCTGTGGGTGTACCGTGTATGCAGAAATTTAGGTGTCTTAAAAAGTAGTGGATAATGGTGCAGGTCGCCACATAATGAAACCGCCAGCGTTTGAGGTGCGGTGTATGATATAAATTACGCCGTAAGTGGGAACCTCGTGTGTCTAGTGCGCATGCGCCGGGGAATGATGGAATCTATCCACGCATGCGCGAGACACCGTAACAGAGTGAAGGAAGATGGACAGCCAAATCACAAGAGCAGGTCAATCGGAGCACTCTAATATTACAAATCAGTGGAGTCGGGAAAGGACAAGGTGGTCCTGCCATCTAACAACTGAATCTAACTGGGTTAGACAGTTTGGTATTATTCATAATTCAAACTTGAAGAAGTTGAGTCCTGGAGAAGGGACAAGGAGTAGTTGACACACCATGACCAAGGGACAAATAAAAATGTATATAGTCCCAGCTGGATCTCTTGTCGTGTCCGTATACCCGAGGCTGCAGAAATAGATCTCGTGTTAAAGCAATACCACAACCTCGTCATTATAATTGATGGCCAGAACGGTCCATTGATCGGTCCTCTATGAAAGAATATTAAAGAGTGTTCACTTGAACCCCTGTGTTTCCAGTTAAGGACAGAGCTAATATCACGGTTGTGACAACGAGGGTTAGAAAGGTGGTTACTCCCATCAGGCGGTCCAACCCCCAGATAGTATACCGGTCAAAAGTTGTAATCCCTCTAAGACGGTCACACTATGTCCCCGAAGTTGACTGAGGACAAAAATAAGCACAGGATCGAGACGGGTGTAACTGAAGCTTAACATATCAGCACGCCGTAGGGTGTTGTAATAGCACCGGTTCAGTTGACATATGGCGATGTCTTGTTGAGGAGAAATATGACGACTGAACCCTGGAATACCCATAAGGGGTAAAGGAGCTTATCCCTCACAATGAGAAAGACATCTCGTAGTGATAAAGTGACTGGACTAAATCAACCATCAGTGTTCATTTGAATGATTTACAGTAAGACAGTCTGACTGATTCAAGTGTAGACAGAAGCCCACGGTATGTTGTCGTTCAGTCCTTTAGTGTCAGTCTTCAACTTAAAAATCCATTTTTGTTCTTTGGAAAATAAGAACTGGGAGACGTCCGTTATGTGTTGGGGAATGAACGGGCGTTCAAGTACAAGCCACCTAAGGTCCTCAGCCTTGTGTTTTTTGGCTAGGAAATGCTCCGTCATACAAGTGGATTGTCTCATGCAGCGGATGGTGCTTTTGTGCTCGCTTATGCGGAGCTTCACTTTACGTGTGGTGTATCCTATATAGTGTAGGGTACACGGACACGTGATTCTGTAAATTACGCATTCTGAATTACAGTTCGTATGGTTGCGTAATATCCAGGGACGTTCTGTGCCTATGTCCACTGATGTGGTCTTAATGGTTTGTGGACAGACACTACACGTGCCGCATGGAAAATGGCCTCGAACTGGAGGTAGTGACCACAAAGTATTGGTCTCACAAGTGGAATGTGACAGCGGTCTCGTGTGGACCAAACTGTCACGTCAGTGTCCAGTAGTGCATCACGATTATTGTTTGATGCCCGTTTCCAGGCTTTTCGTACCAGACGTTTGGGATATTGTCGTGATTGTAATTGTGTGGCTAGTGCCTCAGCATGTTTATCGAACAACTGTCTGGTCGAACAGTTCCTGCGAATCCGCAGAAACTGGCCAACTGGAAGGTTCTCCCGGAGTGCCCTCGGATGATGGCTGATGACGTGTCTAGGACTACCAATGAGAGACTCACATTTGTCACCACTTTCTGTACTGTGTCCAATCAAATACAGAAAACAATACGGAGACATTGGCAGATATTGAACATAGCGGATGGCAAGATTTCGCCTCCCTTATTTGCCTTCAAGAGGGGTCCTAGTTTGCGCGACAGTTTGGTCCACACGAGACCACTGTCACATTCCACTTGTGAGACCAATACTTTGTGGTCACTACCTCCAGTTCGAGGCCATTTTCCATGCGGCACGTGTAGTGTCTGTCCACAAACCATTAAGACCACATCAGTGGACATAGGCACAGAACGTCCCTGGATATTACGCAACCATACGAACTGTAATTCAGAATGCGTAATTTACAGAATCACGTGTCCGTGTACCCTACACTATATAGGATACACCACACGTAAAGTGAAGCTCCGCATAAGCGAGCACAAAAGCACCATCCGCTGCATGAGACAATCCACTTGTATGACGGAGCATTTCCTAGCCAAAAAACACAAGGCTGAGGACCTTAGGTGGCTTGTACTTGAACGCCCGTTCATTCCCCAACACATAACGGACGTCTCCCAGTTCTTATTTTCCAAAGAACAAAAATGGATTTTTAAGTTGAAGACTGACACTAAAGGACTGAACGACAACATACCGTGGGCTTCTGTCTACACTTGAATCAGTCAGACTGTCTTACTGTAAATCATTCAAATGAACACTGATGGTTGATTTAGTCCAGTCACTTTATCACTACGAGATGTCTTTCTCATTGTGAGGGATAAGCTCCTTTACCCCTTGTGGGTATTCCAGGGTTCAGTCGTCATATTTCTCCTCAACAAGACATCGCCATATGTCAACTGAACCGGTGCTATTACAACACCCTACGGCGTGCTGATATGTTAAGCTTCAGTTACACCCGTCTCGATCCTGTGCTTATTTTTGTCCTCAGTCAACTTCGGGGACATAGTGTGACCGTCTTAGAGGGATTACAACTTTTGACCGGTATACTATCTGGGGGTTGGACCGCCTGATGGGAGTAACCACCTTTCTAACCCTCGTTGTCACAACCGTGATATTAGCTCTGTCCTTAACTGGAAACACAGGGGTTCAAGTGAACACTCTTTAATATTCTTTCATAGAGGACCGATCAATGGACCGTTCTGGCCATCAATTATAATGACGAGGTTGTGGTATTGCTTTAACACGAGATCTATTTCTGCAGCCTCGGGTATACGGACACGACAAGAGATCCAGCTGGGACTATATACATTTTTATTTGTCCCTTGGTCATGGTGTGTCAACTACTCCTTGTCCCTTCTCCAGGACTCAACTTCTTCAAGTTTGAATTATGAATAATACCAAACTGTCTAACCCAGTTAGATTCAGTTGTTAGATGGCAGGACCACCTTGTCCTTTCCCGACTCCACTGATTTGTAATATTAGAGTGCTCCGATTGACCTGCTCTTGTGATTTGGCTGTCCATCTTCCTTCACTCTGTTACGGTGTCTCGCGCATGCGTGGATAGATTCCATCATTCCCCGGCGCATGCGCACTAGACACACGAGGTTCCCACTTACGGCGTAATTTATATCATACACCGCACCTCAAACGCTGGCGGTTTCATTATGTGGCGACCTGCACCATTATCCACTACTTTTTAAGACACCTAAATTTCTGCATACACGGTACACCCACAGAGTGTCTAGCACTAACGCATGCGCGTTTAACACTTGACCAGCGTCTTTTCCAGGCGCATGCGCTCTACTGTGTACACACCTGTGTTTCCTAATGCGAACACACAGCTGACTTCAATCAAAGACGCGCACGTCATACACGAGCGCTATTAATAGCATCCTCCCCTTCCTGCCGATACCTCCCAGACAGCTTGCGAGTCAGTCAGAGGTATCGACGGACAGGTAAGGTGGAAGGCTGCTTGTTCTTGCTCACTTCTTTGTTTGAAATGTTCCTTAACCCAGAATTGGTTGGTGGAGTATTGGGGACAGATTCTATGACTAGAGTTAGTCTTCATCTACCTAATTCATTTCCACAACAATCATTCATAGCTATATCTGTCATTGGTTCACACTATTTGACTGATAGGTTGCTTTAAAGAGACATCATCTTAACAATACAAGACCAATCTTGGCAGTCACGAGGTTTTGGACTTTTTTAATCAATTTTGGTCCTTTTTTGATTTGTTTAAAAATATGTGTGTTGAGCTTTGAGCAGATGGGTATCAACTGGCAATCTGTCTGGTTTCTTTCTCCACATTTAAACAGAGCGGTGCCTCCTTCTCCGAGCAGTCAGCCGGGTGAGGTGAGGCTGTTCTCCCACACAAAGCTGGGTGAGTCTTTTTCATCTTTCCATACAACTGTGTATTTAAACATCATTTTGAGTTTTTAATCTAGGCGATGCTGAATCAGCTCTGCCCATTGGCAATGAGTAGTTTTGTTTTGATATGCATGAGGTTCATGTTTTTATTCTTTTTCAGGAATGAAGACATTGTTCTTACGCTCAAGTTTGAGCCTTTTCTGGTAGGGTGGCAATTGCCACGCTGGTACCCCACACTCACATTTGGTTTGCATGGGTCTAGCTCTATCACTTTATAATTAGTTTGGCAGTAGCTGTTTTTTGTTGTTCTTTCGGTCCTGATGAAAGCCGGGTTAAGTCACCGTAGCGGCTGAAACATGTCGACCACACTTTTACACGAACCAATAATTATCCTGTAAAATTTATATCAGACTATAGGTTCTTTTAGACATGAAACTTGGTTGATCTACATTAAACACATTTTTTGACCAAGTATTCATTTTTAACTCCACATCACTTTCTTGCACTGCACATCACTGGAGCCCTCGACTACTTGGGTACACACCCTGGCAGGAGTTTATTTTCTTTCTGGGTATCACTGGTCTGCGCACCAGGCAGAGTCCTTGGAGATCTGCGACCCCGGGCCTAGACAGTGATTCCCAGGAGTACCAGATGACGATGCTCCGCCAATAAGGGTGGGCTGATGGACTCCTACCTCCTGTGAGGGGTTGTCCCAACTATTTGCAGGATCTCTTGTATTTCTCTACAATAACTATTGTTTTGCTATTTTGTTCTGAACGGACTGTGCACCTTCTGCTGGTTTCATTAAACCTACCAAACCCACACATTTCTGAAAACTAGACACCCGGGGGATTCCAGGGAGGTATGGCTTGCGTGGATCCCCCAACGTTTCCTTACCCAGAATGCCCTGCAAACCTCAAATTTAGCTGAAAAAATCACCTTTTTCACACATTTGTGTGAGAAAGTTGTGGCATCAGCGGGCTGACACAAATTTCCTACCACCCAGCGTTCCCCTGGGTCTCCCGATAAAAACGGTGCCTCACTCGTGTGGGAGGCCCAAGTACCCGCGACAGGCAAGGGCCCACAACGTAGTGAGGTGACATAAAAATTGCCTACCTCAAAACGACCTGGTTTTGCACGGGGGGTCACCTGGGTTTTTGGCCCGGTGCACGGCGGCCACCTAGGGGAACCTACCAGACCCATACATTTCTGAAAACTAGACACCCGGGGGATTCCAGGGAGGTATGGCTTGTGTGGATCCCCCAACGTTTCCCTACCCAGAATGCCCTGCAAACCTCAAATTTAGCTGAAAAAAATCACATTTTTCACACATATTTGTGTGGGAAAGTTGTGGCATCACCGGGCTGACACAAATTTCCTACCACAAGTACCCGCCACGGGCAAGGGCCCAAAACGTAGTGAGGCGCACTACATTTAGGACCCTTGCCTGTTGAGGCACACTACGTTTTGGAACCTTGCCTGTCGCGGGTACTTGGGCCTCCCACACGAGTGAGGCACCGTTTTTATCGGGAGACCCGGGGGAACGCTGGGTGGTAGGAAATTTGTGTCAGCCCGGTGGTGCCACAACTTTCCCACACAAAAATGTGTGAAAAAGGTGATTTTTTTCAGCTAAATTTGAGGTTTGCAGGGCATTCTGGGTAAGGAAACGTTGGGAGATCCACACAAACCATATCTCCCTGGAATCCCCCGGGTGTCTAGTTTTCAGAAATGTGTGGGTTTGGTAGGTTCCCCTAGGTGGCCGCCGAGCACCGGGCCAAAAACCCAGGTGACCCCCCTTGCAAAACCAGGTCGTTTTGAGGTAGGCAATTATCATGTCGCCTCAATACGTTTTGGGCCCTTGCCTGTCGCGGGTACTTGGGCCTCCCACACGAGTGAGGCACTGGTTTTATCGGGAGGCCCGGGGGAACGCAGGGTGGGTAGGAAATTTGTGTCAGCCCGCTGATAACACAACTTTCCCACACAAAAATGTGTGAAAAAGGTGACTTTTTTGGCTAAATTTGAGGTTTGCAGGGCATTCTGAGTAAGGAAACGTTGGGGGATCCACGCAAGCCATACCTCCCTGGAATCCCCCGGGTGTCTAGTTTTCAGAAATGTGTGGGTTTGGTAGGTTCCCCTAGGTGGCCGCCGAGCACCGGGCCAAAAACCCAGGTGACCCCCCTTGCAAAACCAGGTCGTTTTGATGTAGGCAATTTTCATGTCGCCTAATAAGTTTTGGGCCCTTGCCTGTCGCGGGTACTTGGGCCTCCCACACGAGTGAGGCACCGTTTTTATCGGGAGACCCGGGGGAATGCTGGGTGGTTGGAAATTTGTGTCAGCCCGGTGATGCCACAACTTTCCCACACACAAATGTGTGAAAAAGGTGATTTTTTCTGCTAAATTTGAGGTTTGCAGTGCATACTGGGTAAGGAAACGTTGGGGGATCCATGCAAGCCATACCTCCATGGAATCCCCCGGGTGTCTAGTTTTCAGAAATGTGTGGGTTTGGTAGGTTTCCCTAGGTGCCGGCAGAGCTAGGGTTAAAAAACTACAGCTAGGCACTTTGCCAAAAAAGGTTCATTTTTCACTGCGAAATTGAGGGGTGTCCACGATGCGGTTTGCGCCGTTTCCTGTCGCGGGCACTAAGCCGACCCACACAAGTGAGGTACCATTTTTATCGGAAGACTTTGGGGAACACGGGGTGGGTGGAAATTTGTGTATCCACGCAGATTCCAGAACTTTCCACCACAGAAATGTGGGGAAAATGTGTTTTTTTTGGCAATTTTTTAGGTTTGCAAGGGATTCTGGATAGCTGAACCTGGTGGGAGGCAGTCAAGTCACCCCATCCTGGATTCCCCTGGGTGTCTAGTTTTCAAAAATGTATAGGTTTGCTAGGTTTCCCTAGGTGCCGGCAGAGCTATGGTTCAAAAACTACAGCTAGGCACTTTGCCAAAAAAGGATCATTTTTCACAGCGAAATTGAGGTGTTTCCACGTTGCATTTTGTGCCGTTTCCTGTCGCGGGCACTAGGCCGAACCACACAAGTGAGGTACCATTTTTCTCGGAAGACTTTGGGGAACGCAGGGTGGGTGGAAATTTGTGGATCCACCCAGATTCCAGAACTTTCCACCAGAGAAATGTGGAGAACGTTTGTTTTTTTTAGGTTTACAAGGGATTCTGGGTAACAGAACCTGGTGGGAGGCAGTCAAGTCTCCCCATCCTGGATTCCTCTGGGTGTCTAGTTTTAAAAAATATATAGGTTTGCTAGGTTTCCCTAGGTGCCAGCAGAGCTAGGGTTAAAAAACTACAGCTAGGCACTTTGCTAAAAAAGGGTAATTTTGCATTGTGAAAATGTGGTGTGTTCACGTTGGGTTTTGAGCCATTTCCTGTCGTGGGCACTATGCCCACCCCTACAAGTGAGGTACCATTTTTATTGGGAGACTTAGGGTAATTCAGATTTGTAAAGGAACTGTTATTACCTATTGACTTTCGATGCATTTCTGCCTTCCAAATGATAGACATTGTGTAAAAAAGAAGTCATTCTAAAAAATGACTGATAATTCTCATGCTAGTATGAGTATTCCCAAATTCGGAAATGTGCAAATATCTACTGTTTCTAAACTCTATATTTTGTTCCCATTTTAGAAATACATAGGTGTCTTTCATACCGATTTTTCCATGTACACATTTTTACAGAAACCATTGCAAGTTGCTGCTCAGTTTTTGGCTCTGGGTTCGTCGGGTTCTTGGTGAACCTACAAGTCCTATATATCCCCACAACCAGTAATGTCCAGCGGATGTAACGGTACATTGCTTTCAAAGAGCTGTCATAATTACAAGAAGTTACAGGTGAAAACGTTGACACAAAAGGCGCTTTTTTGCAACAAATTTTCAATTTATCCTATATTTAACTGTTAGTTTCTATAAAGAAACTTTGATGGATCTACACAAATGACCCCTTGCTGAATGCAGAATTGTTTCTACTTCTCTAACATGTATAGCTTTCCAGGATCCATTATTGCTTTTGTACCCATTTCTACCATTAACTGGAAGGAGGTCGAAAGCACAAAAAATAGCAAAAATAGGCTATGTCCCAGAAAAATGCCAAAACTGTGTAAAAAAGTTTGGGTTTCTGACAAAAGTCTTGTATCCCCTAAATGCTGGGAAAATGGTGATTTCAGCCCCACATACCCTTTTTTGATAACACTTGCAGGGAAAAACCCAGAAGCTTTCATTTGCAGCCCGTTTTTCCCATTTCCCCCCAAAAAAACTAAATTTTGCTGTATTTTGGCTCATTTCTGTGACCCCTCCAGGGGAATCCACAAACCCTGAGTACCTTCAGAATCCCCTAGATGTTGGAAGAAAAGGACGCAAATTTGGCGTGGATACCTTATGTGGTCAAAAAGTTACAGGGGCCTCAGCGCACACTACCCCAAATAGCCAAAAAAGGGCGTGGCACAGGAGGGGAAAAGGCCTGGCAGCGAAGGGGTTAAGGTCCAAAAGCCTGTTTGGACCTTTGTTGACAAGGGAGCGGTAGTTTTGAGAAATACATTTCCCTCCTTCAATCAGGTCTTCTATTATTTTGAGTTCAAGCAGGCTACAGTCAGCGACTTTATCAGGTGCCTTAATGTGGCAAGTCAGTGTGTCTTATTTGGAGATATCTGTAGATTTGTGCTGTGTTACGTGTTGATCAAAATCTTCAGGTCAGTTCAGCTGAGGCTTTCATATGGTTTGCCCCCCATACATCGCCGCGTCCATCGTTCCTTGTGTTCTGGTTCAGGCAGGACCTGGCCTTGTACTTCTGGCTAGACTGTTCACATGGAGCAGAGTCAAGACTGATTTGCATATGGCTGGATCTAAACTGAGGTGGCATGATGTGCAAAATATCGATAGATTTAGATGTAGCTCCCAGTGGCTGAGATTAATTTCAAGCATTGCATCCATCACTTTCTTGTATACCTTGGCAATGCCAATGACATCCCAAGTTACAGAACCCTCCAGTTGGTTCACCTGTTTCATCCATTCACTGTGCATGGTGGGTGGTGTTTCTTGTGTTATCTTTCTCGTCCATTTCACCCATCTGAATGATTTGTTCCAGCTATCTAAAACCACCCGAATAATTGGCAGCATGTTACTACTTAGCTTCCCCCTGTATATTGTACTCATGAGGACTGGTTCCGTTCATGAATTCCACTCTCTCCACAGTAGTGGCATGATCATACCGCCTCCAAAAATCCTTGTGATCAATACTGTTATGTCTGCCCAACCAACGCCTTCTTCATACTACGACATATGGATTTCTCTAATGCAACTCGAGGTGTTTTGTGTCCCCATATGAATGCCTTGACCTCCACCTGAGTTTTCTGGAGCCAATGTTCAGGTATCTGATGAGGGCAATTTTGGATTACATAAAGCAGTTTACATAAGGAGACCATTTTGTATAATGCAACTTGCCCTGTTTTGAAGATTAGCAGTGAATCCCACTTTGTCAGATTGGCTGTAACAGTCATAAGAAGTGGAGTGAGGCTAGGTTCCAATGCCACATGTGGGTCATGTGTACCAAGGTATTTAAAGCCAGCGCTATTTGATAGTTATTACAGTTAGGTCGGTTAATAGCCCCTAATTTTTTTGTTTAATCGTAATTTGGGTTAAGGAATTCTTACCTCTTCACCATCCAAATAAAATGTGATATGTTTGTTGTTTTGAAGAAGATATCAGAAATATGTATTCGAAACATACTGGTAATAAAGCTTATTTGCGGAGTGACCGTCTCTTAATGCACTCTACTGTACCCACCATGTAATATATTTTGGGGGCGGTTTTGAAGTAAATCTGTAACTTTCTAAAATATTGATTTATCATTTTGAAGAATGAAGTATTTTAGTGTCTGATTGAATAGGATACCTCGAAAATTAATTTGTTTGCTCTGTCATCTTAAGCTGGTTTTGCGGAGTATATCCAGGGTGTATAGATTATTCAGGGGGACAACTTCAGTTTTGTCCAGATTGAGGGGATGCCTGGAAGCATATACATAGACTTGTATGGTGTCCTTTGTGAAGATCAGAATGTCGCCTGTGTATGCAGCTACCTTCGGGTACAAGAAGAAAAGGCTGTGCTTTTTTATTGTGTGATTGTGCCTTATAGCAATCAGCTGAGGTTCTATTGCTAACGGAAATAAAAGTGGTACCAAAGGGCATCCTCGTCTGGCCCGTGCGCGAGCGCTGAATATTCCGATAACATGCTGTTATCTCGTTTGTGGGCTGTGACAGACCCCCGGGCCCACGCACACAATTCAGCGAAGACATCGCCGACTTCATCAGCCCGCACGCCCTCCTCTCCGCGGACTACATCCTCCTCGGGGACCTCAACTTCCACCTGGAGAACAACAATAACCGCAACACCATCACCCTGCTGGACAACCTCGCCAACCTCGGTCTCAAGCAGCTGGTGACCACCCCCACCCACTACGCCGGACACACACTCGACCCCGTCTTCTCATCCAGCAAGGACATCGCCGTCACCCACGCCACCGGACTCCACTGGACGGACCACAGCTGCGTCCACTTCAGCTTCAGAAGGACCACGATCCACCACCACCAGCAACAGGTTGCACGCAGAAACTGGAACAAGATCACAGCCGACCAGCTCGCGACTTCCCTGAGCATGAACCCTCCCACCAGCGCAACGAACCCAAGCCAGGCGGCCACCAACCTCGCGAAGTGGATCAGCAACTGCGCAGATGACCTCGCCCCTCTGAAGACCCCGCCCAGCAGACCGGGCAGCAAGAAAGCCGCATGGTTCACCGATGAACTCAAGAGCTCCAAGAAGAACTGCCGAGCACTCGAGAAAACCTGGCGCAGAGACCCAACACCGAACAACATGACTGCCCTCAAGCTCGCCACCCAAAAACACCACCAACTGATCCACGCCACCAAGAAAACTGCATTCAAGGACCGACTGGACAACCACGCACACAACAGCAAGGAACTCTTCAACATCGTTAAAGAGCTCTCCAACCCCAACGCCGGAAACAACGACATCATCCCTTCGCAAGACCTCTACAACTCCCTCGCCTCCTACTTCCACAACAAGATCGCGGACATACACAACAGCTTCAACACTCAACCGACGCACGCCATGACTGAACCACCACCCCCCACCACCACCCTCCTCGCCTGGACCCCGATCAGCACCGAAGACACCATCCGCACGATGAACTCCATCCACTCCGGATCTCCGACCGACCCCTGCCCTCACCACGTCTTCAACAAAGCCGACGCTGTCATCGCACCCCACCTACGGGACATCATCAACACCTCCTTCAACACCGCTACCTTCCCGGAGAGCTGGAAGCACGCCGAACTCAGCGCTCTACTAAAGAAGCCATCAGCCGACCCCACCGACCTCAAGAACTACCGCCCCATCTCGCTGCTCCCGTTTCCTGCAAAAGTCATCGAGAAGACCGTCAACAAGCAGCTGGCTGCCTTCCTCGAGACGAACGGATCCCTCGACCTCTCGCAATCTGGATTCCGGGCCAACCACAGCACCGAGACCGCCCTTATCGCAGCTACCGATGACATCCGAGCCCTGCTCGACAACGGAGAAACAGCGGCCCTCATCCTCCTAGACCTCTCCGCGGCCTTCGACACTGTCTGCCACCGTACCCTAGTGCGGCGCCTCAGCAACGTCGGAATCCAGGAGAAGGCACTGGAATGGATCATCTCGTTCCTCACCGGAAGGACACAGAGAGTCCGCCTCCCCCGTTCAGATCAGAAGCCACCGAAGTCATCTGCGGCGTTCCTCAAGGCTCCTCGCTCAGCCCAACCCTCTTCAACGCCTACATGAGCCCCCTCGCAGCCATCGCACGCCAACACAACCTCAACATTATCTCCTACGCCGACGACACCCAGCTGATCCTCTCCCTCACCAACGACCCCGCCACCGCCAGAGCCAACCTACACGAAGGGATGAGAGACGTAGCCAAGTGGATGACGAACAGCCGCCTGAAACTGAACTCGGACAAGACGGAAGTCCTCATCCTGGGATCTTCACCCTCTGCCTGGGACGACTCCTGGTGGCCCCCCGCCCTGGGCAGCGCACCCAAATCAACAGACCACGCACGCAACCTGGGCTTCATCCTGGACTCCTCCCTCTCCATGACCAGACAAGTCAACGCCGTCTCCTCGTCATGCTTCAACATCCTGCGCATGCTAGGTAAGATCTTCCGGTGGATCCCCACCGAGACCAGGAAGACGGTCACCCAGGCCCTCGTCACCAGCCGTCTGGACTACGGCAACTCCCTCTACGCCAGAACCACCGCCAAACTCCAGAAGAGACTCCAGCGGATTCAGAACGCCTCAGCACGACTCATCCTGGACATCCCCCGTCGCAGCCACATCTCCGGACACCTGAGAGATCTGCACTGGCTCCCGGTCAACAAGAGAATCACCTTCCGTCTCCTCGCCCACGCACACAAAGCCCTACACAACCAAGGCCCAGGATACCTCAACAGCCGCCTCAACTTCTACGCTCCCACACGCCAGCTTCGATCGACCGGCCACGCCCTCGCCGCCATCCCCCGCATCCGAAGAGCCACCACAGGAGGAAGGTCCTTCTCCTACCTGGCCGCCAAGACCTGGAACTCCCTCCCGACCCACCTCCGCCTGACCCAGGACCACCTTGCCTTCAGGAAGCAGCTCAAGACCTGGCTGTTCGAGCAATAGCGGACCCCCCTCCCCTAGCGCCTTGAGACCCTCCGGGTGAGTAGTGCGCTATATAAATGCCTTGATTGATTGATTGAGTGGGACATAAAGTGAGGGTGACCAGGCGTCCCGGATTTGCCAGGACGGTCCCCGTTTTTCATCAGCTGTCTGGGCAGATTTTGAGAAATTTAGCTCATGTCCCGGTTTTTGGAGAGGGTCGGCAAAAATAGAAGGACTATAATTTTACGTCAAGCGAGCGCACAGAATGACAGCGCCCCTCAGCAGAGAATTACAAAACAAGCAGAAAGAACATACATAAGATGCTATTTTTAAACCCAGTAGCTTGCCTGTGAATTAACCTGCTTTGTTGGAACAACTGCTAACTCCCTTTTGACACATAGTCCCAGGATATAATGACAAAAGATGTTAGTGATGGCCCTTTACAGAGCAGCTTATTACCCCTCATTTTTTTCCGCTTAAAACAAAGCACTGCTATTAGCATGATGCTTTTTTTGGCCAGAGTCTGGCGCCCTCCCTTGAATAACTTGAGGCCCACATGGGGGGCCCGCCACCCAGTTTGAAGACCCCGGCACTATATGATATCCCTCAATGCAACCGATGAAACAAGGAAAAACCACACTCTTAAAAGGATCTTCTTAATAGGAGTACAGGAGGCAATCCCGTCCAGATGGATGTATTGACATCACTTTGTCTAGAAGAGGATTCACCAGTTTAGACTTCACCTGCTTCCTGATGTTCATTGGGCCTTTTTCATTAAGTCCATGTAACGGAGACAATAAGGAGCAGGTAGGCTTGAAGCTACTGCAGAGACCAGATTCTGATGCATAATGATAGCCATCAACATTGAGTTTCTAAGAAAATGTTGAATTTGGATTACAAGTGCATTTCTTGGTGTTTCTAGTGCCTTTCTGATGTTCATGATTAATTTCAGCAGTGGATTTTGAAGTGATTGCTTTCTGTTTTTCTGCAGTGCCTTCACTGGTTGCTGTGGCACGGGGCTGATATAACTGATGTGACTACCCGAGGCTGGACAGCAGCTCACCTGTCGGCAATCAGAGGGCAAGATGCTTGCATGCAGGTAAACATTACTCCTTTTTACATATATTACTCATATAGGATCCATAGTGGAATAGACCTTGTGAGAGACAACCAGCAGACTGCTCTACTATTTGGATGCGAGATAGAGATATTTTAAATGGAGATCCTGAAATGGACTAAACGATAGCTTTGGAAAGCCACAGTGCCCAGATAAATTGCTATGTAAAATATAAATGTAATGGCTGTGACAGTAGGCTAACTCAAAGGAACAGTTGTTGGTGGAAGAGTGGTGGAATCGCCAAAAAAAAAGTCATTTGATAACTTGTCTCTACCATGGGACTTATTTTCCTTATAGGATTACATTTTCTGTTTCTTATTTATATTCACATTCGGTTTAGTTTTAGCTCAATTAACTTTGTGTGTACTGTATCTCAGGATGTCTATTCAAGGGGCATCTGTGTGCCTTAAAAATCAGTCATAATAGTGGTTACTTTATGTGCAGAATTAAATGAAACTAGTACGGATAGTAAAAACAGAAAAAATCTAAATGTAAGAAGAGAGTCTGGGTGAAGAGACTGTCAGTCAAGTCACATGTGATACAGATTCAGGAAAAAGGCCCATTCAGCTTAAATTATTTTATAGCAGAAGACACTGACTTCAGCATCGCGAACGACTTTGGCAATGAGTATAAAGAGACAACAAGACCCACAAATACTTTAGCGCAAGTCCCAGCAGAGCTCTGTATTATTGTTCACAAGTTATGTTTAAATACCTCACCAAAGTTAGAGTTTTATCTTAGAATATAGGAGAGGGAACTCCTCATTTATGTGTACCAGGTATGCAGAATCATTACTACTGACTTGTCCCTGCTGGACATTGTTCTGCCTGGACCACAGTGTGACAGTATACACCATGCCAGGTGCCGGGGGAGGATACAATGGAAGCACACACCGGGGTGGAGGAGTAGCGTAATAATAATAATTATATAAATAAAGGTACCGACATGTTGAGCTCCACCTGCATTTAAAAAAGATCTCTTTGGGTTTAGAGGGCTAACTGTTCATTACATATTTTGTTAACAAAGGGAGATAAAAACAAGGGTTGGGTTGGTCACTTTGTATAAAAAAGAATACATGCATTGGGGTGAGGCACAGGTAGAAAAGATAATTAGTTGGCCAAAGCCATGGAGATGCTCTGCAGAGCTAATGATATGCTATGTTATGCTATGCTATGTTATTCAGATGTGTAGAGTGCACTGTCACCCAGGAGGGTTTCCTGGCACTGAGCAGGTATGAGTCTAGGCACACCTAGGGCCTAGTGGGACCACTCCAAAACCTAGGTCCCCAGCTTGTGATGTGAGTACAGCATGGGTAGTTGAGAATGATTCTGGCTGCTGAGTTCTGAATGGTCTGCAGCCTTTTGGTGAGTCTTTTATTGATCACTACATAGAGAGCATTCCCATAGTCCAGCTTGCTTGTGACCAAGGCATGTGTGACAATTTTCCAGGCACTGATTGGGAGCCATTAGAAAATCTTCCTCTGTATCTTCAGTGTATGGAAGCTTGAGGTGGTGATGGCATTGACTTGGGCGTTCATGCTTAATTTGCTGTCGATGATCCCAAGGTTCTTGGTGTCTGTGGTGGCATGGGTGTTGGTCCCAGCTCTGTAGGCCCCCAGGTGATTATGTGCTCTTCCCCAAGATAATTAATTCTGTCATCAGTGTTCGTCCAGTGGGCAATTTTAGTCATGCTGGCTTTGAACTTGATTCGGGTACTTGGCATCTTGTCCGTGAGGCAGACAATGAGTTATAAGTAATTGGCATAGGAGAGGACGTTAATATTGTGTGAGCGGATGATGCTGGCTAGAGCGATGATGTATGCATTGAAGAGGGAGGATCCTTGCAGAACTTTGCTGATAAGGTTGTGGGCATCTGACGTGTCCGGTGCAAAGTCCCCTTATTTGGTCTTTCCAGTTAGGAAGGAGCAGATCCATCAGAGTGTGTGTCCTTGGATTCTGAAGTCATGTAGGCATTGGGTGAAGATTGGGTGTGAGACTGTGTCAAATGCTGCGTAGAAGGCCAGGGGGGTGAGGGCTGCCGTGTCTCCTCTGCCCTGAGTCATGCAGATGTCATCCATGGCAGTAATGAGAGCAGTCTTCATGCTGTGGTTGGGTCTGAAACCAAACTCAGTGGTGTTGAGGAGTTGGTGGTCATTAAGTTAGTCAGTGAGGTGTCTGTTCATGATTTTCTCTAAGACCTTGGCAAGGAATGGTAGCAGGTGTATTGATCTGTAGTTGGCAAGCGTTGAAGGGTCAGCAGACAGTTTCTACAGCAATGGGAGGACAGTTTCATGGTAGAGTGTCACGCCTCCACTTTTCATCCAAAGAGAGGACGCGACTTTCTGCAGAAAGCAGAAAAAAATCAAAACATCTGCTGGGGGACTCACTGTATAAACCTCACTGCTGCATACTGTCAGTAGTTCTTGAACCAGTTAACCAATAGTGAAAATAGTTTCCTTGTGTTTCATTGAATATATTATCCTCATGAGTTAAAATATTATAAAGATAATTCGTTTCCACACAATTTCAGTTGTTCTGTCTCTTTTTCTGGTGTACTGTTGAAGAGATTTACTCTCTTATTTGGATATTCATGAATTTTCCATTGACCTAGTGAATTCACTTCATCAGTAATCCCCTCTTTGGTTTGCCCATAGAGGCACGTCAGGACCAATTGCTGTTCCTTCATTTTGTAAGAGTAGGCAGTGGTCTGTGGGACCACTGCCTGCTCTTAAAAAACGTTTTTGCAAACATTCACAAAGGGGAAGGGGTCCTATAGGAACCCCTTCCCGATTGCGAATGGGTTACCACCAACTCGAAGTTGGTGGTAAAATGCAAATGTTTTGCAACTGCATCCACTGTCACAAAACATTAATACATACCATTACATTCAGTATTTGGAAGGGACACCTTGAACATGCCCCTTACAAATAACGAAATACAAATCCATTTTGCGATTCAGTAACAGGTTACTGAACCACAAAATAGGGTTTGCTACATGGGAAAAGCCTTTTTTGCGTTAGCAAACGGGCCGATTCTGTGAATCAGCCTGTTTAAGAAACGCAAAATTGCTCGATACATGTGGCCCATAATGTCATAGCCAATTTGGCTGACAGTTGTTCACAAGTTAGATTAGATTTATCCATGCAAGCTGCCAAAAATCTTAAAATCCATTTTAACTTTTGATACCAATGAACATCTAGGTGCAGGAGGATGGGTCAAGGGGTGTTCTCCAATCTGGTGACCATCTAACCCAAACTGTCACCAACTGAGATGCTGAGTTGTAGGAACTAATAGTGCTGCAAGCGAAACCTGAAGAAGTTAATTCAGTCAGGAAATTGGTAATGTTCACCGCATCTGTCCATAAAGAATTGAATCTCTATTCACAACACCAACTGGTACATCTTGTCCATGCAGATTCATTATATGATTGGCACCAGAGGCCCAGGCTTGTAGAATGAACTCCAAAGATTGTCTCAAAAGTCCCTGAACTTATCGTCTTTCCACAAATGTCTCCATGCTATCAAATGAAGTTTATCTGATAGCACAAAGGGATGAGGAAGGCCTAACTGACTTATTAGAAGGTACTGAGACGAGGAAAATAGGATTGGATGAGCACATGTTGATTTCAGAAAGACCAGGAACCACACTTGAGATCTCCATTAGGGAATTACTATGACTAGTTTTGCTTGTTGATGCTTGATATATGACACATGAGTCACAACAAATAAGGGGAAAAAAGAATGGAGACCAGACAGTCAATCCTGTACAAAAACATCAGTTGCTTTGCTGATGTATCTGGTCTCCAACTGTAAAAGCAAGGCCAAGGCAGTTGATATGCCA
Organism: Triturus cristatus; assembly: GCF_964204655.1. Lineage (NCBI taxonomy): Eukaryota > Metazoa > Chordata > Amphibia > Caudata > Salamandridae > Triturus > Triturus cristatus. Next base: position 1,432,922,617 of record NC_140591.1, on the reverse strand, counting down.
GCTGGGAGGCAAACAGGTATGTAGCAACAAAACAAACTAAGGACCTCAAAGTTTCATCAGAAAATAAAACCAAATTCAATCCAGTTTTCATTTGCAAATTCTTGAGATTCCTGGAGGTCTAGTCTGCTACCAGATTGCTCCTCCCAGGTAAATATTCCACTGCCATGGAGATCCTGCAACGAAGGCAATGATGCCAAAAGTCTATCACTCGGCCCACCAGAACCTTTGAATTAGTGCCCCCAAAGTTGTTGATGTAACAACCTACTGAGATGTCCATCTTCTGCAACACACAACAATTAATTCAGTTTTTTCACTAGAAAAAAACCCCAACAAATGTTTTAGGCAATTTAAGTGCATTTCCAGTTCTTTTCTTACCAGGTTCCTCTGACGGAAAAAATACCACATCTGGACACATTCAAGACTGCTGACATCAGACTCTATCACCAAGTTTGGAGTTGATGCAAATATGGCTCAGCCATTCCCCGTTTTCATGTGGGACTGCCAACAGCATAGTTCCTGTCTGGCCTCCTCTGAAACAGGAAGAGGGCCTGACTATGATAGACCATTCCTGAGGTTTTGGATCTTCAATCTCTTGAGGGCCCTATAGTACATGGGCCCAAAAGATATCGCTTGACTAGAGGATGAGAGTAATCCCATGATTCTTGCAATGATCCTCGAAGAAATTATGTCCTTGGTCAGATTTGAACTCAGCTCCTTTTTGGTCCACTTTATTTTGGAGGCTGCTAACTGAGGGGTTTCAGACTGGAAGTTGATCTGGAACCCCGGGAACTTCAAGGCCATAAGTATAAGTAATGTGGAACAACATTTATGCATGGTTTAATGAGTTAATTTTCATTCTTCAGGATTATAAGAAGTTTGGTTTACTCGCCCAGTTTTACAGAGTATGAGAGAATCCAACATGATTTTTCTGGCCAGTAATTTCAGCCAGATTCCACGTTTTGTTTTCTAACTGTGGGGACCATACAGTGATGTACCCCATAAGAAAAACACCTTGCCCTTAACTCACCTTTTACCCCTCCTTCCACTCTCCGTCTGCAGACCTGCACTATATTTATCACCTGCTCAAAGCAGGTGGTAAATGTATGTGGTAGAACCACATGGAATAGAGGATTACTTGTAGTTTTACGACTGTAGGAATCAGCCCTGCACAGTAATTTCCCATCCATGGGGTTGTACTCATCATTGCACAGTACTGGGGTGATTTTATCCGGTGGTAATGGTACAATTGTCCCAGTAATGTGCACCTCGGAATCCAGGCCTGTAAATTGAACTGGGGTTAGTTAGGTCTGACTTGGAGCCATTGATTATGAGTCCCAGGCTTAGCAATGAGTCTATGCTCAATCAAAATGAATCCCTATCAGAGCAGGAACAAGGCTGATTTTCATATGGCTGTTTCCTGTCTGAGCTGCCATGGTGGGCAAAAAAATGTACTGGATTGTGGCTCAGAGTAATTACCAGTGCCTAAGATTAATTCAAGTAATCCACCCATCCTCCATTTTTAGGCGTCACTCTTAACATAAAAAAATATTATTTGCATGCCAAATGTACCTGTTAGGCAATCCATGCATTTATACCAGATTCTAAACGTAGGACTTTCCAGGATCTTTTACACAGAATCTTAGCAGTATGTTTCAGTCTTTTTAGACATTATCATAAGAGGATGACTACTTGTTCACGATTAATTATTTGATGTATATGAAGCAGTCATAAGAAAGTGTGGGTCCCCATAATAATATTATCAAATGCTGACCACTCTGCTTCAAGGGCACGAACAATTCAGCAACTGCTTGTCCGGTATCTCCTTGGCTTTCTTTTGCCTGTGGACTGTGAGTCTTGTGAGAAAATGTCAAAAACTGAAATATGGCATGAAGAAATTTCGAAAATGATTTGAAAGACATAAAACTCCAAACAGGTGTTCACATATTTAAAACGTTTAGATTTTTAGTTTCCAATTAAATGTGTGCATTGTCATAACATCATACAGACCAGGTCTACGTTAGATGCAGGGCGGCACATTTTGAGTTATAGCCTGTAGTACATACAGTATTGTACAGCAATGGCTCGTTTGTAGTTTGCACTAAGAAAAACCGTACAAATGCTCTTTTTTGTAGGCTCTTATAACTAATGGTGCCAACCTAACAGCAAAGGATGATCGGGACTGCACTCCATCACACCTTGCTGCCGCTCATGGACATTCATTCACTTTGCAGACCATTCTTCGCAGTGGGGTGGTAAGTATTAATTTGTTTATTTTCAGTTCATTGTAAAGGTTTTCTTTTTCAGCATTTAAACTGATTAAGCCTTGTTGGTTTTGAGGCCTACGACTGCACCAAATAAATCAGTAATATCCAGAATTGGTTTATATTGTTCCATGGAATACCAGTATACTTTCTGCACAGAGTGGGATACCCGATTCCACCTCCTCCGCATCAATCCTTTCTCTATATTGAAGTTTGAACCCTCTGCGGGAGTGGTGCTGTATCCAGCACAAGGACCTGAGAAGTTATAGGACTTGAATGGTCCTCATCTATAGTACTGTGGTGATCATTGCCCCTGCCTCTAACTAGACTGTTTCCTACTTTCAATATCAATTTTATTACATCTGCAAACTTCTCCATAAATTTCCACATGATTACAGGAATTCATTGAAGGAAGTTGTCTCGCTATACAGTGCACTAAAAGAAGTACACTGCGTAGAGAGTTCAGCACACAGGACACCACTGGCATCCATGTTTGGGTCAGCTTTTGTGTAAAGCAGTTTTATCATTTTGATTATGTCAGGGGCCAAATGTAAACTCTGATAACATCTGCAGAAGTTGATAGAGTCAACTGCTTTTTTAGCATCAAGCGTTGCCACTACTACCCCCAACTTCTCAGTTACTCCATGTAGTGCGTGGAACAATCTCCTCGATTTGTAGCAGGTGGATCTATTTGGAATAAATCCTGCCAGGTCAAAATGTTCACATAGTAGGAACAATCATATTTCCAATTACTTTTAGCAGTACTTTGTTATCCAAATTAGTAAGCGAGGCCTATATGAATCATGCTTTTAGAGTCTGTATTGGGCTTTAGCATCACTGTAATTACTACCAAACACTACACCTCAAGTCTTGTTTGAAGCAATACTGTGGGACTCAACAAGGTGTTATACTCTCAATTGCCAAAGACGCATCTTCCCACATGGTGCATGCCTGAATTGGCAGACGTCCAAGACTACACAGTAAACGACAATAACCATTACATTACACATACCCCACACCTATACATGACAGCAACATATTAACCACACACTACTACTATTCATTCAGCTCAACTGCTCAGAAAACAAACTTTGGTCTTCAACAGAATCGTTGAGACCAGGGTCTGAAAGGCACACACAACAGCACTTTAGAGCTATTCTGTTGGCAATATAGTGCTATAGAAATCTTGGTAGCAAAACCTCACTTCTCTTTTAGGAGAAGGTGATTCTGGATATTGGTATAGTATTTATATAAGTGTTCAATCACCAAATGTTCTTGGTGATAACTAATCACTGGAAAACTGGCATTTAAAATGCTGGCTTGTAATACCTGAAACCACAATTACACATTAAAAAGATACATTTTTCAGACTTCTTAAACTTTAGTAAAGATACTTGACCATTAGCAACGGGAAATAGAATTCCACAGCTTAGCCGATGTCACTGAGACGGCCCTATATCTGAAAGTAAAAGTTCTCACTCTCGGGATCTGAAGTAAAAACTTGTTTTCGGAACATAGTTATCTTCTTGACTTATCTGGAAAAACTATTTCTGGCCATGAAGTCCAGTTTATTGCAGAAGAAGGATTTGTGTATTATCCTCAGGGCTTTAAAGGCATGACATTTCTGTGCAGTTTCCTGATGATGAGTGACATTTGATCAAATTTCCTTGGCCTGCAGAGCAGACACGCTACTGCATTTTGAAAAGATGAAGGTGGGCAATTTTATGCATCTAAAAGAATGGTGTTGGTGTAATCCAACCTCGATTGAATCATGGCCACAACTTCTAGGTTTCTGTATTTTGTATCGAGATAAAAAAGAATCTTACGCAGGATCTTTAAATAAAAAAAATTAAAAATTGTTTTTAGAAACTAGAGATTCAAGGTCTATGTGAGTCAATAAAAATCCCATGGTCACATGCACAGAGGGTGGGCTATCAGGGTGAACCTTTTACTTTGGAACATTTCAGCTCATTCACTTTAATTCTTAAAGAATTTGGCAGAATGTCAGATTCTTTTCTAGGATTTAGTTTGAAAAAATGGTAGATCCCCCCCCACTGAGTCACCATTAAGATATTTGCTAATAAAGAGTCTAGTTGGCAGAGGACTTTGTGATAGTTCCCCCCTTAGCAGTGTTTCCTTATACATCTGAAACCGACTGTGGCATTTACCTCCGGTGAGAATGTCGGGAATAACCTAAAGTGAGGGCATGGGTGCAGGTGTACCCCCACCACCTGGGTGCTTGAGTTCCACAAAAATGAAACGTGATTCAGGTTTCTATTGATTATTTAGCCTACCTTTGGCGTTGTGTGTTTTTGTCTTTTTTCTGAAAGTAGCTGGGCATATATTTCAGATGATTCGCTCTTAATTATAGAACGAATCGCCAGTGCATGAAAATCCTTAGAAACTCAGTGAGGAAGCAAGGACGTTGAGGGAAGCCCTAGCATTCTCGCAAGAAACATCACTGCAATACATTGTTTTAGCTGTCTGCAGAATTCTTAGACTATTTTGCAGTAAAACACAGCACATTATGGTATCTGTGGGATTATTCCAACAGCACAGCCAAGAAAGTGCAGAGGACTCCACTTTTTATCCAGTATTCCATTTTTTTAAATCATTTGTTCATTCCATAAATTCATCACATCTTTTTTCATTTTTTTAAAACTGAAAGTTCGTAAATCCCATATTTTTCCAATGCTTAGGACATGCCTATTCAGGCCTTATTCACTAGCACGTGGGATTAATGTTAATCTACAAGTCCCAGAATACAAAATAAAAAAACTGAATTGTGCTGCAAGTCATACATGGGCCTGGGAAGCATTGGTAACTATGGCTTCAAAAGGGGACACTGGCTATGACTTGTTCAGAGAGGATTTGATAGGACTTTTGTAAGGAGGGGGGTTGTTAGGAATTTCGAGAGGGCCCATGGTTTGGGGACTGAGACAGGGTAGGGGTGTTAAAGGGTTACTGGTCTTTAAAGAGGTACATAATTTGTCTTTCAAGAATAGGAACCAATGAGGCTTTCCAGAGGAAAAGGGGTATTGCGATTTCAAAATGGGGTTCTAGATATGAGAGTTTAGAGGGAGATTTGAAAGGCACTTTAATGTGGTTTTAATAAAGGGGACACTAGTTACCTCGATGGATGTTTGCAGAAGTGATGGATTCAGGCGTCAGAGAGGATATCTGAAATGGGCTTTGCAGAACAAGGTAGAGAGGTTAGAACTTTTAGATGAGTCCAGAGAGGTCTTTGCAGAGATGGTCTGAATGGGGTTTGTAGTGGAATATTGATGGAGTTTTGGAGTGTATGTCTGGCTGGGTCTTTGCAGAAGGAGAAAGGAGGGAAAACTATTTGGATGAGAGTTTGTTAATGGTGTGTGGATAGAGATTTGTAAGGGTGCAATGATACAGCTGTCTAGGGGTCTTTTCATATGTGTCTGTAGGGGGTCTGAGGATGTGTTGCGGCTTTAAAGAAGGCATAACAATGGGACTTTTCAGCAGTGTTTTGAAAAAAAACATTCAAGTGGGTTATTTTAGATGGGGCTTATAAAAGGAGATCTAGATGGGGTTTTGAAAAAGGGCTCTGGATGTTTTATTATTAAGAGGGCCTACATATTCTCTTGTGGAGGGGTGCCTGGATAGGACTTTGTTAAAGGATATCTGAATGGTGCTGTTACAATGAGATCTGGGCAGGTCTTTGAAGGAGGGTCTGGGAGGTGCTTTGCAGAGTAAGTTGAGAAAGGGCTTTGTTGAGGGCGATGGGGTTTTGTAGAGTATGTCTAGGTGAGCGCTTTACAGAGTGACTCTTGAGGTAATTTGCTGAGAGTTTTGGGTAGGACTTTGCTGAGAAGGGTCAGGATGTAACTTTGATGAGGAGTTCTGGATGGAGGTTTGATGAGGGGACCTGGATGGGGCTTTTCCTGTAATGCAATTCCCAATGTGTCAACGATTCAGTAACCTTTTTTACCCTCAACTCCATCTCCATCCTTCAAAAGTAGGAGGGAAGCCTGACTGCAAAACATTTTGCCCCAGGGTATGGGGTAGAGGAGGGCTAAGCATTGTAGAAGTCCACTATTCTAGGGGATAGTTTAGCAATTAAGGGGCCATTATGATGACGGACAGAAAAGCCGTCCGTCTGCCATAGTGTCAGAAAAAATCACCCCACGTGGGACGCAGCATGTCCGTTGGTCAAATTACGATGCAACGTACGCAAAATCAGACCGCGGCGGATGGATGTCACAAAACACCGTTCACCACGGTCGGAAAAGCTGCAAATCCGACCACCGCGGCCGGGGAAAGCAGCTCGAAAACCCCGCTCCTGCCGCGGCATGACCGCACGGCCAATTACAATGAGAATGCGGAGCTGGCGGACCGAGCACTGCCATCTGACAGCATCGCACGCACACAGGCCAAATGAATGGCGGGCGAAACCAACCCCACAATAACGCCGAAGTGTGCCTGTACTTCCTGCCACCCTCAATCACAACACACACGACACAATGACACCCCGCAACTTTCTCCTGGTAAGGAAAGCCATGCGCAGCATGGAAGAGGTCGTCACCCATGTGGACACACCCATACACCACAGATGACAACAAACCCCTACCTGGACCAGCATCCTCTGCCTCTGCAAACCACAAGCCGAGACCACAAGCTGACCACAATTGACTCACTCTGCACAACATCACACCCACCTATCTCCACACAACACCACTCACACCCACACACCTCACACACTACACATCTACTACACTACACATATCTCCACCATTACCTTGTACCCTGCTCCCCTCATTCATTTGCACCATGACCCACAAGAAAATGCCCAACTTCACTGACTCAGAGTTGAAAGTGATGGTAGAAGAGGCAATCAGGGCAGAACCACATTTTTCCTTGCACCTGGTCCAACACACCCCACCTGTGGGCAAGAATCAGATGTGGGCAAGGATCCACAGCAAATACAAGTTTGTAGGGACCCCCTTACACACTGTGCGTGACATCAGGAACAAGCTTCCGGCCCAGAGGAACCACGCGGCGGCACAGAGTACTAGTGGCGGCCCTCCCATTCCACCACCAACCTTCCCTGTATTGGGATGAGAAGGTGCCTGCCATAATGCATCCAGCGAGTCTCATAGGAATCGTGGGGTGGCTGGAGGCTGGTAAGTCCCAACAAAATGATCACAATACACCGTTGCGCACAACATGTAAGCCCCAATCGCCTGACCACATCAAACTCATGTGGAATGCACGCTTACAATATGAATGAGTCACAAGAACAGCATTTCCTCAATCAGTTCAACCTCACAGGTAGGTGGTCAGCTCATTCACCCTGGCCTCCCTCCCAAACAGCATGGCTCACCCTCCCCACCCCACAGCCATGTGGCAGCTAACACCGTTGACTGTGCCTCCCAACAGGTAGCTAGCCATCTGACTGGGGAGGCGGATGCCGAGCCCTGACAGCAACACCACAACCCCCACATGGCCCTCTGTCTCCCCTCACAAACAGCATGGAGCCAAATGAACCCCACATCCCGCACTTCGTAGCCAACTCTGGAAACCCCCATCAGTTACTAGGCCCTGCACATACAGAGAAATCCATCCAGAGGCCACATGATTCACAGTATCATTGATGAAGGTACATGCAACGGAAAAGCAGAATACAAGGACGCGACCAGAAAAAAACTATGTGTAAATCCCATTGCCTCAAAGCAGAAAAACTCGGAACAACACAACACATGCATGGAAACTCTGTCGAACATCACAAAAACACAGAAGGCAACCACAAAAAGCATAATACAAACCATGAAGTGGTGGCAGAGTAGTCAGATACACATAGAAAAGACATAAATGTCCAAGCATTAACTGAATCGGATGAGCAAAATGTCAGTACTAGAGGACATGTCCTCGAAAATTCTACATCAGCACATATGAATTTGGTCCTTTATCCATGTCACATCGATAACGAGCAATGTAGGTACCCATGGCTTTAAGGGGGATGGAAAAAACTGGGGTTGTCCCTCAAAGGAGCCTGGACAACATAATTAAGGGCATGTCCCAAAAACCTCAGACATTAATCTGGTCTTAGCAGATTGGGCTACAGCACTAGCATTTTCCTGTCACTGCCATTGCACCCAGATACATGAGACAACAAGGAACATGATACCTACTACAACTCTGGACTACTGGCCTTGGCAATGTCTGTCAGTTGCATAAGATAAGGAAGCTGCAACTATGGCTTGCATCTAAAGTTGTACAATCTTACACTTAAAAGCCAGACTACACCACAAGGATGATGCTGCTCATGAGTCTCCAAAGGAGTGATTTCCCGAGACAAAACTAATCCACAATTGATTACACTTCCCCACAACGCTCACCTGGCATGACGTCATGCGTAACTACTCCACCAGTGGGAAGTGAGGCGTGTGACCATGCGCACATCAATGTGCCTGCTGGCTATGCATTTCAGCAGAAAGGACAGACCGCCTGTAGGGCAAAAAACAGAGCATGAAAGAGACCCGTACCGAGGCACACTCAGAAAAAGGGATGGTGCACTGCACCGGTGAGAACCGTCCCACTGAAAGGCCTGTATGTACACCAACAGCATGTGCGACTGATGACTTACTGACATGAAAGCAAAGGCAAAATTCATGTCACCTCAATTCAAATGTGGCAAACATGAACAGCTAAGTTATGCTGTGTGCAGAACATGCTGACAAAAGTGACCTAAATCCGAAAGGTGACTCGATAGCAACAGAAGGCTACCGTGCCATGGACAAGCCCAGCCAGCCCCCCCCCACTCCCCGGAAGGTGAAGCCTCGGATGCACAGTCCCTGGTCTGTCCAGGTGAGGAGGGCCTACATGGCCCCTCCTGCGTGCACAGGCCAGGCATTATGCATATGGTAACAGTTGCACAACGTGTTCTTTCTGTGCCAATGTTCTGCTAACTCCCCCAAAAGTGATTGTGGATAGTCAATCGTGGCCTCACATTCCCACAGCTAAAGCATAGTACCATGAGTGTGCATGTTAATGTTATTGGCACTTATAGAGCGCAACTGCTACCCGAAGGTGTCCTGGCGCTGTATGTGATGTCCTGCAGTGGCCTGAGCATGGGTGGGTTCAGCTGGTCTTTAATGCGTGAATAACCATGTTTTCAAGGCCTTCCTAAAATCCAGAAGTTTTGTTGTGCATCTGAGATGTAAAGGGAGGTCATTCCACGCTTTGGCTGCTCCCACTAGAAACCTTCGTCCAACCCAATTGACTTTTTTCGCAACAGGAACTAAGACCAGTTTTGCTTCTGATGACGGCAATGTTCTTCTCGGTATATACCAGCAAAGCTGCACAATGGGCCTCTGTTTGGACAAGTAGTCGCTCCCACACCAGCCCGAAGACCTTCGGATACCAGGTGTCTTGACCAACTCGCGCGATTCAGCCAATGCTGAACACGACTCGCCCACTATTTCCAAGGTGAACTGAGACACAGAGTATTGATAGCGTCTGATACTGAAGGCCATTGCACACTTTTATCATATTTGTGGGCTCTGGCCTTGTCCCTTCCTCCCATGCTTTACCGGGAGTACCTCCGGACGTCAGTCCTTCAATTAGCACTCTGCATTTCGCTCTTTCTGGTCATAAGTTTGGCTGTACAGCTGAGCGCAGGTTCTGAGATTGCTCTCACTCCATTTCTGACCATCCAGTGTGGCAGGCAGAGCCCAGTCACTTGCAACTGTACCGTGCCCGCATGCAGCTTCTCTTTGGATGTGTCCCACTGGCTGTGCTGGGCATCAGTTATAGGCTAACGTTCGGCCATACATATTTCACCTGCGTGCAACCCGTCTTCTCCTGCAGAAGATGTCTGTTTGAGGGGGCCATGGATGTCTGCCTTTCAGTAACATCCCTTGCTGAACTGGATCATGAGCTGTGGATGACTCCTTTGGTGGTCCACATGCAAGACTGCTTTGGTGAGACACGTTTATGGGATGCCTTACAATGTGCCAGACAGGCTGACAGCTGCGTCTGTGCGTCTGCGCAATGGCACCTGTGCAATGCCTACATCGAACCTCTCCCAGTTTGCGATGGGATGCACCTTGCAACCTCGTGGTGCGAGGAGCACATCTGTTCCTTCATTCTGCTGGAATGGATAGCGGTCCTCTTCGCTGAAGATGAACTGGATCGTCTCTTGGAACTGATTGCCTTCGAAGCTGCCTGTGCCTTCTTGGATTCGTAACTACTTCACAGCAAGCGGAACTGTCGGTGACTAATGCAATCATCGTTTCCCTTCTTCACGCCTCTTGACAGGGATTGGCAACCAGCTCTCAGACTTTGGACCTGTCTGCATTGGCTTGGACTGTGCTGTGCTCTGCGGTCTGTTTATCTTAGTACCACAGACCGGAGCAAGGGAAGGCTGTCAGTTGACCGTCGTGGACATTGTCGTCTGGCTTTCATGATGTAGCTGTAGCGCACAGAGAGTACATGGCGTTGTTGTTTTGCAAGTACACAGGGCTCGAGTCGGGGGTGCACGAAGGTACACGGCGCCCCCCTTTTTGCACGGGGTGGAAGCCGTCCCCCCTGCCAGGACGTTGGTCTCCACATGGAAATGCTTAACTTGTCCCGCTGTACCCTCCAGATACCTGGGAACGTTCAGCAGCACCTGCACGTTGACTGCTGTCCATTCACAGAAGCAATGTGCAGGCAGCGAGTGAGCCTTTTCTCACTTCCAGCCTGGCCGAGGTAAAGGGGCCATCCGGCCTCCTTTTGTTTGTACATGCTGACTGGGCCCAGCCTTGGACCTTACATTTAGATGTAGATGCCACAGAGGGAAACATATGCACATAGCTTTCCGGCTCTTCACAGGTACCTAGGGCAGGCATGCTTTTGCTGTTGTACAGTCCCTGAATATCAATGTAGACACTGTTAGACTGTTAGGTCTGTCCCAGTATTTGCACATATCATGGTATTCGCACTATTTAGCTTCTTTCATAGCGCTACGTCGGGGCGTTGTGAGGTCAATTTCATTTTGTCTTACTTGGTCAGTTTGTCCACTTCATTGTTTAGGAGTTGTGCACTGCAGGTACCTTCGTACATGTCTGTCACATGAGAGATGTCCGCAGAGCTTGTTCACTGCACGGTCCAGGAGTACTGTCTGAACATTCTGGCCATGGTCGTCAAAGCCTGTCCCTTGTCATTCTGTTCTGTTCAGGCCAGAGTACCCCAAATCAGCAAAGTCTCACAGCTGCTAGAGGACATGGATCCCCTTTGATTGACATGGGAATGCGGGCCAGATGCCCCACACTTGGAGGGTCATCCACCCATTGATGAGTGCGACACAGCCAATGTTGTGTAATCTCACCATGTATTGTCTGGGTACTGGGTTCTGCTGACAAAGGCCGTAGACTAGGGACATCCCATATGACTCCTTCCTGCAAAGGGTGGGGGGGATATGCTTGTGGTTCGACGTCCAGAGGGGTCATTGATGCCACATCTTGCTTCTTGTGAAATGGATATGTCACTGTGGTTACTGGTTAAGTACTCATACATTAACAACTGGTTGTGGCATGTATTTCGGATGCTTTGACACTGTGATTTGGAAACGTTTCTTGTCTTCTAATTGTCTGTTTGTGTACATGCGCTTGGATAGCTCAGAGTGAGTACAGGAGCAAGTGAGGCAGTATGGCAGTGGTGTTCTGTGCATAGTGGTGCTTCTGGGTGCTCAGTCCCTGCTTGCATGTGTCTTCAAATCCGGCGCATAGTCCAGTATGTGTACGGAATCTCAGGCAAATTTGTCTGAGTATGTGAGACGACAGCAAGGAAAACAGACACAGTCATGGTAGCTCATTGTTGCATCACTCAACGGAAGTAGTTGACAATGAGCTGTAGATGCTGGTCAAGGCCTTCTTCCTCACCACTGTCATCGTCACTAGGCATGTGTGGGTGATGTTGCTCGTCCACCAGATGTAGTGGTCATGTGCCGACCCCAGATACTCTGCACACACGTGTGCAATGATCTGTTCCACCTGTCAGACCACTGGCACGTTGATGGGGTGGTAGTTTTGGTTCCTAGAGACGGGTTCACTCGCCTGTAGTGGTACGAGGCCAATGTGTGTGCCATCGATGGCTGCCACCAACATTTGAGATGCCTCCCAGGCAGGGCCAGCTCCAGGAATCTTTACTTGTGTGGTTGAACGATGCATTTGGGTGGTCCACTGCATGCCCGAGTTGTCACTTATGTCTCTCGTCGGGCCTGCTTCAGGGCCCCACTTTGTCTCTCCTCATTTTCACAAGGGCCAGGGAGACACATTCTTTCCTTCCAGATTCTCTTGCTAGATGTTGTCACTCTCAAGAAGTGTGTTTTTCCTTGGAAGGTCCTCCTGATGGGAGGAGGAGGTTTCCTGAGGTGTGAGTATCAGGCAACTGACACTCCTCATGCTCTCACTCATGCCCTCCTCCTCAGAATCCGTCTCTGCCACCCTCGTCCATCGCCCCTCATCTCTCCATGTAATGTGCATTTTATTTGTTGTATGGCGCTACTGATATGAGTGTGGGGTGTAACAGTGCTTTACATCACGCACACATTGTACAGAGTCAATCAGTCATGCAAGTATGTAAGTACATCAGTCAACAAGGAATGTCGCGTGAGCCAATGAGGATTTCAAGTTGTGGTAATCACATGTCATCCATACTGGTGGGCAGAATTTTTGTGGCGTTTGGTCTGGAGAAGCACTGACTGACGTGTGTGGGGACATTTACAGGCAGTGGCAGCTAGGCATGCTGCATGCCACACCAGTACGTGTGTTGGGTGTGCTAGGGATTACAAGTATGTCTGATTTGCAGACAGTGGACACCTATGATTGTCTGCCTACGCCACTGACCCTTCATAATTTGACCCCTGGCCAAGAGACGCCAGTCAGATGTCAAGGGATATTCAAGCGTGGTTCACAGGTTAGATGTTTCATTACACAACATTGGTACGGTGCGGGAGACCTTTGTCCTTTTTTACTACTGCCCTCATTTCAGTCCATGCCGGCCACTAGGCATGGGGATGTATGTAATTTCACTCTCCTTTCCTTGGACATTCCATGTGTGTGAAGACTTGGCTCACGGGTCCCACTCTCTCATCCCTTCACAGTGTAGTGACCAGCTGGTCACTGTTCTAGTTGTTCTGATGTGCCAGCCACTCCCAGAGAGCTAACTTACCCCCCTCGCCCCACAGCCACCCAGCACAGGCGTCACTGGACATGTGACCCTGCCAACAAACGGGTCCCTACGCACGTGCCCTGGGCCAGTTCTCCTATGCATGTACGGTGTCTGTGTGGTTACTCGATATGCATGGGGCCCTCGTGCCCCACAACATTACACATGGGGTGCACCAGTCACTTTGGGAAAATGAGTTGTGATGTGTTATATAATAGTCAGTGCGCAGATGCAAATGCAGTATGTGTTCGCATGCGTGGTAGCTGGCATTCGCAACGATGACATGCATTGACCACACTTGAAAGTTGCAGGGTTGCTTTCGCAGCTACCGTGCCATCAGGGTGTGGCACACACAATGCGGATGAGCCATCAGCCAATGGGTGCCTTCGGCGTCCATGTTTTGGTGTTGCGGTGTGTGCGCTCTGCAACTGTGAGGCTCGTCATTGGTTCCAATTACCTTCGGGGGCACCGAGGGTCACTCATGGGGATTGGGTGAGCCTCGCACTTTGCATTTGGCAGCTTGCCACATTCATAGCGTTGCCGCCACGCTTGCTGGGAGTTGTAGTTGTTCAGGGGTTGCATACTTGGAGATGTTTGGTCGTACCTCTGCTGTTGAGCGCGGCGGTGTCTTGTCTGCCGGAGGTGCAGCCGGTAGTGCAGCGGGAAGGCCTGTGGCGCAGGATCCATGGTGGGTCCATGGGTTTAGATGGGTACTGTATCGGCTCTTCCTCTCCGATGTTGTATTTCCGCCATCCGCAACGTGGTGGTTTTTACGCGGTGGTGGGAAGGGCTGTCTGCAACATCGTGATTTGCTTGGTGGACGGAACGTGTTTCCGCACACTGGTGCTGCCCTGTTGGCTCATCTGCCACCCTTGCGTACGCTAGAAACGTGCGGAGCCTGACAGACGCCGGTGGACGGAAAATGGCCTCTGTGGGTCCATTGTAATTTGTTGGTCGCAATGTCCGCACCTTGGGCTGATCACATGACAGTTTTCCGCCACCGCCAACTGCAAGGATGGCCTTCCATCTGTCATCATAATAGGCCCCTAAGTGCTTATGAGGTTCTTAGCACAGTTCATTGGGTCCTGGTGATCCACATGAACGTAAGTCTCATGTTACAGCTGCAATCTCAGTAGCTATTATGGGTTCATCAAGGTAAGTTGTTCCTATTATATCACTGATGTTTAAAGTTGTTTTCGGATATTCTTACGCTGAATACCCTTGGGTTCACATTGTAGATAAAATCTTAATATTTCAACAAACATAGAGTAAAAGCAGTAAACAAAATGTACAAGTTTGTAGAGGTGATAATACTTCAAGATGGGGCACAAAATATTCCAGTGGAGAGCCATTGAAGAGAAGATAACAAGGAGGAAAGAATCTGGTCAAATTCCAAAGAAATAAGTATGCCATAAAGACGGTATTTATAAGAAAATGGGTTATTAGTTGGGTAGGGTGTGAGTGCTGCCCAAGTAATAAGTCCCAAAATCCTGTTGGGTCAAACAGTTTTCCTTAAATTAAGCCTGTCTCAACACCGGTAGCTATGGCACAGCATAGACAGGCTTAACTTAGGAAAATGTGTCCGGTACTTAGCAACACTAAAACAGTCAAAAGGCAATACAAACACAATCAATTTATAAAAATAATTACAATTTAATATGAAAAATTACCAAAATGGCCAAAATCCAATAAGATGGCCCGGGAATATGAATTTTTCAAAGACAATAAGTGCTCAGGAAAAGTAAAGCACCAACGGCGATGAAGCAGAGGTTAAATGCACCAATCAGGTTGTCTGGGTCAACGTATTTACCTTCAAACATAGTTTTTTTATGTGGAAGACAAAATTCTCCAGTAGGGCAAGGATGAAGTCCCTTCGAATCTGAATAGCCACTGGATGAGGTCCCACTGACATATTGGCTTTAACATGAAAAGCTCTAAGTGGGAAAATTCAGCTTTCGTGGTTGCCAAAGTCCTCTCATCAAGTGGTTACTGTTCGTGCCTTCGCTCGGTCAAAACTTCTACTTTCAGAATTAGTCCCTTTTTTTGGAGCTAAAAATCTTCCAATGGGGCAAGCCTGAATCTGTGTTAGATGAAGTACTCTCAAAATTGGACACCTTTGCTGTGAAGTGTTCTGAAGGGGGTGAGGTGCTACTTTTGTTCAGTTCACTAGTCATTCGGTGGAGGTTTTCTACGATATACTCCCTAACTAATGGGCAAAAAGTTCCCAAGTTCAGACCTTCATAAGTGTGCAGGACATCTGTTTGCCTCACTGCAAACTATCCCCAAGTAAACCATTCTCAGTAAAAACTAAGACAGCAAACTCTTTCTGCTCCTGGAGGGAGCTTATGGCACACGTAGTGGTGTGCTCTAGGTCCCCTCCAACTCAACCACTCTAAACTGGTTCCGGGGCCAGCTACCTCCTACCTTGAGATAAAAGCTAGGAGGCTAAAGTGAGTTTTGTGATCAAAAACCCCTCTTCTGCAGGCCTTTATTATTGTTTACCTATAGAAATACAGGTCTCCCCTTAGATTCCTTTAAGTTAGTGAAGTTCCTGGACACTCCTGTACTCCCCTGTGTGGGCTAAGATGGGTCACATTCCTCCCCCGAGCCTTCTTCCCAGGCCAACACCATTGTCTGTGCTCTAAAAGTAGTATTTCACACCTCATCAAAGCAGCACTTATAGGCCAGAAGGAGGCAGGTCAATGCTAGTTAGCTTGCAAGGGCTTTGGGCAGGAAACGTATAACTTTTTATTTAGCTTTTCCTGTATATTTATCAAAAATACAACTTCACCATTGATTTTGATTTTTAATAAATATTAAACACCTTGGTTCAACCATCTCTGTTCCATATTCCAAACCAAATCTTTGTGATGAACACATTAAACTGTACTTTGACTTTTTCTTCTCAGAACCAGCTACAGTCCTAACAGTGAAAATAACTTTTGGGGGCTAGTTTACCGCAGGGACATGCAACAATTAAATTATTACATGTTTCACTTTTAACTATTATGCAGCTGACCTTGTGGGCCACAGGTTTACTTAGAGGTGATTTACTTAATAGTTTCCCTCTTGTCAAAAGCTTTATTTTGATAGATCTGCCTGAAGGTTTAAAACTACTGGAGTCAGGCTGCATGTGTTGTCCTGAAGCAATGTTTTACTTGTCAGCCTAGTAAATTGGACAATAAGTACTGCCAGTGTGACATTTAACTTTGTATGCCATAAGTGTATTTTCTTGCAACATATGCTATGGCCTTACCGGAAAGTTAAAAAAGGCAATTGGGATTAGCCAATTTTACCATATTTTAGGGGTCAGAATACATGAACTGGGGAACCAGCAGGAACAGTCCACAAAATATGGGGTTGACCATGCAAAAAGAGGCACAGTATTCAAGGTAGTTATGAGAAAATCATTAAGTTTCAGATATAGTTGTTCTGCCCTTTCCATGATGGCTGATTGGCTCCGCTAAGTCAGGCAACATGTACTTCTATGGTCTTAGTATTTCTCAAGGAATAATTTGCATTTAGAAAATGTTCCTACTGAGGAGCTTCCCTTTCCAAAAGTTCCCTAGTGTGCCTTAGTGAGGTTGTTTTTCCCCCACATCATATTAGAATGCAGTTGTAGTAAATCTCTTTACGATTTTTGAAGTCCTAACAGTCTGTGCCGAATCTGTGATCAACCCCCAACAGATACTGTGCATAAATTATCTGGACCTAGAAGTAAGATTTCGATGGCTGAAGTTTTTCTCCTCTTGTCTTGGGGGACAGCCTACCCATTCCAATAGGTAACACAGTGGCCATGTTCTATTTCAACAGAGAGGGACCTGGTCTAGTTATCATTGCCAGTTCAGCTGCGGTGCTGACTGGGTGTTTTAAAATGACCTCTTTCCTATGACCTTCTACTTGCAGGGGGCAAACCAATATGCCAGTTGACACGATCAGGTTATACAGTGCTCCCACGAATGTGTATGAATCAGCAGGGTCTCGATTTACTCCTAACCTTTCTGATGCACAAACAATTCAGTTCTGTGGCATCTTATGATAGTGCCCTGTTGACAAGGAAACCAACCTTCTCAGGCACTGTCACAGTAGCAAGTAGGATTTCAAAACTTCGAGGTCTTTCTCAAAAATATATCTTTTCAGTTTTCCGTAAGAATGGAGAGGCGTTGCATAACACTGCCCTCTTTTATAACAGAGGTTCTGAAATAATTTATTCTACATCAGAAACTAATTCTTACTGTCTATTAACTGAGAACTATATTAACAAATATCAAAAGAGGTGAAAAATATTTTATTATGTTTGGTGGAATTGAACTACTCAATAAAGCTACAAAGACATCTACTGTCAACTGGATAGTCTTGTGCATCTCTAAATACTATGACACGAGAGGATATCATCTTCCTTTGAGGTATCATGTTCATCCTTCCAGAGGTAAGCCTACATCAGTGATTTCCCAAAAGGGTGTACGCATTGTAGAGACTTACAAGACAGCCATGTGGGCTACTCCCCATGCTTTTTGTAAGCATTACTCACTATGCATTTTCCCTTAAAGATGGAGCCTTTGCCCAGGCACCTCTGATGAAAGCTGGTCTGGATACTTGTGTGTGCCATCCTTCAACTCACTTGGGTGTGTGTTGTTCTGAAGTGTAGAGGCACTAATCCTTCAAGTGTTCAAGACATGAGGTCACAAAAGATCCGTTGCTGTTCAATTTCATGTGTATGGCGGTGAAATCATTGTTCTTTACATGCGCAAATGGCATGGTGGATGTTCAAGGATTATCCAGGGATAAAGCAGGCCATACCCAACTGCTGAAGATCTATGTTTCATTAGCAGCATTTTTACTGGTAATTGTATTTTTAATGCTTTAGGCTATCATGAGATTGTTTGGGTTGAGTACATGTTCTTTACTTTGACAAAATAGCTTATGGTAAGTGTGCAGCTCATATGAGCGGTTTGTATGGCTATGTATGAGTTGCTGTTATGCTTGTATAATTACCTTCCAGTCTCCTGAGTTGCATTTAAATTCCTTCATCAGAGCCATACTAAGAAGGCAGATTGAGGTGTGGTGCTGGCCAGTGGCTTCTTAGTTAAGTTGTTTCCTCAAGCTCAGATTTGGTAGAATTTCCACTGTGCATCATTTGGTGGATTTCTTACTCGAAACAAGGCAAGGTCTAATATGATGTTTTCTAGTAGTCCACTGCAACATCCTGATGAGGTGTCTGCCGGCACATTGGTGAGATGTTGGCGGAATTGGTAGATGGCCTCTATGGTAGGGTATTTCACAAAAGCCTTCTCTAGAGAAGGGAGATGGACTGCCAGGGTGACAGACTCTGCCAACGTTTGCGCTGACATCTGTTACAACCACATCTTAATGAGGTCTTTATTTATATTCTTTGACAATTTGATTATGCTGAGAATGATACAAAACTGGTTTGTTGTGGTGTAATAGAATTTATAGGCTGAGGAAGCCGAATCCGGTGGAGTGGCATTATTTCCCTGATGCACAGTACATGGAAAATATTTTTATTTTTTTTAACAGTTTTGGGTTTCACCATGCTGTTGCTCAATGACAGATGCAAAAAGAACAAATGATGGAGGAATGCCGAAGAATCTCAAACACGTACCCACAGTATAGAGATCTGGGCCAAATCCCATCGTTTTTTTAGCTCATCATGCCATTTCAGTTTGACAGGGCATTTTTGCTTTGTGTGGACTGTTTTTAGGTTCGTTTTTTCTTGTGCTGTTACTCATGGCTTGTTTGTGTATATTCTTTAGCCTCAGTTATCTGCCTGCCTGTGTTCTAGTCGTATTTTGGCTGCACCAATACTCACTTTATGAGCTATCATGCTCAGCCTGATGGAGGCTACTAACAGAGCCTTAATCAGTCAGAGCAGTGCTCAGGGACATCATGCTGCTCACAAGATAAGTACACATTTATCTTCTCTTGACCTTTACTACTTTAAGTATGAATTTATCTGTTTTGGACTTATACTAGTTCTGGATTTTTCTGTCCAGTTTTAAGGTTGGCTGACGACTGGTTGTGTCTTACCCCCTTTTATCTTTCTTTTAATTCTATTAATGTCTATTTACAGACTGACTCCTGCCTTAATTCGCACATCGCGCTAATGCCTATTTGCAGACTGACTCCTGCCTCAATTCGCACATCGCGCTAGATAGGGTTTACAGTTTCCTTTTTACAACTCGCGTACCATCCTCGCAATGCCTTAGACTGTCCTCGGAGGCAGACTCTCACCGTGTTTTTTCCTCACACCCAATTCCCCCCCCCCCTCTCTCCCCTGCCTCTGCGCTTTAACATCGAGGAAAGCTTCATCAAAGAAAACTCAACCGGACCGGCATTTTTCAAACGCCGGTCCCGCTTTGAACTCCACCGAAGAAAGCTGCACGGGACCGGCGTCTTTCAGATGCTGGTCCCGTGCTGAATCTCACGCCGCTTCTTCGGTCTCCGTGGCGACTCCGCGGCTTCACCCGAGGCTGGGGAGGCCGCGCAGGGTTACCATGGAGACGCCTCTCGGTGAAGCTCTGCCGGCGAGATTTCTAAATACCGAGTAAAGCTAATTAAAACACTAAATCTTACCGGTTTTTTCAGCGAATCGCTCTAATTTCCTCTTGGATAAAATAAATTTCATAAAAAAAAAAAAAAAAAAAAAAAAAGACACTAAGGTAGGACAATATCTCCCGGGTCCTAACCAGATTCAGTGAAAGAAAAGAAGGACTCTAACCCCATTCCTACCAATAGAGAAAGGACTCTCCTATCTAAGTCCATTAAAGGAAAGACCCTTAACACTCCTTTGAGTTGCCATAACAACCTAACAACCATTTTGTCCTTTCTGCTTGGCAGTTGATCTCTCTCAACTATGTCCTCAGATCCTCATCCGAACATGGAGGATAAATTAGAGGGGCTTATCAACAAAGCCTTGGATAAGGTTATGGAATCCCTAGATGATACAATTAATAAGAAATTAGAAAAAATAACTAAAAAAGGATGGCCATCCACAAGCTCTCAGGAAGAGCCCACTAAGACTGCGACAGCGCAGAGGAAGAGACAACTTAAAATGAATCACCCTGAAGGTACAAAAAAACAGAGGAGCTCCAATCCTACTCTCCTGACTTCACGCTCTGGCGGTGACAATGATTGTGCCTCGGGCACAACAGATGGGCAGTTCAAAGGCCCTAACCTTCCTATCCCTGTCGATAGTGATGATGCTCTAGAGGATGAGATTGACCTCTCTTATTCCTCAGACTTCGATTCTGAAGAGGAAGGCGAAACCAGAGATAGTCTGGGTGAGGCTTCAGGGGCCTCAGGGTCTAAAATGGGAATCCTTGACCCCTTTGGGGAATATATGTTTGACCCCCTCCTCATCAAACATCCTCTTTCTCCGGAATGGGTCCCCTCCCAACACATCGGAGAATACCTGTCCTTCTGGCTTCGTAAAGAAATACCCAAAGAAGTCAGATCTAGACTTAGATCCGAGTGTCCTCGCCCTTCCCTACCGGATAAAATTACCGCAACTCCTGATCTGGACAGCAAGGTAGTGGCATTCATTGCCAAAACCGGTAGAGATCCGAGAAAAGGCCTTGATAAAGGTCTTAAGTCTTGCCAAGACAGACTGCTTGACATTACGGGTCCACTCACCAAAATGTTCGAAATAGCCGAAGGGGCATATTTGAATAATAATCCCATAGACCCAAAAGAGCTGCGTCAATGGGCGCAAAGGGCGATTTGCCTCTTGGGCAATGCTAATACTGCACTTTCCAACGAAAGACGAAAGAGTGTTTTATTGAAAATCGACCCAAAGCTAGTCGAACTGGCTAACAAGGAAGGGGGAGCTTCCTCTCAAGGCCTTCTCTTCGGAGAGGAATTTATTAAAGATATGGCGAAGTATGTTGGAGTCTTCAACTCCATTCAAAAGTCCCAAAAGGACATTAAGAGAGTCTTTAACAACAGAGTTTTTACCCGGGCCGGGAGGATGCGGGGTCGATTCCCCGGCCGTGGAAATTTTTCATCCAGACCCTTCGCTGGACGAGGAGGGAGATTCCCTCAATCTGGCTACACATCCCAGTCCTCCTTCTTTCCCCAGAGGCAAAGATTTCGTGGAAGAGGCTTCAGAGGGGAAAGAAAGCCCAATGGTTTCTCAACAGGTAAGTCCACCCAAAGACCCTTCAGATATCCCTATAAAGGTGGGAGGGAGACTAGCCCTTTTCTCTGGAAACTGGAGCATGGTGACTCAAGATCCTTGGGTTTTAGACACTGTAAGAGGGTTCAAGATAGATTTCATAGACTTTCCTATTCAAGAGAGACCCCCACGAAAAATACTTTTCTTGGAGAGAGACTCCGAATTGGTCTCCCAAGAAGTAAAAGACCTTTTTGCAAAAGGTGCTATCCGGGTAGCTCAGGAAATAGGATTTGTAAGCAATGTCTTTCTAGTAGAAAAGAAGGACAAAAAGATGAGACCTGTCATAAACCTAAAAGACCTGAACCAATGGGTCCTTTACCGCCATTTTAAAATGGAAGGAGTCTACCTTCTCAGAGATATCTTAAGAAAAGGGGATTGGCTTACCCGTTTAGACCTGAAGGATGCTTATTTAACCATCCCAATTTGGCCACCGCATCAGAAATTTCTCCAATTCTTTTGGGAAGGAACTCTGTGGCAGTTTTGCAGCCTCCCCTTCGGCCTTTCATCGGCCCCTTGGTGTTTCACCAAGGTTCTTCGTCCCATAGCGGGTTGGCTGAGAAGCAAGGGAGTAAGATTAATTATATATCTGGACGACATTTTAATAATGGCTCAGTCCAGGGAAGTTGCTTCACAACATACAAACCTTGCCATAGAACTTTTAGAACACCTAGGTTTCGTTATAAACACCAAGAAATCTATGACAACTCCATCCCAAGATACTCAGTTCCTGGGATTCTCAGTAAACACAGTCGAGGCAGTATTAAAATTACCAGGGGAAAAACTCAGGAAACTCAGGAAGGAGTTAAGAAGAGTTCTAAAGATGCACTCGTTTCCTTTAAGGACTTTAGCAAGGATTTTGGGTCTGCTGTCTTCGACTATCCAAGCCATTTACCCGGGCCCACTTTATTACCGAGCCCTCCAGAGACTCAAGGCGAAAGCCCTCGGGAGGAATTCATCCTATTCCCAATTTGTTTGCCTAGATTCGGACTCAAGGAAAGAAATACTCTGGTGGTTGAGGAATGCAGAGGCCTGGAACGGCAGAGCAATCTTTGGGGAAGAACCGGACTTAGTAATAGACTCGGATGCGAGCCTTCAAGGTTGGGGTGCCACATGTGGCAACTCTTCAACAGGGGGACTTTGGACTCCAAAGGAGAAGGAACTTCACATCAACTGCCTGGAACTTCTGGCAGGCTCCTTTGCAATCCAGAGTTTTACCAAGGGTCTGATGAAATGCTCTGTCATGCTTCGCATGGACAACATTTCTGCCGTGAGATACGTGAACAAGATGGGAGGCCCACATTCCAAAGGCCTCTCCGATCTGGCCAAGAATTTCTGGGCTTACTGCCTCAGCAAGGGCATTTCAGTCATTGCCGAACATATTCCAGGTTTGAACAATGGGGTTGCAGACTGGTTCTCGAGGAATCTCATAGATTCGAGCAACTGGAAACTGAACAGGGATGTTTTTCTAACCATCCAGTCGTTATGGGGTCCCTTTGGAATAGACCTCTTTGCGGACAGAGTCAACACTCAACTCCCCAATTTTTTCAGCTGGAGACCGGACCCGATGGCCTTGGGGATAGACGCCTTCTTTCAAGACTGGCTTGGTCTGAGACCTTATGCTTTCCCGCCCTTTGCCATGCTTCCACGCCTTCTCCTTCAAATTCAGAGAAACAAAGAAATAGTGGTAGTAATAACCCCCCTCTGGAGATCCCAGGCTTGGTTCCCCATCCTGTTGGAAATGAGTGTGGATTTTCCAATTCTCATTCCTACCTTCGACGAAATTATCACAGATCCTCAGGGCGCGTGTCACCCCCTAGTTCTTCAGGGACTCATGTCTCTGATGGCATGGAAGATTTCAGGAGACAATGGCAGCTCCCGGGACTTTCGGAGAGCGCTTTCAAACTCATGTCTGAATCCTGGGCACCTGGAACTAGGAAAGCCTATAGATTGGCTTGGCGTAAATGGGTTTGTTGGTGCCTTCGACGGAATTACGATCCCATTTCAACTGATATAGTTCAAGTTCTCAATTTTTTGGCTGAAATCTTTGCCTCAGGTCTGGCTTATCGAACCGTTAATGTCTATAGATCGGCCATCGCAGCAGGTCACTGCTTGATAGATGGTTCCTCAGTAGGTCAGAACTTGCTAACTAAAAAACTTATGAGAAGCATGCGCGTTTTAAATCCACCTTTACCCAAATATTCTAAACTATGGGATGTAAGGGACGTCCTTAGATTAATTGCCGGTTGGGGTGAGAACTCCATCCTCTCACTTAAGAAGCTATCCTATAAACTCACTATTTTACTTTGCCTTGTTTCCTTCAGGCGTACGTCGGATGTTAGAGCCTTGGATATCTCTTCTAGGGCTTATCAACCTGAGGGAGTTTGTTTTTTCCTTAAAAGACGAACTAAAACTATGTCCTCTTCTGTCTTCTATCCCTTCTTTCCCCAGAATGAAGGTTTATGTGTGGTGAAGTGTTTGTTGGAGTACGAAAAGAGAACCTTAAATTTAAGGGGTTGTGCGGATCAATTATTAATTTCTCACAGGTTTCCACATAGAGCAGTTTCCTCTCCCACTTTAGCCAGATGGGTTAAGGATGTTATGAAAGAAGCTGGGATTGATATCTCTGTTTTTGGTGCTCACTCCCTTAGAGGAGCCTCAGCTTCAAAAGCTTTTATCTTGGGTGGTGGCCTCCAAGATATCCTTAAGGCTGCCGATTGGTCAAATGAATGCATTTTCAAAAGATGTTATTTTAAGCCTGTTCCAAATGTTATTGACAATGTTCTGAACTCACTTTGAACTTGCATAATATTGGCCTCCGTGTCATGCCATAAAATTTAGATTTTTCACAGCCTGCTGGGCAGAAAATCTGGATTTTATTAAAGACACGGAGGCTAATATTATCCCTCCTCTACTGTTCCCTCCCTGGGAATATAATTTATTTGTTTCTGTTTTTTCAGATTAGATTGTTCAAGAGATCTTCCGGTTGCCTTCATTAAAGTTTCTTCAAGGAGTTTATAAAAGTTGCTATCTTCAAGGAGTTTACGAAGTTGCTATCTTGTTCGCCGCACAAAGAAGGGAGATGTCTGCGTTGTCATGGACTGTATATCCTATTGGAATGTTTTTGAAGTTCTAGATCTCTTCATTGTTGCTGCTGTGAGCTGCGCAATAAAGGAGATTTGCATAATATTAGCCTCCGTGTCTTTAATAAAATCCAGATTTTCTGCCCAGCAGGCTGTGAAAAATCTAAATTGTCTCCTGTATAGCTGTGAGTTGTGGCCGATTATAATCTTGGAAATTAGGCTTTGAGAACAGTCTGACAAAGCTAAATATTAACCAACAGAGGCCAAGCCGTTCTTTTCAGAATGTAGGAGAATCTGAGGTTCAAGGTTCTAAGTATAAATGTTACTTCCTTTCATGTATTCCAATATTGTTACATCCTCTGGGAGCAATCTTCTACATCCAAGTCGTTGAATACGTCTTTGTACAGATGTTTGAATACTGGAAGTTGTTCACTAGTTTGTGAATTGAATTAACTCATTTTTGTTTTAGGATGCCGCTATTCCAGACAGGAATGGTTGGAGGCCAGTTCACTATGCCGCGTTCCATGGAAGACTTGGATGTTTGCAGCTGCTGGTTAGATGGGGTGCAAACATAGACGATGTGGATCTCAATGGGAACACTCCAGGTATTGTTCAAAGAAACCACTTTCACTACGGTTAGGGGACAATTATTTCCCCACATACCGTCCACTGATCTTAATATCATATAGTTACCAGTCATATTAAAATCCATAATTTGATAACTATAATGATTTTTACCTTCACTCACTTTTTTACGGGCCCCCACTTAGTTTAGAAGTGCATCCCTGGCGTCAGGTGCATGCCCTCCCTCTAACAAGCCAAGTTTTTAGAGGGCAAGGACTGGTCAATGATGAAGCATGACACCTGGTGGTGTGTGACACCAGTCAGTCACATTTTGTGAGATGCCTACACTCACATTTCAATCATAAATTCATAGTGGTCACTACACTAGGAGCAGCTCTTGTTGTTGTTAACATTTGTTGTTGGAGGCTGCAAGCTCCTAGAACCCTGCGCCTCTAGTTCCCCTCCCCAATCATCAACGTGGGGTTTTCTTGTGTTTATGATTGTTGAAAGAAAGACTCTCCATAAAGTTTTTCCTTTTGGTAGTCCACTGATGAGGAGTTATCGGAAAAACATCCTTAACGAATCCAAATGAGCGATAAAAATGCCATGATTCCATTTACAATTGCATTTCATTTAGATTATAGCTACTTACAAATAGGTTTGTGGAATGCATTCATCAGCTTGTTTAAGCTCTTCACCTTAAGGTCCCAAATGTTTTTTTTTATGTTTAGCCTGGCAAATGCAGTGTTGGGATTCATGACAAATGTATTAGAATGTTCTTCTCATCTGGGTAGGATTTGCAGTAATTTAAATATTAGTGTTTTCTTACGTGATAAATACCGACACCCTGATGCACACTCCTTCACAACCTAAAATGCTTATTATCCAAACCATTGTGTCCTCCATTTTATATACACATTATGAGACCATTAATATTCCAAACAATACACTCCTCATGATTCAACTTGAATTTTTTTTTTCTGCTGTGATGAAAGGATCCCTTGAATATCTTTATCTGCTCTTTAGTGTGATTGAGCCATTCTAATTCTCTCATCAGCTTTTTATTTTGATGTTAATATAACTTGTTCTGCATGTTGTACTCTTCTTCCTGGTGCCTGCAGTTATAATTTTTCATAGTAACTGTTTCACCTTTGATTTTGTGACATTTATTTCTTTGAATTCAGTTTTAAATGAATATTTATGTTGTGATTATAAACCTGTCTTTAAGATTTACAAATGCTGATTTGGTCCTGAGAGTAAAATGGCAGAAGTAAGTATTCATTTGACTATTTTCTCGTTCTTGGATCATTTCCTAATATTTCAAAGGGTATTTATATAATGCTTTCACATTTTTTCTCAGAGATAAAATAGGCTTTGTTTTTCTTCTAATAAGAAAGGTGAGTGTTGTCTGCTCTTGTCCTGGTGGAATATGGCCCTTCCCTTGCATTGTGAGATCAACCCTGCTATGTAACAGCTACAGCCCTGAGATGCAGCCCTGCGTGGGTTCTGGAAGCTTTGTGTTGGCATCTTTCTGATGACACTCAACTGATCCTTACGCTGGAGATCACACATCCAATATGTCAAAGTTCAAACAGTTCATGAACCTGCAGTTCTCTTAAAATGAACATTTCAAAAACTGATATCCTGGTTTTTGAGATCTGTACAGGACTGAAACAGATGGACTGAGGAGTTTGTGGTGGCCCCCCTCCTACTCAGTCTGCTAAAAACCTTGGAGTCATCCTAAAAAGTAGCTTGACTTTCCACAGACATATTCCTCAAACTACTGCCAATTGTTGCTTTCTGCTAAAAGTTTTGAAAAGGTTCTTATCTTTATATCTGCTGACTATGAGAAAACTATTGTCCCGGCCACTTTTGTGGCAAGACTTGGGGCCGGCTTACGATCTTGGCGGAAGGGGTCCCGCTGTCGAAATGGCATAGGATTCCCCACCCTCCTAGTTACCGGTCTGCCTGCTGTATTACAATGTTGGCAGGTTGCTGAATGAAAGAATACCGGAGCCCCGCCGATCCCGCCAGCCATTTGCCGACCACCCCTATTGGGTGGCATAGTGAGCAAAAGAACAATGGATTAAATCTGTGACTGGGGGTGAGTGGTTGAAAGTTTCAGCACTACATCCATCATCTTGTTTGCGACCGCCTCGACGGCAGAATGGGAAAAACAGCTGTCAGAGGGCGCTACAGACAAGGTTTCCACCATTCGGATTATGATGTACCTCACCGTCAAGCCAACTGTGGTGGTGAGACTGCCTCCTTTGAGTCAGCGGAATCGGAGGAAATGGGGTGCAAACTCACCCATTTCCTTCTTTTCCCTTCAGTCTTTGATGTGGACCCCTCCGTCCGGGGCCCTCTTCACAGCTGCATCTTTACCCCGAAGAACACAAGCTCATTGGTGCGGAAATCCAGGTAAGTCAGTTTTACACTTTTCTCCCATTGACTGGACGGGGCACATATGGTCCATTCCAGCAATGGAAAAGTACCCATACAAGATGTTTTTTTAGATGTGTCATGCATTTGTCTAAGTTTTACACTTATTTAGTCAAAATGTACACACCTGCATCAACACATGAAAAAATATTTTTAAATTGCTGACTGCATCACGTGCCGGTCCCCACCGTTAGAAACACTGCCGCTGGCCCAGCGGTGACATCGGAATACTTTGAGTGAAAGACCGTCGACTGAATGGAGTACTTTGAACTGCTTTGGCGGCAAAATGGTGGTAAGACCGCCAAACTCGTAATCAGGGCCTTGATCACTGTAACTCTGTTTTTCTTGATCTCCCCAAAAAACACAAATCACCGGTTACACATGATCTAAAAAGCAGCTGCCTATCTTTTGCTCTTAAGTAGGAAATGTGAACCAATATCCAGCCATTTGAGACACAAATCTCTGTGTTTTTCCTATCGGCCCTTATATATCTCCGACCCCCTCTATCTTTAAGACATCATTCAGAAAAATACTGGAATTCCTTACCCACCGAACCGTGTGACACTCTATTTTTTTTATTTTTTTTATTTCAAGAACATACACATTCCACTTAGCATTTTTCAAAACTAAGGTACTGTATATAAAGTCAGGAGACATTTCTGTAATCAAAGACTTGTCAAGGAGATGGAGGTCACTGGTCCGATAACTATCGCTGGGTAAATCTCTACCCACGGTTCTCTTTCGAACGAAAGTTAATCTCAGACAGAGAGTTTACTGATCTATTTTATAAGAGTTTACTGTCTTTTGCATAACATTGAACTTAATTACGCCCCTTACATCTTTGCCCAAGCTGCCTGTGTAAGAAATACTACTGTAGCAGTGACAACTTAAAAAATTATATTATTAATACATTAACTGTGGTATTCTGTTTGCACTGAAGAGGGCGCAGACATCTTTATCACATTAGCCGATGCAGCTTCCGCATTTACCTATGTGAGCAATTATAAAACTTTGAGAGCTAACAAATTAATATTTGATATAATCCCAATTGAATTTACTATGCAAAGTGTATATTGTTTAACAAACCAAAATGTAATATATATACTTAAACTCAACAAAAAGATGGCTCACAGTACAAATGATACTCCAGTCAAATGTTAGAACTGAATTTAAGGCCATTCAAAGAAACCTAACAAATATGCAATGTTTTTACAAATTCCGTTTAATTCATGCTCCAAATCTTGAAAATAAAAGTTAAAATAATAGGGCACTTATCCATTTCTCATAAAACAGCAAATGTTTTCTGTCTTTTCAAGATGTATCCCTCCAATAAAAGTTTCATTGTAGTTCAATATTGGACAGAATCAGGAAATTCTGCCAGAATCAGGATCACAAGAGTAGATGTAACACTAGGCGCCTGATTTCTTTTCTGATGCAGATTTCACAAGGAAAAATTAACATAATTTGCAGATGAAAAACAAAAGCCCAGAAGGAGGAAAAACATGCTGGATTCAGTTCAACTTCACAGATTCCATAAATTATTCCCTATTCCTTAGTGAAAATTCATAATGGGCCAGTAATACCACAATCCTGAGTTATCCTTCCCCACAGTATCGATAATTTATAGTGCGGCATTACCAATGTGGTTTCCCACATTGAGGTCGTAGTGTGCATACCAGTTATTCTCATCAAGTCCAAATCACATTGAGGGCGCGCCTAAGGCAAAGGCCTTCTGCGCCCATCCGTGACCCGACCGGGACCAGCGCCAGAGATCCTACATCCCGACCCACCCACTACTACAGCACAGCCGCCCTCCACGCACTCAACCCCGGAAGACTCAGAGACTGCCAACAAGCCATGCTGAACACGACCCACAGACAGTTCTCCTGCCTCGACTTCAACCAGACCTTCACCACCACCCCGGCCCCCGCACCACTGACGCAAACACCGGTGACACCCTAAGATGCATCCCCCTCAACGTGCGCTCCGTGCACAAACACGCCGTTGAGATCTGGAACCTACTTGACTCTCTTGCCCGACATCGCCTTCTTCACGGAGACCTGGACGAACGCCTCCTCTGCCCCCAACATCAACACCGCCATCTCGGACGCATACAAGATCCAGACGAAGGACTGCCCCAGCCACCCCAGAGGGTTCCTTCGCTATTGCCCATAACAACACCCTCCACCTCACCACCTCCAGCGAAACCTTCCCCTCGCCGAACACCTGCACCTCCAGATCAAGACCAGCCCCAACTCCACACTCCACGGAACCCTCGTCTACGGGCCCCCTTCGCCGCCATCATCACCAACCTCATCGCACCCCACGCTATCGCCTCAATGAACTACATTCTCATCGGAGACCTGAACTTCCATCTCGACAACCATAGCGACCCCCTTCGCGACAACCATCACTAGCATCGGACTCAAACAACTCATCACCACACCGACCCACAGAGTAGGACACACCCTTGACCCCCGTCTTCGCAGCAGGAAACAGGGTTCACTTCAGCCACACAACACAACCCCGTGGACTGACCACCACTGCGTACATTTCAACTTCGACACACCCAAGGCACCCAAACCAGCCCCACGCCCACCACGAAGGAACTGGAGCAAGATCACCGACAAGCAACTGAACTCTGCCCTCACTCGAGACAACCTGGGCATCCAATACCAACGTCGCAACCAGGGAACTCCACACCTGGATCTCCAACTGCGCAGATGAGCTTGCCCCACTACGCAACCCCGACAAACAGCACCCCAAGAAAGCCGCCTGGTTCACCACCGATCTCCAAGAAGCCAGACGCACCTGCAGATGCCTGGAGAAGAACTGGAGAAACACCAGGACACCCAAAAACTATGCCACCTACAAGGATGCCATGACAGACTACCACAACCGAATAAGAACCACAAAGAGGACTTTCATCCACAACAAAATCCTCGCCAACTCCAAGGAACTCTTCAGCGTCATCCAGGACTTCACCAACCAGTGCAGCTAAGCCACAGACATCACCCCTTCCCAAGACCTCTGCGATAAGCTCAGAACCTACTTCCACCTCAAGATCAAAAACCTCTATGACAACTTCATCGACCATCCACCGGACGCCACAGCCGGCCCAGACACACCAGCCAGCCCACCATCTCATTCTGGATGCCTATCACAACCGAAGACACCGCCTCGACCATGAAAGGCATCCACTCAGGGGCCCCCACCGACCCCTGCCCTCCACACATCTACCACAGAGCTGCCACCACCATCGCATCCGGACTACATTGCATCATCAACACCACACCTTCGAAACAGGCACCTTCCCAGCCGATTGGAAACTCGCAGAAGTCAGGCCCCTGCTCAAGAAACCCACAGCTGACCCTACTGACCTCAAGAACTACCGGCCCGTCTCGCTCCTCCCCTTCGCAGCCAAAGTCGCAGAGAAAACAGTCAACAGGGAACTGACATGATTCATCGAAGACAACGCCGTCCTCGACCCGTCCCAGTCCGGATTCCGAAGCAGCCACAGCATCGAGACCGCCCTGCTCACCACCACAGATGACATCCGCACCCTCCTGGACCAATGCCACTCTGCAGCCCTTAGACTACTCGACCTATCAGCAGCCTTCGACACCGTTTCCCACTGCAGTGCACACTCGTCACCAGACTACACGACGCCCGCATACAAGGAACAGCCCTAGACTGGATCCGATTATTCCTCACCGGAAGAAGGCAAAGAATCGGACTGCCACCCTTCATCTCCGAGCCCACGGAAATCACATGCAGAGTCCCACAGGGGTCATCACTAAGCCCGACCCTCTTCAACATCTACATGGCTCCCCTCGCCGCCATGGTCTGACAACACGGCCTTAACATCGTATCCTACGCTGACGACACCCAGCTCATCATCACCCTCACCAAAGACCCCACCACTGCCAAACTCAACTTCCAGAAAGGAATGCAGGACGTCGCAGTCTGGATGACCAATAGCTGCCTAAAACTCAACTCCGAGAAGACAGAAGTCCTCGTCCTTGGAACCAACCCTTCAGCATGGAACAACACCTGGTAGCCGAACACCCTTGGAAGCCCACCGACCCCCTCGGACCATGCCAGAAACCTCAGCATCATACTCAACTCATACCTCATCCCTCACCATGAACCGACAGGTCAACGCCGTCACCTCCAGCTGCTTCAGCACCCTCCGCATCCTCCGCAAGACCTTCAAATGGATCCCCCCCGAGTCAAGAAAGGCGGTCACCAACGCACTCATCACCAGCAGCAACGCACTCCATGCCGGCATAAGCTAATCACTACTCCGCAAACTCCAGACCATACAGAACACCGCCGCCAGACTCGTCCTCAGCATCCCAGGTACAAACACATCAGCGAACACCTACAAAGGCTCCACTGGCTCCATGTGGAGAAAAGAGTCCCCTTCAAAATCCTCATCCACGCCTACAAATGCCTACACAACATCGGACCCAAATACCTCAATGACAGAATCAAGTTCCACATACACAAAAGAAACTTCCAATCCTCCAACTTCGCACTAGCCGAAACCCCGCGCATTCACAGAACCAGGGCAGACGGAAGATCCTTCTCTCACATTGCAGCCAAGCACCGGAACGAGCTCCCAGCGGACATCAGACGCGCCCCCTTCCTTAGCACCTTCAGAAAGATCCTCAAGACCTGGCTCTTCAGCTAAGCAGATCTGCGGACCCCTCCCACCCCCAGCGCCTTGAGACCCTCACGGGGGAGTAGTGCCCTTACAAACCCCTAATTGATTGATTAACTAGATAAGATATTTGAAAAGATTTTGGGTAGTTTTCCTATAAGATAAGAGGACATTGGGTATTTCAAAGGAAGTGGGTCCCTGTACATAGTGGATGGGGACATTGAAAATGGTTCATTAACTGTCGGGTGACTTTCAGTGGGAGAGCGAGTAAAAATCTGACATCCGGCTACTACTAAGTTGACACTCAAAAGTGGAATACATAGAATGCACTATTCTACTCTTATTATCTATATCTGATTTTGACTCAACATACTGTGGGCCAGATTCACAAACTGCATTTTGTAGTACGTAAAGTAGTACTAGAGTAGTTCTACTTACTAGAAAGTGCAATTAACAAACCTAAGAGTGTAAATCTTCACCTCCACCTATCCTATCTTTTCAATGGGAATACAGGTAGTGGCTGGATAAAGGCACAAAATTATTACTAAATTGGAGGGGTTTAGGGAGGTGTAAGACATGGGACAGTTAGGGAAAGGTTAGGCAGAGACATGGTACACAAAAGAATATGCCCAATGATATTGACAGATGGCACACAAGTTATTACAGCCAAAAAGGACCCAAAACAGTATTAAATGTAATCCATCTCAGAGCTGGGAAACAACCAGCACCACACTTGGCCAACTACTGATACTGCAACACCATACCATAGAAAATGATGGAGATGGGGATTTTAAATAAAACCCCATAGGAAATAATGTTAAATTAAATAAATTACTCAAACTGGTTAAACATATCAATTAGTTAAATTTAATGTTAAAGAAACGTAAAGCCTAAAAATAAAACATTTATTATTTTACATTAAAATATTTTAATACTTTTTGCATTTAAAATGTAATGCGACATAATTGTAAATGTAATTACATTACTTTCAATTAATTCTATATCTCACTTTTAATAGTTTAAATGCATAATAATATCTATTTTTTACTTTAGGTGGAAATATATTTTTAAATTAATCTTCAGAGAAATAATTAAATTTAATATATTGAAAATAATAACATTTTAAATTAAATATGGTGAAAAGTAAAAATGTTTATTAAACTTAAAAAATAGTTGCAATAATTTATGTAAACCATGTTGCAGCAGTATTCACTTAATTGTGGTTTAATATTTAATTAATTTAAATGTATTGAATTAAATTAACATTTTTGTAAGATGTATTAAAAAAATCCCTCTTAAAGTAATATGATTTTTGAAACCATTATTATTTTATCATTCAAGAACAATATTATGCATAACACATGACTTTTAGCAGTAGCCAACAATGATACTAAAGTTAAACATTTATATGTATTTATTATATTATTACAAATTACAAAAACCTATAAATTAATTCAAAATGAGTTAATTAAAAAAAAAAAGTTTAAAGGTACATTTATTTTTAAAAGAAAGTATTTTAATAACATCTTTATCATAAAATAATATTTTAAATTATGTTTACCTTTTTTAACGTTAAATTAATTTTATACATATATATTGAAAAAGTAGAAATAAATTAATTTAATTTAACAGTATTTTCGATGGGATTCTATTTAATGTCCCGATCTCTATTATTTTCTTTTGGCTAATGTTGTAGTATCAAAGGTAGGCCATGTCTGGTACTGGACTTACTACTGCTCCTTTTTGGTTAGTAACTTATACCTGTAAATTTGGCTCAACTCTCTGTTTCAGGGGCAGTGGAGACATGTAAGTCTACACTGTTGAGTAACTTTATACTCGCAAATTGTGAATATCCAAAAGCAGTAAAGGAACACAAAAGTGTAAAAGTTAGCTTACACGTGTAACTTACTCTCAGGTGTAAGTTACCTTTGTGACTAGCCCCACATATTTATAGATGGTACTGGAATGTTCTAATTCCAAGGTTTGGGAAATATATGGTAAAGGTGGAAAATAGGATGTGTGAGTCGGAGGGTAGAATAAGGGAAAAGAATGGGAATGGGTAGAGTAAGGTACTTAACAGTTACGCTCACGATGTAATATTGGGTTATTAAAATGGACCTCTGTTGACAGCTACTATGTTTTTTTCCTGCATAAAAGCATTTTTAAAACTTAACAAATTACTTCAACTATTCTCAATGGTAGACAGTTAAACCCAAAGTCCATAAAATATTACTTTTAGATAAAGAGTTATTTTCCCATATAGCTTCCTTACCATCCAAGTTGTATTTGATTAAAACCAAGTTTAAATAGTCTACGTACACAGTTACAGTAGAAAAGTACTGGTCAACCGATACACCCACCCTCCTTCCCACCTTAAGCCTGATGATAGCCTGCAGTCCACTTTACCTTGGGTCCAAAAGAGAGCAGATAGATTGCTGGTCCAATTTATAGGTAGATGTGTTGGCGTTTCCTGACCCTTCAGAGACAGCATTTTTAATCCGTGGATGCATTTATGAGTTCCAAGCCCCTAAAAGCAGAGTTAAGAAATTACGACTTTAACACAAATTTACAGTTTCCATCCGTGCTCTGTTGCTTTGATGTGCTCACTGATCATTTCAGAATCCTGTTTTTGTTGTATATTGTATAATAAGACAAATGCCAAAGTATTTACATATTTTAGAATATCTAGAGTATCTATCTAGGGTATCTAGAGTATTTATAAACTTTAATGTGCAATATTGTTCTCCTCTATTCCCAGGAATATAAGCAGTGCTGTTGCCCAAAAGCCCTTTGTGTTTGTCTTGTAAACTTGTCCTTGTAACAGATTTTCCCTGTTGAAGATTGCTCTAGACTAGAGTGAGCCAGACACTGGAGAATGAAGTGTGTACTATAACACATTCGCCATGGATGTTCAAGTGAGAACATTGGATTTGAACATTTTGAAGTTCTGGCATATATAGTCAAAATAGAAGCGTGGCTCCCAACCAGCCTTGTGTAGGTCATTCACCAAAGGAATTCTCTTACTCCGCCTCCACTCTCTATTCAGTTTGGACTGTGGAAGGTCCCTGTTTGTATACCAGTTACATGTTGCTTACAGTCTCTCTTTAATTGAAAGCACTAGAATCATTGTGTTTGTTAAGCTGGATGCTGGGTGAATATTCACTTGCACTTGGTTCTTATTCTCACCATAAACTGAGCTGTGACAGCAAAAGAACAACCACATTGACATCGACTTCCCCTGCTTGACCAAGTCAGGTTTGATTGTTAGAGATTTTTGGCCTATTCAAGTGGACACATATTAGGGTTTTAAAAAATAAATTCCCCATTACGTACCTGGCTCTGGAAAGCCTTTAATTACCAGATCACTACTTAGAAGTATTTGCTAAAGTCAGAGTGCCCTCCACTAAAGTACTGTTATAAATAAGGCATCAGCTTTTTATATTGTTCAAATCCATGGGGATGCTGCTGGACTAAAAGTAACAGGTAAGAAATAAGGGAATGCTTTTCTACTCCAAGCATTTCCTCACACTGCATTGAAATTAATATTTTTTTTGGTTTATATACAGCACTTCCTACCGTAGATTATTGTTTTCCGGTTTTTGTAGCACTGTAAATGTAATGGCTAACAGGCTTGCTACTAATGGATCCTCATTTGCATTCCTCACTGTAACTCAATCAGAGAGTAGAACTACGGATGGATTACAACAGTGCTGGACAGATCCCACATGCAAGTTGTACTCCCCATACCACAGCAGCAACTAAAGCACCTGCAAAGCCCCTCCAGGATGCAGAGGAGCCCCTCCTAGAATCAGGGTGGGCTTGCCCTGAAACTGTAGTCAAGACTATCACAAACATAAACAGGGTGTTCCTCCCCTGCTGCTGATTTATTAGTATCTTGTCAGAGTTTTTTGCATCTGTAAGCAGTGCACACACTGGAGTAGCTGCTCCCATTCCTGTGTACTGCTTCTCTGATCATTGAGACATCATTGAGGTCATGTGGAACCAGGTGGGTGGCCATCTCGCCTGCGAGTTTAGTGGAGAGTAAGACACGCAAGGTTAGTGAAGAGTAAGACCATAGCCTATGTTCCCTGGCTTCCGCGTCAGTGCCTTCAGCGGACCAGTGGCTGCCGCAACTCCACTGAAAGCCCTGAACGTTGCCAAGTGGAAGCATGTTTGCTGTGCTCACTTAGCAACATTCTTTTGTTTTTCAATAAACAAACTTTCCAAGCAAAGGTTAGTTTCCTGAAAGCAAAAAAAACACAATGGCCCTCATATGCAGGGAGTATTCTTCCTGCTTGTAACAGCCGTCGTGTGTTTTCACCTTTCAGGACCTCTGGAACTGTTAATTGTCCGCCTGTGCTCTATGTGTTTAATATGGACTGGCTGTTTTTGGGACACTTGTAGGACACTCACAATTCTATTGGCGTTTATGTTTCTTGTTCTGTTTATCATCCATGTGGTTTTGTTGTAATGTTTAAATTCTGTGATGTTTTCATAAGCATGGTATACTGAATGATGTGTTATCCATCTTGTGACATCAATGAATGTTTTCTTCTACATGTGCATTAAATAAGACACAAGTGATGTGAAATAAATCACATGAACTTAGAATTGCTTGTCTAAGCTCATATATGATAATCCAGTAATAACCTAGCCGGTCAATGTTTTGTTTTATTTTATTCGAGAGGTCCAGGCCGGTTAGTGACAGGACACAAGCCTCTTCTGTTTTTCCTCTTTGATCATTAAGACATCATTGAGGTGATGTGGACCCAGGTGGGTGGCCATCTCGCCTGCGAGTTTAGTGGAGAGTAAGACACGCAATGTTAGTGCAGAGTAAGACCATAGCCTATGTTCCCTGGCCTCCGCGTCAGTGCCTTCAGCGGACCAGTGGCTGCCGCAACTCCACTGAAAGCCCTGAACGTTGCCAAGTGGATGCATGTTTGCTGTGCTCACTTAGCAACATTCTTTTGTTTTTCAATAAACAAACCTTCCAAGAAAAGGTTAGTTTCCTGAAAACAAAAAAAACACAATGGCCCTCTTTATTTATTTATTTATAAACTTTATTCGATATAAAAAATATCATAAAAGTACACAACAATTTTTTTTTTATTTTTTAAAATCAGTGGTATTAAAAACTCTTCATTATTTACACACTTTTGTACGATATAGTGAACAAGTTTCCACATTCCCCAGTTTGGCCAGACTATGCATTTGATAAAAGGTGTAAGGTGCATAATTAAGGTAAAACAATGGACAAAATTCATTGCATTAATATCCCAGCCGTGTCGGCCAAATTGAAAGAAGGCTAGCTCATGGCAAACTATTCAGCGATTGTTCCATCTTAATGAGCTTTTGTCTTATCCTCCATGCACTGCCAAGAAACTTTGCTGTACCACAGATTGCACTGAAGATAAGTGACTCATAGGTTAGAATGCATAGAGCCACCCTGTAGGATGTACAGCCCAAATTAATACAGACTTGTTTTAGCCACCTTGACCTCACTTGGCTATATGCCCTGCAGGCAAACATAAAGTGTGCAATAGATTCCATGGGGGAGGCACAGCCCCGGCAGCCCGAGGCATTCTCCTTCTGGTTGCTCCACCCTCCTTGAAAATCACGGAGAGGAAGTGTGCTGTATCTGAACTTTAGGTACAGCACCCTGTCTCCCGGAGACTCAATAAGGTCCAGGAAAGATTCCAGTCTGGGGACAGGTTTGACATCTAGGAATCTCTCTGTCAAAATGCCATTCTGGTTCCTATTAACAGTGGCAGAGACCCAATCCCAGTACAATTTTTTTACCAGCTGTTTTGGCGGTGGCATCTGGCTCTCCCATGCCCAGTCCAGACCGATTTCACCCACCAATTGTTTCAAATTGGATACCCAACCAATTTTGTGTCCTGCACCCAGATGTAATAATTCACTCAGGCCAGAGGTATAGTGGCTCAGGTCAGGAGACCTCCTGAGCCGAGTCCAATACAACAGGGGACGCAGCCTTGTCACTTCATTTATTGGGTGTCTCCCAAAATCGTAACGGAGCGGGACTAGATGGGTCGACGGAGGAAGCGAGACCAGAGCTCTGAAGAATTTATTCTCAGATCTCGCTAGTTCGGTAAGATTTTCTAAACCCCACAATACCGCCCCGTAAAGACACGCGGGCAGGGCCTTGCCCTCATATACTTTAATGGCTGGAGCTACAGGCCGACTGTAAGAAAGCCTCTGATGCCTGGCTATGGCCCCTGAAATCCGTTGGTGGTTTAAAAGCATTTTTGACAAATGGGGAGACCACTTCATTTTGTTGTTCACCCTAACCCCTAAATAGTCAAATGCTTCCACAAGATCCAGTGGGCAGTCATTCAGCGTGATGTTATTCCTGAAGTTTTTTGATGGTGCCAAAGCCATTGACTTGGTTTTGGATGTATTGATTACTAAGCCTCTGGCTTCACAAAACTTAGTAAAGCGGTCCAGAAGTTTCTGCAAGCCCATAGGGCTTTTTGAAATCAGGAGGGTGTCATCCGCAAAGAGTAATGTCAGTGTTTTTTCCCCACACAGGGTTGGGGCATCGGCCGAGTCCTCTCTCAAATGGTCCGCCACCCCATTTATAAAAAGAGAGAACAGGGTCGGCGTCAATACACAACCCTGGCGGACCCCTCTCTGGACTGCTATTTTCTCAGTCAACTGTCCCTGGCCGCCCCACCTCACTCTAGCAAAATTGTCTTTGTGGAGGCGTTTAAGAAGGTTTAGGATCAGGGGAGGAATTCCAAGGTCTAGCAAAACCTGCCATAACTTGGAACGAGGGACCAGATCGAAGGCCGTTTTTAAATCAATGAATGCCAAATACAGGCTACCCTTCTTGATGGTTACTGATTTCCAATAAATCAGACAAAGTCTAAATACCTGGTCCATCGTTCCAATGCCACATCTGAACCCTGCCTGAAAGTGGGACAGCACACCCTCCTCATCAATCCATTTTCTCATCCTCATTAAGAGGACCCTGCCGACCACTTTTTGAACGACATTGTCACCACCTCCGCCCCTTTCCAGGAATCTGGTACTGGGTAGCCGTTCGCTATAAGGTTCAGAGTTCTACAGATAAATTGAGCCCAGAGATCTTTTTCGCGGAGCATAAGGTCTCCTGGGAGACCATCAGGTCCAGCAGCTTTACCGGGCGCAATCATAGCGATGGCTGCTTGTACCTCGATAATCCCAAACTGCTCTCCCTCGATTGGGGGTACGATTAGCTCAAGATCGCTCCCTTGCTCCGTTGGTACGAGCCCTTCGCCACCCGCGTACAATTCCTGGAAGTGGTCGTGCCATTCTCGCCCTGCTATATGGTTCGGTATTGGATCTACCCCCCTCCTCGTACTGGCAATAATGAGGTCCCAGAATAAAGTTGCATCTTTCAAACGTGCAGCGGATTTGAGTTCTTGCCAGTGGGTTTCTTCCCAAACTCGCTTTGCTATGTCGATAGACCTATAGTAAAGTTTCCTTGCGATGACAATATGTGTCTAGACCTTAGATTTTAGGGCTCTTGATAGGTCCTGCCTCCTTTTCCTGCAATCATCAGAGTAGCATAGGTTTTCGACCTTTGGGGGAAATCGCTTACGGCCCCCAGTATCTTTAACCTGGAAGAACTCCCCCACCTTATCCACGGTTAGAAGATATATTTCTTTGAACTTTGAAGACTGGACGGGTGCGGGGGGAGAATCGGAGACAGCATTAAGCATTACAATACTGGCGTCCATAATCTTCCTAATACCGTCTAAAGACAACTCTCGTTCGGCAACCTTGAACCATTTGAGGCGCCGATTGCAGTTAGAGGGCACGATTTCCCTCGAGCAGAGCCTCCTAGTGCTGACGGGCTCGATTTGTGCCTCGACAATGGCCCTCATATGCAGGGAGTATTCTTCCTGCTTGTAACAGCCGTCGTGTGTTTTCACCTTTCAGGACCTCTGGAACTGTTAATTGTCCGCCTGTGCTCTATGTGTTTAACATGGACTGGCTGTTTTTAGGACACTTGTAGGACACTCACAATTCTATTGGCGTTTATGTTTCTTGTTATGTTTATCATCTATGTGGTTTTGTTGTAATGTTTAAATTCTGTGATGTTTTCATAAGCAGGGTTTACTGAATGATGTGTTATCCATCTTGTGACATCAATGAATGTTTTCTTCTACATGTGCATTAAATAAGACACAAGTGATGTGAAATAAATCACATGAACTTAGAATTGCTTGTCTAAGCTCATATATGATAATCCAGTAATAACCTAGCCGGTCAATGTTTTGTTTTATTATATTCGAGAGGTCCAGGCCGGTTAGTGACAGGACCCAAGCCTCTTCTGTTTTTCCTCTTTGATCATTAAGACATCATTGAGGTCACGTGGACCCAGGTGGGTGGCCATCACGCCCGCGAGTTTAGTGGAGAGTAAGACACGCAAGGTTAGTGAAGAGTAAGACCATTGCCTATGTTTCCTGGCTTCCACGTCAGTGCCTTCAGCGGACCAGCGGCTGCCGCAGCTCCACTGAAAGCCCTGAACGTTGCCAAGTGGGTGCATGTTTGCTGTGCTCACTTGGCAACATTCTTTTGTTTTTCAATAAACAAACTTTCCAAGCAAAAGTTCGTTTCCTGAAAACAAAAAAACACAATGGCCCTCACATGCAGGGAGTATTCTTCCTGCTTGTAACAGCCGTCATGTGTTTTCACCTTTCAGGACTGCAATGTCTCCCTAAGCAGGGAAAACGGAGTGATAGCCACCATGAAAACATATTAATGACCTTTGATCTGATGGCCCTGGGGCGGATGGACCATTAGGCCGATACACTGGCAGAGCCAGTGGCTGCTTTACTGGTGTAAACCTAGCAGCTCCACCAACTCTCAATAAAGCATGGAATTGCAAGTTTGGTAAGGCAGCAGCGATGATTAAGGGTGGTGTTCCCGTGCTGTAAAACTCTAAATGACCCTACAAGTGCCCTGGGGGGATTCCCCCCACCTTGAGATCCTCAGAGGACCAAAAGATGGCCATGGAACCATGGTCATCGGTATCACTGACAGAATATCGGAAACAAAAATATTGTGTGGACAGAATATCATGTCAAGAACATTGAGGACAAAACTATCGAGAAGGTAAATGCAAATAGGTGAGTATAGATGTATTATTCTTAACTCCACACCTATGTACCTTGACGAAATATACATATCGTCAAGGTACATCATACATGCCAACCTTCCTGATTCAGACCGGAGACTACTGATTTCAAGGTGAGTCTCCTGCCTCCCGATTCCTGCATGCAAAAACCCAGTTCCTCTGCAGGCTTCAGACAGCAGGGGCTGGTCTTGTTTGGCTCAGATTATGCACTGCCAGAAACCTGCTCCTGCAAGCAAGTGCACAACATTTTTGTCACAATTTCTCTTTGGTCCTGCCAGGTATGGAAAAAAAAAACATATTTGAATTTCTGATTTCTGATCCTGCAGCAGCACACTTGCAAGTCCCATACACGCTGATAGACCCAATGTATGCCATAATAGAAATCAGTAGGAGAAATACATTCTCCTGATTATTTTTTTAAAATCTCCCACTTTCCTCTTCCAAAATGTTGTCATGTATGGGTACCTATATGTGGAGTTATACCCCAGGGATCATCACTCAGCCCTACCCTCTTTAACAACTACATGGCCCCCCTCGCCGCCATCGTCAGACAGCACGGCCTCAGCATAGTACGCCAACGACACCCAGCTCATCCTCTCCCTCACCAAGGACCCCACCACCACCAGACTCAACTTCCAGGAAAGAATGCAGTACATTGCATCCTGGATGAGCAACAGCTGCCTGAAGCTCAACTCGGAGAAGACAGAAGTCCTCGTACTCTGAGCCAACCTGTCAGCATGGAACAACACCTGGTGGCCCACTACACTTGGCAGCTCTCCAACCCCCATGGACCACGCCAGAAACCTCGGCATCATATTCGAGGTGTGGCTCACTGGTTAGAGGCGGCAGATCCGTAAGCAGAGAATCGGCCAGGGACCAGGGTTCAATTCCCGACGCGGCAGGGTTGTGGACCAGGGTCAAAACGGACTTGATAATTCTCGCCTCGGTACCTACTCTAACCATGAACGCACTCGGCAACTCTGGGCATTAGCTTGCCTAATCTCCACAACGGCCCCCCACATTCGCTGGGGATGCCTGGTTTCACCTTGGAGATACCCTGGAGGGACCATCTCACAGGGATAGCCAGGACGGGTTCCCCAGCGGTCTACAGCGCCACGACGCCTCAGGGCAGCAGTGCGCTTTACAAGACACATACATTTACATTTACATTTACATTCGACTCCTCCCTCTCCATGAACAAGCAGGTTAACGCCGTCGCATCCAGCTGCTTAAATACCATCTGCATCCTCCGAAAGACCTTCAAATGGATCCCCCCGAGTCAAGGAAGACAGTTACCCACGCATTCATAACCAGCAGATTGGACTACAGAAATGCCTTATACGCTGGCATCAACAAGTCCCTAATCCGCAAACTCTAGACGATACAGAACACCGCAGCCAGACTCGTCCTCTGATGAGCACATCATCCAACACCTACAGAACCTCAACTGGCTCCCCGTCGAGAAGAGAGTCACCTTCAAGATACCCACGCCTACAAATGCCTCCACAACACAGAACCCCAATACCTCTACGAGAGAATCACCTTCCACTTACCCAAAAGAAACCTCAGGTCTGCCAACCTTGCCCTCGCCAAAAAAAAAACAGGCATCCGCGGAGCCAGAACAGGGTGAAGAGCCTTTTCCTATATCGTGGCCAAGACCTGGAACGAGCTCCTGATCGACATCAGACGTGCCCCCTCCCTGGACACCTTCAGGAAGGCCCTTAAGACCTAGCTCTTCGACTGACCGGAACTGCTGTTTGCCCCCCACCTCCCCCCCCCCCCCAGCGCCTTGACACCCTCACGGATTAAGTAGTGCGCTTAAAACCCCCTGATTGATTGATTGGCTTTTTATATAAAGTAAAATGTTGCTTACCTGTAGAAACTTTCCTTCACAATATTTCTGCCCTTGATATTTTGTCCCATGATATTTCTATTTTCGATATTTTATCTAAACACGGGACATAGGTTCACCAAAATGTGCTCAGTAGCAGAAGTGATGTCACACACCCTGTGACTGTCAGCAACATCACAGAGATGAACTCTTTTACTCTCCTATCCTGCAGCAACCTACTATTTACTGCTGAGGTGCTAAAGGGATGGCAAAGAGTGAGCTCTGGGACCAGGGATAACAAGGGCATTGCCAGGTTACTAATGAACAAGCATGAGTTATTTTAGAAGTTTCTATGTCTCGCAGCTGCTACTCTTGGACACTCCTAATGGACATCCATGCAAGTGCCTGACTACTTGCTGGCCTCAAAATTGGTAACATGACCTCGCATTTGTGAGAGTTAGAGGTATTACCATTATAAATGACAATGTCTTTTACCTACAAAAG
Organism: Triturus cristatus; assembly: GCF_964204655.1. NCBI lineage: Eukaryota > Metazoa > Chordata > Amphibia > Caudata > Salamandridae > Triturus > Triturus cristatus. The sequence continues at coordinate 1,432,878,749 of NC_140591.1, read as the reverse complement.
GAGTGAAAGAGGAAAGAAAATGGAAACCGAAAGGATGCTAGAGAAAGGAGGAAAATGAAACAGAGATGGAATGAATCTGAGGAAAGGGGATAGCTGGGGTGAAAAGAAAATATAGGGGAAGATGGAAATGGCCCATTAAAGATAGAATCATCAAAAAGTGAAGTAAAGAAAGCATAAGTGTGCAAAGATTAACGAATTAAAGAAAGCAGGAAACAGGAGAAGAAAATAACAAATGAAAGCAGAGCGAAACAGAAAAAAGCAAGGTGGACGAAATAGAGCAGAAAGGTGTGGATTGCCAATCCATGTTTCTAATTCCCCCCCCCCCCCTCACAGATTAACAAAACATTTCATTTCTTAAGATTGTTCAAGCTGTAGGGAAAGCAGCCAATGCACAAAATCAATATGATAGAAAATCGATTGAAATTTAAAGCTTTAAAATGTATCCAGTTCCCCCTCCCTTTGGCCATTCACTGCAATAACTGAGTCTGTTGTGGAACCAGCTGGTAGTCCAGAAAAAACTAATTGCAAAGCGCCTGAGGTGCCCTCTATCGAGATCCATCCTGCCCATTAAGCCATGCAGGTGGGTGAGTCATGTCTTGGACGATGGCATTTTAGAGTTGTGCAAATTTCAATTTGGCAACATTTCTCTGGCACCGGTCCAAAACTAGAGCATTGATACAACTGCTGGGGTTGTTAGTCGCTAGGGAGCCTTTACCTTATTATGGTAGCTCAGTAGAGGGGGAGGGCAGAGAAGAGTGTGAGAGAAGGGGAGTAGGGATGAGTAGAGGAAGTGAGAGACAGGTAGACAGAGAGGTGCAGTGAGACTGAAACATACAGAGAGAGTAGGAAAGACACATAAAAAAGACTGGTAAAGAAAGGAAAGGACAACTGCAGAGAAAGGGAGAGACAGGAGGAATAAAGATAAACTGAGATGAAAAAATAATGGGAGCGAGAAAGAGAAAGAGAGACTGGCACTGAGGAGATATGCTCACAATAAAAAGGAATGAAAGGAGAGACTAGGGCAGAAACAATGAGACTTTTACAGACGGGTACAAAGAGAAGTGGAGAAAGAGCGGGAAAGCTGTAAAATACAAAGAAGTCCACCTCGCATCGTTTACGTGACCACGTGGGCTTGTAATTAAGGCAACCTCTTAAACACATTCTGCTCTTGCGCTGCTAGTAGGCTGCGGTGCTGACAAATGCTTTTAAACTGGATGGTGGCAAATCAAAATGTTTAAAAATAGTGTTCAAATAAAAAGATTTGATCATTATTTGTTAATGCTAATGCCATGATATTACACTCCACTGTCTTACATGGCTATATCTGTCCTACACAAATTACAGCAAATAAAATACAAAAACATATATGAGATGCAGTAAAACTGTAAAACTAGGCATGGAATCCTTGATCATTTCTGCTGTTGTGTACACTTTCTCTCACATATTCTTGCTAAACGGTTTTTAGAGAACAGTATCACGCTTCTAATTGCCAGTGATAGACAGGTCAAAATCACTTGACAGTATCAGAACAACCCATGGAGCAGCTAGACAATATTTGAATGGGCTTCCATTTTCAAACATGAGAAATCACAATATTTTGCCCATTAAACATGTATAGCAGTAGTTGCGGTGCTCAGTATTGTACAGGTGGGCAATATGGGCACTTCGAGTTGGTTTGTGTATTAACGGTTATATTCCAATAGCATTTAAACAGCCTAAGAAGGTCCTCTATTAAACAATATTCAAATGACACGTTCCTACGACTATTTCCCCTAAGGAGAATACAACTGTTTTAAGCATTGATTTATGGGGAATTCAAGTGGGTTCGCCATATAAGGTGCCCAATCGTTTGTTAATTACATGGACCTTCGGTAAATGCAACCTAATGTTTCCATTGCTAAACATATTCAGTGAATTATCTAAGAGGGTTGGGGGAGCTCTTAATGCGGCACCCCTGCCAATCCTAAAGCGCTCCACAAAATTCTGAAGTGCTCATTGGCTGTGGAGTCTGCATGTTCGTCTTCGGTATATCAACAGAATATAAACTGTCTTTCACAGAATGTTAGGAGATAAACGTATCGTAGCAGAGTGTGCTTCGTTTGTGGATGATTTTAGCTCAGTGTGTTGTAAACCAGGCAGTAAACTTAAAACACTTGGTAGTTACAGCAGGTCTCGGCTTGGTCAGGCCTCTCTGCTGCCAGTGCCTGTTGGAAGGTACGAGGCAGCAAGAACAGACACGCCAACATTTTGAAATTACAACAAGCACTGCAAAGCCAACAATTTGCTTCTACTAATTCATTTTAATGGCAAGGAACAGTCGAAGGGGAAGAAACAACATACCGCAACAGTACTCGATGCAACATAAACATCAGTGCTGTGGGGGGAATGCACATCGCCGAACACTAGCACTGATAGGTTTTGACAATGTCATGTGCATTCGGGGGACCCCAATGGGAGAGCGAGTACGGAGGAGAAGGAGCCATAACACGCTGTACAGTGTGATGCCCAACCAAAATTTTATTTTAGTGAATTCGCCTGGAAGGGAGCTAAGCACACAAAGGAGGGACATTTACACAAATGCACCAATAACAAGCCAGCATTTCTGAATGCCACAGATAACAACTAATGGCAATCGGTGGGTGTACCAAAGCCCACAGAAGAGATACAACAGGTCGAGGCTCAACCTAAAAAGAACCCTATCGTAGCACCAGCTGAAGTCTCGAGGCCAGACAGGGCCTATAGAAAACATAACACCACACTGCAAGTTACAAATTCAGTGGCCGGGTGGAGACCGCATTCGCTGTGCATGATCGTCCTGAACATTGTGTTAACCCGTTCTATGCCTTGGACGTAATAGTTATGTCCAAGGCTATGGTGCTCCTGTACCTTGGACGTAACTGTTCAACACGGGAGGGGAGGAGCGCTTATAGTCAAACACTGTTGGTTTAAATGAAAAAGATTTGATTTAGAAACTAGGTACAAAGAAATGATTATCTGTCCTGGTGTTGAGGTCAGTGAGGGTTATTTTTAAAAACGTTATTGCTTTTCCAAGCTAGTAACCAAACGGTTTACTTGGGTTTAGTCACTTTTTGGAAGGGTGTCACTTTATTTTGTAAATTCTGAGTGGACTCTTTTTGTTTTTTCATAACTTACAGAGGAGATTGAGTCCATGACTGATATATCTCTTCACTCCCTGCTTTGTATTTTGATTTCTGAAACCTAGACACCTGGGAGAGTCTAGGGAGGTGTGGCTTGCGTGGATACACAAATATTTTCCTACCCAAAATCCCCTGCAAACCTGAAATTTAGCTAAAATAAATCACATTTTCCTCACATTTCTGTCTGAGATCACCGCGCCAGCACATATTGCCTATTACCCGGCGTTCCCCTCAGTCTCCCGAGTAAATTGATACCTCACTCTGCATTGGACACCCACACAAGTGAGGTATAATTTTTATCAGGAGACCAAGGGGAACGCTGGGTGGTAGAAAATGTGTGCCTGCGCAGTGATCCCAGACAGAAATGTAAGGAAAATGTGATTTTTTAAGCAAAATTTGAGGTTTGCAGGGGATTCTGGTTAAGAAAACTCTGAGGAATTCATGCAAGCCACTCCTCCCTGGACTCCTCCGGGTGTCTATCTTTCAGAAACGTCTGGGTTTGGTAGGCTTCCCTACATGGCCGCCAAGCCCAGGACCAAAAATGCAGGTGACTCCCTCGCAAAACCAGGTCTTTTTGTGATTGACAATTTTCAAGTCTGCACAGTACATTTTGGCCCGTTTCGTGTCGCGTGCACTAGGCCTACCCACACAAGTGAAGTACCATTTTTATCAGGAGACTTGGGGGAATTCTGGGTGGGTGTAAGTTTGTGGCTCCCCGCAGATTCCAGAACTTTCCATCACAGAAATGTGAGAAAAATGTGTTTCTTTTGACAAAGTTTGAGGTTTGCATTGGATTCTGGGTAACATAACCTGGTGAAGGTCACACAAGTAACCCCATCCTGGATTCCCCTTGGTGTCTAGTTTTAAAAAATGTACCAGTTTGCTAGGTTTCCCTAGGGGCCGGCTGAGCTAAGGCCCAAAATCCACAGCTAGACATATTGCCAAAAAAAGGGTCCGTTTTCTATGGACAAATGTGGTGTCTACACATTGTGTTTTGGGCAGTTTCCTGTCACGGGCACTAGGCCTACCCACACAAGTGAGGCACCATTTTTATCGGGAGACTTGGGGGAATACCGGGTGGGTGGAAGTTTGTGGCTCCCTGCAGATTCCAGAACTTTCCATCACAGAAATTTGAGGAAAATGTGTTTCTTTTGACAAAGTTTGAGGTATGCAAGGGTTCTGGGTAACATAACCTAGTGAAAGTCACACAAGTAACCCCATCCTGGATTCCCCTCGGTGTCTAGTTTTCAAAAATGTACCAGTTTGGGAGGTTTCTCTAGGTACTGGCTGAGCTAGAGCTCAAAATCCACAGCTTGGCACATTGCAAAAAGGGGTCAGTTTTCATTGGAAAAATGTGATGTGTCCATGTTGCGGTTTGACCAGTTTCCTGTCGCAGGCACTAGGCCTACCGACACAAGTGAGGTATTGTTTTTATTAGGACACTTAGGGGAACACAGAATAGTAGAACAAGTGTTATTTACCAGTTGTCTTTCTATGCACTTCTGCCTTAAATATGTAAGACAGTGTTTAAAAAAGAAGACATTTTGAAAAATGCACTCTAATTCATATTCTACTATGGCTAGCCACAAATTTAGAGATGTGCAAATATGCAAATAACCACTGCTTCTAAACTCCATGTCTTGATCCCATTTTGGAAATCCATGGGTTTCCTTGATACCTATTTTCACTCTTTATATTTTACTGAATGAATTGCTGTATACCCGGTACACAATGAAAAACCATTGTAAGGTGCAGCTCAAGTTATTGGCTCTAGGTACCTCGGGTTCTTGGTGAACCTACAAGCCCTATATATCCCCGCAACCAGAAGGGTCCCGCGGATGTAACGGTATATTGCTTTAAAAAATCTGCCATAGTTAGAAGAAGTTACAGGTGAAAATGCAGGCACAAATGGCTATTTTGTTCAACTCAATTTCAATATTTTTTTATTTCATCTTTTACTTTCTATAAGAAAACCTTGAAGGATCTACAACAAGCATTTACAATGCAATGGTCTCTGCATTGTTAAAGTTAGAGCTATTGGCATTGCTCATGACATTATTTTTGATTATGTTTTTGTTTTTAAAACATTTAAAGAAACGGCATTGTTATTTGCAATGTCAATAGCTTAATCACTCTCAAATGCGAGACCTATTGCATTTGCACCCACAAACAGAGCCACCCCCCCCCCCCACTACCTGGTCCACATCAGAGACGTTGACGACTTTTTTGGACTGTGCCACATACCCCAGGACACCAGTATCCAATGGGTAGACAATCTCCGAATCAGGCATTACCAGGCACTCATCCAGGGTGGCGTCTTTATGTATGTTGAAAAGCCGGGTGGCGAGCTCGCCTGTGCCGTTGCGCATACGGTACATGAAGAGGCTCATGCGGTCAGCCTGGATTATGAAGCACATACGCTTCAGGATGTTGAAGCAGCAACGCTCCATCTGCACATTGTCCTGGAAGTCCCGTATGAGGTCTAAGACAATCTCACTTTCCTCCACGCTGGTCAGTGAATGGAATGTGTCGAAGTCTACATCCGCCTTGCGGTTGCTCAGAAGTTTGGCAATGACCTCAGGCCGTAATTTACAGTTGTAGTATTGCCTAGTAAAGGCCAGGTTGGCATCAAGGAACTTCTCCACTTCCTCTTCAGTCAAAGTGCTCATCCTGAAAGCGGCTAAGGTGAGCAGCTGCCGGAGAACGCTTCATTCTGCTGCACCTTCTGTGTCTTCGTCCCCTCAATCCTCTGGGACCAAACTCACATTTATAAAGGGAAAACAGCAAATCAAATGTAAAATCCCAAAGTCAGATTTGGAATCCTGGAAACGAGTTGCACCATCAGAGAGGTTGTTGATTCCATACCATCCCTCGTCCCCCAGCTGCCGGCCTGACACAGAGCGGGGCGCGAACTGCGACTCTGACCCGACAAGTATTAGGCTATCGAGAGTGAAGGTGAAACAGGGATTATCCAGATCTTTTTAAATGATCACGTGGCTGCTCGCTAATCCTTAAACCAATTCGGCTGGGGAGCTGGCGAGGGCAGGCAAGGGAGCTGGCGAGGGTACGGTAGGTTGTAGGGGTGCCAAAAGTCAAACTATGGCATTGTTCTGTGCAGGGATAAGCTGAGTGTGGAGATTGACTGCAACTGCCGAGAATACGGCACAAAAGGACACTTTCTGAGGGACATTACTCAGCAGTGCTTGCCACTACATAGAAAGTCGCTGCCGACATTGAAGACGGTTTTGGTCTCGTCCTTCGGACTGTAGATCTCGTTCTTTTCCTTTGCATGTCCGGTACTTCACAAGTAAGGTAGTCCGGTTCCGTGATCCCATTTGAGCCTCCGAGTATTTGCAGAGAGCACACAGCTCTTCACGCACACTGACAGTCTGAAGTCTCCGTGAGAGATGTGTGCTGTAGTTCAGCAATGAAGTGCGTGGCAGGCAGTGTTTTTCGGGGCCTGACATTTGATATTTTCATTTCCAGTCACGGTTCATTCGTGTGGGGTTCTTTGTGGGCCCCAGAAAAAGTCCCTGTGGTATTGCAGGCGAACGGTCTGGATCGCACCTGGGCAGCGAGAGCCATGAACACCACCTCCTTTCTCCGAGGTCAAGCAGAAATACCTCGGAGAAACGCAGCGGCATTTTCAGATTCGGGGGCGTGTATTTCTTTCTCTCCTCTTGCCATTGGCTGGAATGTTTACATTCCAGAGGGGAGAAAGTAAAAAACACGCCCCCGAATCCGAAAAAGACGGGGCTTAAACGGACAGACGCCCCTCTCCTCCAATGGCTGGCTTCCGTTTAGGAAGCCAGCCAATGAAGAAGAGGGGCGGGTTCAAGCCCCGTACTAAAAAACTTTAAATCTCGTGAGCGAGACTGCGCAAGCGCAGCCTTCGCTAGCCGAGACCTAAAAAGGACCCCTTGCTGAATTAAGTATTTTAGCTACCTTTCAGAAATGTATAGCTTTCTGGGATCCATTATTGGTTTCACACCCATTTCTGCCACTAACTTGAAAGAGTTTGAAAGCATAAAAATTAGGAAAAATAGGCTATGTCGTAGTAAAATGCCAAAACTGTGTAGAAAATGTTGGTTTTCTGACAAAAGTCTGCCCGTTCCTTAAAGCTAGGAAAATTGTGATTTTAGCACCGCAAACCGTTCGTTGATACCATTTGCAGGGAAAAAACAGACTTCTGCAGCACTTTTTCTCCTTTTTTCTCCAAAAACCCCAAGTTTTGCTGTATTTTGCCTAAATTACTCAGCTCCCTCCAGTGGAATTCATAAACCCTGGGTACCTTTAGAATCCACAGCATGTTGGACGAAAAGGACACAAATTTTGCATGGATACCCTATGTGGACAAAAAGTTATAGGGGCCTAAGGGTGTACTACCCCAAACAGCCCAAAAAAGGCTTAGCAGGGGTTCGGAGGAGGGGGCATGGGGGGGACACAGGAGGCCTGGCAGCAAAAGGGTTAAGGGCCCCATGCATCAAACTGAAAACCAGTCGCGAATCTGCCCCTTTGCGACCAGTATTTTGGCATTTGGGATGCATCATCCCAAATGCAAAATTCGCAACTTAACGAATAGCTAAAATTGCGATTACTTAAATTGCGATTGCATTTAAGGAATCGCAAATTGCGATTCCTTAAATGCAATGCAACAAGCAAAAAATGATTGCGATTTCGCAATTAGGAATCGCAAATTAGCATCAAACTAAAGTTGATGGTAATTTGCGACTGCTTTGAAAAATGCACTAAAGTGCATTTTTCAAAGTCACCTTTTCCACACACACGCCTTTGGGGCATGTGTGTGCGCAACATGTGGAATAACAGGAATGTCAGGGGTGCAACAAGGTATCTTTTTTGAACCCTTGCACCCTTGAAATTGCATGCATGCACAATTTGCAAGTACCTACGGAGTGCTCGCAAATTGCGCTTGCAATTCCCATTGATTCCTATAGGCCTCTAGGCCCATAGGAATGAATGGGAATCAATTTCCTGATTGCGACTTGCAATTTGCGAGTCGCAATCAAGGAATTTTAAGGAATCACATTTTTTTAGCGAATCCTTCATGCATTGCATTTTGTGATTTCTAAATAGCGAATCGGTATAATTCGCTATTTAGAAATCGCAAAATGTGAGATTGATGCATGTGCCCCATAATCCTTACAAATTGTGCAATTTAAGGAAGGTTAACTTTGACTGTTGATCGACAATACCGACAGACGTAAACTGAAAGCTGATGCAGCATTGGCACTTTTTGTCCTCTGTTCCAGTTGGCCCGGTGATTGGTTTCGGTTCCCATAAACAGGGGGCACATAATCAGATAGCTAGTGATTTATAGTTGGTGAAAGGCTGCAAGCCATGAATTTAACAATTTCAATAACAAAATCTGTACAATTTAACTAATACAAGAGTGCCATCTACTGTTTGAAATAGTGAATCAGATTTTATGTTTATTATGGATGACATGATTTACTTTGCGACTCACCTTAAACAAGCATTTACAATGCAACGGTCTCGGCATTGTTAAAGTTAGAGCTATTGGAATTGCTCATGACATTATTTTTGTTTATGTTTTTAAAACATGTAAAGAAACGGCATTGTTATTTACAATGTCAATAGCTTAATCTGTGTGTGGGTGCAAATGCACTAGGTCTCGCATTGGAGAGTGATTAAGCTATTGACATTGTAAATAACAATGCCGTTTCTTGAAATGTTTTAAAAACAAAAACATAAACAAAAATAATGTCATGAGCAATGCCAATAGCTCTAACTTTACAAATGCCGAGACCATTGCATTGTAAATGCTTGTTAAATAATTGTAGCTGGGCATTGGAGGTATAACTAGGCCTGGGCAGTGAATTCTCCTTCGTTAGTGAAGTTTTCCTCGCTCCGCGGAGCACGCAGCGTTCCGTTTGCGGCGTGGAGTTTTTTCCACGATCGCCAATGTTAAGTTGGTGAGCGAGGAAAATCCAACACTAGGCCACCACCCAGCAAGATTTCTCAAAGCAGGTGGTCGCGGATGGTCGCGACTGCTCGCGTTGAAAAACCATCCGTTCGTGTTGACGAAGTTGCCGCAAGAGTAGAAAATCTACTGTAGTGGCAGAAAAAACAGTGCCCTCTTCCGCTGTGCATGGTGACATTCGCACTGATTTTCCTGCACTGGGCAAACACCTGACGCTAAAAATCAGCATAAACGGCACGATCTAATGCACTCTGCCACTAGCGGAATTTCACTTAGCGCAGCTGCGTTTTTTGGTCACTTCGCGGAACTCCGCAAACTCCTACGTAAGGGGTTATTTTATCCTGTTATGTGGACATTTTTCAATTGCATGTGTTTGAACGACTGTTTGGGAACCAAATGTATTTACTAAAAACGAAAAGCTGCTATTTCATGGCTTATGTTTTTTTAATAAACTATAAGGTCTGGATTTTAATACAATAGCAAAATGTCGGTACTTCCATAAAATATGAAGATGGTGCTAGTGGATATAGATTGCATTTCCAAATATATATTTGTAATGCTGATATTTGAGTGATAATTATGGCCGCAGTCTGAGTGTCTAACATGTACCATTGGTGTAATGTACCTGCCGTTCTGAACCTAAGGTGCTCGTAATTCTTGTAGAAGCCTACAAAATATTCCTGGCTCTGTAGTGATACTGCCTGAGACTGAAGTTGTGTGGACTCTTGCCACCCTCTCTCATCCTAAGGAGACTCGCCATGACGTATGGCGGTTTACTTGCCACGAGCAGGATGCAATGATGAAATTAAGCAAAAGGTATAAAGGAAAATGGATGCTATGAAAAGTGATGCACCATGCAAAATTGCATTTTATTAATTGCCTTCATCATCTGTTGCTTTTCTGATGTTTTATCGGTTGATAGTGATGACAAAATACTTTTTTTCGATCATTTCTTTGGGACTGTTGAACTCGCCACACTTTAGCAGGTAGCCAAACCATGGCAGCATTGGATTTTCTTTGAGTCTCCCTTTATAAGTTTGTTGGGTGTGGCCAGGGTTATGGTGTAGGTGCTTACGTGCTAACTTGGTTGTTTGGCTTGTGCGTTGCCCATTAGATTTCTTGTAAGTTAATTAATTTGAGGCATTTGCTGATGCAGTTCTAGCCTGATCTACACCTGCTGATGTAACTGCACTGTTTGGTGGGTGGAAAGTGTCCTGTATGATGTACTGTTGCATGATGGGGTTTAGTGGGTGGAAATTGTTCTGTTTGATGCACTGCTGTATGAGGGTTTGGTGTGTGGAAAGTGTCCTGTATGATGCACTGTTGTATGATGGGGTCTGGTGGGTGGTAAGTGTCCTGTTTAATGTACTGTTGTATGATGGGGATTGGTGGGTGGTAAGTGTCCTGTATGACGCGCTGTTGTATGATGGTGTTCGTGGGTGGTTAGTGTCCTGTATGATACGCTGTTGTAGGATGATGTTTGGTGTGTGGTAAGTGTCCTGTATGATATACTGTGTATGATGGTGTTTGGTGGGTGGTAAGTGTTCTGTTTGATGTACTGTTGTATGATGGGGATTGGTGGGTGGTAAGTGTCCTGTATGACGCGCTGTTGTATGATGGTGTTCGTGGGTGGTTAGTGTCCTGTATGATACGCTGTTGTAGGATGATGTTTGGTGTGTGGTAAGTGTCCTGTATGATATACTGTGTATGATGGTGTTTGGTGGGTGGTAAGTGTTCTGTTTGATGTACTGTTGTATGATGGGGATTGGTGGGTGGTAAGTGTCCTGTATGATGTACTGTTGTATGATGGGGATTGGTGGGTGGTAAGTGTCCTGTATGATGTACAGTTGTATGATGGTTCGAGTTGGGCGAGTCCCTGTAAGCTCGAGTCAGATGCCGGGCTTTAGCTCAGCTCAAGGTCCTCTTTGACCCTCAGACCAAAAACGTGCCAGCCTTTCACATGGTGCCACCAGGGGCGTAGCGTAGGGGGTGATTGGGGTGCCAATAATTCTATTCTCTAGTAAAATAGTTGGGTACAGGTATTTTCAGTTGGGTATGGTGAGTAGTCTGTCGGATTCCACCTGGAAGTTTTACATAACCACACAGACAAATCACACCCACACAAACACTGTCTCTCGTCTGTTTTACAAAAGTGTTGGTTATTTTACAAAATATTGTGTTTTAAGCGCTCCTTACAGTCTGCACTCCGCTTCCTTTCCACCGTCACTTAAACTCCTCTTTTGCACCTTTTCTATTATAATGTGTTTTAACATGGTATGCCCGCATGGTTGTCAGAAAACCTGAAGCTCACCCCCCCCCCCCTAATCTTGCTGACCAAGCTACGCCCCTGGGTGCCACTCGTGCTCTAACCCCATCTGCCAAGAATTACAAGAAAGACAAAGCAGTAACCTTTGATGTAACAATGGGTGAAAGAAAGAGATTCATTTGGAGGCTGAACTGCACAACATGGAAGAGTCAAACCTAGGATGAGTCCCGGCTTCCCTGCGTAACCAAATAGTGATCTGTAGCAAATTGCGTATTCCACGAAGCCTCCTTCTTTCTTAATTAGCACATATGAAAGCAGATTCAAATATATGCGTTCAGGATGTGCGCTGTACAAAAGCCCTCGTGTTTGATTTAATGTACTCTATTCTTTCTCCATGTATATAATAAGATTCTAGGCCACATATTGGGCGCACATGAAGATGCGCTTGCCTCTTAGTTCACTGGTGGCGCTGTCCTCAGGGCGGAGAGAGTGAATGTTACCAAATTCAGGTTTATAAACTTTGAATAAATGCTTCTCAATGCAGTGATCTAATCTGATGTAGTAAAGTGAAACGGTTCCGAAGGCTAAAGAAGTATATTTATTTGAACTTTGAAGAGACTTTATGTCAGTTTTTGATGTTTGTGGCACGGTTCACTTGCCAAATATTTTCATGGCTCTACTCATACCAGGGCTCTCAGAGCCGAGCCAGACTCTCGGCTCTGCCCGTGTACTTCTTGGCCACCTCTGATGATGGATGGTACAGGGTAATGGGTGAATGCTGCTGTGGGCACGTCGATATCCACCTAAGTTCTACACCCGTTCACATTTACATTTTTTGGATGTGTGTGAGGTGTTGTATCTAACACGGTGTTTTGAAGGCTTGGGTAGTCATTGGTGGTGGTAAGCGCTTTTGGAAACCATATGGTATGTTTGGACGGTTTCGTTTGTCTGCACTGAGCTCTGTCTAATGTGTCCTGTAGAAGGTAATTTTAGTTTTGAGTATAGTTGATGAACCATTACAACTGTTTAAGATCTATCTGAGGTGCATGTGCACGTGGTTTGTTCTTTTAAAAGCGTACTGTGGGGCTGACTTGTAGAGCATCGCAAGGAAAGACATACAATGAACTTAAAAATAATATGGAGTGTAGACCGCCATGTACATTTAGAGATGACTTTGATGATGGGAAATGCCCGCTAATTCGACATGTGGTATCAAGCTGCTAGGCATGGACGCCCAAGGCCCCTCGAAGTGCAGCCACTCTAGAGCCCTTTGTCCTTCTAGGTTCACTGTCTGTTGGACTGGTGCACGAAGTGAGCCCCACTCAGGTGCCATATACCTGGAGATAACAACCCTCCTCCCAGGTGTCGTGTGTGGGAGAATAGTGCACCCTCATCTCTATTCTCGCCTCACAGGGCACTTTGTGCTTCAAAAGTGTAAAGTGTGCTGTAGAATGTCCTCAGTTGAAGAACCTCCAATCCAAAGTCACGTGGAGGGAGTTTGATTGTCTCGATCACTATCGTTCCTGGCAGATCACCAACGTCCAGTGCTGTATTCAGTGCGCATGCGCAGCATGTTTCCGGCACAAATTGGGGCGGGGACAGTGAGAGCTGACCGGTCCTTGTGAAGAATCCTACAGTTTTACATTGAAACTAATAATTTTGAGTTCACCTGAGGCATTTAGCATAGGACTAAGAAAAGGCGCGCTCGTACTTCTTACTGTCATTTATTTTATGTCCATGGGAATGGATCTGTGGGGTCTATTAGTGATTAGCACCTTAAGACTGGTTATATAGAAATTTTCTATAAATATATAATTTTACTAAAATTCTATTAAAGTGCCTCTGCTTAGCCTCAGGTCGGTGCCTTTCCTTTTGCTGTTTCGGTACTCTAAAACAGGCGGGTTTTAAATGTACTTGTGAAATGGGTGCATTTTACTAATTTGCTTTTAAATGTAGGAGATAAAATAGATTTCTAGGAGTGTAAATAATTTATAGAAAGCACTTAACTTTTAACATTTTTGTAAAGGGTTATTTCCTTGAATCAAAATGGATGCTCGTTATATCGACCTTCGGATAGATGAAAGGCCCAATCCTCTTTTCTCGAACTGAAAACTTTGCGCTAGCAGTTCTACATAGATCTCGGCATAAACTATTTAATTCACTATGCTAGTTTACAATGATATCTTCATTCAAAGTCTGCACTTTATGAAGCGTGCTATATATAATCTGGGTCACTGAAATGCTGGGATTTTGCGGCTGCAGCGTTTTCCACGTAATTATGGTTTTGCCACATAATTCATCACCTGCTGCATAATCTGCTGATTTAAAAAAAAAACCTGTTTCTAGGCCAAACGGATCAGGTTACTAAAACGCCGCAACCCGTGTTGCTGCTCAGTGGAAGGCCCTTGCAAAGTATGACTGGTCGTCATTCGTTGCTTGTTGCTGTATTTGGGTGTCCGACTGGTTCTAATGATGTGAATGAAACCGTAAGTGTTAACATATATAAACAATGTAAAATATGTGAGGCAATACTTTTACAAAATGTGCCACAATATATTTTGCCTTTTATTGGCGCATAATTAAGTAATTCCCGACACATAGTTTGGTTGCCCCCTGTCGCATAATTTCCGTGGCCCTGGCACTTAACTGTTATCCTAATGCACATAAGTGTATGTTTAGCTTTGTAGCTCTTAGGATCAAACAACAAAGGAACAGCGCCCTCTAGAGGAGTGAAGTCGCAGGAGCGGTCTGATCTGAAACATCGGATAGGTGCGTTTCGAGGTGCACGCGCCCGTCAGATTTGAGGTATGTAGAGGCGCTGTGGACACCATTCTATATTTTGGAGGCCTAGACCCACTCCAAGGATCGGCAACTAGTGTCCACCTCGTGTTTTAGGGTGCTAAACTCATACCACTGCCTCTCCCGCCTATTCTATCTATATACAAGCCCGGGAGCACCGCTAACCATTGGGAAGGAAAGGCAGGGACATCGGTGACGGACAAACCGAGACCGTGCTGAGTGAGGAGCGTGCTTTGGTGAAAGTGGAAATGGAGGGAGGAAAGCTGTGTGAGGGGCTCGACGAAAGGTCCGATCTGCGACGAGAGAGGGGGTCTGTGTCTGGAAGAGTGTTAAGGGTGCTTCACTCTACTGAGTAATCCCGAAGAGAACTCACCATATTGTCCTGTTGAGGCACAAGTTACAAAAAATACCATAACCCGTAGCTACGCCATATCACTTAGGAGTAGCTTTCTCGTCCCCACCATTAAACCGAAAGGTTTGCGTTTTTTTTTCTTGCTGGATGAAAAGTGGTTGTTTCTTGTTTTGTGTCAGGTAAATTTTGAAACAGAAAATTGTGAACTTGGTGTTACATGCGAACCGAGTCCTGATAACGCCTGCTTGTTTAATTGATAGAGATCGCCATGTTGGCTAAATGTTTTGCTGCCGAGTCAAAAACGGCGATATAAATTAAAGTGCAAACTTTGCCCATTCAGCAGGGCTCTTTGTGCTTGGGGTCAGGTGTGGGGGGCAGCGCCTTTGTGTGGATACCTTGGATGTGCCCCGCCCCTCCGCTCCGGGTTACGGAATGAGCACGGACGCTGCCCATGACGCGGGTCCGTCACCTCAGCGGCCAAGCACAGAGCTCCTGCCGTACAGTAGGAGATCAGGTGAGGGAGCAACGCCGGGACACCACCGCCTTTCTCCGAGGCACAGCAGAAAATGCCTCGGAGAAAGGGAGTGTCCTTTTCGGATTGGGGGCGTGTTTTGCTGTTGTCTCCTCCCTGAGACTTCTCGCAAAAAACACGCCCCCCGATCCGAAAAGGACGGGGCAGGATTAGAGTGACGGGACCTCTTCTCCAATGGCTGGCCAGCATTTACTAGGCCAGCCAATGGAGAACAGGGAAGAAGAGGGGCGGGTTCAAGCCCCTCTTCTCCCAAGTCATTATGTCTCGCGAGCGAGACTGCGCAAGCGCAGCCATCGCTAGCCGAGACCTAAAAAGAGAAGGCGGCGTGCGGTGCAGCATGGCAAATAACCAGGCAATGTTTTACAGTAGGAATCATACAGATCACAGTGTTTCATTTCCCATGAGTGGATATTTTTAAACAGGAGATGCTCAGAAGAATGTTCCTAGGTGAATGTTAATGGCTCCATCAATGTGACGTGAGCACAGAAATATTCAATCAGTAGTGTGATCCCTCAACTACACCTTTTTATTACAAAAGAAGCTTCACGTCGCGGTGTCCAGAGCTAAGTTATAGGAGGATTTGTGTTTTGATCAGTTTGGCCATTTTCTACGTATGCTTGTGGGTCAGCTATAAACCTTATAACCCTATTCCATGAGTATCAAAGCAGCTACTGTTGCTTTAATTGTGAGTGATGACCTGCTGTGTGCATTTGCACCAAGCACTCAAGCTGGGATTTTGACTCCAGAGTAGATGAACAATTAGGTCAAGTTTCACAGTGAAAACTGCTTAGCTACCGGTTTTCACAGTTTTACTCTATTTTGCTGGTTTGTCTATACCACATTTCTGGAATGAAGTGCCATTCTGTTCTATGGTTATGAATCTGAAAGCATAAAAGACCTCCTGTCAAGAAAATTACTTACTTTTTTTGTTGTTGCAGTTTTATATAGCGCAAACTCGACCCGAAGGCATCAGAGCGCTTTACATGAGCACTAGTTGTATTACAGACAGACACATTCATTTTTTCCTTAGGCATGGGTAGATCAAGTGATTTCCCCAGAATCACATGATGTTCGTGCCTTCTGCCAGACTACAACCGTGCTTCTCATCTTCAAAGTCAGCCGCTCTAGATGTTAAGCCACATCCGCTTGTATTCCTAGTACATATAGTGCCTTGACACTGGGTTGTCACCCATTCTGAATTCCATCTGTTGTATGTTATTGTTTAGAAGGTATTGACAACAGTAGTGCAGCATATAAGAAGCATCCATATTCCAAAACACATTCTGTTAACCAATATTATATAGTTAAATGCGGAGCTTGCGCACTTCCGCTGACACGTTTTATATTTAGATAACTGATGATTGTTTTCGAAATATTTAAGGGGATGGCAAAGATTTTATGATTTAATAAAAGAGCAATGCCAGAGAACACCAATATAAGGTAGGCTCATTAGCAGGTCAAGGACTGGACAACAGATGCAGGAACCAATGACAAGTCCAAGGTCAGATGATGGTTATAAAGCAACACAGTCACCCTGAACAAGGGGATCAGTGAAAGGGTTAATTCGCTAAGATATAGGAGGCAAAGGGGATAAACACTAGGGGTGGGCGGAATTTGCGTAGTCACGCTACACAAAACTCTGCGAAATGGTAAAAAATCTCCGTGAGCACGCAGAAATTCCGCGAACACGCGGAATTGCTTGTTCGCGATGCTTTTTTCCTGTTTGCGGACGCTGTTTGCGTGCTCGGGGGGAAATATCTCGCGAACACGCATTTTGAGAACGCGAACAAGCAAAAAATTCCAAGAAGAGGCGGAACGCAGAATTTTGGGCAATTCCGCGTTCTCCGTGGAAAGCGAAATTACCAAAATTCCGCAAATACCGCGAGCGGAACAAAATTTACCGCCCGGGCCTAATAAACACACAGGGGCATTTTGTGGAAATTCAGCACACCAACGGATGACCAGGATTACGAATGCCACTGGTACTACTGTATCAAGGGTTAAAACGTCTCAATATTTAGAAGAGTTCTCTAAAGATTCCATAATTTCATTCTCTACATCCCTTTTACATTTTCTGAAATAACCAAAACGTCTTTCTTGTAGGGAGCGCTTATGGGGTGGGAGGTGAGGAGTTTGTTGTGCTTTGTCTTTGAACGGGTGCTTTTTGGTACATTGTTTTATTTGTAGTTTAAATGTGTTTTGGTTGCTTTCGCTTAATATGATATGTTATACTTTCTGACAGTGTTCTGCTGTAGTTGTTTTGCAGAAGGCTTCAGCGAAGGTACATATTTGATTAAAAAAAATTGGAAGTGTATTGGCTTAGCAATTGTATGCATTTTTCAGTGTAGCAGCCGGGACACGGTATTCCATGAGTAGCCACAACCTTTATAAGTCCATCATTGATTTGATGAATTGATTCATGCTTTCTTTTCTTCATTCACTCACATCCTCCTTCATTTGAAACAATGGCATTTTGTATATTTCTCAGTGAATGAACTTCTTGTCCCGTGCAGCTCATTTTGCCGCAATGGAGGGCCATCTTCATTGCTTGAAGTTCTTGGTCAGTAAAGGAATTAGCATCACTCACACCCTGAGGTCCACCAATCACCAGGGAGAAACCCCCAAAGACCTGGCTGGGCGCTTCTACAAGAACAACATTGTACAGTACATAGAAGGAGTAGAATATGAGCGGGACCACCCAGAAGAACATGGAAGTAGGTGTTAACCATTTTTCCATTTCTTCTTGATCTAAGCGTACAATCATAAGTCATGGTCTCTTTGACCTGTTTTGCATAGTCCTTGGTGTCCAGGAGGGTTAGGGAAGTACTTTCAAATCAGACAATAGAGTTTTTTTCAACCTAAGTATCGTGCATGTTATACCCCTTACAAGTTTTCCATAACCTTATCACTATATTATTCAGGACCATGAGTAATCTCTGCCTTTGTGTATTGTTATAAGAATTGTAACATGTTTGTAAGAAAGTTCTTAAGCCCCACACTGATATGGTGACATGACTGAAATTAATATTGTTCATGTTATAATTGTTCATCTTACAGGCTTTGGAAAAACCTGCTGGGATCCTGACCTGAAATATAAACACTTATTTGTGCAGCAGTACTGTTGTATTATTACTAGCTACGAACTTTTTTATTTTGGATGTTATGTAATGTTATGTTATGGCCACTTTTATAGCGCTCAAATCACCCGGGGGCATCTCGGCGCTGTAGAGGAGCATCTGAGCAGGGGGATCACCAGAGTAATTAATACAGATAAGCTTTCAGTTGTTTCCTAAAAATATTATAGTTGGGGATCTCACGAAGAGTGATGGGTAATTTATTCCAATATCCTGGGGCCAGGTAAGAGAAAGCCTTGCCCCCGGTGCGCGTTTGACGTATGCGAGGCACATGCAGGAGAGCCTGTGAGCTGGATCTGAGGATTCGGGGCGGTCTGTAAACTTTGTTTCTAAGGTAGAGTGGACCTTTGCCTCTCAGGGCATTATGAGAGGCAACGGATTTTGAAAAAGGACCGTTTCTTCACCGGTAGGTAGCCAGTGCAGTTCCTTCAACAATGGGGCAGAGGGAGTACCTGCGGGACGGTTCAGAGTGAGTCTGGCGTCGGTGTTCTGGACCACCTGTAACTTAGAGATCAATGTCTCACCAACTTCAGCCAGCAGGGCATTCCCATAGTCAAATCTACTAATCACCATGGCCTGCATGAGAGTCCTGCGAGAATTTATGGGCAAAAAGGGAAAAATTCTACGTAGAAGGCGAAGATTATAGTAGCATGAACTGGTAGAGGTGGCAATATGATCTTTCATGGTTAGGGTCCGGTCAAGGTTTATCCCCAAGTTTTTGACACTTTGTTTGGGCACGGGAGCTGTGCCAAGTTGATGAGGCCACCATTCCTCCGACCAGAGGGTAGGGCCTTTCCCCATTAGCATGATCTCCGTCTTTCCCGGGTTTAGCTGGAGGCAATTCTCAGTCATCCAATTTGATATTGCCACCATTCCTGCCGCGAAGCGCATTTTCTCTAGTTCTAGGTTGGGGCCAACAGTGAACATACGCTGAGTGTCATCAGCGTATGAAATTATCTCGAAGCCAAACCGATCAGCGATCTTTGCTAGTGGCGCCATATATATATTGAAGAGCGTCGGACTTAAACAGGACCCCTGGGGTACACCCTTGTCCAACTGCTTTTTGTCTGAGCAGTAAGGCCCCAGTATAATTGTCTGTTGCCTGTCTGTTAGAAAATGTTGCAGCCACTTTAAAGCCGTGTCCTGGATACCACAAGTCTGCAATCTTTCCAGCAGCTTTGAGTGTGAGATGGTATCAAAGGCTGCAGACAGGTCCAATAGTATTAAAACAATCACACCTCCTGCGTCCATCACTTGTCTAAGCGAGTCAGTAACTTCCAGGAGCGCAGTCTCTGTACTAAGACCAGATCAGAACCCTGATTGTGAAGGATCTAAGATGTTATTAGTTTCAAGATACAACCCCAACTGCCTATTTATTAAATTTTCAAGTAGCTTGCTCAACAGAGGTAGTAGTGATATTGGGCAATAGTTACTGAATACTCGTAGGTCAGATGTAGCTTTTTTCAGAATAGGTCGAACGTATGCTTCCTTCCATGCAGAGGAAATTACTCCAGTACGTATAGAGCAGTTAAAAATATCTTGAATCATTGGGGCACAGCAAGTGGCTAGAGAGGTCATCGTCTGGGGGGGGGGTGGGGCAGGGATCCTGGGGTGAGCCGGATTTAGCCGTGACCAAGGAATTGAGTATCTCCTCTAATGTGACTGTCTAAAAACAATTCAGGGTACTATGGGACGCTTTATCTTGCTCATTGGGTCTAATAGCTGTTCCTAAGTCCTGCATAGTGGCCGCTGGGAACTTTGCATATATGTTATTGATCTTTTCCTGGAAATAGACAGCCAGTGAATTCCAGAGCTCCTGAGATTCTACCGGGGATTGAGTGCAAGCTTGCGGGGAAGTGAAGTCCCGCACTATGTTGAACAAGGCCTTCGAAGAGTTACTGGCTTGTTCTATTTGATTTATAATGAAAGTATGTCTGGCTGTTTTTATATTCTGATGGTATTCGGACAGGGCCTGTTTATAAAGGTCCCTGTCATGGGGATCTTTTCTTCTTCGCCCGAGTCGCGCTAAAGTTTTGCATTTGGATTTTTCAGCTTTTAGATCTGGCGAGTACCATGGGGCAGACGGTCGACGCTGTGAGAGGCCATGGTTTTTAAAAGGGATTGTTGCATCCAGTGCTGTTGTAAAGGCAGAGTTAAAGACTTCCAGCATCTCTCAATACATCAGAGTTACCATCTGGGGGTTTGGGGGATAAAGACCTCCCTAAAGGATTCAAGAGTGAGTTTGTGCCATGGTCTACGTACCTCTAGTCGTTTACCTTTATTCCTTACCAGTCCCACAGGGCATGTGAGCTGGATGGTAAACATGATCATAAAATGGTCTGACCACGTTAAAGGGATCGGTGATTTACAGACCAAAAGGTCAGTATTAGAAAAAATCAAGTCCAGCGTGTGGCCTGCCACATACGTAGGGCCTTGGACTTCTTGGATAAGTCCTAGTGATTCAAGGTTAAGAAAAAGATTATTAACTTCTGGGTTAGAGTGCTCTTCCCCATGGAAGTTAAAGTCGCCGAGCAAGAGAAATGTATTTGATGCTAATACATGCAAGGCTATTTGCTCTATCAGTTGATCATAGACGTTGGACCTAGGTCCTGGGGGGGCGATAAACCAGAGCTCCGTTCCAGCTGTCTGTCGTGGATATGTCTATTCTGAAAATGCCTACTTCCATACTGGTGCTACTTATGGTCGAGACTCAGTTCACATTTAGGGAGTTCTTAAAAATGATTGCAATACCACCGCCTATTTTTCTTTCCCTATCAAGATGGATAACTTTATAGCTGTCCGGGATGGCTATATTAATCAAGGGGAGGTTGGCAGGATTCAACCAAGATTCTGTAAAAAAACAGATATCAGGGGATTGTGATGAAATCATATCTCATATTTCAACTGGGTGCTTTGCTAGGGACCTAACATTGCAAAGTATGCAGCTTAGACCATGTGTTTTAAAGCTCTGGCTATTTCCTAGCTCTGGGGGAGTGGTCAGCTCGAGGTTATGTTGAAAGTGACAGGTTCTGCAAGCTACCGGACCTTCTAATGAGTTAGGAAAATTATGTAAACACATTCCCTGCCGGGAAGGCTTTGCGATTTCCCGGGCCCTGATCATACGCAGGAAGTCAGCGGAGTATGATAGACGAGTGGATTTAGGGGTGATTGCCTCAAATGAACTAGCGTTCCTGGCCTCTAGGCTCGGTCGTGCGTGGACGGGCGCAGATGGGCTTGCCTTCGGTGCGCTGGTGGCACGCCCGCTGCATGCATCCGCTGCACGCGTCTGCTGCGCGGTCGCGTTTTGGCGTGCATAAGTGGTGTCAGGGGTAAAAGACTAGCCCGCTAACCTACATTACCCCCAAAATGGCAGTCCCGCTCCAGAACCGGCCTCGCAGAGCACTGAGATCCTTTCCCCCAACCAACAAATCCAAATTCCCCCAGCAGCAATCGTAAGTGCAATACAATAAATGTGAGGTCAGAACAGTTTTAGAGAACCTATTTAAAAAGCTCGAACTACGAGGTTTTAAAAGCGCGAGTGCACGAGCAACAATTAAAAGCTATAAGCATAAAAATGATGTGCAAGGTTGGTGAATGCGGGATCAGCTAGGATCCGACTCCTGGCTCAAGCCTCAAGAGTCTGTAGATGGCTTATGATCATCTTTACTAGAATATGCGTTTATGTTTAGAAAAGGGCACTGTGTAGGACAATGTGTTGTCAAAATGTTGTGGCTGCAAAGTTGATAGCACCTGCTAAAAATAAAATGATGTGGTCAAAGGAGAAATCATTTCTAAAAGTTAGGGCATGTGCTTTTAGTAATGTCTGTTGTCCAGAGACCCTCCTGTGAGGACTGTAGAATAGGAAAAGAAAGTTACCTTCATTCTGACAAGTCTTTCTGGACCTTGTTTCGCTCTTGCACTGACCGGTGACGCCGAGGTTGCTCATTGGCTGTTCCCAGTGAATTTTCCTGAGTTGATGACGGACTCTGGGAGAGAACAGTACTCATGAGACCTAAATCAGATGAGGTTCTTCGATAATCTCGTTTGGTTGGTTCTTGCGATCGTGGTTCCATGTAGCTGGAAAAATCGGTAGATTGAGACCAATTAATCCTCGGGGTCCTTGGCTCGACTTTAAAGAGGCTCTCAGTGAAGAAGTCCTGCGAAAACAAAAATGCTCCAGGAGGATATGCACTCTAGTGGAAGCCAAGGATTGATCTATAAAACTCAAAAGTACCACACAATACTGGCTCACACTTAATGCTCCTCCAAGCTCCTATCATGGAGCAAACCACACAGGGCTACTTTGAACGCAACAGCACATATTTTATGAATAGCTCTCAACTTCTCACACCTCCTGGAGAAGATAATCTGGGACACAGAGAGCTTTAAGGCACTGTATCTTAGAACTGATGCTGAACTTTCAGTTCAATGTCTCCGACTTCGCTCGCTCTTGTTCCTGGTGACTGAAAGAGTGAATAGACCAGTCCTTTTCTGGGCGAACCATGAATTTCCTGATCAAACTAAATGTTAGAAGGAGAACCCTCAATAAATGAGAAATCCATACAACGAAGAAGAGGTACAACTTCATCGGTTTTCAAACAGGAAAAAAGGCCTACTGCAAGGTACACTTTTGTGGTTCTCTGGGCTTTGTCGCATCCCAGTGGAAATAAAAAAGAAGTCTCATACCTTGTTGAGTGTAAATGATTGTTTAGTCAGATATTTTAGCAGCTTTTTGGATCCCTTCACTGAAGAGAATTCTTTCTAACACATCAAGGGTCCTCACTCCTTCCAGCAAAGCAGAATTAGCATGCCTTCCCAGGTAATAAAGATGGAGAGGCCTTAATTTAAGCACTGCACACACACACAATGCTGGTTGTTTATGAATATCATACTAGGGAAAGAGTATTTCAAAATGTCATACTTATGCATGTATTTTTATGAACATCTCCATTAGACTACCTATGAATAAAAAGGTGTGGTGCCCTGGAGTTTGGTGTCACTTTAGCATCCTCTTTACCCCCTGTGGTTATTCTAGCTTTATTGTCAGCTACAGAACTCATTAGCCCTATACGTGTATGCCACACTGTCTGTCTTCATTTATTTTTTCGATTTATGAAATAAAAAATACATATTTTAGAAAATCCTCATAAAGTTGCCTGTTGTCAAACGTTTTCAAAGAAAGTCTCTTGGGTTTTGAACCATGTGACTGTCCCACCCCACCTGAACCTAAACAAGTACCCTCAACATTAGCAGTGATCCGTTCCTGATGTTCCACATCATGGGTTTCCGTTTTCCCCTTTCCTAGAACTGTAGTTTAAATCCCCACAAATACTGAACACTCTTTTTGCCACCCGATCGCCCATACAAAGGCAAAGCAGTCTACATGAAAGGTCCCTTAATAAACGTGTGTTTTTTGGACAAGCAAAGAACTCCATTAGGAATGTTGCCTACAGATGTTCTACAGATGTTTCCTATAAAATTATCCAGATACTTCCAATGCTAAAGACACCCATGATTCTTCCCTCCAACTTTACAAATTCTTCCCCCATCACCAGCCCACTTCAAAGTTCTTGAAAAAGCAGTTTCACTCCAACTTTAAAATCACCTTGATTTTCATAACAATTTGCATGACTATTTCGCCCCTCTGTCCAATACAAGGGCAAAGACATTTAGCATCGATGGCACTTGATAAGGCTTTGCTTTTCAGACAGTAAAACATTACATGAAGCAAGTAGGCTACGGGTGTCCTAAACTGGCTCGAAGGAAATCAGTGGTGCCCGTCCCTTCTGCAACATAGTGACTGCAACCCTCCAAGATGCAGAAAATCCACTCTGAAAGACAGATACAGTTCTGCCTCCTGGTCCTCCTTGACTCCTCGTCTATCTTTGAAGCTGTTGACAGCCAGGCTTTGATTTACATCCTTACACCTGCATAGACATCTTTGACACCATCTAAAATGGTTCATATAATTTCTCTCAAACAGACAAATGAGCACTTCCAAATCACCCTTAATATTAAGAAGATTCAGTTTTTCCCAAGACTTCTGCCTCACTTGAGTGATTTCTCACATGCACATGGAGCCACCTGACTGTCGCTTGCTGAACGTCACCCTTGACCCATATATTCATACATAGAAATGGGAGGAAACCTCAGGGCATGTCCTCCACTTGAACTATACTGACAAAGATGTTCAAAGGAAAGAATGACACCTGTTATATCACCTCAATTATTCTGTGCTAAAGAAGAAATCCCACCTAGGCGGTTAAATCTGGAAAAGTGTGCCTTAAAGGAAAAGCCTCACCTACCCAGGCGTGGTATGCTTCATCATCGGGCTCCCACATCAGAGTGGACTTCTACCTTGAAAATCAGGGAAGCTCTTGGGGATGGTACAAATAACTAAGTACTCAATGACTTGGTATAGGATAAGGGGTACAACTACCTCTGTGTGGCCCAAGTGTCATTTATTAAAAGGTCCCCAGTGGGTAGGGTTAAAAAGAATAAGGGAATTAATTATTCAACGGAGATCAACATGTTCATCCCTATTTCATTCCCCAATAGGGTGCCTTGGGCTTTCATCAGGACCAGCCCTCTTTGATTATGCACCTATTTAGTGGTTTGGCAGATGTCATTATTCCTTTCTTTAGGTCTCGCCTGCGTGGGCTGCGCACATGCGCCGTCTCGCTGGCGAAATCTAATGATTTAGAGGGAATTCTGTAAAGGGCTTCAAGCCCCATCCCTCTTTCCCATTGGCCAGCATCACCGTTTATGCTAAATGCTGGCCAGCCATTGGGAAAGAGCACTGCGTGACGTAGACTTTTCCACTTTTCGGCCGGCCCACTTGGACGGCCTCGTCCGCCTTCCTGCTGTCGCAAAAGGTTTCTTATCTTTATGTTGAGGAGACTAGTGGGTTTTGTGTTCTGTAGTGAAGGATGATCAAGGAATCCAGGTAGATGATGAAGTATATTTATTTAAAGTAGATGGTACAGGATAAGAGTACATTAATTAAGTAAAAGTAAAGGAAATAAAACTAATAAAGCCCCCACCAGGAGCAGGATGGTACCAGCTCAGCCCTAACTCTCAACTGACTCAAGGGAGTCAGCCAGCATTCTATTGCATGATGTGAATGGCAACATTCTACTGGGCTAAGCAGGAGAGAATGTGAAGAAGTATGAAGTGCAGACACTACATGTTCGCTGGCTCCTAACTCTTTGGAGTAGCAGAGGAAGTGACGACACTCACGGACAGGCTCATTGCGAGCCGATGTCTCGAGAGCTCCTTTATCAAATAGCTCACGTTTGAGGGACTCTGTGGGCAGTCTTGTCAAGTCCTCCTAACAAGGTATACTGATTATACATAAAACCAGTTTAGGGCTTTTTGCAAATATTAGTTTAAGGGACACATGGTGATTCACGGTTGCCCAAGCTGCCATTTCCGGTCCTCCTTTTGCTCATTGTCTCCTTTAGAAGGTGGAGGCCATTGAACAGAGCCTGGAGAGCCTCTGGACTAGACCCGTGCTGGACTGAAGGGTGCTGCACTCGATTTAGGGGCGTTTAATAGGGCCATTGTATGGAAGAAGCACGGGCAGGTGCCTCTGAGAGATATTTAAAAGCTGGCCACAAAAGGCAGGTCTCCCTTGGCACTTGTCTTCAGGACTACGAGGCCTTCTTATAACTGCGCTCTCGTGGCCCACAAAAACGGGCCCGCCTTTGTGTCCTGATGAATGCAGAGCAGAAATTGACAGTTTTTGTATTAAAACCTAAGAGGCTCTTAGAGCACTCATGGGAAAGCAGTCAATTAATTAAAATAGTTAACAAGAAGATGGGGGCAATTAATAATGATTAGCACGGGCAGAGTTGTTCTTCGTCTGCACAAGAAAATCAATTAAAAGTACAATTTAGTAAAGCAATATCAGCCATTTCATTGGGCTTTCCTGCCACTGCCCCCAGATCCACTAATGAAGCTATCACTGTCAAGTCGATCGCCTGATTTTGATTGCATTTTAATTGCAGTTATATTTATGGGCATTGTGTCATTCACAAGGCCCTTCCGCTTCCGGTTGGCAGACGTCCACTCATATGCCAGAGCTAAGGGCTGCATTCCATGGACCCGACACTACTCAGACCTACGCCGAACTCACGCTGTGCTCTCAGACTGATGCTTGTAAGACAGCTCGGTAATTAGAACGCTCGCCACTGACATCGGCGGTGAACCGAATGGCATGATTTTGAATCCCGGTGAGTCCAACTCAGCCTGTCATCCTTCTCTGGGAGACAAATGGAGTGCCTTAACACTGGATAATAATACGAAGTTTGGTTTATGATTTGAAATATTTGTTTTAAGGGTTGAGCCGACTGCCATAATAGGACAAATATTTACTTATGGTTAGGTATGTAGATGTTAGTACAGCACATTGCAAATGAAGGCCACTTCTGAGCGTGAGGTTCACACCGTAATGCTCTCTTTCCCCTCCCGAAGCCAGCCAATACCTTACTACAATTGTGAAAGCTTTCCAGAAAACAGTAGCCAGATGGCTCGTTGCCCGTGCTAATGTGACCCTACGATTTATATCTGAGGCTTCTTGGAACAGTTTAGTTTAAACAGTATATTAAAAGCCTTGCCGCGTTTGTCTGTTTGCTTAGATGATTTATATAGGACTACAGTGCCGCCGGGCCACTTTAAAAAACAGCCCTGTAGCACTGTAAATATATATAAATACAAAAAATGTTTAGTGAAATTCAGAAAGTACAGACAGTCACAATAAACAGAGCAGACCGTGTGCCTCGGCGGGTGCAGGAGAAGGTTACGCTTTCTGGGATAAGCTCCTATTTTACAGAGATTCTTATCAGGTGAAAGCAGAGAAACACCACAAGGCCCTTCTGCTTCCGGTTGGCAGACGTCCACTCTACTACTCACTCTGTACTACTTTACTACTCTCTACTACTCGCTCTCTACTACTCACTCTCTACTACTCTCTACTCACTCTCTACTACTCTCTACTCACTCACTCTCTACTCTACTACTCTCTACTACTCACTCTCTACTACTCAATCTACTTCTCTCTACTAACTCTACTACGGTCTTACTACTCACTCTCTACTCTACTACTCTCTACTACTCACTCTCTACTACTCACTCTACTACTCTCTACTACTCACTACTCACTCTCTACTACTCACTCTCTACTACTCACTCTCTACTACTCACTCTCTACTATTCTCTGCTACTCACTCCACTACTACTCTCTACTACTCTACTCTCTACTCACTCTCCACTACTCTCTTCTACTCTCTCTACTACTCTCTACTATCTACTACTCTCTACTACTCACTCTCTACTACTCTCTACTACTCACTCTCTACTACTCTCTACTACTCTCTTCTACTAACTCCTTACTACTCTCTACTCACTCTCTACTACTCTCTCTACTACTCTCTACTACTCACTCTACTCTCTACTACTCACTATCTACTCTCTACTACTTACTCACTACTCTCTATCTCTCTACCTCTTACCTCTCTACTTCTCGCGCTACCTCTCGTTTAGTAAGCTTGCAATGTTCCAGTTCTCTGTCTGCAATTTCAGTCACTTGAAAACCTCGTGTTCACATAGATGTTAACAAGGAGTCGAGCCTTTTACAGCCATTCCAGAAGTTTTTAAACTCATCTACTAATCTTTTTCCCCAGCCATGATTAAATCCTCTGTTAAGTGAACAGAATCCAACCCTTCTGTGCGTGTACATTTTCGTTTTCGAAAGCATGATGCAAATATTCAAGTATAACAGACTCTCTGTCCGGAAACACATACTGTTGCATCTTGTCTAAGTTTACACGTTTGCTTCTGGAGAGCAACAAATTGTATGGTATGTTGTGTTACATCTGGTATCAGTACATGGTTAGCATCATCAGAGTGAGACACGTCGATATCATTCGGATCTCACAATACATTTTGTGTCTTTCAACTCTCCTGTTCTTCAGACAGGCGCCGGTGGACAAATACAGAAATCGGGGGCTGACTCCCAGTAGCTCTTTACAGACTCGATTCACAAGTTCACTTATGTGTGAAAACGCACGCTTGTGTCACACCAATCTGTTTCGTGTATGTGTGTTTGTGCACGTTTGTCTTTGTTTGCTGCACTACATGTTTAACAGTCGAATATTATGTACGATTGGGGCCGGATGTACAAAACTTTCTAAAGGGTTCAATAAGGGGCGGCTTCTCCATTAGAGCAGAGGAGCGTTGACCCACTGTTTTCTCGCAGCGCGAGAAGCAGAAACATAAAATGGTATTTTAAATACCATTTTATGTTTCTGCTTCTCATGCTGCGAGAAAGCAGAAGCCATGGTATGCCTAGTTGGGGGTGGTTATGCCTGGTTGGGGTGAGCGGGTCGGGATGGAGTGGCTTGCCCACTATTGTGGGCTCTGACTGTTTGGTCGGCCCTCTGGGGCGGACTCAACCAGTCATGCGCACTCTACATTTTCTCTATGTAGGCTGCATGCAGACTACTCTCTACTCACTCTCTACTACTCACTCTCTAGTCTACTACTATCTACTACTCACTCTCTACTACTCACTCTACTACTCTCTACTACTCACTCTCTACTACTCTCTTACTACTCTCTACTACTCACTTTCTACTACTCTACTACTCACTCTCTACTACTCACTCTACTACTCACTCTCTACTGCTCTCTACTAATCACTCTCTACTACTCTCTACTACTCTCTACTCACTCTCTACTACTCACTCTCTACTACTCTCTACTACTCACTCTCTACTATTCTCTACTATTCACTCCACTACTACTCTCTACTACTCTACTCTCTACTCACTCTCTACTACTCACTCTCTACTACTCACTCTCTACTATCTACTACTCTCTACTACTCACTCTCTACTACTCTCTTCTACTCTCTACTACTCACTCTCTACTACTCTCTACTACTCACTCTCTACTACTCTCTACTACTCTCTTCTACTCACTCTCTACTACTCTCTACTCACTCTCTACTACTCACGCTCTACTACACTCTCTACTACTCTCTACGCAGAAGCCATGGTATGCCTAGTTGGGGGTGGGTATGCCTGGTTGGGGTGAGCGGGTCGGGAAGGAGTGGCTTGCCCACTATTGTAGGCTCTGATTGTTTGGTCGGCCCTCTGGGGCCGACCAAACCAGTCATGCGCACTCTACATTTTCTCTATGTAGGCTGCATGCAGACTACTCTCTACTCACTCTCTACTACTCACTCTCTACTCTACTACTCTCTACTACTCACTCTCTACTACTCACTCTACTACTCTCTACTACTCACTCTCTACTACTCTCTTACTACTCTCTACTACTCACTCTCTACTACTCACTCTACTACTCACTCTCTACTATTCTCTACTATTCACTCCACTACTACTCTCTAATACTCTACTCTCTACTCACTCTCTACTACTCACTCTCTACTACTTTCTACTCACTCTACTATCTACTACTCTCTACTACTCACTCTCTACTACTCTCTTCTACTCTCTTCTACTCTCTACTACTCAGTCTCTACTACTCTCTACTACTCACACTCTACGACTCTCTACTACTCTCTTCTACTCACTCTCTACTACTCTCTACTCACTCTCTACTACTCATGCTCTACTACTCTCTCTACTACTCTCTACTACTCACTCTACTCTACTACTCACTATCTACTCCCTACTACTCGCTCACTACTACTCACTCTCTACTCTCTACCTCTCTACTCTCTACCTCTCTACCTCTTCTCTATGTAGGCTGCATGCAGCCTACATAGAGAAAATGGCCTCCCTACAGGCGCTGTCCCCACCAATCACAGTGCTGCCATTGCAGTATTGTGATTGGCTTAGGGTGAGGAGAGAGGATGCCTGTTCCTGGAAAGCAGCAGGAAAACGCGAAATGTGGGACTGAGGTTCTGGACTTTTAAGAGTCCAGAGGTGTCAGGGAAAACAACACCCGAAGACCCCTGAGTTCCTTCCTGTCTCGGTGCACAAATAAACAGAGACGCGGGTTTCTCGATGGTGGCGTCAGAGACCAAGATTTATTCACTGCAGGGACACAGAAGTCATAGGAACCACACAGAGGCAGAATCTACGAGACTGTTCAAATTGCATTAAGTGGGTTGTTCCTTAAATACACGAAAAATGTCTTTAGGCAACATTACACGAATACTTCTCATGCACAACCCGGTATCCCAAACAAACAGTAAATAGACATCAAACAATAATTAGTCGTAGGTTTTCGGTATTCGATCAGGTCCCCTTGACAGTTTTCCATTCTTTGCCCGATCCTCCCCATCATAAAAATCGTAACCTCCCCATTGTAAAAGCCCAGAAGGAGAGGAGCAGAGCCAGGTGCAAAGGATTGAAAAAGTAGGATAAGAGGTGTTTATGGATCATAAACGGGCATGGCTACCGTCTTCGGCCTTTCAGTCAGGACAACGGACACGAGAACCGGTAGAGCAGGACTGGCCTCAGGCAAGGGAGGCAGCTTGATTCTGCCTAGTCATGCAGCGTCAGCCTTTCTCGGGGCTCGAGCTTACGTGTCCTTAACAAGGTGACTCTGCCGGGGTCATCGCCCGTTCATTGACTATGTGAGGGCAAGAAACAAAATGGATGCCGTAACTAAAATGGATGCCATGACTTTACAACAGAATGCCCTATTTCTCAGTGAATTCATGCTAGTTGCGTAGCGAAAACACTGTCATGCATATAATGGATCATTTGCGGTTCATTGGTACCGAAATCGTGTCAGTACTACGATACCGAATTCACGTGTTCGGATCGCTACAGAAACTCAGACCGTCCTTTTGCCCTTACATAGGCAATAACTTACTCTATGTCAGAGTCCATTTCTATGTTCATCAGGTCACTGATATGTTGTTGAAGCATTACTCTATCCCGTGGCGTATCTCTAAAAACAGGTGGTCTTCTTACGCATGTTGAAACGCAGAGATTACATAAGGCAGGACCACACTGAACAATGAGACAGCACGAAAATAAAAATACCAACGCAACACCAGTGACTATCAGAACCTTCCATCCCCAAGCAGATAACAGGCTCCAGAACCATCCCATTAATGACCAGTCACCTTCCTCTACATGAATAGAGTCAGAGATTTTGTGTAACTTAGAGATGGCCTTGTATACCGTTGGCGCATTATCTGGGATAAAAACACAGCAACTCGATTGGATCATCTTACATACTCCACCTTGATCTGCAAGTAACACATCAAGGACCATACGGTTCTGTAACGTCATGAGGCGATCCGCTTGAAGCTCAGCTGTCAGGTTACTAAGGGCACCCGCAGTTTCGGTGATAGTGGATTCAACTACCCGTGTTAGTTGACGTAAGTTTCTACTGTTGGCCATAGGCCCCCAGAATGGAAGGAAACCTTTGAAGAAGTCTCCTGCTTCTTGGCCAGCAGTATCTTCTTTACTGAAAACACCTCTCACAACTCTAGTTTTGTGATAGTCCGGTGCAGCAGTGTATGTCGGAGGTAACAGTTGAGCGATATAACATGAGCCTGAGAAGTCAGCAGGCAGCCATGTGTATGCTCTGTCTTGGCAAACAAAATAGGTACCCTTAGCAGCTAAGAATGCAGGGGAAGACTGTGACGGGAAAACATATGTTTCGATACAGTCACTCTTCCCTAGTCGAGCTTTCGGATTCCTCCCATTTCCTTGCAAACAGACCTGACCTTGGTGGGGTACGACCCAGATCGGAGTCGAGCTTTTACGTTTGTTCTCACCCAGAGTAATGCCATATTCCGTAACATTCCAACCCATGTAAACTCGCAATTCATCCTTGGGAATGAACGGAGTGTTATTGACATCTCTAACCATGTCAGTGATTCCTTTTACCAAGGCTCTATTAGCAGAGTTATACCTAGTGGAACGCGGAGGTCGTGGAGGATAGGTCTCTAGAGCATAAGCGAACATGGTCTGAAATGCCCAGAATGATCCATTATAACTAAAGGGCAGAACCAGATAAGGGATGCCTTTGTCCATGGTATGTGGTATCAAGCCACACACCCAGCAGTTTGTTGTGTTAACCACTAGTTGATGTTGGTGCAAGAGCTGAATGAAAGTGTTATTTATAACTCAGAGCGTCGAGCTTGCTCGTGGGCAGGAAAAGGATGGAAAGAATGAAGAGAAACAACAGTCGGAGAAACAGGAACATGGGGAGATACTGTAGATGTAACAGGTGTAAAGATCAACTGAATACCAAAAATAATTCCGCCTACCAAAGTTATTAAAACAATTAGAAGTGTCAGAGCACATTGCATTAGAAAACATTTGCTATACAATATGTCATATAGTTTTGTCTTGTGCACATTTATGACGTTAACCCGTCGCAGTTCAGGAAGCTCCATCTTCTACAACCGTTCGCAACGGATGGTTTGTACCTGTTAAAAACTTGCCTCTGTTTACCCTGGGAGTTCCCAAAATAAACAGAAGAAACTGACCTTGTGTCTGGTTCCCTGCAAATTAAAACAAGGCACACGTTACGACCCTACGGTAACCCAGACGGCAAGGTGAGAGAAACAACAAAAACAAAAAGATAAAAATTTAGAGCAAACTTCCTGACTGAATGGAATGCAATAAGATCAAAACAGTTTTCAAACAGAAAGGTAATTATGCAATGTCATAAGTTCATAACATGAGAACGTAGATTATATCTGTACTTTCCGGGTCTTGTCTGATCTTGAAATAGCTGGTCTACAGGTGCGGAAATGTTCGACTCCACAGGTGACAAATGTTCACTTTGTACAACACTCGGTCCAGGATTCAAAAGAGCGGTTCCTGCTGAGGTGTCAAAGTTCTGTGTTTCAGTTCGTGGGTCCGTTATGTACTCTGCATCACTGAAAGGGATGTCCCTAGGAACAGGTTCTGTCTCGGATACACCAAATCCCTGTCTAACCCAGTTGTCATAGGGGAGTGGGAGAGGGACACGCTTTGTATGGCTAGCGTGCACCCAATTCTTCCTTCCAGCTAGGCGTACAGCAGTTCTCGTTGTTAGGAGTACCTGGAACGGACCCACGAATCTTGGCTGGAGGTTCCGAGTTCGCTCAAAATTCCGCACCACTACTTGGTCGCCTGGTTTCAACGTGTGGCCTGGACTCTCTGGCAGTTTAGGCAAGGATTCGAATACCTGTTGATGAATAAGGCTTAGTTTAGCAGTCAGGTCATAAAGATAATCAATCAACATTGGGTATTCGATCTGTTTGAATTCCTTTGGCCTAGGGACTCCCCAAACATTAGCAGGACGACCGAACACAATCTCATATGGGCTAAGCCCTACTCGAGAGTGTACAGTCGCTCTGGTGGACAGTAGGGCTAAAGGCAGTGCATCTGGCCAAGATAGACCAGTGGAAGCTTGAATTTTAGCAAGTTTCAGCTTCAGGGTGCCATTGTACCCTTCAACCAAACCCCGCTGACTGTGGGTGATTCGCACTGTGGAATTTCTGGGTAATACCCAGACCCGTACACACACTCTTCATGACTTTCCCTACAAACTCACTTCCATTGTCCGACCAAACAATCCGTGGCATACCATACCTGGGGAAGTATTCTTTGAGGAGGATTTTGGCAGTGGACATAGCAGTGTTATCCTTTAATGGATATGCCTCAATCCATCTTGAAAAGGCACAGACTACCACTAGGACATATTTAAGATTGTTACACCTGTCCATGTGGATAAAATCCAACTGAATCACTTCAAAGGGACAAGAAGGGGGAGCAAAATGACCAGTTGGGGTTGGGGTTCCCTTGCCAGGATTATGCATCAGGCATATCATGCAGTTTTTCACCACTCTTTCCGCACACTTAGTAATTCCATCATTCTTCCATACTGGAGCTAACATTTTACAGATCCCTTTCGAACTGATGTGTAGAATCCATTCTACCCGTTTTCTCCTTCCATTCATTCTTCTCATTTTCAGTTGCTTCATTCTGGATTGCTTTCACACTTTCAATCGTATTCTCACACATCCCTGACTCAGCAATCCATCTCGCAGACGTTGCAACGTACATTCGGCTCGTCATGTTCTTGGCTGTTTCTTTAGCGACCTCATCAGCAAACGCATTCCCACGGCCAACATCATCCGTAATCTTTCGATGTGCACTGCACTTCACAATCGCAACTTCATTCGGTAGGGTCAGGGATTCCAATAGATCGCTGACTAACTGTCCATGTTGGATCTTAGTTCCATGGGACGTGAGAAAACCTCTTTCTTTCCAGAGACGTCCAAAGCTATGTGCTACGCCGAAGGCGTATTGGCTATCAGTAAACACATTCACTCTCTTTCCCTCAGCTAAAACACACGCTCTTGTTAATGCAATTAATTCTGCAGCTTGGGCAGAATTCTGACTTACTCTTGCAGTCTCAACAATCGTACTCAAAGTCGTAACTGCATACGCGGCCGTCACATCACCATTCTGTAGTTTGAAACACGACCCATCGACATATAAAGTGCCGTCTGGATCTAGTAACGGAGTATCTTTTAAATCAATCCTACCTTTTGTCTCTTCCTCAGTTTTGAAGCAACAATCATGGGGCTCTGAATCACTCGACTCTTGAGTAGTCGGCAACAGCGTTGCTGGATTCAATATGTTGCATCGCTTGATCTGAATGTGACTTGCCAAAAGCGTCAGCTCATAGCCTGATAGTCTAGCACTGGTGAGGTGTTGAGTTTTCGTTCGATTCATGAGTGTATCCACAGCATGTGGAACCATGACTACTAACATGTTGTTCATGACTAGTCCAGCAGACTGTCGGATAGACACTGCAGCTGCTGCTGTAGCTCTCAAACAACTTGGCAATGCTCTGGCTACCGGATCTAATGTGGATGAGAAATATGCACAAGGCCGCTGTTTGTCACCAAATTGTTGCGTTAA
The DNA here is from genome assembly GCF_964204655.1 of Triturus cristatus. Classification (NCBI taxonomy): domain Eukaryota; kingdom Metazoa; phylum Chordata; class Amphibia; order Caudata; family Salamandridae; genus Triturus; species Triturus cristatus. The sequence goes on along the minus strand of NC_140591.1, from coordinate 1,432,843,630 downwards.
TACACTCAACGCACAACCTTCTCTTTCATGGACATATAAAGTAAACGGCTTACTGTAGTCAGGAGTACCCAACACAGGAGCTGAACACAGCGCATCACGTAAGTCGGAGAAACTCTGTTGACATTCCTCAGACCATGGCAAAGGGCTCGGAACACCTTTTCCAGTCAGGGCTACCAATGGTTTCGCCATGAGAGAAAAATTTGGGATCCATTGCCTGCAGTATGACGTAATACCCAAAAACGCACGTACTTCTCTCTGTGTGCTTGGTACAGTCATCTGCGAAATTGCTTTGATTCTCTCTGGGGTCAACCTTCTTCCCTCCTTTGACAAAAGATGACCTAAGTAGGTCACTTCTTGGCAACAATATTGCAGTTTAGAAGGTGAAACCTTGTGATGCAAGTCAGACAAATGACGTAATAAAGAAATTGTAGCTATTTTGCAGGTTTCCTTGTCATCAGCAGCCAGTAAAAGATCGTCTACGTATTGGATCAGAGCAACACCAGGAGGAAGTACAAGAGCATCTAATTGACTCTTCAATGCTTGGCTGTAAATTGAAGGGCTCTCACAATAACCTTGTGGAGCGCGTTTGAATCTGAAACTGCGACCTCCTAAGGAGAAACCAAAAATGTCTCTACTTTCCTCGGCTATCGGAATGCTGAAAAAGGCATTCTTCAAATCGATCACTGTAAACCATGAAGCTGAGGCAGGAATCAACGTCAATAATGCAGTGATATCTGGTACCACAGGAAACTGCGGAATCACTATTTTATTAACCTCTCTGAGGTCAATCTCAAATCTGTAGATTGGAGGTTTGGACGGGTCAGTGCGTTTCAAAATCGGCAGAACAGGACTATTGCAGACATTTCCTCTAGTTTGCTCTATCACATCTTTCTGTATTAAGTCTTTCACAATAAGCAAGAGTGCACGTTCACCTTCATTCGAAATCCGATACTGTGGGATTCGTGGGAATTTAACATTCGCTTTAAGACTTACCACATAAGGGGGAATTTCCAAGAGGCCTACATCGTTAGGACCAGTCGCCCAAAGAGTATCAGGGAGAGAACGCAGCTCCGGTGGGAGCTTATCCATCGACATATACATTGGAGAGATGACTCTTTTGCCTAATGTGAACTGTACTCCTGAAGGAGAACAGTACAGTGTCGCATGCAGGCGTTTCAACAGATCCAAACCAAGCAGATTCTCATTACAACCGGTTGTTAGAATAAGGGGTGCTTCTAGTTCGCATGGCCCAACAGATATTGATAAAGGACTAGAAACAGGATTGTGAACAGGGGCGCCTGAGAAACCTACTGAAGTGTTCGTTAAGCCAGACAAAGGTGCGCCAGGGAGTTTCGCATGCATAATTGAACTTTTTGCCGCACCAGTATCCAACAGAAACGGTTCGACCACGCCTGATGTAACTACTGCGACATAAGGTCCACTCTGATCAACTGGAACTGATACTACTCCCTCTCTTTGCCTGTGGCTGTCCTAGTACTCGCTTCTCTGAATCTCTTCATTATGATCATAATAATCTTCAACATGATACTGTGGAGATCTACCTGGTTGCGCAGGTTGTACATTTCGCTGATCGAAATAATTTGATGGGCGATCAGCCTGTGGTGTCATTGTACCACGTCCTCTACCTCTAGGAGTTTGCATAAACCCAACATTACCTCTCTGAGCTGGGACACCACTAGTCTGTGCGTGCAGTACCGGACACTCATTCTTATAATGACCCTCCTTTTTACAATAGGCACACTGATTCCATGCTAACTGTTGTCGGGAAAAATCTTTGGGACGTCCCTTGCTGGAATTGTGGCTGTTGCTGAAACTGGGGTCGCTGCTGTGAATCTGACTGATTCGAGCGAGGTGGAAACGCCTGTTGCAATAGAACTTTAGTCTTTAAATCTTTCGTTTTCTTTTCTGACTTTTCCTTCTCTTCTTTCTCGCTATTCTCGTAATACTGAGCAGTTGCAAGTATCTGTGCTGTCGTCCACACTGCTCATGCACTTTCAGAATCCTTTAACTTGTTACTAAGCTCAGGTAGTAAATTAAACACAAACTTGTCGACAAACAACCTCTGGCCTCCCTCAGTACTCATATCTTGCCCGCTGTGGTCTACGAAGGTCTCTTCAAATCTAGTGAAAAAGTCAGAGACGCTTTCGTCCTTCTTTTGCTTGCATGCCGATAGTTTATCCCAATTAACTCGTAACGCTGGCATCAGCGTTTTCATCAGATTAATTATTCTGCCAGGTAAGGCAGCAATCAGAGGTTCAGGTTGAGCACCGCCAACTTGTTGCCCATCTGCTGCTACAATAGCTGGCCAATCACCTCCTAAGGCGACTGGGTGGTTCTCTTGCCGAATCTTGGCCCATATAGGCTGTGGCACTACATTGCCAAATAGCATTTCAATGTCTGCCAAATTCATGACACACGCTTGAACTGTCTGCGTTAACTCTTTGTAATAACCAGCAGGATTTTTACGCGGGTCCGGCAACGCCTGTTTTACTGCTAATACTTCGGCCCGCTTCCAAGGGATGTGTATCCACACTCTCTGGAATTGTGCCGGAACAGCTGCAATACCATGAGCCGCATCAGCTTGAACTGCATCACGCCATATCGGTGGAACTTCCCTCATCGGATATTGACCTCGTCTTTTCCTGTTAATCGATGAACCATCAGGGTCCCTTGGCGTTCGAAGAGGGGAATCATCCCTGTAAGCTAAAATCAGTTCTATCGCTCCCCTTACTTCTGAACCTATCACCATTCCTGCGGCGAATTTCTGCTGAACATTTATCAGATCAGAGGGGACGGAATCTAAGTCATCATCTTCCCATTCTTCACGCACAAGAGAACACATCACGTCAAAAACATAACGTTGAGTTGGTTCATTCCATTGCATAAAGGTATCTAACACTCTTCGTGCATCATACTTCACAGCTTTCGACATCCACCTAAGAGCTGTCGAATCTAACATTTCTCGTTCCTGAGGACCAGGAAGCTGGCTACGTCTTTGTATAGAGTCAGAAACGGGGGTCCCAATTAAAGACCTGTAGAGAGGAGTTAAGATATTAGTTACAGAGTCGGTTATTTTCCGACGAACGGAAAGCGGAGTCAGAATGTTCACAGGGTTCGGGAGCAGGGCAGCTGGAGCAGATGAAATAGTAAGGGTGGGAGTAGTAGGTAAAGCAGTTTGCGAAACGACAGGCAAAGGCGGAACAGGCGACCCAGGAAGAGGGGGTGCCGAAGGAACATTAACCACGGGAAGGACAGGAGCTGGAATCAAAGGAAGTGGAGCAACTATTCCAGGCTGACCAGCAGCTGGCTGTACAACAGGTAGTAACTGTGGTGCTGTAATACCCTGTGCATACGGTGGAGGTGAATTCAACAGGTAAGACAACAGAGGATCCTTTTCATGATCCTCCATCGGCTTAGTAGGACAAGATGGCAATACAGGGTAACATTTATCAATTGCCAAATTATATTTTCTATTTGCCATCTCCATTGCTTTCTCAGTCTCGTTGACATGCAGCTGCCTAGCAGACTCCATTAAAGTCAACCCTTTCTCTTTCTGTTCTTTCTTCGTCTTCCTAATTTCTCTCTGTTTGGCTTCTTTGCGTCATACGCGAAAAGAATCAAACATTGCCGGCCGGCTTTTCTCTTAAACAACTTCATTTCTAGATTGTCTAGTATTTCGGTTTCGAAGCTACCATGCGGTGGCCAACTAAGGACAACATCTTTCCTGGTATAACGGACCCATACTTCATTATACGTAATAGGACCCACACCATGTTTACAATAGAGCTCATATGTAGGAGTTCCAATCGGAGGAACCGAACACGAATCCTCCAACCAGGAATCCCCGTTGCAACGTAACCAGGACAGGAAACAATTACTACTGGTAGTCATGACAAACAAAGACAAATTCCAACCAAAATGCGCAGAGAACTTAGGCCTATCAAAATGAACTAATACCAAAACAAAGATTATCTAAACAAGAGCAACCAATGATAATCTACGAATTAAACCAAAGCAACAAAGAACAACCAAACTGAGCGTAACCCACTTAATACTTAACTGAAATGTGGAAGACGTCACCAAGGAGAACCCGTCTACGTCTCGCCGTACTAAGGTCTGCACCTCGGGTCCAAGACAGGGCGACAGTCAGGGCAGCGGTCCTCTGTAGCCGTCTGGGAACGGGAACCCTCGTGGAAGAGATCGTCGGGCCACTTTTACGACATGCAGGGATCGATGAAGCGGGGTACCTCCCTCCGGAATCTTCACACGAAACTTCTCGAACTTTTCAGGCTTTGGACCGGTACCGGATGACGTCGCCCCACGTTGGGCGCCAATTTGAGGTTCTGGACTTTTAAGAGTCCAGAGGTGTCAGGGAAAACAACACCCGAAGACCCCTGAGTTCCTTCCTGTCTCGGTGCACAAATAAACAGAGACGCGGGTTTCTCGATGGTGGCGTCAGAGACCAAGATTTATTCACTGCAGGGACACAGAAGTCATAGGAACCACACAGAGGCAGAATCTACGAGACTGTTCAAATTGCATTAAGTGGGTTGTTCCTTAAATACACGAAAAATGTCTTTAGGCAACATTACACGAATACTTCTCATGCACAACCCGGTATCCCAAACAAACAGTAAATAGACATCAAACAATAATTAGTCGTAGGTTTTCGGTATTCGATCAGGTCCCCTTGACAGTTTTCCATTCTTTGCCCGATCCTCCCCATCATAAAAATCGTAACCTCCCTATTGTAAAAGCCCAGAAGGAGAGGAGCAGAGCCAGGTGCAAAGGATTGAAAAAGTAGGATAAGAGGTGTTTATGGATCATAAACGGGCATGGCTACCGTCTTCGGCCTTTCAGTCAGGACAACGGACACGAGAACCAGTATAGCAGGACTGGCCTCAGGCAAGGGAGGCAGCTTGATTCTGCCTAGTCATGCAGCGTCAGCCTTTCTCGGGGCTCGAGCTTACGTGTCCTTAACAAGGTGACTCTGCCGGGGTCATCGCCCGTTCATTGACTATGTGAGGGCAAGAAACAAAATGGATGCCTTAACTAAAATGGATGCCATGACTTTACAACAGAATGCCCTATTTCTCAGTGAATTCATGCTAGTTGCGTAGCGAAAACACTGTCATGCATATAATGGATCATTTGCGGTTCATTGGTACCGAAATCGTGTCAGTACTACGATACCGAATTCACGTGTTCGGATCGCTACAGAACCTCAGACCGTCCTTTTGCCCTTACATAGGCAATAACTTACTCTATGTCAGAGTCCATTTCTATGTTCATCAGGTCACTGATATGTTGTTGAAGCATTACTCTATCCCGTGGCGTATCTCTAAAAACAGGTGGTCTTCTTACGCATGTTGAAACGCAGAGATTACATAAGGCAGGACCACACTGAACAATGAGACAGCACGAAAATACAAATACCAACGCAACACCAGTGACTATCAGAACCTTCCATCCCCACGCAGATAACAGGCTCCAGAACCATCCCATTAATGACCAGTCACCTTCCTCTACATGAATAGAGTCAGAGATTTTGTGTAACTTAGAGATGGCCTTGTATACCGTTGGCGCATTATCTGGGATAAAAACACAGCAACTCGATTGGATCATCTTACATACTCCACCTCGATCTGCAAGTAACACATCAAGGACCATACGGTTCTGTAACGTCATGAGGCGATCCGCTTGAAGCTCAGCTGTCAGGTTACTAAGGGCACCCGCAGTTTCGGTGATAGTGGATTCAACTACCCGTGTTAGTTGACGTAAGTTTCTACTGTTGGCCATAGGCCCCCAGAATGGAAGGAAACCTTTGAAGAAGTCTCCTGCTTCTTGGCCAGCAGTATCTTCTTTACTGAAAACACCTCTCACAACTCTAGTTTTGTGATAGTCCGGTGCAGCAGTGTATGTCGGAGGTAACAGTTGAGCGATATAACATGAGCCTGAGAAGTCAGCAGGCAGCCATGTGTATGCTCTGTCTTGGCAAACAAAATAGGTACCCTTAGCAGCTAAGAATGCAGGGGAAGACTGTGACGGGAAAACATATGTTTCGATACAGTCACTCTTCCCTAGTCGAGCTTTCGGATTCCTCCCATTTCCTTGCAAACAGACCTGACCTTGGTGGGGTACGACCCAGATCGGAGTCGAGCTTTTACGTTTCTTCTCACCCAGAGTAATGCCATATTCCGTAACATTCCAACCCATGTAAACTCGCAATTCATCCTTGGGAATGAACGGAGTGTTATTGACATCTCTAACCATGTCAGTGATTCCTTTTACCAAGGCTCTATTAGCAGAGTTATACCTAGTGGAACGCGGAGGTCGTGGAGGATAGGTCTCTAGAGCATAAGCGAACATGGTCTGAAATGCCCAGAATGATCCATTATAACTAAAGGGCAGAACCAGATAAGGGATGCCCTTGTCCATGGTATGTGGTATCAAGCCACACACCCAGCAGTTTGTTGTGTTAACCACTAGTTGATGTTGGTGCAAGAGCTGAATGAAAGTGTTATTTATAACTCAGAGCGTCGAGCTTGCTCGTGGGCAGGAAAAGGATGGAAAGAATGAAGAGAAACAACAGTCGGAGAAACAGGAACATGGGGAGATACTGTAGATGTAACAGGTGTAAAGATCAACTGAATACCAAAAATAATTCCGCCTACCAAAGTTATTAAAACAATTAGAAGTGTCAGAGCACATTGCATTAGAAAACATTTGCTATACAATATGTCATATAGTTTTGTCTTGTGCACATTTATGACGTTAACCCGTCGCAGTTCAGGAAGCTCCATCTTCTACAACCGTTCGCAACGGATGGTTTGTACCTGTTAAAAACTTGCCTCTGTTTACCCTGGGAGTTCCCAAAATAAACAGAAGAAACCGACCTTGTGTCTGGTTCCCTGCAAATTAAAACAAGGCACACGTTACGACCCTACGGTAACCCAGACGGCAAGGTGAGAGAAACAACAAAAACAAAAAGATAAAAATTTAGAGCAAACTTCCTGACTGAATGGAATGCAATAAGATCAAAACAGTTTTCAAACAGAAAGGTAATTATGCAATGTCATAAGTTCATAACATGAGAACGTAGATTATATCTGTACTTTCCGGGTCTTGTCTGATCTTGAAATAGCTGGTCTACAGGTGCGGAAATGTTCGACTCCACAGGTGACAAATGTTCACTTTGTACAACACTCGGTCCAGGATTCAAAAGAGCGGTTCCTGCTGAGGTGTCAAAGTTCTGTGTTTCAGTTCGTGGGTCCGTTATGTACTCTGCATCACTGAAAGGGATGTGCCTAGGAACAGGTTCTGTCTCGGATACACCAAATCCCTGTCTAACCCAGTTGTCATAGGGGAGTGGGAGAGGGACACGCTTCGTATGGCTAGCGTGCACCCAATTCTTCCTTCCAGCTAGGCGTACAGCAGTTCTCGTTGTTAGGAGTACCTGGAACGGACCCACGAATCTTGGCTGGAGGTTCCGAGTTCGCTCAAAATTCCGCACCACTACTTGGTCGCCTGGTTTCAACGTGTGGCCTGGACTCTCTGGCAGTTTAGGCAAGGATTCGAATACCTGTTGATGAATAAGGCTTAGTTTAGCAGTGAGGTCATAAAGATAATCAATCAACATTGGGTATTCGATCTGTTTGAATTCCTTTGGCCTAGGGACTCCCCAAACATTAGCAGGACGACCGAACACAATCTCATATGGGCTAAGCCCTACTCGAGAGTGTACAGTCGCTCTGGTGGACAGTAGAGCTAAAGGCAGTGCATCTGGCCAAGATAGACCAGTGGAAGCTTGAATTTTAGCAAGTTTCAGCTTCAGGGTGCCATTGTACCCTTCAACCAAACCCGCTGACTGTGGGTGATTCGCACTGTGGAATTTCTGGGTAGTACCCAGACCCGTACACACACTCTTCATGACTTTCCCTACAAACTCACTTCCATTGTCCGACCAAACAATCCGTGGCATACCATACCTGGGGAAGTATTCTTTGAGGAGGATTTTGGCAGTGGACATAGCAGTGTTATCCTTTAATGGATATGCCTCAATCCATCTTGAAAAGGCACAGACTACCACTAGGACATATTTAAGATTGTTACACCTGTCCATGTGGATAAAATCCAACTGAATCACTTCAAAGGGACAAGAAGGGGGAGCAAAATGACCAGTTGGGGTTGGGGTTCCCTTGCCAGGATTATGCATCAGGCATATCATGCCTTTTTTTTACCCCTCTTTCCGCACACTTAGTAATTCCATCATTCTTCCATACTGGAGCTAACATTTTACAGATCCCTTTCGAACTGATGTGCGCCTCTCCATGCGCCATCGTGACTACTGCGAGCACATACGCGTCAGGTAACATCCAACGCTGCTGCTCGGACAAATCAACCCAACATCCACTTGAATCCATTCTACCCGTTTTCTCCTTCCATTCATTCTTCTCATTTTCAGTTGCTTCATTCTGGATTGCTTTCACACTTTCAATCGTATTCTCACACATCCCTGACTCAGCAATCCATCTCGCAGACGTTGCAACGTACATTCGGCTCGTCATGTTCTTGGCCGTTTCTTTAGCGACCTCATCAGCAAACGCATTCCCACGGCCAACATCATCCGTAATCTTTCGATGTGCACTGCACTTCACAATCGCAACTTCATTCGGTAGGGTCAGGGATTCCAATAGATCGCTGACTAACTGTCCATGTTGGATCTTAGTCCCATGGGACGTGAGAAAACCTCTTTCTTTCCAGAGACGTCCAAAGCTTTGTGCTACACCGAAGGCGTATTGGCTATCAGTAAACACATTCACTCTCTTTCCCTCAGCTAAAACACACGCTCTTGTTAATGCAATTAATTCTGCAGCTTGGGCAGAATTCTGACTTACTCTTGCAGTGTCAACAATCGTACTCAAAGTCGTAACTGCATACGCGGCCGTCACATCACCATTCTGTAGTTTGAAACACGACCCATCGACATATAAAGTGCCGTCTGGATCTAGTAACGGAGTATCTTTTAAATCAATCCTACCTTTTGTCTCTTCCTCAGTTTTGAAGCAACAATCATGAGGCTCTGAATCACTCGACTCTTGAGTAGTCGGCAACAGCGTTGCTGGATTCAATATGTTGCATCGCTTGATCTGAATGTGACTTGCCAAAAGCGTCAGCTCATAGCCTGATAGTCTAGCACTGGTGAGGTGTTGAGTTTTCGTTCGATTCATGAGTGTATCCACAGCATGTGGAACCATGACTACTAACATGTTGTTCATGACTAGTCCAGCAGACTGTCGGATAGACACTGCAGCTGCTGCTGTAGCTCTCAAACAACTTGGCAATGCTCTGGCTACCGGATCTAATGTGGATGAGAAATATGCACAAGGCCGCTGTTTGTCACCAAATTGTTGCGTTAATACACTCAACGCACAACCTTCTCTTTCATGGACATATAAAGTAAACGGCTTACTGTAGTCAGGAGTACCCAACACAGGAGCTGAACACAGCGCATCACGTAAGTCGGAGAAACTCTGTTGACATTCCTCAGACCATGGCAAAGGGCTCGGAACACCTTTTCCAGTCAGGGCTACCAATGGTTTCGCCATGAGAGAAAAATTTGGGATCCATTGCCTGCAGTATGACGTAATACCCAAAAACGCACGTACTTCTCTCTGTGTGCTTGGTACAGTGATCTGCGAAATTGCTTTGATTCTCTCTGGGGTCAACCTTCTTCCCTCCTTTGACAAAAGATGACCTAAGTAGGTCACTTCTTGGCAACAATATTGCAGTTTAGAAGGTGAAACCTTGTGATGCAAGTCAGACAAATGACGTAATAAAGAAATTGTAGCTATTTTGCAGGTTTCCTTGTCATCAGCAGCCAGTAAAAGATCGTCTACGTATTGGATCAGAGCAACACCAGGAGGAAGTACAAGAGCATCTAATTGACTCTTCAATGCTTGGCTGTAAATTGAAGGGCTCTCACAATAACCTTGTGGAGCGCGTTTGAATCTGAAACTGCGACCTACTAAGGAGAAACCAAAAATGTCTCTACTTTCCTCGGCTATCGGAATGCTGAAAAAGGCATTCTTCAAATCGATCACTGTAAACCATGAAGCTGAGGCAGGAATCAACGTCAATAATGCAGTGATATCTGGTACCACAGGAAACTGCGGCATCACTATTTTATTAACCTCTCTGAGGTCAATCACAAATCTGTAGATTGGAGGTTTGGACGGGTCAGTGCGTTTCAAAATCGGCAGAACAGGACTATTGCAGACATTTCCTCTAGTTTCCTCTATCACATCTTTCTGTAGTAAGTCTTTCACAATCAGCAAGAGTGCACGTTCACCTTCATTCGAAATCCGATACTGTGGGATTCGTGGGAATTTAACATTCGCTTTCAGACTTACCACATAAGGGGGAATTTCCAAGAGGCCTACATCGTTAGGACCAGTCGCCCAAAGAGTATCAGGGAGAGAACGCAGCTCCGGTGGGAGCTTATCCATCGACATATACATTGGAGAGATGACTCTTTTGCCTAATGTGAGCTGTACTCCTGAAGGAGAACAGTACAGTGTCGCATGCAGGCGTTTCAACAGATCCAAACCAAGCAGATTCTCATTACAACCGGTTGTTAGAATAAGGGGTGCTTCTAGTTCGCATGGCCCAACAGATATTGATAAAGGACTAGAAACAGGATTGTGAACAGGGGCGCCTGAGAAACCTACTGAAGTGTTCGTTAAGCCAGACAAAGGTGCGCCAGGGAGTTTCGCATGCATAATTGAACTTTTTGCCGCACCAGTATCCAACAGAAACGGTTCGACCACGCCTGATGTAACTACTGCGACATAAGGTCCACTCTGATCAACTGGAACTGATACTACTCCCTCTCTTTGCCTGTGGCTGTCCTAGTACTCGCTTCTCTGAATCTCTTCATTATGATCATAATAATCTTCAACATGATACTGTGGAGATCTACCTGGTTGCGCAGGTTGTACATTTCGCTGATCGAAATAATTTGATGGGCGATCAGCCTGTGGTGTCATTGTACCACGTCCTCTACCTCTAGGAGTTTGCATAAACCCAACATTACCTCTCTGAGCTGGGACACCACTAGTCTGTGCGTGCAGTACCGGACACTCATTCTTATAATGACCCTCCTTTTTACAATAGGCACACTGATTCCATGCTAACTGTTGTCGGGAAAAACCATAATTAAATCTTTGGGACGTCCCTTGCTGGAATTGTGGCTGTTGCTGAAACTGGGGTCGCTGCTGTGAATCTGACTGATTCGAGCGAGGTGGATACGCCTGTTGCAATAGAACTTTAGTCTTTAAATCTTTCGTTTTCTTTTCTGACTTTTCCTTCTCTTCTTTCTCTCTATTCTCGTAATACTGAGCAGTTGCAAGTATCTGTGCTGTCGTCGACACTGCCCATGCACTTTCAGAATCCTTTAACTTGTTACTAAACTCAGGTAGTAAATTAAACACGAACTTGTCGACAAACAACCTCTGGCCTCCCTCAGTACTCATATCTTGCCCACTGTGGTCTACGAAGGTCTCTTCAAATCTAGTGAAAAAGTCAGAGACGCTTTCGTCCTTCTTTTGCTTGCATGCCGATAGTTTATCCCAATTAACTCGTAACGCTGGCATCAGCGTTTTCATCAGATTAATTATTCTGCCAGGTAAGGCAGCAATCAGAGGTTCAGGTTTAGCACCGCCAACTTGTTGCCCATCTGCTGCTACAATAGCTGGCCAATCACCTCCTAAGGCGACTGGGTGGTTCTCTTGCCGAATCTTGGCCCATATAGGCTGTGGCACTACATTGCCAAATAGCATTTCAATGTCTGCCAAATTCATGACACACGCTTGAACTGTCTGCGTTAACTCTTTGTAATAACCAGCAGGATTTTTACGCGGGTCCGGCTACGCCTGTTTTACTGCTAATACTTCGGCCTGCTTCCAAGGGATGTGTATCCACACTCTCTGGAATTGTGCCGGAGCAGCTGCAATACCATGAGCCGCATCAGCTTGAACTGCATCACGCCATATCGGTGGAACTTCCCTCATCGGATATTGACCTCGTCTTTTCCTAGTAATCGGTGAACCATCAGGGTCCCTTGGCGTTCGAAGAGGGGAATCATCCCTATAAGCTAAAATCCGTTCTATCGCTCCCCTTACTTCTGAACCTATCACCATTCCTGCGGCGAATTTCTGCTGAACATTTATCAGATCAGAGGGGACGGAATCTAAGTCATCATCTTCCCATTCTTCACGCACAAGAGAACACATCACGTCAAAAACATGACGTTGAGTTGGTTCATTCCATTGCATAAAGGTATCTAACACTCTTCGTGCATCATACTTCACAGCTTTCGACATCCACCTAAGAGCTGTCGAATCTAACATTTCTCGTTCCTGAGGACCAGGAAGCTGGCTACGTCTTTGTATAGAGTCAGAAACGGGGGTCCCAATTAAAGACCTGTAGAGAGGAGTTAAGATATTAGTTACAGAGTTGGTTATTTTCCGACGAACGGAAAGCGGAGTCAGAATGTTCACAGGGTTCGGGAGCAGGGCAGCTGGAGCAGATGAAATAGTAAGGGTGGGAGTAGTAGGTAAAGCAGTTTGCGAAACGACAGGCAAAGGCAGAACAGGCGACCCAGGAAGAGGGGGTGCCGAAGGAACATTAACCACGGGAAGGACAGGAGCTGGAATCAAAGGAAGTGGAGCAACTATTCCAGGCTGACCAGCAGCTGGCTGTACAACAGGTAGTAACTGTGGTGCTGTAATACCCTGTGCATACGGTGGAGGTGAATTCAACAGGTAAGACAACAGAGGATCCTTTTCATGATCCTCCATAGGCTTAGTAGGACAAGATGGCAATACAGGGTAACATTTATCAATTGCCAAATTATATTTTCTATTTGCCATCTCCATTGCTTTCTCAGTCTCGTTGACATGCAGCTGCCTAGCAGACTCCATTAAAGTCAACCCTTTCTCTTTCTGTTCTTTCTTCGTCTTCCTAATTTCTCTCTGTTTGGCTTCTTTGCGCCATACGTGAAAAGAATCAAACATTGCCGGCCGGGCTTTTCTCTTAAACAACTTCATTTCTAGATTGTCTAGTATTTCGGTTTCGAAGCTACCATGCGGTGGCCAACTAAGGACACCATCTTTCCTGGTATAACGGACCCATACTTCATTATACGTAATAGGACCCACACCATGTTTACAATAGAGCTCATATGTAGGAGTTCCAATCGGAGGAACCGAACACGAATCCTCCAACCAGGAATCCCCGTTGCAACGTAACCAGGACAGGAAACAATTACTACTGGTAGTCATGACAAACAAAGACAAATTCCAACCAAAATGCGCAGAGAACTTAGGCCTATCAAAATGAACTAATACCAAAACAAAGATTATCTAAACAAGAGCAACCAATGATAATCTACGAATTAAACCAAAGCAACAAAGAACAACCAAACTGAGCGTAACCCACTTAATACTTAACTGAAATGTGGAAGACGTCACCAAGGAGAACCCGTCTACGTCTCGCCGTACTAAGGTCTGCACCTCGGGTCCAAGACAGGGCGACAGTCAGGGCAGCGGTCCTCTGTAGCCGTCTGGGAACGGGAACCCTCGTGGAAGAGATCGTCGGGCCACTTTTACGACATGCAGGGATCGATGAAGCGGGGTACCTCCCTCCGGAATCTTCACACGAAACTTCTCGAACTTTTCAGGCTTTGGACCGGTACCGGATGACGTCGCCCAACGTTGGGCGCCAATTTGAGGTTCTGGACTTTTAAGAGTCCAGAGGTGTCAGGGAAAACAACACCCGAAGACCCCTGAGTTCCTTCCTGTCTCGGTGCACAAATAAACAGAGACGCGGGTTTCTCGATGGTGGCGTCAGAGACCAAGATTTATTCACTGCAGGGACACAGAAGTCATAGGAACCACACAGAGGCAGAATCTACGAGACTGTTCAAATTGCATTAAGTGGGTTGTTCCTTAAATACACGAAAAATGTCTTTAGGCAACATTACACGAATACTTCTCATGCACAACCCGGTATCCCAAACAAACAGTAAATAGACATCAAACAATAATTAGTCGTAGGTTTTCGGTATTCGATCAGGTCCCCTTGACAGTTTTCCATTCTTTGCCCGATCCTCCCCATCATAAAAATCGTAACCTCCCTATTGTAAAAGCCCAGAAGGAGAGGAGCAGAGCCAGGTGCAAAGGATTGAAAAAGTAGGATAAGAGGTGTTTATGGATCATAAACGGGCATGGCTACCGTCTTCGGCCTTTCAGTCAGGACAACGGACACGAGAACCAGTATAGCAGGACTGGCCTCAGGCAAGGGAGGCAGCTTGATTCTGCCTAGTCATGCAGCGTCAGCCTTTCTCGGGGCTCGAGCTTACATGTCCTTAACAAGGTGACTCTGCCGGGGTCATCGCCCGTTCATTGACTATGTGAGGGCAAGAAACAAAATGGATGCCTTAACTAAAATGGATGCCATGACTTTACAACAGAATGCCCTATTTCTCTGTGAATTCATGCTAGTTGCGTAGCGAAAACACTGTCATGCATATAATGGATCATTTGCGGTTCATTGGTACCGAAATCGTGTCAGTACTACGATACCGAATTCACGGGTTCGGATCGCTACAGAACCTCAGGACCCAGCCACGAGCGGAGGCGGCGCAGGACCCAGTCAGGTAAGTTTTAAAAAGAAAGGTTTTACCCCCCCCGCATGACCCATAAACCCGCCCCTCCCCCACCCACAAAGTATGCGAGCCGCGACTGTGTTCAAAGCCTTTGATTTGTTAAAACAAGAGGGCTTGCGATTGTTAAAACACATTTTTGTATTAACTAAACAGGTCTATCGAGTAGGGAAAGTGTTTCTATGTTGGTATAGTAATTAAAAATCGCTATTTGGAAGGGAAGTGGTATGGCCACCTTTCGAGATTATATTTCTTATCCAGGATGTGTCAATATAGTCCAAACCATTGATCAGTTGCAGACTGTTAAGTTGGGGTGGTTACTGATTCGCAAAGAGAAAGGAACTCACTCTGGATCCCTTTGTGAATGGGGAAGAATGTGTCAGGGAGAGTAGGCAGTGAACCTTAGAACCAGTGAAATGTTTATGAAAAGAAAGATTATTTTTAACACAGTTTTATTTCCTTTAAGGAAACCGGACAGCATGAAAAACAAGCATTTGCAATGCAATAGGTCTTGCCTTTGTGAGAGTTTGAGCTATTGGCATTGTAAATGACAGTGCCTTTCATTTATGTGTTTTGAAAACCTGTAAGCGGTGTGTAAACACACACTTTGCACTTATAGTCTTTGCTTACGAGAAGCAAGGCTGGCAGTAAAAGAGGCGCAGTTACTGCCAGCCTTGCTTCTTGTAAGCAACGACTATAAGTACAAAGTGCATGTTTACGCACCGCTTGCAGATTTTCAAAACACATAAATAAAAGGCATTGTCATTTACAATGCCAATAGCTCAAACTTTCGCAAAAGCGAGACCTATTGCATTGCAAATGCTTATTTTCCCTTTTGGCATCTACATGCTGCAGCCTCTGGGTGGGGTGAGGGTGGGGTGGAAGGAGGGGGTGTGAGGAGTGGGTGAGGGCAAGAGAGGCTAACTTCAGGTGGGGAGCATTATATTCTCCCCTCGATAGAAACAAAAAATGTGTAAAGAGGCTCGACTATTGCTGTAGACAAAGCCTTATGTGATTTTACTCGGCGGAGATACTGCCCGATAAAATTGGGTTCAGTGTACGAACACCTGGGAAAACCGGGTGAGGGAGCAGTGGCCCAGCCAGAATCAGGCGCAGCGAAAAGCTACACCGTAATTGTGCTCATAATCAGAAATAAATCTACCACAGGGGCTGCTCTCTCTGAAAAATTAAAACGTTCTCATGCCACTTCATTACAAACCATTGAAGTGTGTATATTTTGTGCACCATTGTTGCCAGAACAATGCTATTGCCCTTATCTTAATTTGGAAACGTTCCTCAATGTAACCTGGATTCTGCGGTATGTATTCCCCGGTCTCTCTAAAATACTTGTCTACCTCCTGCAGTTAGGTCTGCACTATAGCAATATCTGCAAAATAAAATGTATATGGAGGCCCAAGGCAGTTATAGCATGATATTCAGTCCCTCTGGATGTAAAAGGGCGGTATTCTCTTCAGGTTTCCAGGAGAGATGTTTGTAGCATTTCCACAAGCAGACTACTGACATACATGCACCGAACAAGGTCATCAGAAGGGATGACTGCAAGATGGGATCTCACTGTTCACTAGTAGAGTTTCAAACCCATGCCAAGTACAGCTTTAGGTGGTATGCAAAGAGAGAGTGGGTGACATTAGTGGGACAAAATATGAATCCCAACAAATTGGCTAAAAAGCCACATGCTTTCAAGCATTTCTGATGGACATTCATCAAAAAATGCATGTCGTCTTGGTCTTACCTTTCTGCTGCAGTGTTTGGGGGTGTTCTCGCCCAACAACCTTTTGAAATAGTTTATGAAAAGACCGTTTTTTTGTAGCCAAACGGCGGCGTGAAATCAATTAAAATGCATAGATTCTTTAGGAAATTCAAATAATCTGCCATGCAATGTAAAAATGACTGCTAATCAATATTCAGCATGTTTAAAGAAAGTTCTGTCTCTTCTACCAGCCAATTCCTTACATGTCCGAATTTGCCTCTTCCAAGGAGATTCTCATGTAGTATGACTGGGAGTATCCTAGGAAGGGGCTGGATGGCAAATAATATGTTAAACTGTTAATCCATTCTCAGATTCTCTCAACAGAGCTATCCTCTGATAACATAGCAGAGCTAATGCTAAGGTTACAATTACTTTAAAAGTTGAGAAAGCAGACTAATTCATTAATTTACACCACATGGCGGTTGGTGTATCCATGCATCAATTTTAGGATGTCTACAGAAGTTACATTTACATACAGCCAGTCTAAACTGAATTCATTTACATTGTCAGTAGCTATCTTGAAAATCCGGCCCCTATATTGTGTTCCGCTAGGCTACGTTGATCGAAAAAAGGCTTAAGCCTCAGATAGCACTTAGGAATGTTCCCTTTACAAAAGGTAAATTGAAAGAACATTATAGTTACAATGTAAAAACTGAAAATGACTGAAATGTGCCAATTTGAAGCTTTGTTATTAGAAATCTTCCCAGGTGGCAGACTTAATGTGCAAAGTATTGCATAGTCACATCTATTAACAACAGAAGGCATCCCACAATGTCACATGGGGCCTTACAACTCTACCAGATGTGATATATTTCATGATGAGCAGCTAAAGGAAACATAACAGGATTATGCAGTTAAATGTACATACCCTGTAGCTTTTTAGGTACTCACTCTCAAACAATGTGTTTTGGACTTGGCCCTCTCTGAAGGGTTTCCCCCAAACCTTCTCCCCTGACCCCTCATGTTTTCTGAATTTGTTTTTGTTGGCATTAGGACTCTGAACTTTACCAGTGTACTTGTGTTCACTCCCTTAAACATGGTAAAATTGGCCTACACCTGATTGCCACATTTGACTTACTTGTAAGTCCCTAGAAAAGTGGTCCTGCAAGTGTTCACAGCCTGTAAATTAAATGGTACTAGTGGGGCTGCATTACTTATTGTGCCACCCACCAAAGTGGCACTTTGAAACATGTATTAGGCCTGCTATTGCAGCCTGCAGTGCAGTTTAAAGTGCCAATTTGACCTGGCAAAAAAACATTTTGTCAAGCCTACACCTTCCTTTTTAATATATATAACTCGCCACTAAGGTAAGCCCTAAAGGCCCATAGGATGAGGTGCATTGTTTTTAAAAAGTGGGGCTTATGGTTTAAGTTTTACATGTCCTAGTAGTGAAAAGGTCATGCATTAGTTTCACTACTGTAAATTCTTTCTCTCCCATTGGATAACATTGGGTTACCTAATTACATTTAGTTGTTGAATAAGTTTTAACTTTTGATTGGGCAAAAAGAACAATTGATGGACAGAATGCCGAACAATGTCAAACACTCAACCCCAGTACAGAGATCTGGGCCTAAATCCATTGTTTTTTTGCTCACCATGCCACCCCAGTTTGAACCCAGCCATATACAAATCAGTCTTGACCTGGCTCCCCTTGGGAATAGCCCAGCCCGAACTGCCAAGCCAGTATTGACCGAATTACAGAGAGCCGTAGGGCCTAATTATGACTACAGCGGTCCTTAGCACCACCGTAGTAGTGGTGGCGGTCCACCCACCATATTTCGATCATAGCGGTCTGACCACCAAAGAACCACTGCTACCGCCTGTGATCGGCGATCCCTGGCGGTCTTGTAGTGGTGTGAGGCGGGTAATATGCTGGTGGTGCAGCTGCAGCACTGCCAAGCATATTACTAGTTTCCTCACCACAGTTTTCATGGTGGTGCGTTTGCCATGAAAAGTGTGGCAGTGAGGAAACAAAGGGGGCCTACTGCCTCAGCACCAGGGGATGCATGCACTCCCAGTTCGTGTAGGGCATGGACTTCACAGTCCATGCCCTGCAGGAACGTGCAATGGCAGCACCTTGCTAAGGCTCATGTATGAGACTTACCACTGCACCGCCGTGGGCCTGCCTCCACAGGACTCTTTATGGCTTTAACGGTGTGGCAGCGGGGCACTGGCGTGGCGGCCCGCAGCCACACCGCCAAAGTCCTAATAAGGCCTTAAATGTCAATAACTTGATGTATTTGCATTTAGAATTTCTATACTGCACCCTTTGAGCTTTTGTGATAAATGTGTAAAATATCTATTTCTGCTCTAGAGCTCAATTAGTGAGTCTGCCATACTAAATTGACTGTATGTTGATGTACTGTAAGGTGCTTTATCGCAGGGTCACATTGCCTCATGAAATTGAGGTTTAACACCGTCTCCCATTCATACACCCGTGAGCATGCTGTCAAGGTAATATCTTGGGAATGTATAATTTTAGGGTTTCCTGGCGCTCACAATAGCGACAATGGAGAATGCAGGTGTCCAATATTGTCTATCAAGGCAGCCAGTCTATCATATATAACCCTGATGCAGGCTTGGTTATGCGGGTTGAGGTTCATAGTTGTCAGTACCTTCCTTCTATCTTCTATAACTATTTTCAAATTAAATTATTGGTCACCTTTTCTGCATTGAGTGAGATAATGGACTTTTCTTATTGGTGTAGGTCGCTCTGTACCAATATCATGTGTAGCCATCCAAGACTATTGGATTTTTGCCCAGGACAAATTCTGTCTGGTTAGAATGAATCCATGTACGATCAGCCGTCTCCACTGTCTTTGATTTAATTTTGCCAGGGTCATCATGTCACATATAAATAGGGACAGTGTCATGAAGGAGGAATGAGTATAGTAAGGGCAAAATAACAGAACCTCATCATCCATAACCTTTTTATAGAGTGTTGTTGAATGCAATATCAGCAAACCCCTGTATTCTATTCCGAAACCATAATGAGCTTGTACCCTGTCCTGTGTCACACCCCTCAATGTCACCCCATGCTAATAGAGATCACAATTCAGTACCTCGGTCTGCTCTCCACTCATATATGTTAATATGTTAGTCCACATTTGGTTATTATCCTGTCCATGTGAGCTGTGTCTTCTAGATTTATGGAATATCATTTCTCATAGTATTTCCAGAATGAGAAATCAGTAAGGGCTGAACCAGTAATCCATCACTGTCAAAATGTAATGCTGGTTAGTGAGTTAGGCCACTCTCACTTCTGGTCATTCAGGCAAAACTCCTATCCACCTTACTGCCCTCCCAAGATACTTGTGCATATCTGCCTGTCCAATCTTTAGTCATTATGTTCCATCCCTTTAGAGAAGTGAGTCTATCCTCAGTAATGGCAGCCATCGGTGTAGGCCTGTCCCTCTCAACTAGCCATGTTTGGCAAGAAAGACAGATTCCATGTGTATATAATATTCAAGCCTCCTAGATAAGTGAAAAGCATTCTATGGACGCTACTCTGCCCATGTGGCAAAATAGTGTTGTATATGCTGCACACATATAGTGTGCCTAAAATTCTCATCCCTCAGTGCCAAGACATGCATGAAAGAGCTCCACATTCGCGCCCATCTATAAAGTATGCACAAGGGTGAGTGGTCTGGCACATTCTTGGCATTGTATTTACACCCACGATTCAGACCTTCAGAGATCCTTGGGTAAGTTCTGTTTCACTGGTAGTGTGAGGCGGATGGACTGCCTCATGACAGGAGTCTATCCTGGAGCCTCTGTTGGTTCGCCTACATCAATAAATTAGGTCCTGGTCTCAGCAGGTTGTCTGCAGCCCTAGTGATAAGTCTGTGCGATAGTTAATTTGTCTAATAGTAGATCAATTTCAGAGCAGTCAATGTTCCCCAAAATGTAATGTAGTCAAGCCATGCTTACTAGAAGCTGTGACCAAAGGCACATCGGGACCTGTGTTACAGACAGGGTGCACTGTCCCTGTTTGGTCATGGCGCACCTTTAAAGAGGTAAGCCGGGTGCAAACGAGATAGTGCGTCCTTCTACAAGTTAGGTGATGCCTCCATGACAGCCAGAAACTCACGCTGCCTGGGGCAGGGCATTCAGTGAAATATGGAGTGGATGACTGAATAAGCCGCTCTGTCTTTCTTTGCCGCCTGCCTATCATAAAAGGGACGAGATGCCGCTGCAGGCGGGTGCAGTGGGTGACCTCACCCTCCTGCGGGGGGATGTTAAGGGGGTCCAGAAGGCTGCCCTAAGGGGATGCAGTCACAGTGCACCACCTCCTGAGGCCCTTTTAGCCTCTGCGCCCACATCCGTATTAGGGCACAGGTGCAGCGGCAAAGTGGAAATGAGGGACCGCCCTCTCATGATAACTTTGGCGCTATCAGCATTACAGAAGGGACCTCAATAGTGTCTGCGCCCCCTTTAGTAAAACCATAGTGCCCTGGAGTGCACAAAGCAGGCACCCAAGCCCATTGCGCTTCAGGACACTATGCGTCA
Source organism: Triturus cristatus (assembly GCF_964204655.1). Classification (NCBI taxonomy): domain Eukaryota; kingdom Metazoa; phylum Chordata; class Amphibia; order Caudata; family Salamandridae; genus Triturus; species Triturus cristatus. The sequence continues at coordinate 1,432,822,604 of NC_140591.1, read as the reverse complement.
TGGCCCAAAGCATTCTCTCTTAAAGACACAAGGGCATTGTGCATATCAATTTCTTCACACATTTCACAGCACAAGAGCTCTAAATAATTATTTGGAAGAGTAATGCACACAATGATCAGGAAAAGGGTAGGAGAAACTGCATTTTTCAGTCATAGCTGTAAGAGCACAACATAATATCATGGCCTCCTTTTAACCAAAATGCTCCAGCTCAAATGATAAAGAATCTTTCTTAACAGGTGCCTAGAAGTACAAGACACCTGGCCCTAGAATGAACCCTCCAGACCCATCACTTTGCTGGAGTTAAGGTTTGCCTAGCCCTCAAAGTATTTCATCCCTTGATAACGTTCACGTCTGCACTTATGCAAACATTTTTCAGCTCTGTAATATACCATTAAAGCAGAGACAGACATGATTGAGCATTGACTCGTAGGAAGTTCAACGACGGAAGCTCAAGTACTAGGAATGCAGAAGTGGACGCATTAAGCAGACCCATCGCACAACATGAAAAGGATTCTCGACAACAAAGTACTTATGGTTTTCCTGCAATTCAGCACTTTTTGAATATCTCTCATGCAGGTGGCGAATCACATTTCTGCCTGATGAAGATGGGGACGAAAAGTCAATTTGGGTAATAAGGAATGACCAGCTGGCAAGAATTGTGCACTTACTGACTTGGGGCTGCACACCCTGGTAAAGCTCAGAGGAGACTTCGCTGGTGGGGCACTTGGGGTGCATTGATAGACAATCTGCCCAAGTGCCTTCTACACACCCAGAAAAAGTTAGGACACATTGTTTGAATGAACCCCCCCCCCCCCCCCCCCCCATGTCACAGTCGAATTGGATGTGCTCAGCTTCATCCATTAGCAGCACCATGGGCAAGGACAGACTATGAATGATGGTGCTCCTGGGCAAATCTTTTTTGCACCCGTTTTTTGGAGGATCGATTGTTCCTAGCTTGACTGTGGTCACTGAAGTGGTGATGTGTATGGGGGGTGTGTGGCTAATCATTTTTTGGGCTGGAAAGGAATGCTTATAGTGAGACCCCATAGATAGTAGGAAATAAGCGATAGGATGTTCCGGCACTCCAAGGTTTTGCAAACTGAGACGCGATTGGGCTGGGCAAATTAAAACATTTGAACAGCTACAGGGAGAAAGCAAGTTGATTGGTAAAGAATCATTCAGATATTCGCGACTTCATCATGCTCCACAGGTGAACGCCACTGAAATCCAAGGTGCTGATGGACGATCTGCCTGCATCACAATGATGTACAGAATCCTGGTGAACAATTTCCCTAATAAATTAGGATGTCTCAGGTCCAAATAGGGGAGGACTCCAATTGGGAGTGAGCTCCGCTGCATCTGTGGAAGGTAGTGCCACAGGCCAGGTTCAGACTGGTAGGACTCAAGATACAGTGCACAGTGTACTGCAGAAGGTTAAGATTGCAATTAATGGGTTAGGTTTAGAGATTGTGGGGTGAAGGCACGTTTTTCTCTCTACCCCCTGTGTGTCCCCCAGATTATGACCTTTTTGGTAGGGTGTGTAGCAATACTCCTCAAAGAAAAAAGCATAAACTTCTAAATACACACGAAATTGGTACTTTTGTGACTATGGGGAAAACGCAACCTGACATGCGGTCTGCTGGGATGTGATGCAAACATGGGGATGCCTCAAATTCCTTCGGGGCATAACTTGCTATAATAATTTGTGATGGTGTTTGAAGGATAAAAGGAGGGTTTATGAAAGTAGGGGGCTGCCCCTTTAAGATTGAACTCTATGGATGGATGCTTTTAGCTGGACTGCTGGGCTTGCACACACATGAACTGCAACCGTGTGCTAGTGTAGGGTGATATGATAGAAAGTCGACTTTAACTTTACATACTGGTTTGCCACATCTTACCAGCACTGACGTTTATACTGCTATATGATAAGTGTTATCTTTATCTCTGTGCCTTGTGTCATTGACACTGCAGTAACTGTTATGTTTGCTTTACTCAGGAAAACCTGATAAAAATAATTCTAATGGTATTTTATGGCGAATTGTTCTACTGGAGTGATGTATGGCTCAAGTCATTTCATAAGTAGTCTACCCTCAACAGCTGCAGAACTGTGGACTAGTTCTGAGGTCTATCTATCCAGCAGTGACGCAAATGTTAGTGCATGGTTTGTAGTCCCACTTGTGTGAACTGCAGTCCTTGTGCGGATGTGCAGAGTGTGACAGTCTTCTCTGAGGACACTGATTCCCTAAAGGGCTGTGACATTCTTCCCCTCTTGCACCTTTTCAGGCCTTAAATACAGGCAGACCTATTTATTTTTTATTTTTTTTTAAATACATTTTTTATTATTTTCCATTTCCATCTCCACATCATCTCTTACACAGGTGTTGTAAGCATTATTCCGAAAGATTGTGCTCCACCCTTCATCCCTACAAAGTTGTCATATTATGCAACCACAATGATTTACATTATTACCTACAGTCTCGTTGCCTATTATTCGCCAACTTCCGCCCTACCATCCCCCTTAAGCCCTTTTCCCCACAACCCTCCCGAAATCCAGAACTACTATTTCTACCCACCCCTACCCTCCCCACCAGTGTGCTCCCCCGCCAGTCGTTACAGGCAGACCTATTGTTGTCAATACATAACAGACACTTAAAGTGCGCTCTAGTTGAGCCTCTTGCTCAAGTGTGGATGGCTTTGTTGTCTCGGATGTGTGCTCATGATTTAATGCCTTTCCTCCCAGATTCTAGTGTGTGTCCCACGCAAGAGTATTTCGGTCTCATTAGTGGTCTGTTGGATGAGTTGTGTCCTTGCACTGCATACTTGCGGGGGAAACATCCACTAGTACGCGGACATTTCTTCGCGTACCGTTACTACGCAAGCGTTAGTACGCATGCGATGTAACAACGCGTCCCTTTAGTACGCATGCTGTTACATCTCATGCGTTGTACAACGCATGCGTAGGGGGCGGGTACTAGTCACGGCAGACATTTGCAAAGAGAGTCTGACGGAGGAAGCCGGTGGAAGCATGAAGGGGGAGAAGATTTGAACCACGTGTGTTAAGAGGTAAGTGGGGCTGTGTAGGGGCTGTGTAGGGTTGTGTACTTGTGTAGTGTATTATGGTTTAGTGAAGTGTCGTTGGGTTAGTATTTTAGGATTTAGGGTAGTGTTGTGGGTTATTGAAGTCTAGGTTAGTGTTTTAGGGTTTAGTGTAGTGTCGTGGGGTTGGTGATTTAGGGTTTAGGGTAGTGTTGTGGGTTAGTGAAGTCTAGGGTAGTGTTTTAGGGTTTAGTGTAGTGTCGGGGGGTTAGTGTTTTAGGGTTATGGGTAGTGTTGTGTGTTAGTGAAGTGTAGTGTAGAGTTTTAGGGTTAAGTGTAGTATGACACGTTATTCCGCATACCATTATTATTACTAGGTAAGTTTTTACTTCGCATACCATAACACTTTCATTGTAATGGTATGCAAAGTAAAAACTTGCGTAGTAACGGTTATTGCTAAGTAATAACCGCGTAGTAAAAGCATGCGAAGTAATGGCATGCGAAATAACGTCTCATATTCACTTGCGGGGACTCTTTATTTCAGATTTAGCAGTCCATGGGCCTGCATGAGTTCCCGAGGTCTCTTCCCCCATGTGCTCTATATCATCCCCCACTCTCCAATGCCGCCAACTCTTCTTCCCATCCTGCCCCCATGTTAAAATATTTTTTGTTAACTGTATTTTTTTTTTTAGAGGCCCTGGCAGTAGCAAAGTGATGCAGGGTCGCATTCTTCCTTTTTTGCTCGTCACGTGCACTTGTTGTGATTTTGTTTTCTAACTTCAATTTACTTTTCTAAACTGACAGTATGTTAGAAGAGTGGCAGTGGCACGGTGCTCTGTTAGAACACAGTAAATTAGTAAAAATTGCCCCTGCATCATGAGGCATCCACATGCTCGGCAAAACTCAAACGTACTCATGTGTGGCCGTTTTTAATGGGTTTTCTTGAATAGAAAACCCATTTCAGCTCTGCCTGCCAATGTGTGCATGCGTCTTGAGGCATGTGTGTTATTGCCAATAAAGCGCTGGCAACGTCAAAAGCTCTATCTTTTAGAGCCAAGAGCTATTATTAGCTTTGCCAGTGCTTGCTCCCTTAGAACTGGTTACTGTTTGTATGCTATTCAAAAGGAACATTTTGAAATTGCAAAAGAACATTACTGTTCCGTCTTCAAGGCACCTTTTCTTGAAATATCATAGTAAGCGCCTCCACTTAAGTACAATGTTCAGAGATATAAAAATGTATTCAAGAACGTATGCAAATCGCCCAGAGACTTCAAGAGATTACAAGTATGAGAAAGATCCCCATTAACTTTACAGCTAAGTATCTTTTCTATCTTCATGTTGCTATGTCTTCCCAAGGAGCTAAATGTATGTTGTCTTTTTTAGATCTATCATTTCCCGCTCATGTCGCTGCCTACCGTGGGGATCTGGTGACTCTTCGAAGATTAGTAGAGAGTGGAATTATTACCATAAATGAGCGAGATGATAAAGGAGCCACTCCGATGCATAAAGGTTAGTCTGTGTAATCAGCTAATGTTCCTTTCTCATTCTGTGCACTTGAGGAAATGACCCTGTGAATCAGCCTGGCAACTAATGAAGTTTCAGTTTTCTTAGAAACTCATATCTAAGCTATAGGCGGGCGGGATACTCCATCAGAAAGGTGGCGGACATCCTGTGGACCAAACTCTTTATTCCCAGTCTCCATTTAGAGCAGAGGTCTTCAAACTTTTGGATGCCGAGACCCCCCTGTCAACATTTTGAGGCGTAAGGACCCCCTCCTGACAAAAATGTCTAAACCTGTTGACTAAATTGCGTGGGATGAAAATGTAAATGAGGTTATGTGATGCAGCGTATTTTGGGATAGCATTGCTTCATTATTTTGACATCTTTTACACACAGTAACACTGAGGAAAAATTTCACCCAATCAGTACCCGTTTATAACCAAAATACAGCAATTATCATCAGAAAGATTTCTAGTCAACCTTTGTGAAGGGCCTTCCACTCTGCAGCAATACGTGCTGCCACATTAGAAGCTCACCTGGCCCTGACCGGGAGAAGCAGGGGTCCCTTAAAACCCTGGCAGTTTTGTGAAGAGTTAGGCAGTTTACCCATGCAGCTTTCCTCTCACCCCCTCCCTTCCATCCCTCTCTCCTCTCCTAACCCCGGATCCCTCTCTCACTTTGCAGGCCATTTTCTTTCACCCCTTTTTTACAACTTCTGAATTCTCCCCATTCAACCTCTCAATTCACCTTTAATCACCTCTTGCCATTCTGTCTTTTCACTGCCCTCATCTCTAACAGTCTCTCACATTTATCTCTTCTGTGTGTTTCTCATTGTCCTTCAGGCAGTAGATGGTTATTAGCCCCAGGATATCTTTTTGTAACAGTAGTGCACTACAAATGTAAATAATAATAGGCAGAAACAGGGGAGCCACTAGACCAGAACTTCAGAGGGGGGGAGGCTAACACTCCCAGTCAGGGCTGGTCCTAACGCTGGTCGCACCCGGTGCATCAGTCTTTTTTGATGCCCCACCCCCGTTTCCTCCTTCTCCATGAATTCCTAACTGCAACTCACCAACAATGCACCTCATCTCTCTATAGCACCTTTCTGACAAACATTTCATTTTTTTATAGCGCTACTCATAGTTTACTCTCACTCATTTCTGGGATCTGCATGGTACATATTCTTTGTAGCAGGCACATTAACCCTCTGCACTGTGTGGGTGACAAGAGTGCCCTTGTGAGTGCACGGTGAGCGATGCAACAGTGTGAGAGTAGGACAAGAGGAGTGACTGCAGGGTGAGTGAGGTGGTGTATGAATTTGGGCGCGGATGCAAGTTCAGAATGGGATGAATTAATGTATGATTACTGATGGGCTTGTTTGAGTGAGTTGCATATTGAGTAGTGAGGGGGACAGGTGAGTGAAGTGTCACATGAGTGCAGCTTGAGTAGTGTACACGTGTGACTGCAGGTTGAGGTATAGGGTGAGCAGCACAAGTGCATTGTGAGTGCAGAGTGATCACTGTGAGTGCAAGGTGAGCGGGTGAATGGTGCGAGTGCATGGTGATCAGTGTGAGTGCATTGTGATCACTGTGAGTGCAGGGTGAGCGTGAAAATGAAGGGCGAGAATGAGGAATGAGTTGTCTGAATGCAGGGTGCATTCCCAGACACTTGAAGTAACCCAGCATGTTATTGACGGCGGCATAGAGTTTAAGATCTAAGTTAAACTATTGCCTCATTAATCGGGGATCGAGGGTGAAGGAAATAAATAATGTGCTGATCCTGCAACAAACTTACAGTCCTATGGTTAGGGTTACCAGCAGATTATTTTGATAGCCCAGTCGGTACAAAAAAAAGCAGTCACCTAAAGCAGTATTTTCAGCACTTATCTGTGCATACTTCCAACAGCAAATCTAAATAGAAAGCACTTTTAATTGTGTTCTAGGGCTGCCTCAATGATCCATGACTGATAATTAAAGAGAACAAAGACAGAAAAGTCACATAACAAATGCATACATACTTTTTTATTTCTAAGTCTATTTAGTGCCTAGAGGAGATCTTTGCAGGCTCTTTAAACAAAACATGGCAGGCATTTTTCTTTTGGCAAGCCTACTTTATATTCCTTTCCATGAAATGCATTCTCACACTACAGCAGTAAATGTAAAACACAAATGTAAGGAATAGGCTGAGTGGGGACCCAGGGGGTACTGGAACCAGGAATAAAACCTAAGCCTCTGTAACCAGTTTGCAAAGGCATGTAAAAATGCAAATGGTCTTTAAAGACCTGTGAAAAACACAGGGGTGCCGGAGATAAGACCCCAGACACTGCCCAGCTGAGCCCCCAGCAGCTCAAGTTTCACTGCAGCAGCCTGGGCTGAGACACAGGAGGGGGGGGGGGAGAGGGGGAGGGTCTGAAGCCCTTGGGCCTGGGTAGAAGTGTGACTGGGAAGGCGCGACCCCCTTTGCATCACTCCACGGCCCCCCTGGGGGTCGCGCCCCACAGTTTGAAGACCCCTGATTTAGAGTCAGTGGAACTGCCATGGTTCCACCGGTGGAGTCTGTCTTGGCTCAACCGACAGAGACCTTTGACTGACGGCCCTTCGGATACCTGGCCACCTGCCAAAGTACCTCAAACCATCTGCTAAATTATGATTTTATGTCACTTATACTGTCATCAATGTCATTTTTTGTGATTATCTTTCATTTCATTTTTGAAGTCTTAAATGTACAAAAGTAGTGGTATGTTTTTGTTGTGGATTTTAAGTTTTGGATCAGAACCATAATTCCTATTCAAATTAAGTTTTGTTCCACGTTGTAAAAGGGTTTCTTTTATATAAAAGATTAACATGAAATCTTTCTAGAGAACCATAAGGTATCTTAATCAGCGATTCATTTAGCAAATTTCCTTTTTTTCTAACAATATACTTTTTTTCCTCTGCCCACAGTATATACAGTAGTACACAAAAAAACGAGAGATGGCTTGCTTGAATTAATCACAGCCACTGATAATTACTCAGGCCGCATCTCAATTCATCGATATTTTGCACACCATGCCACCTCTGTTCGGACCGACCTGGCCATATGCACATCAGACCTCCATTGGGAACAGTCCAGCTCAAACTCCCTGACCTGAAATACAAGCAACCCTGTACAGGTTTCACCCTAGTTAGGTATAGCTTGTTTCAAGTCAGACAGGCTGCACGGGACCCACCTTTGGGCATAACCGTCTCACTTAGGGCGTCATACTTAAGTATACAAAAAAGTGATGGATGGAAGGCTTGAACTAATCACAGCCACTGGTAATTACTCAGATCACATCCCAATCTACCATATGCAAATCAGTCTTGACCCTGCTGCAATGGGAACAGTCCAGCATGAACAGCCAGGCCCTCCCTGAACCAGAATACAGGCAACCCAGGACTGGTTTCACCCTAGTTAGCACTTATCAGCCAGGTATAGCTTGGTTCCAGTGATACAGTGTGCACAGGACCCACGTCAGGACATGCCCGTCCCACTGGGGGCGACCCACTAAAGTATACAAACAAGTGATGGATAGAATGCTTGAATTAATCTCACCCACTAGTAATTATTTGGGCCACACCCCAATACATCATTATTTTGCATACCATACCACCTCAGCTTGGTCCCAGCCTTTTGAAAATCAGTCTTCACACCGCTCCAATGGGATCAGTACAACCTGAACTGCCAGGCCAGGTCCACCCTGAACTGGAATACAAGCAACCAAGGAGACAAAAACACTGAAACAAAAGACTTGGGAACCAAAGATCCAGTAAGGAGTCTGTTCACTCCACTTTATACCACTTCACTCCACTCTACCCCACTTCATGCAACTCTACTCTATGCCACTGTTAACTATGCTACGTTATGCCACTCCACGCCACTACACCCTACTCTATGCCACATCACTCTCTAGGCCACTCCATGCCACTTCACACCACTCGACTTTACGCCACTGTACTCTACTCCACTCCACTCTACATCATGCTGCTCTATGCCAGTCTGTGTCACTCCACTCTATGCCACTCAACTCCTCCTATCTCCTGGCCCATCTTGATTATGCCCTACAAGCCTCCTTCCGATATGCCAACTTTACCCTTTTAGGGGACTTCAACCTTCACGTCGATAATATCGATGAACCCACCATCACCAATTTTTTGTCCACCTTATCAGATGGTGGGTTAAACCAAATTATTTCTGGTCCTACACACATGGCAGGACATACCTTGGACCTGATCTGTACTAACCTAACAGATACCGTTTTAAGCAATCCCATCCCCGTAATCTGGTCTGATCACTTTGTGATCCCTTTTTCCATCTCCTTTCACTTTCTGGACCGCTCCAGACCCTTGTCCAACTCTGTGGGTCGGAATTGGAGGGTGATTTCCCCCGAGAATCTAACGCCTCACCTCTCAAAGTCCGCCCCTGAGGAGGCTAAAGACTTAGACTCTAGATTGGCTAATTTTAACCATTGGATCACCTCTGCTATCGATCTCTTAGCCCCTGTCAGACCTATTAAATCCTCGCGTGTTACTCCTTCTGCACCGTGGTTCTCGGACGAACTTCGTATTTGTAAATCGGTTTGCAAACAGCTCGAGAGAAGTTGGAGACGTGCTTACTCTCCTAACAGCAAATCTAAATATAAAACCGCCCTTAAGGAGTATAGGAAGAAAATCATAGATCATAAAAGATCCCATCTTGAGGAGAAAATCACCCGGGCACAAGGGTCTTCTAGAATCATCTTTGACACTGTCAGATCCTTTACTGACCCTCTGGCCCTCAAGCGTCAACCTCTGGTATCCCAGTCTCTTTGAGACAACCTTTCCAGTTTCTTTGACAACAAGATTGCTACTATTCAGAATTCCTTTGCCAGCAAAATTAAGCCTCCCCTTCTGAAATCCTGTTCTATCAGTTCTAATCCTGACAAGGTCTTTTCTAATTTTGAGGTGATTACCCCGGAACACTCGCTGGCAGAATTACTTAAATGTAAATCTGGTTCCCCTTTGGACCCCTGGCCGGCAAAACAGTATAAATCCCTAGCCCCTCTGCTCAACCCCTTTTTAAATAAAATTTAATCTATCCCGACTCCTGGAAACATGCTAGATTGGTCCCCATTATTAAAAAAGCAACTGCAGATCCCTCTGAACCAGCTAACTACCGTCCCATCTCCCTGCTCCCTGCCCCAGCTAAAGTGCTGGAGAAACTAGTACAACGACAACTGGCTGGTTTCTTGGAAACTAACGGCTCTTTTCACATTTCACAGCACGGCTTCAGGTCGGGACATAGTACCGAATCTGCCCTCATAGAGATGGCTGACGCCATTAGATGGAAGTTAGACGAGGGATCTAGAGCGGTGTTGGTGCTGCTCGACTTGTCGGCAGCATTCGACACCGTCTCCCACCCCGTCCTCCTTGACCGTCTGCAGGCAAAAGGCATACAAGGAAAGGCCTTAGAATGGTTTGCCTCCTTTTTGTCCAATCGGACACAGGCAGTATTCACTCCCCCTTTTACCTCAGACAGTCGCCCCCTCAGGTGGGGCGTCCCTCAGGGCTCCTCACTGAGTCCCCTTTTGTTTAATGTGTATTTTTCCCCGTTGTCCGAGATTATTACTCAATCTGGTATCCAGGCCACTTCCTATGCTGATGATATACAGCTTCTGTTTTCATTTGATTCCCCCTCCCAATCTACTTTTGATCCGCTGAAAAACTGCCTCCGTAACATCGCTAGCTGGATGGATAACAACTCCCTCTGGCTTAACGCTGGCAAAACCGAGGTTATATTTTTCCATCAGCCCTCGCCTTTGGACCCTAATCTGTGGTGGCCTCTTGATCTGAGCTCACCCCCCTTGCCTAAAGACTCAGTAAAAAATCTTGGAGTAATCTGGGATACCAATCTTTCTTTTCAGAAACAAATCCAGTCGGTTTCTGCGGCCTGTTTCTCTAAAATGAGGATGATGAAAAAATTCATTAATTTCCTCCCTAGCCAAACTAGGAAAACTATTGTGCAGGCTTTAATCACTTCCCATCTAGATTACGCCAACGGACTGTATCTTGGTCTTTCCCGGGGCCTTCAGCGTCGTCTTCAGACAGTCCAAAATGCCGCTGTCCGTTTAGTTTGTGGGCTTCCACTTCGTGAACATATCACTCCCCATCGACATAGGCTGCATTGGCTCCCAGTTCACAAAAGGGCGGAATTTAAGGCTTTTACCCTTGCCCATCGCGCGATCTATGGTAAAGGTTCCGCTCATCTATCTTCTTGCCTTCGTCCTTACAGCAATACCCGACTTCTCCGCTCTAGCTCCAAACATCTTCTTTCTACCCCCGGAGTCAAAAAAGCTCGATCTGGGGGAAAAACATTCCAAGTCTGTGCTTCCTTCCACTGGAACAAATTACCGTTGTCCATTCGGACCATCCGGGAGGAACTTCCATTCCGGAGAGCTTTGAAAACCTTTCTCTTCTGTTAATACCACCTGAGTTCTGACATAGCTTCTGCCTTCACATAAGCGCCGGGACACCCCGTTGGGGTATCTGTGCGCTATACAAGGTTCCCAAATAATAATAATAACTCCAGTCTATGCCACTCTACTCTACACCACTTCACTCCAGTCTGCACCACTCCACTCTAACTCCACTACTTTATTGTATGCCACTCCACTCTTCGCCACTCCACTCTTCGCCACTCCACTCTATGCCACTCCACTCTACTCCATGCCACTCTACTCCATGCCACTCTACTCTGTTCTACTCTACTCTGTTCCACTCCACACCCCTGTACTCCAATATGTTCTATGCCACTCCACTATACTCCACGCAATGCCACTCTCTACCACATTACGCCATGTCTCTTCAGTCTTCTCTGTCACTTCAGTCCACTCTAAGCCACTCTACTCTAGTTCACTGTATTCCAATATATGCCACTCTACTGTACACCACACCTCTCTACTCTGTTCTTCTCCAATCCACTACATCACTCCATGCCACTCCACTCCACTTTACTCCATTCCACTTTAGTCTACAGAACTTCACCCTACGCCACTCTACTACACTACACTCCATGCCAGTCTATGCCACTCCATCGCACTCTACTGTATGCCACTTTACTCCATTTTTTGACTCTCCATGCCTCTCTACTCTATGCCACTCAACTCTACTCCACTATAGGCCACTCCATTCCAATCTATGTCACTTCACTCTCCTCTACACCACTTCACTCTTAGCCACGCCACTCTAATCTACCATTCCACTCTAAGACATTGCACTCTATGTCACTGTACTCTACTCCACAGTACTCTATTCCACCTCTATTCCACTTCACTCTATGCCGCTCTACTCAGCCATCCTACTTTATCCCACTCTATTGTATGCCAGTCTGCTCTGTTCTACTCTACGCCACTACAAACTACTCTACACCACTCTACTTTATTCCACTCCATTCCACGTCACACCACTCTATGCCACTGTACACCATTCCACTCTACACCATTCCACTCTTTGCCACTCTACCACACTCTATACCCTTTCACCCCAGTCAAGGCAACTCTTCTTTTTGCCATTCTACTTTATGCTGCTGTACTCTACATCAATCTACTCTACACCACTCTAAGACACTCTACTCTACACCACTCTACTCTGTGCCACTTTACTCTATGCCACTCTTCCCCACTCCACTCTATGCAACTCTTCTCTACACCACTCCACTTGATGCCACTATACACCGCTTAACGCTGTGCCACTCTACTCCACCCTACAACAATCTACTCTATGCCACTCTACACCATGCAACTCCACTCTATGCCACCCTGCTCTACTTTATGCAACTTCACTCTGTGTCACTATACGCCATTCCACATCGCTCTATGCCACTTCACTCAATGACACTCTACTTTGTGACACTCTATCCCACTCCATCCCACTCAATGCGCCTCCACCCTATGCCCCTTTATTCTATGCCACTCCACGCCAGTCAACTCCATGCCAATCCACTCTAGGCCACCCTATGCCACTCTCACTAGGCCATTCTACTCTATGCCACTCCACTGTACGCTACACCACTCGACTTTACACTACTCCACTCAACTCTATGCTGCTATATGCCATTCCACTCCACACCACTCCACTCTACACCACTCTACTCTATGACACCCTATATTACTCCACCCCACTCAGTGCAATTCTACTCTATGCCATTCTACTCTATACTGCTCTAATCTACACTACGTCACTCCACGCCACTCCACTCTATGCCCCGCCACTCTATGCTACTCCGCTCTACATCACTCCACTCTACACCACACCATTCCACTCTATGCCACGCTAGTCCACACCACTCTGCTATAAGCTACTCTACTCTATGCCTCCCCACTCTTCTCTATTCTAGGCTATTGAACTGTACACATCTCTACTCCAAGTCACTCTACACCAGTCTGCATGATTCCACTGTATGCGACTCTGGTCTACACCACGCCACTCTACTCTATGCTATTCCAGTCTGTGCCATTTTAATGTATGTCATTTCACTCTAAGCAACTCTGTGCCAACCTACTCTACGCCCACCTACTCTATGCCACTCCACTCAACTCTACGTCACACCATTAACTTTTATCCATGCTGAATAGCAGCCACGGTGCTGTGCAATATGGCTAAAAAACCTTGGTAAAGCCAATAGCTTACATAGGCGTGACCCATTGGCTTTGCCAATTCTTATTTTTATGATGCTTTGGAACAGCTTTACCCGCACCCATTTTTGCATATATAACAGTTCTTTATAGCCTGAGGGCTTGTTGAATATTAGGCGCAGGCATTTATATGAATGTATACCTAGCAAATGGAGCATGCATTTATGTACACTTATGCCTAATGAAACGCTTGGCATGGATGAATGGCAATCTTTGCCATTTACTGAATTCTCTAGAGTGTTTTGTTGAACCATGTGACATAATATCTAACATAAACAGATCTAGTAATCTAGGACAATGTAATTATTTAGACTGTAAAGGTGACTTGCTACTGAAACCTGTGCTTTTCTCTTTCTTGAGTTAATGCACCTTTTGCTATTTTTGAACCTGAAAAGAATTAGGGAAACCACCCTTTAGTAAGTACCATCTGATCTAGAGCAGTCGGTTAGGCTCAACTGGTTTAACATATCAATGGATAGCTAATGGAGGTTGAATTCTAGGAGATACCTCTAGGTGTATATATAATATTGAACTATGCATCAATAATCTTATTCACTGAGAGTTTGTGAATTAAAAAAGATGTTTCTATATTACTATACTGTTTTTTACTATGTCATAGTCCCGCGGTCCAGACACGTGACTAGGAAAAGACTGATATCAGCATATAGCATTTATCAATGGGTCTCTCACGCATAAGATCTATGCTCATACTCAACAACAATGGGCATGGCAGTGAGAATATTATACATTCATAGAGTTTCATGACAGTGCCTTGGTCAATAAGCTTGGAGTTTTTTTTCAAACTGCCAAGATCACAATATCATTACTGGAAATCGCATTCCCACTATTATCTAGTCGATTAAAATCCATTCATAAGTATTTAGCTACTGAGATTGTGAATCTAAGCATGCCAGTACAGACAATGATACAATAACAAATGTAACATTTCCTTGCTGACGTCCACAGAGTTGTAATGCTCAACACTTTGTCCTAGAAATGTTACAGGGAGAAATGTGGATGACTGCCAGCCTCAATAAGCCATGAACAGTCCTTAAGAGGATGTCCAGTGCTTAGGCACTGAACACCTACCTGTGTCCTTTAACAATCTGATACCTCTTCATAATGCAAAGAAGTGTTGTCACATTTCTGCGTCCTCTGGGAGGCTGTGAGGTTGTGTTCCTAGCACTCTTAATAACTATATATATAGTAGGAGCTTTACTTTCCATCTCATACCTGCATGGTGACATTCAGTCTCATATTCTTTTTTCTCTTCACCTGTGTCCTTCCTTTACTGCCTACCTTGCTCTCATTTTGTACTCCCTTTCTCATCCTCATCGTCACCTTGCCTCTGTTTCTTCTCATTCTCATAGAACACTTGTATGGCAGGGAATAGCGTCACTGCATAGGTCTCTCTGTGTGCTTTGTCTTACCAGTTAGAGAGACTGATACCTGTTAATTATACTTTCAGAGTCTTGTATACATAATCATAAAAGGAAGGATTTTCCCACTCATCACAAATTTTCCCTCGCTTAATGATAGTAACCACACAAATATCCACTTTGTCCTAAAGATGAGCCTGAAGCCTAAAGTTGAGCCTGTCAAAACATGATTTTCAAATAGTCTAAGTTCTGCAGGGGTTTCAAGCAGCTCTTTACCACATAACAGTGTCAATTTTTAAGATAAACAGTGGCTTGTTGACTCTGGAGGGTGGCTGAGCCGAACCTGGCTTCTTGTGCATCCATTCCTAGCCTTGTTATAGAAGGCCGTCGGTGCAGACCTGTAGAAGTAAGAGTGCCACTGGTTCTGAAAAGTCTGTGTTTCTTGCATGTCCTTTCGCTTCGGGTGCATCTGTCATTCTGCCCAGTTGGCAGATGTACCCAATTTTTGGAGGATACAACTTTTTTTGTGTGGAATTGCCATTGTTTATAAGAGCAGTATTCTGAGGGGGAGCAGGGGAAAGCATCAAACTCAAAGAGTATATTTATTACCTTCTTAATTTTCAGTAGAGGGTATAACGTGGTAGCTTCTGAACTGAGAGTAGTATAACTATGCAACCACCAACAGTTTCCTTTTCTGCCTCATGGACGTACTGGCTTCCCCAAACCCATTCCTCTACCTCACAACATCCATGGCAATTCTGGTGAATATGAGCCCTTTTCTCTTGGGTTAGTCTTTCAAAAAGTCTTGCTGCACTAAGTAATGTCTCTAGTTGAAAGTAACAAACAATTTAATTGATAAGCATTCAGACTCAGGTAAACTTATTTGATCTGCTATTTTTTGTATCCATTTCTGTTGAGGGCTATTGTTCTTCTAGTCCTTTGGAATACTCAGGAGAAGCAAAGGCTAATTTCGAAGTATTTTTCCTTACAGTTCTATGGTTGGTATGTGAGAATTTGTTGTTCTGGTATTTTTGCTTTAGTTGCTTGTGAAGAGCCAATCCTAGATAAACTTACATCTACATACTTCTGGATACATATTTCAGTACATAGGAACTCCAGTCTCACCAAGGGGTCCAGGCCAACTTAAAAGGCAAAGAAATGTCGATCAATGAGATATTTTTATAGTGTGTAATGTCATAAAACATTTTCTACTTTCCTCTGGTTTTATTCCATTGTCTAAAGAGGAGTACATCACAGGGTTGTTGTGGACTGATTCTAATTTTGGGTCAAAATCCATATGACATCCTATACTATTTGATGTTGCCAGGTTCTGGTATGTTCGGGTAACATGCTTCTAGTAGTTTTCTGTGATGTATTCCTCCTGTGACGGAAACCCAACAAAACCTGGTCCAATTTTGTATGACACAGAAAAGAATTTCCATTATGATGTTCTCAACCACAGTCTTGTAGTTTTTGGGACGGTCATTAGTCTCAACCGTTTTGTTTTTTTACAATTCTTGATAAGATTGAGAGAAACATTCTCTTTGACTCTTTTGGCCCAGTGAATACTTTTTAACTCTTACATTTTATTTTTATTCAATTGATAATTTATTGTACTGTTTTAATTAAATTAGAATTGTAAGCTCTTGCATAGGAGTTTTATTTTATCGCTGCATTTCACGGTCTCCTTAATTCATTTCTATACCGAATCTGCAGAAAACTGTAAATGATTTAATGAACATTTTATGTCTTCCTTGTACAACCATGGAGTTGTACTGTAGTAAATGAGAAAAGTGTACCTCTATAATTTTGTTATCTCCAGTCTCTAGAACCAACAACCAAATAAATTCTGTTGAAACTATATTGGCTTGCTTAGCCTCCACATTTCCTCTGATATCTTAGTTGTAGATCCAGATATTTATATGGAGTATTGCACCTACATAAAATTCTTGTTTTGCTAAAAAAAAAGACTATGGTGCATTTGGATACAATATGAAACTAAGACAGTAAACGTGTTATGTAAAAATGTTGAACCTGAAATGCACAAATAGTTTGACACTGATATTGAGACATTCATATTTCTTTGAGCAATGTGTGGGGGTTTGACATTTTATCTTTAAATTCTATGAAAAATTACAATCACCGGTCCTATAGGTAGCATTAACTTGATACTATAACCTATATTTATAGGATGTGCAGGAAGGAATTTAAGTAAGGGGTCACCGATATCTATCACGTGATGAACATTTTCTTCTTGCATAAGTGTTCGCCAATGACATATCCTCATGGATTATCACATTCCTTGCACAATATTGCAATCCAATCTTTAATTAGATAAGTGCAGATTACTTGTTTATATTTTTTTTATATGATCTATTTCACTCATTGCAGCTGCTGGACAAGGACGGATAGAGTGCTTACAATGGCTGATTGAAATGGGAGCTGATCATAACATCACAAATGAAGCAGGAGAAACACCACTGGATGTGGCTAAAAGGTAGTAGCCCATTGCACAATAATGCATGAATTTTGAAAAAATTGAATTCTGTTTTTCTGAAATCTGTAGACATATAGGTCTTATCACCAGGAAGGAGAATGGTTTAAGAAAGGGGAAGAAGCTACAAAGGGCGACATTGTTGATGTTTTGTTGTTTTTACAGTCTTGATGCATTACACATGAAGTAATTCCGAAGTCTCTCTGTCGTTTCTTTCTCACCGAGTAACTGATCAAAGGTCTTCTTGGGGGTTTACCCCAGGCCTCAGCCACAGTATCTTTATACATCTTTCAATCATTGTTTTATGGGGACACATTTGTAGCTTTTTACTGGTCTGTGCTTGAAAGTACCCTTGTCACCAAACTGAGCCACATGTGGCCCTATGGTAACGGGGCCTATGCCATTACACTAACACCAGACGCCTGGGCTGCTCGCTAGTGCGCTACACAGGGCCATGTCTGCAGATCTGCACCTGCCAGTGTGCAACATTTGGTACATATAACTCCACACAAAGTTTTTGTCCAAACCTCATACTTGCCTTCTTCCCTCATACTGAGCAGCACTGGGGTGTTTTTCTTGTGATTTTTTTTTTCTTGTGATTTTTTTGATCTGATATTGTTCTAGTGTGTCCGCAAAATCCCTGAAACATGAAAACCTCGGACTTACTTTTCTAACTGGTCTGCATTAGTTCACTATTGGCCTCCACATGCATTATGTGAGCATGAGAGCCAGTATGAAAGTGATTGCCCTTTGGTAGACTTTTGTGCTAATAGGTAGAAATTTCAACTGGCTGGTCAGGTGTCAAGACAGAGTCTCAGTTGGGCGGGGTCCTAAATGTTTGCTTGTTTAGGCCACCGAGGATTAGCTGCTCAGCTACATCCCAGTGGCCTGCTTATTTAATAGGGGGCAGAGCTTTCCCTTCTCCTGACGTCATTATAGCTTCAAAAAGACCTACTTTTTCCTGGCACTATTGGGTCTTTGGGCCTACTTTCTAGGGGTGTTGTGGGGGCAATATTATATAACTCCAACAGCAAGTGACCCACCCCACAATCTGATCTGAGTTTTGGAGTTTCTGATATAATGTACTTAACCATGTCTAGTACGGTTCCTAAGTGGATGCAGTGCATTAGATGTAGGTTTTGTTTGGCTTGTATAAAGGGGCTTTTATGTTTCCCTGACATATTCCTATTAAGCCACTAAGGTATTTTGCCCTCTGGTCTCAGACATCTGCCATCCTTACTCTAGGTTTTTCTCCTCTCTTGAAATGATCTTATTTGCTCTGCTGTGCTGACCTGCTGCCCTCTGTCCGGGTGAGAAGGCACTTCTTGAACTCAGGACTCCCAGAGTGACTCCAAGGGCTAGTCTACTGGCCCCCTGTTCTGAACTCCAGGGACATAACAGGTTCCCAATCACCTGCACCAGTACCCAGGTCCAGCTGGAGTAAGCCTCTGATCCCCAAGTGGTGACCCTCAGTTTTTCGACCCGTGGTGTGGCCTCAGAGAGGCTGAATTGAAGTTTTTGGACTCTTCACAACTGTGAATGGGCCAGGTGGTGCTGAATCCTTGACACTCGCACAGCCCGGCAACGCAAAGCTTCATCAGCCCGACCCTTCGCGATACAGCATTGACCGCTCACGGGGAGCGATACTGCAAAGCACCAGCCTGACCGTTTGTGATGGCAACAGGATCCTCACACTACAGCGCCTACTTCCCGCGATGCTTGGCCTGCTGTACACTCTACATCGATGACAATCTGCAACGCTTCCTTGCTCCTCGCTGCCCCGTCCACCGTGAACAGGGCTCTTGGCGCTAGACTGAAAAAGTAAAATTCCAGCAGGACTAACCTGGTCCCTGTATCCGACCTACGCTCCATCGCAGTCAGCCTCAACTTGTGACTTTCTAATGATCTCACACGACCTGATAGCTGCAGTTGGTACTTTCTGCCTTTTAGTGCTTTTTTACCCTAAAATCTTTAAAAATTCATAAGTCTGGTTCTACTGATTAGATTTTTTTTGTTTCTTTCTTACTGTTTGAAGTATTGCACAAATAGTTTACTCATTGCCTCTAAGTTAAGTCGGAATGTGCCATTTCTACCATTCCTGTTCTCTTCCTGCGCTGGTGCACTGAGTGCAGCCTAGCGCTAATGCATGCACCCTTGCCCCGTTGAGCAAGGGTGTCTGTGTTACAGGCAGGACTGTTTTTGTGCAGACAGGAACACCTTCCTGCACAAAAACACACGTAGAAAGAGGAAAAAACGAGGAGAAATAAACATATTTCTTCTCGTTACGCCTCACCTGGCAAGGCTTATCATTTTGCCGAATTCCCAGGTTTACTAGCCCTAGTGAATCTGGGAATGCACCAAAATCCATGGGTGGATGCGTGAGAACCCTCAAGCTCCACTCATGAAACTCCTTCCCAGGGCAGAGTAACGCAAGGCAGCGACGTGCGCTTCCATGTCTTAATCCAGATTTACGGAGCCACATCGAGCCACGCAAGATGCTTTGCGTTGCTTAGTAAATCTCACTGAAGCCCATGTGTTGCTTTGCTCCTCCTTGCGTTAAGCAATGGCAACGCATGGGCTTCGTAAATCTGAGGCACAGTTCTCTTTATCCAGCCCTGCCTGCTAACAGTTACCCACAATAGACTTTTCGAAATATTGCGTTGTTTGATGATGTCAGCTTGGGTTTAGAGCAGCACTGTGACATTATTCATTTGATGGCCTGTTAATAAATGTACGCACTTTCTCATAGGAATCATAATTTCAAGGTTTGATGTGTCCTTCCTGGTCATTTAATAAAGAATATTCCTGTATAGGTTAAGTGTATATATGATTCTACTTTCGTTCTTTTCTGCTGCATTTGAACAAACTACCAATTAACCCTTTCATGGCAATCACTTGAACTTCTAGAACTATGATGCTTTGTTTCTTTTCTCTGAGTTCCATATGATTGGCTGCCCTCTGTGACACTTCCTTAGTGTTATCATCACATATTGTTCTCATGTAAAGGTAGCTTTAAGAGAACATTTCCACTTTTTTTTACTACGCACTCTTTGTGCTCAGCACTGATTTGGAATACTTCTTTAAAGAACACCAGGGTCTATCATCTGTACATGAGAAATCTTTCAAAACTTGTGCTGGGCGGACATATTTTAGATCCTTGGGTCTAAATCATAAGTTATAAAGAACTTTAATTAATAATTTGTCAGACGTAAGAAATATGTAGCCTGAAAAAAAGCACTGGGGATTATTGATTTTTGTATATAGTATAATTACTGTTTCTACTGCCATATCATCTCTACATTGGGACAAAGTTCTCCATGTAGTTTCTGTAGACGCAGAGTAAACACACAGGAACCATTCCTTGGGCAATGTACTTAAGTTATTTGCACTTGCAAACCTTGTGACTCAGAATTTGCATTCACAAGACACCTTTTCACAATGTAGAAATCCGCTTTTATGAGTCAGAGAAGTCCAAGGTGTTTTGCCAACCTTTCTAAATCTGAATCTCAAACAGGAGGAAGCTTGAAGGAGGCATGACCCTACTGGTTGCAAACCTCAAAGGAATCCACCAATTGTTTGCAACCCAGTCGCGCCTCTAACTGTTGCAAGGTTACCACGTCTGAAGTTGTGGCGGTGACTGATTTGCAAAAGGGGAAGCTGTCACATAACACCCTCACAAAGGCAGAACATTGACAGGCACACATTTATTTATTTATTGAGTGAAAGTGGTTGCAGTCTTTACTGATCAACAGAGTCTTACATATTCCCTTCTATGTGCATCCCTAGAGGAATATATAGATTATCTCTCTCTCTCCAGTCCCCCTCCCACAGAGGCTGCTCATCTCACCTGCTCAACTTTAGTGAAGGAGCCTCTGATATTCCTGTGCCCTCTCACACACCAGGGACTGCTCAGCTCTCCTGCGTATGATCTACATAGACTGCAGATAGCCCGTACCACTTCCTCCAGCCCACGCAAGGCATACACCGAGACCCCATGAGACATTTGGAAGGATTTTCAAATGTCTTTGCGTAGATAGTGATGTCTTTTGTATTTTGGGATTTTTTTCTCCCTAGAATTCCAGCACAAGCACAACAATGCAGTTACCATCTGAACAATTATACAGTCAACTACCCATAGCTCAATGATCAGGTCTATAAAAACATCATTTGCATATTAATTTCCACATTTTGTGAGGCTCAAAATTGCTTCCATACATATGACAACAGATAGGGATGTCTAAGTTAAATGTGGATGGATAAGGGCAAAGTCTGATACTTGAATGTGAAGTCAGCATGGTAACGGAAAGAATCAATACATGACTTGTGTAGTAACCGCTGTTTGGAATAAATCCACCCTGATTTACACGGTCTTAAGATCAATATGCCCTTTGCCAAGTGTAAATAGTGCAGGCCTGGGTTTACACAAGTCTTACATTTAAATCTCAGAAAGGAATATTCTTCTGCATGAAAAGGCAATAACTATTCTCATTAGGGTGTATGCCCCTGGTAGTTTCGGGATCGTAGAGGATTTTGTGAGGTTTTCTATCAGTAATGCTGCCTTAAAACTACTCCAAAAAGCATACTTCACAATACACAATATGTCTAAAATAAAACAAAAAACCCTAGATGTGTAGCCAGACTATAAGTGGCTCATCAGTAAAGGAAAACTCTACCAAAGTGCCAATCAGACTGACTCGGGGATATTTTACCAACATTCCATACAGGACTTATTGGGGAATAACAATATTTTACTGACCAATTTCTGGAGCGTGGGAATAAATATGTGTTATGCTCCATTTCCCTGAAAAATCCACAGAATTTATACCAAAATGTACTAATTTAATTTTTTTGGAAGGAAATCCCTCAAAACTTAAAGGTGAACATTTTATGGAATATCCCTAAACACGTATTAAGTGCTAGCTTGACTCTGACAGGCATTCCAATGTTTTGTATTTTTTTTTTGTTATTAATGATCCATAGCATGAGGATTTAGTGGTGGACCAATCTTTACCAACTAGCAGAAACAGAAGCCCAAGGTTCACAGCTTCTATTAAAATATCATTGGAATTAAAATATGGCAACCAACCATAGCACATGTAACATTTTAAGCATTTGAAAGAGTGAGACATACTGATTAAAACAATTATTGATTCCTCTTGCTGTACACCTATATTTTCATGTCATGATTGAATGCTTACCTGTGTAGAAGTTAAACCCTCCTGCTAATGGCTTACGTTTTGTTGCTTGAACATGAAAAATCTTGAAAAAACAAATCAAGAGGCAAAACAGGAGCAGTTTGTTAAACATTGCTGCTCGGAGATCAGTTACAGTCATAGGGTCTGAGGACTGTCTCAATTTACAATCGATCTGTGGCTCTCTTAAATACAGTTTATCATAGCCAATAAAATGTTTCTGGCGATCCTTGTATGGTGAAGAATGTAAGTTGCTGCCTTTAGAGTCATAAATAATTGTCTAATGGATAATACAGGTAAGCCTTGACCTTGCGTGGACACAATGCGGCCAGTGAGTAACATGTCCAGATGTCCGGCATGGGGAGCACATGATCACTGCTGTGTTCTGATTATTCCTAACTTATGTAGCATCTGACTTTATGGTGTTGTAAGAGTGCAACCCCCCAACCCCCCTGCCATGTGTGCTTTATTGGTGCCAATTTCCCTGGACCATTGTGGTGCCGCTGTACCTATCGGTGGGATTGATCAGGTATTTTCCTGTTAGTGCATTTGTCTGCCAGCTACGTGCTACCCCACCTGTGACTTATCAATCAGTGACCTCTGGCCTAGGTCTCAGAGCCTGCCTTACTACGTATTTGCGAATCAGGGTTGATGTGGAGTTCACAATGGGCGAATTTGTTAATACAATTGCGATCCCGTTCACATAAATGAATGTATCATTATTCCCATCAGCATCGACTTTTTTCCCATATTAACATTGCCACTTCTAGTTAATTTTTCAACTACACTATCTAACCCATACTTCGTGACAGTTACTTTATTGGGAGCCAGTTGTATTTTATGCTCACTTTCGACAGCCACTACTTTCCTGGTTACTTGCAATTTTCCCAGTTTGAGGACTGTGTTTTACACCAGGAAATCCCCAATTGTACAGACTCACACAAAAACAAGACCACAATGAAAACTGGCAACAAGGATGTGCACAGACCGGGGCTCCACCGGGAGAACCAGGAGAACCAAATTCGAAAACCACTTCTGCTCAGGGGCACCTCCCTCTTCACGCATGTCTTTTTGTAAATGGTGCAGTGCTTAAATGGTAAGTGTAAATGTCCCATTGTCTGCGTCATTTCCTGGAATGAAGGTGCAGCAGGCTGCACTGATCTTTGCTCACACCCCTCCCTCCATCGCGGTCATTAAGTCAAAAACATATCAATGCTGCATTACGATAAGGCGGATTGCTCGCAGTTCTTCCTTGATTAAATTAAGGCTGAGCTCAGTGCTGTTTATTATTTTAAGCAATTTCCACATGTTTATTTGCAACCAGAGGGCGTTGGCTTTTGTCTGCAGAATGAAGAAGGGTATCCACCTTCCTGTCAAAACTTATGTGTCAGTGAACAGTTTGAATTCTTCACGAAACAGTCTGCAGTTCTTTTCTCACGAGCCTGGTGCAACCAGGTTGTCTTTTTTTTCCTTAACGGGTGCTGGTATAAGCCCGATAGGTCTTCTCCAAGAATAGCCATGGTCAGGTAGTGTGTAGAGATTAAAACAGAGTCTGCGCAATCCAGGAATAAACTCACCACACTGCCAGTAGAAATCTATCAGCATGGAGGTGCCCTATTTCATATCCAGAATGTACATAATCGTAACGCAGTTTTCATTTTTGCCCAGTGGAAGCGTTCGTTTAACTTTGAAACACAAGGAATACAGTGTAAGTCTCCATACAATTAGGAGTTGCTCCTTCCTTTCCAGCCAAGTGTATCCACCCACCTCGGTATCCCAGGTTTCCTGAAGGGTGTGGTATGCTCTCATTCAACTCTCCCCCTGTGACTGAATCCCCCTTCCTATCCTCAAGCTGGGCGGCCCTACACAGGAACTCCTTGCCCATTTGTTGTTGACACAGACTGCCCCAGATACCTCAAGGGCCACCCTCGGTCCACAGATGGATGCTGGAGCGGATGTGTTTGTGCATTGAGTTGGGAATTTTGCTAGCTCCAAGAATCTCTTCTCAGGGAAGTCTTGGGCCAAACAGTATGATCCACTGTGGTACCTTTTCTGCGCATGCTCTCCAGCTCAGTTTGGATATCACTAGGTTCAGTGGAGAGGTATAAATCCATTAGGTTGGTTTCTTATCAGGTCAAATTTACTACAACCCTGTGTGGTTCTACCTTGTTTGACTGGATCTTGGCCCTTATCCTGTACAGATATAGGTGGATAAGGCATTTTGCTTTCTCGGGGCTACCTCTTGAGGCATGTAAAGTCTGTCTGCGCCTACTGCATGCAGAATCAACTAACAGACGTAACATGCCCTGGCAGATGTTTGGGAGCCAACTGCAGTCATGTGTTGGTACTGTGTGTTGTGCAAGAGGGCGCTATGCAGTGCTTGTGGGATGATGATGTTCTGATAGGTGTAATTGTGGGTGATATGGGAGAGGTCCCTATGCAAGCGCTGTGATAACTTTTGAATGGACTCCGTTTTACTAGGCAGTTCTTTAGCAGTGAATAGGTGCAGTAGCACCCATAATAGACAGAGGGTACATAACAATGCAATAATACATAACTTGTTACCTGTACATTGCAGATCTTAGTATGGATCGCTTGGGAGGTGTCTGTGGTCCTTCAGTGGCTGTTGTTTCCCTTATTAGTCCGAACAAAATGTTTGTGGTGCTAGCCCAAATTTCTTAAATGCAAACTTCTTGTCCGGGCTGGGGTGTTTGCTGTGGTAGCTGGGTTTTGGTGCAATTGAAGGTTCGGCATTTGACCTGTTTGGATAAGAGCTTGGCTCATTGTTAACTTAAAAAAAAATTGTGTGGCCATAATCTGTGTTTCTGTATTTTTTTTTCCCTAGGAGTGTGTCTTTCACACTCCAATAGTCGCTATTTTGTGAGGCACTGGAACGTGGCCCCAGTTGGGTATCTTTTTTGATAGTACTTGGGAGAATAGATTGTTGGTTATCCATGCAGTTTAATCTCATTTATGTGCCATTAGTCCCCCTCCCTCTTTTATTCCTAAATGGATTTTTCGTTTAGCGTAAGATATTTGTGGGGTAGTCTCTGGAGCATAGGGATGAATAACATCACGCTTTATTGGGAATTCCAATAGCGTCACTAGCTCTTCCAGAGGTGTGTCTTACTCGGTGTGTGCATGGATGTGCTGTTGATGGGAGTTGCGTCTTTTTGGTCTACCTGTGCGCAGGAGTACATGATGGGGATGTGCCATTATTCAGTGCCGCTGGTGGTTGCAACATGCCCCGAGATTCATGTTTGCGTGTCTCTAATTCTCGGCATG
This sequence comes from Triturus cristatus, assembly GCF_964204655.1. Taxonomy (NCBI): domain Eukaryota; kingdom Metazoa; phylum Chordata; class Amphibia; order Caudata; family Salamandridae; genus Triturus; species Triturus cristatus. The sequence continues at coordinate 1,432,797,029 of NC_140591.1, read as the reverse complement.
TGGCACAGGAATCCTGGCTCCTGCCACTGAGGACTGCTACATTTTAGAACTGAAAGTGGGCCTCTTTGGGGCAGAGGCTTCTAGCTCCTAGGAGGCACTGTTAGAACCCCATGCCATGAAGGAAACATTGGTCCTGGGCCAGATGCACGAGAGTGTGGACCGTTTGACTTGGTCATTGGAACCCGTACTGACTTTGGATGCATGGATCTGGGTGTCTGATTTTTAGATACTTTCTCCGCCCCTCGATAGCCTGCCCTCCCTTTGGGGTATGCTGCTCTGCCCCCTCGATAGCCTGCCTTCCCTTTGCGGTATGGCCAGACAACCCCGCCCTAGGGAATCAGGAGCAGAGTGAGGCCTGGCTCCCTGAGGTGCCCCAAATGTCAAACTCTAGTGAGGATACATGATCTACAGAACACATGTAGCGGCCCAAAGCTCTTGGACCCCAATAAAATGTATGGATCCCTATTGCTGTAAGTTTGTCTTCTTACTTTCAGGAGGGAGGGGAATATTGGTTGCATCCGCTAGAGTTTTTGTTGGTGGCATTGTTATTAATTTCTCGTCCATTGTGAGATTTAGTTCTGAGGTTGCTTGAGGGCACTGCCACCCCATACTGTTACCCTTCCCTGCTGGGGCTGTGTCCCCTGATGTTCTGAATTCCCTGTCTGAGGTTGTTGCTGCCACATGTTAGTTCATCTATCTGACCCCTGCTGTGGGGGTGCGGCAGATGGTGGACCTCCCTGAGGGTGAATATTGGGTGCATTCTGATTCCCCTGGGCTTGGTTTTGTGAATGTACATTCAGGGTGTTTTGTGATGAGCGCTCTTCCCTGGCCCATCGACCTTTGCTCACTGTAGGCCTTTAACTGGCATATATCTGCCAGTTGACCCAGCCTGTGGCAATAATAACACTCTCTAGGGTCCATTTGTTGCCAATCTCCCGGGCCTCTACCACTATAGCTATGTTAGAACCCTCTGGGGTCTGCGGTAGAATTCCCCTAGAGACTGGTGCCATTTGCACTGTTACGACCAACACAACCCCCCTCAGGGCGGTCTTTCTCAAATTGTTTAGGGGCCAATTTAGCAGTGCTTCTCTGGGCTTGATCTTGTGTTTCCCTAATTTTTTCTTGTTTCTTTTTGTGGAAATGTAATATGTGGTCTTATATCTTTCTGCCAGGGTTTGGTATCCAACCCAACCACGTTGTCTAGCCCACTCTGTATCTCGCGGGCAACCCCTTTTTGAGAATATTGTAAAAGAATGCAGCCTGTGGGCCTGTATCAATACATAGTTGTGTAGTCTCTTGTCCCCATTGTTCCCCCATTCTGTTCAAGAATCTGTGATGGTCTCCCCAGGCTTTATAGTCTCTGCCTTTAATCCTCCTACATCTGGGTGGTCAGGGAACATAGCTCTCAGAGCTGTCCATATCCAGTGCCTGTATGAATGGAATGCAGCCCGGGCATGCTCGGTATCTGTTAGCATGATTGCTGGCATGTGAGCTTGTGTGAAGACCGCATTGGTCTGTTCCCCAATAAGGCCACTTAACAGGCTCTTAATATCACCTATCGCTAGGTTGATTCCTGCTGTGTTCTTCTCAAAGCATGAGATCCATTTCCCTGCTCCATCCAGCAATGGCGGTAACTTTGTCCTTAATCTCTCTTTATGCATCTGAGCCCATGGCATATATCGTCCCTGACGTGCCCTTCTGTAGTAATGGTTACATTCTTACTTTGGGTTACTCTATGGGTTCTCTTTGACATGACGTTCCCATCATTTTAGGCATTCCTGCATGTAGGGGAAGTTCCACTTGGGGTATCCTTCTTCATGCCAGATGCAATCTTCTGCTATAGCCATGTTCTCTGGCTCAAATTATCCTTCCTGTGGCCAAGGTCTATCATATTGGTTCCTTTCCTCAGTCCAGCAGGGTAGTAGGTGGCAGAAAAGACGTGCAAAGATCTGACCTTACTCTCTTGCTACTATCTTACTTGAGGTTAACTCTCCTTTGTTGTGCACTTGTGTGGAGCAGCACGCATCCTCGTCGCTGTTCTCCTCTTGTGCATGCAAAGGTGCCATCCTATTTTTCCTGCATCATGGCTGGATTAGTACCAGGCTGCCTTGGCTTATTTCCTGGTCAGCCCCTCTTCTATATTGGCTGATTCCTGCCAGAAGACTGTGCCTACCCCAGCCTCACTTATATGAGTGGCGCGCTGCTCTATTTTCTCTCTGTGCTTCCTGAGTGAGTGCTCTTTTTCTTTCTAGCATTAACTCGCGCCTTTCTTCCTCGTCCCGTCAAGTTTGCCTCACTTGCTCTGAGCTATGCGCTGTACTTTTTCACCCTCAATCTTGCTCTTTGTTGGTTCCGCAGCCACCAGGGCAAATACTGTAGCCTCACCCTAGTCATTGGTTCCTGGGGAACAGAGGCTTCCTTCCTCACGCCCACTTGCTGTATAACTGTCTAGATCCACCACAAACCTCCCTGTCACTTGTGTATGTTCACCTAAACTAGTGGTAATGCATGTTCTACATGCTGGTGAGGGTGTATGTGTCGGACGTGGTAGATGGGAGGTCGAGTTTTAGGGGATTTTTCTGAGAGACTTGGGTTGCACTGGAATTGTCTGGGCTTGCTGGCTTTTTGATGCCTAATGTTAGGGTCTAACTGTCCTTCTTTCACTGGCTCCTACTATTGTTGGAATGGAATAGCCTAATGCAGGGGGAGCTGGCGTAAGCACCTCCATTCCTGCATATGGTGGGGGAGGTGCTGACGGTGGTGTAGGGTTGTCGATCTGGGCCTTTTCGAAGATGGCCCATAGCTCTAGTAAAGCCTCTCTCTTGCATTTCTTTTGACCTGTGTACTTAGTTTGTATGTGTGTTCTTGTATGTTAAATGTTGTTAGTGTCAAATGTTCCCTCTTTAGGCCACTGAAATGTTTGTGCCTTCGTGTGTTAGTGCCATTCTTGACAAAACCTTTTACGTTTCTTTGCCTGTGTGGGGAACCTGGTTTCCATGTGTTTTAATGGGGAGTCCATGATAATTCTAGTGATTTACGTGGACAAATAGGCTACTCAATCTTTTTGGGAGTATTTGTTTTGATCTAATCGTGGGGACAAAGGTACGTGGTGCACTCTTACAGTTTAACGTACTATGAGCTTGGCACTATCTACAGATGCATCAAACAATTAAATAGGAACATTTCAAAAACACAGATGACAATGCATATGAAGGGTTGCAATGTAGGTGGAAAGGATGCACTAAAACAATATCTACACAGTTTCAACGTTTTGCAAAATACAGTTTCTAATGAATAACAACACCCTCATTTGAAGTATAAAAACATAGATGATAAAACATGAACCCTTAGGACAGTAGATGCATGGCATCACCTATATACAGCTTACAATAAATAGTAGCATCATATGTATATTACCAATTCAACAAAAAACTTACAGAAAAAAGTGATTGTTTTGTCCAAAAATCTTTTAGCCTGCGCCTAGCGCATGTCATCCTGTGACTAGGAGAAGCTCTACATGGTACTAAGTGTGCCTGATAGTCTGCCAATATCGGCTCCGGGAAAAAGGTAATGGTAATAGATACAGAAAGAAGGAGTAGCTTGAGAACTACAGGCCCCTTTTGGCCACACACAAGTTACACCTTGCTTCCCAGGTCCAAATGGTTTCCCTAACTGTCTGAATCGCAACCTGCATCACACCCAGGGGCCAATTGTACCATCGGTGTCTCTCCCAGTGGGCCAAGCGCCAATACCTCTCACTCCTTTCAGTTACCAGGGGTGTTGAGAAACTAGTTGCACCGAGAAACCCTTTTAGACCAAAGAATATGAGATTGAGGTGCCAACTCCGCTCAATCAGAATAGCTCTATAAAATAGCATCCTGGGAGCCATAAAGGGCTATACAATAAATATTCACCTTTCCTAGCGTGCTGACTATCGAAAGAAAGTGACTTCCGTGAGATTGCTTCTGAGGCAGCCTTGCGACTACTCAGTTAGGACATATAAGATCGGCAATATGTCAGATTCTGTCAGTGGCAGGGTGCTCAGGTTATCTTTTTATGCTTCACCCTAGTTTGCCGTATGCCAAATACTCTAAATTAGGCTCTGATGTAGTCTCTTAACCTCTGTTTCGGCTGCTTCAGGACGGACCTCCGCCCGCTGATTCAGCAGAACTTTCAATGAATTGCGGTGTCCGCTCACCTTCCTCGATGTGCGTATGTGAATCAGTCCGGACGGGGTCTCTTTCCTTTGGCTGCAGTCTGGTTCAAGGTACCAATCAGCTCCTTGCTGGCTCACCAAAATGTTGCTTGATTACAAAATACCTTAAAAAAACAAGAGGCGTTTGGCAAAACAGGAACAGTTCGTTTTTTTAAACATTATGGCCGGGAGATCAGTTACATGCATACGGTCTAAGAACTATCTCAATTTATAATCAATCTGTTGCTCTCATGAATACAGTTTATCATAGGCAATAAAATGTTTCCTGCGATCCTTGTATAGTGAGGAATGTAAGTTGCTGCCTTTGGAGTCATAAATAATTGTCTAATGGATATTGCAGGTGGGCCTAAACCTTGCCTGGACACAATGCAGCCAGTGAGTAACGTGTGCAGATGTCCGGCATGAGATCACTGTGTGTTCCTAACTAATGTTGCGTCTGACTCTGTGGTGTTTTAGGAGCGTGTGCATTCCCCCTGCCATGTGTGCTGTATTGGGGCCAATCTCCCTGGATCATTGTGGTGTCGCTCCACCTATCTGAGGGATTGATCTGGGAATTTCCTGTCATGCATTTGTCTGCCGGCTGTGTGCCACCCCAGCTGTGACCTATTAATCAATGACTACGTATCTGCGAGTCGGGGTTGATGTGGAGTTTACAACGGGCGAATTTGTTAATCAAGTTGCAATCTCATTCACATAAATGACTGTATTGTTTTTCATATCAGCATCGACTTCTTTTCCATATTAACAGTTTCATAAACCGAAAGCATGGATATCCACTGCAAGGGCAACTATTTTCTTTTGTTTGAGGACTGCAGATGTGGTATCAAGAACCATTTCCCCTGGGAGGATTAGAAATACCATTCATTTGACTGCTTAATTTTAGGTCTTGCTTGACAGTGCAGCTCTGCGCACAGTCTATTTATACCAGTATTTGAATATGTACACAGAGTGAACTTTGGCTGCCTCATAGAGGATTGCTTCTTTTTAACCTGTAAGGAAGAGCTTGCACTGCAATTTGCAAAGGGCTATTTTTTTGTCTTTTTTTTTCACGGCAATAGACTTTTTAGTTCTGGCACTAGCCAATACCTTTTGATTTTACTAAAACTATATGTGTAATATACCTATTTATAGGGGCTGTCAGCTAGCCCTTTTTATTCATTGGTCTGTTACTATGTCATTCAAATTCTTTTCCACCCACTACCAAATGGAGCAATGGGTCAGCACACTTTAGTTATTCGTTAACACCACTCTGATTGATGGCATTCTGTCACTTCAACGTCTCATCTGTGGTAGTAAGCTCTATATAAATACAATGACAATTTCACAAGGAGCAACAGCACACACAAAGTAGCTCTCTTCAGTGTCAGGGACTGCTATGGCAAAGTGGGCATTCTGCCATGTCACAAGAGGCAAAACCACACCCTAAGTAATAGACTTCAGTGTCAGGGACTGCTATGGCAATGTGTGCTTTTTGAGACCACAAACATTTTTGCGTCTAGCCATTTTTTTCTAGTCCTTTTTTGTACAGTGACAAGGGCCAGGTAGCTTTACCAACAATAAAGTTTTGCAAAAACGATGACAAAACAAAGCAGGCACTGACACAAGCAAAAGGGTAGGTGCCAACACCTTTACATATCACTTTCGTCCTGCAGCTCACCACAGAGCACACTCGGTGTCTCGCTTTTAAAAACCGAATAAATGGCATTGCCACTGTTAACTAAACATAAGCATCAGGGGTGTGCTTCCAGCCGTGTGACATAATCAGGTCATGAAGCAGTCTTATGGCAGTGTGGAGGTAGACTGTCCTTAACCAGTAGCATCAAAAACAGATGTATTGTCTGTGCTCTATTGGAAAAGTTCGGTACTTATAAATTAATACACTTTTATTGCTGCATTGGGAAGTATACAACAAATTGGCATATATGTATGATTGCTAAGTGCCTTCCACATACACAATGCATCTTTCTGCATAAACATAATATGGAATGTAAACATTGTATATTAAAGGTGTACATGGCACAGATAAGCATTCTTGTAAGTCTGCATGACACTAAAAAATAATGCAGCCTAGCTAATAACAGCCTTAAAGTTAATGACCATGTCAGAGCACAACGCTATTCACTGGCCGCCATTCAAAACATTTCTTTCATTAATAAACTCTACAAATAGGACCCTGAATGCATACTGTGTCTACCCCAAGCACTACGAGCCAGCTGGACATCTCTGCTCCTAACTCTAATGGTATACAGAGGTTACTCACACCACCAAGAACTGCACAGTTGCTGGTGGCCTCATGGCACATGTGAGTCCTTCAGCCAGTGCTTAACATTTAAGCAAAAGACCTTTAAACCCTGGGGTTTTAATCCCCTGTATGTAGTGGTGAAAGTGAAGCTACACTCTAGGCAGGAAAAGTGCTGTTGCATTAAAGCCATGGACTGACTGAAGGTAACACACATTACAAGGTAGCACCTGGTAGCTACAGGCCTAAAAAATAAAAGATATAATACTCTTGAAACAACATTTTTAGGATGATTGGACAGCTCCATGTTCCTGGAACAGTGATTTTTCAGACACAGGCGTCATCGACTAAATCTGTGCATTCAGGGAGTTGAAGTCTTGGTTCACTCTAATTGAATCAATTGAACTCAAGCAAGCTGATAAACGTGGTTTGTAAAATGAAAGGTCACCCTGGCAAAATAGTGTCCCAATGATCCGGAGCCACCTCATCACTCTACTTATACACAACATACCACACTGTTGGTGTTTTGATATCTTACAAGACATACATGTCAGCTGACTTCATGTTGGGCCTTCTATGAGATTAAGGTACCTACCTATAGTGCAGTGCTGGCCCTGGCATCGTGGTAGCAGTTATGAGTGCTTTTATTTACAAACTATCCCAAGCTATTTGCTTTGCCAATGCTTGTTGAATGTTAAAATGTAATGTTGCCCATCTGAAGCTGCTGGCTGATTAGCGATCAGATCTATGCAACTCTACAGACTGCCTTGTTATGGACCTGGGAGGTCAGATGCTTAATCAAGCACCAAGACCATCAAAGTTCATTGAAAACCTGGATGATTCGTGTTTTGCCTGGCATTTCGTGGCGTGATTACCCCTGACTTTTTGCCTCTACCTCCTCTATTTTTGGTACTGTGATGGATATAGTGTTGCCAACTTAGATGCTTTGGACACTTTGCACCTGCTAAACCGTGTCAAAGTGCAAGCGCTCCCTGTGTACAGTGTAATGGTAATTGGTTGCCCATAATTGGTATGTTGTATTACTAGTGTAGTCTCTAGTAAAATGCACTATGTGTGCCAGGGCTAGTAATGCAAATGCTACTTGTGGGCCTGCAGCACTTCTTGGGCCACCCACTCAAGTAGCCTTGAAAAGGGAACTCAGGCCTGCCATTGCAGGGCCTGCGCGCAGTTTCCAAAACTGCCATGTTGTTCTGGTAAGTGCACGCAGTTACCAGACCCTGCCCTTCCCTTTCCATACACATCAGACACCCCTATGGTAGGTCTAGGGTACCCCCTGGACAGGGTGCAGTGCATGTGAAAGGTGGGACATGTACCAAGGTGTGTACTATGTCCTGGCAGTGAAATAATCTCCATTTAACTTTCACTGTTGCAAGGCCATCTTGCCTATTAGAATAGAATGGGAAGGCTGTGTAATATGTTTTCCAGCCTATCTTCTCAAAGGCTTAAGATGGAAAGGTGAAGTTTAGTATGCCTGAACTCACCCTGCAATAACACATCATTTTATGGAGATGGTTTTTGCATTATGTGTTTGTAAGCCACTCTTTCAGAAGTGGCTGGGTTTTTGTGCTTTAAACATTTCTGTGTCTCTCTGCTTGGTTGTGGATTGACTGGCTGGATTTGAAAGCGATAGGATCTGGGGAATGTCTTGACCCAGGGGAGGAGGTGAGACAGCACAGGCTGACCTGCATCTGGAGTGTAGGGGGAGGAGTAGCCCTAGAGGTGAAGAGGCCTGGGCTGGTGCTATAAAACAATTGTCCCATCTCCTGCTGAGTGATTTAGAATCCAGACCCCCACTAATCAAAGGAAGAAGGTGTCACTGGTAGGGAGGCACCCAGAACCGGTTTGAGCAGGGGTCAGTGCCCCCTGAAGCACAAAGACTTCAAAGCCATTGAGGGGCATAACTATGCCAGCTGAAGTCCCTGAACTTTGTATAATGGCTTGATCAAGAATGAACAAGACTGGAGCTACTTTGTGGTTCAAGAGGAACCTTTGCCAAGGAAGAAACAACTGAATAGACTGAAGGGAAGGACGGTCCCTTGCTGTGTGGCTGGGGGCTGGTCTGCAGTTTGCTGTTTCAACCAAGGAAAGGCTGTAGGGACTTTGCTATGTGGTGTGTCCCCCTGCTTGAAATGACTTTACTGTGCTGTGTCCTGAAGTAACTGATCCCCAAGGACCCGAGGTGAGCTGGCTCCCTGTTCGGAAACACAGGAACACAAAAGTTTCCAAAGAAAACTCTCAGAGACGCTGTGTGTGTGTGCTCTGTCTAGCCTGAGACCTTCGTCAGTTGTGCCCTGTGATCTTGGGCACCTGGAGTTCCAAACGAGATTCAGCGACGCGGTGTACATGCATTCGGTGCAGCCTGAGTCCTTCGAGAGGATCGTCCTGTGAACGTGTGTACCGGGAAGCCAAGTAAGTCTCAGTGACGCAGTGTGCCTGTTCTTGGTGCAGCCTGAGACTTTTGCGTGGATTGGCCCGTGATTGTGCACACCAGAGGGGCAATTGTGTCTCAGCGGTGCTGTGTGCATGTCATGTTTGCAGCCTGAGACCCTCGCAAGAGGTGCCATGTGATTGGGGCACCCGAAGATAAAGTGTGTCTCTGCGGCGCAGAGTGCGTGTGCTTTCTTACGCCGGAGACCTGCGCAAGTTGTGTCCTGTGATCGTGGGCACCAGAGGATAAAGTGTATCTCAGCGACGCGAAGTGTGTGTGCTTCTACCGCCTGAGATCTGTGCAAGTTGTGCCCTGTGATCGGGGGCACCAGAAGATCAAGTGTGTCTCAGCGACGCTGCGTGCATGTGTCGTGTGCAGCCTGAGACCCTCGTGAGGAGTTGTCTGGTTATCGTGCACCCGGAGTCCAGTGAGTCTCATTGACTCTGAGTGCGGGTGTAGTGTGCAGCCTGGGATCTTCCCATTGCCTGGAAATTCAGAGAGATTGCATCGGAGACCCAAGTCGCTGGACGTGGACAGGAGAGTGGGTTCGCACCCCCCAGGTAACATGTGTGGACTCCTGGGGCGGGGCGGGGCTCGGAGGGAGACGCTCTCTGCCTCTTTCTCCGTCCTGCAGCGCAAGCCTCTGCTTCGGCTCGGATTGTGCCCCGTGTGCCAAGGGAGTGGCAGCACCGGGGCCGGAGTGCGAAGCTGCATTTGCTGTGTTATATCTAACCCATGTGGGGGTGGGCAACTGTGGCCGGAGACTAACCGCAAGCCAGGACGAGTGGCAGAGAGACCGCTGGAGACACCGTGAACGATGCCGGAGTAAATTATGTATTGCATTATTTCTGCATAACGGAGCACCTGATGATTGAATGACGCATTGCCTTATTTCTGCACAACGAACTGCCTGTTTGTCGTATTGCCTATTCCATTCGTTTTGCCTAACGAACTGCCTGATAGGTGGGTTACGTATTGCACTAGGTTTGCATAACGAACTGCCTGATAGATGTGTTACGCCTTGTCTTAGTCCTGCATCACGAACTGCCGGATTGTCGTATTACACATTGCATTAGTGTTGCATACCGAACAGCCTGATATATGTGTTCCGCATTGCTTTAGTTTTGCATAACAAACTGCCTGATAACTGTATTACACGTTGCATTACTTTTTCCTAACAGAGTATCTGAAGGGGACCGTATGCATTGCATTATGAGGTCATAACAGTTTACAACGTTGTTGCATTACGCACTGCATTACAGTGACTGTACAAATCGCCAGATAGCCGTATTACGATCTGCATTATTCTTATGTTGTGAAGTACCTGACTGTTCCATAACGAACTGCATATTACGACATTAGGATTACATAAGATTGTTTAGTTTAGCTCAATAATAATAGGCCAGGGGGAGCATTACCCCGACGCATATGTTGGCTTAAGATTGTGTGGTCACATCGTATATCTTTTCTAAACATATACTTGTTTTTCTATGAAACTCGTGTGGAGTCCATTTGTGATGTCATCATTGGGTTGCTGTGAGCGTAATTGCAAATACTTTACACATTGGCCTTGAAGATAAGCCTGGCTGCTCGTGCCAAGCTACCAAGGGGGTGGAGCGGGGTCTTTCTCAGAAGGTGACCTTTCTTTCCCTAACGTTGGGGCTCGCGGGTTCCTGTTTTGCCTAAGGTACCTACCTCCGCCAACCAGGGATCCTGGTATTCTAACAATTCCATACCTTCAAAGTGAAAATATATGGTACAGGAGAGAAAGATGGACCTTGACAACATTCTCTCCTGGGTTTTCCTAGTGCCTCATATCTCCCAACCTCTTCTCATCCAGCTTTTTATGATATTATATAAACATTGCACTGATCACTTACTAACAAAATATAAAATTATTTGTTTCAGGTTTGCACAGCTAGCAGCAGTAAAGCTCCTAGGAGGATCTCTGGAAGAGGATTCAGACGAAGAGTTAGATGAAGATGATCCAAGCTTTTTCTATAGACATGGAGTAGAAGGGAGTACTGATCAGAAGGATGACGTAAACTTGACTGCTGAGGAAAAAAAAGAGGCTCGAGGTATGCGAGTTTTACTTTCAGAGTTTTATATCTTTTAATTTGTTTGACGATAGTTTTATTATGATCAATAACCCTTCTTTAGCATTGGATCCTCATTAAAGTCACAGATTTGTTTTCATATTGACTAACACTATATAAACAAGCATTGGCATAGCCAATAGGTCTCGCCTTTGGGTCCTTATAAGTGTTTTGTTATCCAGCACAATATCCTTGGTGCAACAACATTAAGTGTTGCATGGCTAAATACTTATAAGGTCCCGAAGGCGAGACCTATTGGCTATGCCAATGCTTGTTTTGAGTGAGTGGCTTGTGCAGGTATGCCACTGTGAGGTAGAAATGCTGCAAGTGCTTTTACAGGAGCTCCTGTGACATTACGCCTCTTCAAAATGTATCTTGGGTCTGGTGTTATACTTCTAGCCCCCAATGCACGCAATGCATTCTTAAATGTCCCATGTACAGCCGGGGTTGACAATCCTATTACCCCTACCCTCCAGTGACACTTTACCTGTCATGGGTGGTGTTGGTGGTGGACGTTGTGGTGGTGGTGGACGTTGTGGTGGTGGTGGATGTTGTGGTGGTGGTGGGCGTGGTGGTGGTGGACGTGGTGGTGGTGGACGTGGTGGTGGACGATGTGGTGGTGGTGGACATGGTGGTGGACGTGGTGGTGGTGGATGTGGCTGCGGTGGTGGACGTGGTGGTGGATGTGGTGGTGATGGACATGGTGGTGGTGGTGGACGTGGTGGTGGACGTGGTGGTGGATGTGGCGGTGGACGTGGTGGACGTGGTGGTGGTGGACGTGGTGGTGAACATGGTGGTGGTGCTGGTGGTGGTGGTGAGACACGTGGTGGTGGTGGTGGTGGATGTGGTGGTGGTGGAGGTGGTGGTGGTGGACATGGTGGTGGTGGACATGGTGGTGGTGGTGGACGTGGGGGTGGTGGTGGTGGACGTGGTGGTGAACATGGTGGTGGTGCTGGTGGTGGTGGTGGTGAGGGACGTGGTGGTGGACGTGGTGGTGGTGGACGTGGTGGTGGTGGACGTGGTGGTGGAGGTGGTGGTGGACGTGGTGGTGGAGGTGGTGGTGATGGTGGCGGATGTGGTGGTGGTGGTACAAACTATGTAAAGAGTTAAAACATGCATTTCAGTAAGGTGACTTAGAGGTAGTTGAGACCTGAAAGAGAGCAGATGCAGTGTACGAACACTATCACAAACCCTGTCACAAACCATGGTATGAAGAGCGGGCTGAGTTTTGTGACACCGAGCCGAGAGGGCTAAAACACTCTGCAGAGCCACGATAAACAAAGAAATGAGCATTAAACCGTAGTCACCTTTATATGTTTAACAAATGAAGTGACATTGAGGGAGGGCTTCCAAGTACTGCAGCCACGGGGAGGGAGGGTAGTCTCCCTACCTCTAAATTATCTTTCTTTTGCGAACATCGGTTTCTATATGCAATATAACATAAGCCATGACAACGGCTGCCTCCAGGGCTGGCAGCACTTACTGGGAACGAAACGAAAAGCTCCAGTGGCGGTGCGAAATAATCATGGCATTGTCGCAGCTTCGCACCAACCACGTGACGCGCCGCGAGGACACACAGGGTGGAACCCGTGAATGATTGTTTCATGACTAACCAAGAGCACGTGAGCAACGTCTGAGTTTCCTCTTCATCAACGTATCCGGCCAAGTACAGGATCACGTGAGAAAACCACAGCGATGTCGACGGGCTGTGGCACCTTCCACGAGGAAACCGCCCTTGGGCAATACGTTCTGCAATAAGTAGTATCACAGTACAACAGCAGCAGACAATAATGCACTCGTGCTTGTGGCGCACCGCTGCTCGCTCCCGCAAGGTGGATGCCGCCACAAGCACGAGTGTGTGCTTGAAAATGAGCAGAGCGACGGCATGTGCACTGCGTAGGCGAGACCTAAAAATGTGAACAATTTAGCGGTTGTTGTATAGGAGAGGCAATGTTCATTTCCTTCAGTGGAGCCACTGTGCAGGCACCTCAACTGAAAGCACAGAGTCCCTCTGTCTGCCTGGCAGAGATGTCTAAATTTGGCAGGTGTGCTAGGGAAGCGCAGGCCATGGCCTCTGCTAGCCAGGTGGCCCTTCTGGCCACCCACCTGGATCTAAATGAGGCCCCAAATCAGTTGGTTGCAGGGCACTACCATTGACACATGCCTCTTGGCTGCAGAGTTGATTAATATCTCATATCACGCCCCTAGGCACAAACCAAGAGACCTTTGGGAGGATGTCAGCAAAAATTGTATTGTAAGAATTTTGGTAGCCTTTCAGGTCCTTCACTTTCCTTATCCAGGTAAGAGGTCTTCATCTCCCAAGCTGTAGTTTTCATCCTGTAAACATTTATTTGAACTTCTCCACTAAGCGATCTTCAGTGATATTCATGAACACAGATTATCCCTACCTATGTGCAGGATGACAGATCACTTTTAACAGGATGTCTGTAGGGTAAAAACGTTCCATGCTTTCCATCTATAGTGTCTTTTTGTATCCTGAAATCTTAGGGCATTTAGCATTTTCTGTAAATGAAAGATAGGGTTTCTATTTAGTTTCAAACAGCATGTCATGTCCTTGAGTTGTCTTTAGGTTGATCTACAACATGTCTGACTTTATCTGAATACATTATCATCACTGTAGTTTCCATTCTCAGGTTTCTCAATGCTTGGACCTTCTGAGTAGATAAGCTGGAGTGATATTTAGACGTACCTAAAAAGGAACCTGTGAACATGGTGAGACAGTCATGCCAAATAGACTCTTAAAAAGTTAAAATATATCTAATCTCAACCTGTGGGCAAAACGTGCACATAGTCATAAGGCCACTTTCAACTTTTGGAAATACTCAGTTCAACCAACCCTCAAGAGAAAAATCCACATCCAATCTAGATTCACGGTTATTAATGTAATGTTCTAAATCATAAAGAGCTCCCAAGTTATCAAGGTCCCAAATTAATAATTCAGTCTAGATTGTTTTTTCAAGTAATAGAGCTCTATGTAGGTTTAAGGCATAAAAGTTCTGGAAGTGAAGTTTGCGAGTGAAATATAATAAATCAAAGCAAAAGTATATTTAATTTTTTTTCTTTTCTTCCATTTTTGGATACAAATTCCTGCCCTGTTGAATCATCCCTGCAAGCCTGAATTGCTTTTCTTGTAAAAAAACAAACCAGGAACCTATCTGATGGTTCATGGTTAAGCTGTGTTATTGGAGCTTTATCACACATTATAGTTGTTTGTGCTGTCAACCTTTTGTTTTTATAAATATAATCGTATTTCTTATGAAATGTGTACACTCTCCCACGTTCATAATCACTGACATCTCATTCAAACCTGTGTTGTTTCTTTACACTTATCTCGTCTGGATATTTTTAAAGATTTTAGACAATTTGTCATAAAAATCCTGCTTTCCTGGCACAAATGAATTGAATCTAGAATTTGCTATAGTCATTTAATTTCAGTGGTAAATTTATTTCTAATGTTTCCAGTGGTCCCAATGAAAATAATTGGAAAACAATTTCCCAATCCCTGTGTAATGCAGAGTTTACTTTGGAATTATTAGGGCAAAGTAGAAGGCGCAATTTCCTAGGTATGATGTTATCAATATAATATGGATAAAATCCTCCTCCCACCACTTAATAATTTCTTTATGTTTTAGTCTCTCCAATTGTGCTAACTTAATTTTTACATCATTTTGTTCCTCAGATTGGTCTTTACCGGTCAATGGTACATTTATATCATGCTGTCGTTTGATTTAAAATAAGGAAGCTGGTTTCTTTTTCCTAATTTCTATTGATAATGCTTTTGCCATAATAGTGTAATAAGTTGATGTCAGATTTAGGGATAAGGCACCACATAAGAAACATAAGAGAGTCAGGAAACCTAGCACATGAAGGAGATGGAAGATGGGGCAATGGAGGTTACAATTATGGAAGACATTATCCTCCAGGGTTGGGTCTGAAATACGTTAATCGAAACAACTGAGAAACCAAAGTTGACTTCCAGATGAAAGTGGGCATAGCCTTATAAGATGTTAGCGTATGCTGAACACCTTGTCTGACAACATCGTTGTTTCAATTCTATCGCTTGATGCTCTAGTTCATACCATAAATTCCATTCCCTTACTTTCTTGTTTTTTCCCTTATTGTTTCCCTTGGTTTTACTCCTCCCTATTCTTTGTATTGACCCTTGTTTACCTTGGACCAAGTTTGGTATTCGACCCGACTATAGTTTTTGTGCCAATTGCAGATTGCCCATGTAATTAGGCTTTTGCGACTACAACCCTGCTTTTTGGACATGCATTTGATTTTCCCACTTTTTTGGTTTGTTGACTACTTTTCTACCTGCTGGTACAGAGGTATTTGCTCATCGTCAGTTCTCAAGCAACATTCTAGGCTTTCCTAGGGGCTAGTTATAGTAGTGTCCCATCTCATACAAGGCAAACAGCATCATAATTTTGTGATGATACTTACATATTATCAAACTCCTCTTTCGTCACTCAAATACTCACGGTCTATGCTTTCCTCTCTTTACACTCCTAGTGTGCCTCTGTAACACTGTGCCATCCTGTTCTCCAGAGAGTTCAGTCCTGGTCTTCTAACAACTTTCCTGCTGGAAGCTAGGGTATCTTGCTCTCTGATCCCTCACTCGATCTTGCTCTTTTTGAAACAGGTACTCCCTCCTCTTCTGGAGTGTGCTACAGGTAGTGGGATTCCTACAAGAGAAGAAGGTGGGAATACCTTCACTATCCTTCGAGCCAAATTACAAAGGTTGTGACAGTTGATGATAGGACTTTAGTGAAACAAGGGAACTATTTAATCGGTTCTAGTCAATATATGCAAGGTATAGAACCCCCAAAGATGCACCACTTGTAATCTTGGGAAATCTTTCAGTTCTTTGTACAGTGGTTTGAGTAGCACCTAACTTAGGAAAAGGTCTGTCTTGTCTCCATCTTCAATTTTATACAAAGTGACTTAATACTGGCAAAGGCAGAGTAAAACATATCTCCAAAATTCCTTCTGTTTGCTTTACTAGGTCAATGCAGCATTTGGATTGGTAGCTTACAATGTCCAGGACCAAGAGAGCCTAAATAAATCTTCTGCCTTTCTTCCTTAGAGCACTGCAGACAAAATTATTTTTGGGTCAGGAGACAACTTTGCAATAACTTCAGATTAATAAATATCTGGTGCTTGCATGTGCACATCTTTCATACAGCAAGAGACCCACAATAAGGTAATGAATGTATTTGGTGAGAAAATGTTCTTCTCTTCATCAGTGGACTAGCTAAATATTTGACCATGTTAGTTCCTGCACCTAAATGTAGGTGGATTTTTTACCCTCCCATGTTTTTTTTATATTTCATACACAATTTACACAGCTTTACAAAAATACAATAATACCAGTAAATAACAAAAGGGAAAGATAAAATAACACAATACAACTTTGGCAAAAGGCATGATCCTCCCACCATCCACAAACCATTGTAAAATAGATCATTACAAGTAGTTCTTCATAAACCAACAGCATTTACAACAATTATTAATTAAGGATATGCTGCATTTTATATTTTTATGTAAGTTTTATGAATTCCCATGCAAGCGCTATCTGGTAACTCTTTTAATAAAAAATTGATTTTATACAAATCAGACCGGCACTTATGTACTTACAACTGCTGCACAGTGACAGTATCCTCCAAATGAAGGAATTTTTAAAATTAACTGTTAAATTGAGAAATTGTCTGGACCAGTAATAATTCACTGTGTATTCTGCACTATTTTTGTCCTCAATTTTAGTAATGATTCTATTTTGTGGAAGAAAGTATATTTATTCTGGCACTTTACTTGTTATGTGTTTATTATATGTGTGACATGTATTTTATAATGTATTTGTACTTCTATGGTTTATAAAAGAACCGAAATAAAGTTTATTGATTGATTGATACAACAATTATTGCAATTACACCATAAAACTTGTTTCCAGAAACTAATAAGAATCTAATTGTCGCAACTGTCAAGCACAGGATATTACTGGATATAATCTCTGTGATATTATAATACTCCAACTGATTTTTATCCTTAGGGTTCATTTGATCTAGTCCTGTTTGAACAGCTGCTCAAATTCGAAGTTATCTACTCAGTGGAGACCAGTTATATTTTTGAAGGGCTGTCAGGACAATCCATATTGTGTAATCCTCACACATATTACAAATTGATGAATGTCTCTGCTGTTGGCACGGGCCATGGCCCTTGAAATAGCCACTGTCGTCTGGCCAATAGCAGTGGCCACAATTTTCACCTTAGGGACATCTAGAACATATCCCAACATTGATGTGCAAAAGTTAAATAGGTCTGCCATGTTATCTATTATTTTAAAGACTTTTATTATGATCTCCTTAACCGGAGGACATTCTCACTATAAGTGCATCAAATCTCATCCTAATTGAAAATAGTTAGTACAGTTATCTGCAGCAAATACCTAGATAAAAGGGTAATATATTTGGTTTCATAGTCACCAAGTTATCAAAGGGAAAACAAAGGCTTACAGAAAACAAATAGCTTTCATTGTAGCCAAAATCATGTCCTCCCTATTCTGTTATGCAAAGGAAGGGGACCCTCTCTGAAGAGAAAACTTTTAAGGTCAGGGAGAGGAGGGGAAAAAACAACAATACAATCTAAGAATGCTCCCTCTTGACCTATATTTCTTTTCTGTGATTCAACATTAATTCAACATGGCCCGTCCATAAAGTTAGACCAAAACAAAATCCAAGTACATACACATGTTTATAATTCTTAACTTTGTTTGTTTATTTTCTTTCTTTTATCCCTATTCTGTTGCCACCATAGACTTTTCCTATAAGTCAAACAGGCTTTTCCGCAGTGGTGCAAGGATCATCAATAATCATTTTGGTGCATGTATCTGGGTAGGAGAGAACATATTGCCCTTTTAGTATCAGTGGAGGCAGATAACTCAAGACCAGTATAAAGATTTGCCTTAGGTCTTCCTTCTGCTCCGCTTTCTTTCCCTCCAGGAATTTCAGAGCTCATAGTCTGAAATACTGGAAGAAATTAAAATGCTCCTTTAGTAGGAGAAATGGAGCTGGTTCTGGAGAAATAAAAGATTTCTTTTTTTATTCTACATAGATTTGTGTGCCCAAGATGACTGAGGGCATCAACCAATTCTAGATCTTTATAAAACAATACAGATTGGGGTACATGATGATATCTGCAGACCTCCTTGACCTGTTTTTCACATTCTCATCAAGAAAGAGCATTGCTAGTGTTTGAGATTTACAAATGTCGGAAATCAACATTATCACTAACAATGTGTGCCCTTTGGTCTGTAATCAGCTTCCACAGTGTTCACCCAGGTTCTGTCTGTATTGGGTGCCCATACCTGTCTTCAGTAGTTTACATTTGCTTTCTATTAGGTGACTGGATAGGCATGGACTAGTTTTTCACTGTATGGAGGATCTTTGGATTGGTGGTTAAATTTCTCAATCTAGCATGTTTCATCTTCTTGACTTGTGTTTGTAGGAACTGGGATAGACAGGTCAGAAGGTATAGTTTTCCACCTCCTCAGCTGGTTGTATCATTAAAATTGGTGTTAGAAGATTTTTACAATTGCATGCCTCTTTGGCATTGTAAGGGTTCCTCAACAACTTGCATGGGATTAGAATCAATCTTTCAGTCTCTTCAGTGGTGGACTTCCTATAGTACATCTGAAAGACTCATTACCCAGTCAACTATCTCTGTTACCTTGCTGTTCAGAACTTGGATTGACCCCAGCTCAAATACATTTGCCTGGCAGTCTCCCATCTTAAGGGGAATTAGAAAATGAAGCCATAGCCACTCAGCAGCACGGCACATGCTACACATGAGTGAGAGATCAACTAAAGAATTCTCTTGATGGTGTTTGGAACCTGGGGTTTCTTTGGATCAATTATTTGCAACAGAAAACATTTCTCAGCCCTTAGAGTTCTCTACCCACCAGGGACTAGAGGAAAGTCCTTAGTTGAGGCTCTCCGATTGAACTGATCAGGGGCATGTGTTCACAAATTTCTTCCATTTCACCTGGCTTGTCTGATTCTTCCGAAGATAAAGAAATGCTGCTAGGATGTATCGATTTTGATAGAACCCTTTAGCCGTCCAGATATGTTCAACAGAACTTCTTGTCCCTCCGAACAACACATTTGTATTACTTCTTCAGACCCTGTATCAGGTAGTTCAGAATGGAGGGTTGACCCTTCACTCCTCCCTATCATTGTTCAGCTTGTGCACTTGAATTATGAAAAATTAGTGTCCTATTTTGTCAAGCCTTTAACTTCCAGTAGGTGAGAACAGGCTCATTCCCTTAATATAATAAGATTTCAGGATCTAACACACTTATCCACATGATTTCACATTTCTGTGACACACTAATATAACTTTTCTTGAATTCATCCAAGCACATTGAAATTAACACTTTGGTGTAAAAAATATTTCTTGGGGGAAGCGGTGCACAGTGAGGTGCACCGCTTTCCCCAAGAAGCATGAGCACATGCTCACCTTGGAAGTGTTTGAGTTTTTGTCGGTGCGTATTTACTGAGCTGAGCATTATAACGAATGCTGGGAAATCAAATCATCTAGGAAATAGAACCCAATTGTCATTACTCTACTAGGAAAGAGATCCAATTTTCATGCTTATTTCCACTCCATTTTAAATAATTGTTTAATCACATTTTAAACACTATAGCCACTTTTTTTTACAAACATTACTGTATAAAATATTAAGCAGTTTCTAAATACAAATATAATATAATTTTAAAAAACATCACCACTGTATATTCATAATGAAAATAAATTCTTTAGAGTAGACAAATCATGCTTCTCCTGAAATGTTCAGTTTCAAAGTATTGATGTGATATGCCATTCCCTTTGGTAATGTTTGTAAGTGCATTGTATTACGATACAACAAATTCAATCTACCTCAGGCATAGTCTGCACAGGTGCAACTTTGCTAAGGATCACCTATGCACCCACCATCTCCAAGAGAAGAAGTTGTCTAAAAAAGAGATGTGTGTGAAAATGCACTTGCCTCGACTGAGAATAGTTAAGTAAGGCTGTATGCTACCTGAATTTAAATACGAGGCAAAACATGACCTGATGCTCAATTCTGTTGTCCATCTTTGAGCTTCTCATGCTACAATCTCCTCGTGTTTATGTCACACATAAACACGAGGCAGCTCTTGCTCCCATGCCTTAGACAAACAGATCTGTTCTTGACCAAATGAGTCTGCTGCTCTTCTTTTACTTGATTTCATGACAGCATTTGACACCGTAGACAATGACATTCTTTTAGCCAATTTGGAAAAGGCTCGTCTGAGGGGGCCAGTGCTAGCCTGGTTTCACCCTTTTCTGGAGAATGGATCTCATTTGGTAGCTTTGCTGTCTTTTAGGTCCTAGGTGCAAAGAAGTGCATGTGGTGTCCAACAGGGCTCTCCCCTTTCTCCTGCATTGCTCAATATCTATATCCACCCTTTGATCACTCGTATTAAATATTTTGGCTTTTCTGTCATTTTGTACGCATTTGGACACTCAGATTGTTATTTGTGTTGATCAGGATGCGCCTCGTTCGTCTGCAAACCTTTCAACTTGTCTCTTCTCGGTTCAGCAATGGATGCCTTTAAACTTTCTACTACTCATCACAAATAAACTTGAACTGTTAGTAGTGGGCAGAAACCCCTATAGGTGGCATAATTCCCTTTGACCAGCCTAGCGCCAACACCAGCTAGCTACCTGTATGAATTTTCCTAGAGTTAACGTGCACCACCATTTTTCCGTGCTAAGCCAGATAAGGGCCAGGACCTCTTCCTGTCTACTTGGCTTAAAGTAAGTTGAAAGATTCTCCCTTTCCTTTCTAAATAGTTACATAGTCATGTCATTGCAACTGGCATTTTGCTCCGATTAAACTATTGTAACTTTGTTTATCTATGTCTTCCTGGTGCTGCTATGTATCAGTTGCAAACAGTTCAAACTGTTGTGGTCTGTGTCATTTGTGGGTAACACAACAAGGTTACCTAACCCAGGCACATAGGGAATTACACAGGCTTTCAGTTATACAAAAGATTGTTTTCAAGGTACTATTGTCACGACCCATGCATCACTGGATAATGAATAGCGGGCCCAACCCCACCAACCCTCTTTATAAATTAATTTGAATCCCGCATCTAATCTCCAGAACTGTGAAGGAAAGCCAGAGCTAAGGGTAAACTGGGGTGTGAAAGAGAGACTGGCTCTTGCCAGCAGGTAGGTTAGTTGAGGACCTGGACTGGACTCTCAGATTACATGTGGCACATTGTCTCACATTCACAACACCTCGACAGGACATAATGCTTAGCCTGGAGGCTGAGGAATTTCACTGTAACTACCTCCCAAGTAAACCTGAAAACTCGCCAAGAACCGAAGATGATTGAACTCCAACACTTCAGGGAAATGGTGAATGAAGCTGAGATACGAACAGACTGCATGAGAGGTTTCACGGTAAGGCAGAAGTCAAATCCAGTGTGGTAAATATTTCGTTACCGGTACTATTTTTTATGCGGTAAAGTCTATTAAGAATAACTCAGTAAAATGAGAGGCAGAATCCGTGGTATTAGAGGGTTTAAAAAGGCTTTATTCCTATACAAAGGAATACAATTCGAATTGTGGGCCTTCTATTCCATCACCACGAAAGTTCAGGAAGGAAGGGACATATTTTATTGACAGATAAGCAGTTTTATAGAAAATACATTACAATGAAACAGATGCAGGAGGCGTAACAGCTGATAAAAGGTGCATACGTAGCTAATAGAGGGCGTAATTTAATAAACGTCATCATACATGATGTCATAAGTGGGTGGATCCATAAGAGAATCCTGCAATGTCAGCAGAAATAGTTGGCAGAGATGCGCGCGCAGCCGCATGACGTGTGATTGACGTGCAACTAGAGGGTGAAGGGGACTTGACATTTAGCTCTACATGTGGAGACAGAAGTCTGGGGTTATGTCAACCTAATCCCAAATCATATCTAATATCCTATGTTTAAAGAACAGTGTTATCCAAAAAAGAGAGGTCTCTTAGGATAGAATCTTATTCTATACTGACTATACTGACTGTTAGTGCGTGTACAAGCGTCTAAGTGTCTACACTAGATGCGAGGGGGTAGGAATATTCCATGGTGACGGGGCTATGAATTACTTGCATGAGGGCAGCGAGGCCTGGCCCTGTGCACGGTAGCTGGAGGAATGTTTACCTAAACTACTAGACAGGAATGCATCGGATGAGGAACGAGGGAGATAATCTTGAAGGTGAAATACAGTTTTTGGCAGGCGACGGGCTGGATCAGGCACCGTTAGCCGCGCAGGGAGTAAGACAAAGTTCATGGTCACAGATGCGGGTTCAGACTGGAGCTTTCAGAGGCAGAAGGCAGAAAAGGCTTGATGACATAATTCGGGCCTACTCGCCTGAATCTGTAAAATGTGGAAAGTGAACCACATAAAGTCGGTGGCCTTTCATACTTAGGAATGGAATATCTGACCCATTCATGGCGGATCTGAAAGAGGACATGTTGACGGTGGACGCACATATATTTGCGTCTTCAGAACTGGAGCAGGAGGGAACATACATGTACTTATAGCATGTACATGGAGCCGTTGGGGTCTACGATAGGGGACATAACTGATCACAAAATTCATATTTCCTCATTCCCTCCTTGTCCCCTTCGGACCCTTAGGAGATATCGATCTTCATCAATCCATCGATCTGTTCATATAGCATCATTTGTTCTTCTTTCTTCTTCCGGGATCTTGAGCGAAAACTTGGATGTGGGATACACGAGGTGGCACACAGACCACAAATCGCTGGCCCACATTGTAGACATAAGCAGCAACTGAATAGTATGAGAAAGCCAATACCTAGGAAGGAGAGCATTCTCCATCCCCAGGCTGACAACACGCCCCAGAACCAACCGGACCAAGTCCAGGTGCCTGGACTCTGGTGTATCTGGCTTACAATCTTATGAACAGTATAAAGACAGGTGGTCCCAGCATACAGTTCATTGAAAACAAAACATTCACATTAATGGGACATAATATAGACGGATGACTCAAAAAAGTTCGAATGTTATTTAATCACATCGAACATGTTACATTCTTTCAAATAGAATCAAAAGGGTTTTTAAGCAACAATTTGAAAAAGTAAAACATGTGCCCAAGGGAAGGATGGGGGGTGAGTGAAATAGTGCAGAATTTGGAGGGAAGTGAACACAGTGGTAAACGTTACTGAATTACACTCAAATTGGAAGGCATATTTGAGTCAATGCCGTATTTCGAACACAGATTCAATCATAATCACAATATTGACAATTCGGAATAATGCCATATAGAAACAATCACAGTGCAAAATGTACTGTTGACGATATTGGCCAAAGATGTTGAGTCGACGTTTCGACCCCTTGAGTGTTGTAGGTATTGGATGTAACCTTACGAAGTGGGGTCTTCATCAGGACTGGGATAGACAACGAGGGAGGGTGGGCACCTGAAGAAACAAAAGTTTAAATGAGTAGGGACTCATCAATCTTTTATTTAGGGGAGCTAAAATATATTAAATACTCAACAAGAGTTACCATGTCCGTTGGAGGACAGGCCTCTAAGACGTCCGCAGGTCGTCAGAGAGAGAGGGGGAATCAAAACTCCTCGGTGGTAACTGACAGGCGTAGAGAGTGGTGGACACCTAAAATATAATAAGGTGAGTCAAAAAGGTGAACCAGACTAGTTGGTTCAATGAAAGGTCGCTCCCAAAGTTTAGCGGGAAATAATTTACCATCGACCACAACTCGTGGGGGTTAAGTCTTGAGGTTTAATGAAAAAGCATTGCCTGGAGATCAATCCAGGTGTTGTGGATGGTCGAACTGCTGGAGTCAAATCACTGCTAGTTCACCAAAGGAAAGAATCTAAACAGAGAAAAAGACAAATCGGTTGGTGTGAGAGGGGGAGGACCTGCTATTGGAAAAGTGCTGGAGAAATCACTATTATAGGGAGGTATATTATAGGACTTGTCGTTCGTATAAGTGAGTCCCGTAGGATCTCGTGGACAGTGGAATTGATGTTAAGAGCATGGCTGGTGCTCGGAAGTACATAAATTACAAAGGGAGAGGAAGTGTCGGGAGCCGACACGGCATGTCACATAATACATGCGGAGAAAAGTATACCATAATAGGCAGAGCAGGGTGTCTCAGACAAAGTACAAACACCAAGGAGCCAGCATTAAAGTTGGAGATACCTTACCCTACGTCTCAGCGTCTACTGCATCAATGATTGGGAAGTGCTTGCCCAGGGCGCATCATTAAATAGGGAGACGCGCGGTGAACGCGTGGTCTCCGTTAACGTGCTGGCGCTAGATGCCGGTTTTGCAACCGTAATGGAGAAAAGACTATGGTCGGTAGCGTCACGGAGTGGACAGCGTATTGGAAAGTTGCAGACACGGAAGAAATGTAACGCGTGAGTTTAAACAGAACAACTAGAAGATGTTGATTACCCAACCTAGAACATTGTGATTTGTATAAACAATGTATAACAATACGGTTAAGCAATTTTCAGTACAAAATCAGAGAAACGACAAAACATTACATGATGATAATCCTGTTGGGAAGAAAACACGTATCCATATGCAAAATGTCCACACAATCAAAGTGTTTAGCAGCACTTAAGCACGGTAAATATGTAAGCATTATAGTGTATACTGAATGGTGGCCAGCAGCTCCTAGCACAACCAACCCAACTCATAGAACAAAGTATGTTTGTCATATGTAAACCTGTGGTTTGAGAGAGAAGTAACGGATGGGCTCCTCATATTGGTGGTAGACAAAATGACTCATATCCCTCGGGAGAGGAGAGAAACAGATATATCGAAACCAGATATAGCTCACATTAATTAAACACGGAGGACCGCTAATTGGGCGTTACTGCCATCAAGTTCATTAAGCCCATTAGCCACCGTGTCCATCATAGACATCCATTTGGATTCTCTCACATTGAGGATGGCTGTTAGATTACCGCCTCTGGGGCCCAGCTTAACCTTCTCGAGAACTAGCCATTTGAGATCATCTGGTTTATGATTTTTTAAGGTACAGTGTTCAACGAGGGGGGCTCCCGCCACGTTGCACCGGATTCTGCTATGGTGCTGCAAAATTCTAGCTTTCACCTTTTGTTGTGTCTGCCCAATGTAGAGTAAATCGCAGGGGCAACTGATGCAATAAATCACATTGGAGGAGTTACAGTTCGTAAAAGAACTGAGAGTTATCGTGTGTCCTCTATAGGTAAAGTTCTTCGTTGAGTCAGTGGAATCACAGGCCTTACAGTGGCCACACTTAAAGTGTCCGATCACTGGTGGTAGACTCCAAAGTTCTTGGATGGTCTGTGTTGTTGCTGTTTCAAGAAACGAGTGGACTACATAGTCCTTCACATTCCTCGCTTTCTTGAAGGAGTGCATCGGCGGGTTCGGTTGGTTGATGTCATCAGCTACTAATTTCCAATGCTTGTTGATCACTTTCTTAATTTCATTACTCCGTGTTGAGAACGTAGTGACACAAATCAGTCTCTGCAACGCTGTATCTTGTTTAGCTTTGGGTGTTAGGAGAGTTTCACGGGGATTGAACCATGCCCTCTTACGAGCCTTCTTAACCAATCTCCTAGGGTATCCCCTTGATAGTAGACGATTGCTCAGGTCCTCAGATTCCACAAGGTAATCTTCCTTTTTGGTACAATTTCTGCTGATCCTCAAAAACTGTCCAAAAGGTAAGTTATCCCTAAGACCACGTGGGTGGTGGCTACTGTATCTAAGCAGGGAGTTACGTTCTGTGGGTTTCCGATATAACGTTGTGTGCAATTTATTGTCCTCACAGTAGATTTTGATGTCCAGGAAGGCAAGTTCTTTGGCATCCGAGTGTATCGTGAACTGGATGTTGTCATTGCGTAAATTGAGCCATTCATGGAAAACTGCCAATTCTGTGGCATCACCATTCCAAATCAGGAGAATATCGTCGATGTAGCGTCTCCATAAATTGATCTTGCCAGAAAAAGGATTGTTGCTGAAGATAAATTGACGTTCAAAGTGATCCATGAAGATTATTGCTAGATCTGGAGCAAAGGCAGCTCCCATGGCAACACCTTTAGTTTGAAAGTAGAATTCTCCTTGGAAGATAAAAAAAATTTTTTGCATAGCAATAGTCAAGAGTTGAATTATAAACTCTGTTGGAACTCTCATAGGTGCTGGTCTAGTATTAAGGACTTCGGTCATCACCTCCAGTGCCGGTATCTGGGGAATGCTGGTATACAGGGACACGATGTCGCAGGTCACCAGTAGCTGGGTATTTGGATCAAAGGATAGTTGGTCGACCAGGTTGATCGTCTGCATCGTATCCCTAAGGTAGGCCTCAGTTTCCTCTGCCAGTGGTTTCAGGAAGAAATCGACATATTTACATAATGGTTCCAGTAGGGAGCCGCATCCCGAAACAATCGGGCGTCCAGGCGGTTGCTGGAGATCCTTATGAATTTTGGGTAGGGTGTATATAGTAGGTAAACGAGGGTATTTCTGATTGAGATACTCAAACTCAAGTTTACTAAGTATACCTTGTCCATATGCCTCGGAGGTAATTTGTAAAATTTCTTCTGCCAGTTCTTTAGTTGGATCGGATCGTAATTTGGAATAGCTCACGCCATCCTGAAGTTGCCTCAGGATCTCATCCTTATATGCCGTTGTGTCTTGAATGACGATCGCACCACCCTTGTCAGCAGCCTTTATTACAATGTCTTTATTGTTCTTCAATTTTGTTAACGCTGTTCGTTCCAATTTCCTGGTGTTGGGGATGGTATGTTTGTAGTTGCCCAATAGCTTGTTTACGTCGGTTAGTACCATGTTCTCATAAGCCAAGATCTTGTTGGACATCGCACTCGTGGGTGGGACAAAAGTGGAGGGGGGCCTCAGCCCAGTGGCCGACTGTATCGCATCAGAAGTTGAGTGTTTAAAAAAATATCTTAAACAAATCTTTCTAAAGAAGGCATGTAATTCGACCCTAGTATCAAAGCTGTTAGGATGAGACGTCGGTATGAAGGAGAGCCCCTTAGAGAGAATACGTTCTTCATCTTCAGTTAATGTGTATGATGAAATATTCACCAATGGGTTATCCTTTTCTACGCATGTATTATGTGACATGCCGTGTCGGCTCCCGACACTTCCTCTCCCTTTGTAATTTATGTACTTCCGAGCACCAGCCATGCTCTTAACATCAATTCCACTGTCCACGAGATCCTACGGGACTCACTTATACGAACGACAAGTCCTATAATATACCTCCCTATAATAGTGATTTCTCCAGCACTTTTCCAATAGCAGTTCCTCCCCCTCTCACACCAACCGATTTGTCTTTTTCTCTGTTTAGATTCTTTCCTTTGGTGAACTAGCAGTGATTTGACTCCAGCAGTTCGACCATCCACAACACCTGGATTGATCTCCAGGCAATGCTTTTTCATTAAACCTCAAGACTTAACCCCCACGAGTTGTGGTCGATGGTAAATTATTTCCCGCTAAACTTTGGGAGCGACCTTTCATTGAACCAACTAGTCTGGTTCACCTTTTTGACTCACCTTATTATATTTTAGGTGTCCACCACTCTCTACGCCTGTCAGTTACCACCGAGGAGTTTTGATTCCCCCTCTCTCTCTGACGACCTGCGGACGTCTTAGAGGCCTGTCCTCCAACGGACATGGTAACTCTTGTTGAGTATTTAATATATTTTAGCTCCCCTAAATAAAAGATTGATGAGTCCCTACTCATTTAAACTTTTGTTTCTTCAGGTGCCCACCCTCCCTCGTTGTCTATCCCAGTCCTGATGAAGACCCCACTTCGTAAGGTTACATCCAATACCTACAACACTCAAGGGGTCGAAACGTCGACTCAACATCTTTGGCCAATATCGTCAACAGTACATTTTGCACTGTGATTGTTTCTATATGGCATTATTCCGAATTGTCAATATTGTGATTATGATTGAATCTGTGTTCGAAATACGGCATTGACTCAAATATGCCTTCCAATTTGAGTGTAATTCAGTAACGTTTACCACTGTGTTCACTTCCCTCCAAATTCTGCACTATTTCACTCACCCCCCATCCTTCCCTTGGGCACATGTTTTACTTTTTCAAATTGTTGCTTAAAAACCCTTTTGATTCTATTTGAAAGAATGTAACATGTTCGATGTGATTAAATAACATTCGAACTTTTTTGAGTCATCCGTCTATATTATGTCCCATTAATGTGAATGTTTTGTTTTCAATGAACTGTATGCTGGGACCACCTGTCTTTATACTGTTCCCTACCCAGGTCCCAGCGACTTCATATGGGTTGACCCTTTATGTTCTCTACAATCTTATGAAGGCGGGTTATGGCTTTATATACTGACGGTGAATTTTCTGGTATGAAAATGCAACAACTTGATCCGATGACCCTACAAGCTCCGCCCCTATCGGCCAGGATGACGTCAAGGACAAGACGATTTTGAAGCACAACAATCCGCATAGCAGACTGCTCTTCTGTTAAATTGCCTAAGGCGGAAATAGTTTCGTTCACTACTGCTTCAAGGGTTCTGGTTAATCTACGTATCAGTTTACTATTAGTGACTGTACCTATATAGGGAAAGAAACCTTTATTGAAATCTGTGTATTTTTCCCATGCTGTTTCAGTGTAATCGACAATTGGGAGATCTCTCTGCTGTCTATTGTGTACTAAATGGGTATTTCTATGATAATCAGGAGGGGCTAGGAAAACAGGTGGCAGAAGGAATGCTATGTAACAGGTACCATCCCAATCTAAAGGTAGACGTATATATGCGGTCTGGCCACATATAAAGTAGGAATGACGAGAAGCTCTAAATGTAGACTTGCCTTGATCACTGAATTTTATTACAGTGGTGCATTTACTATGGCCCATGTGTATGGAGCCATTCTTTCTTATACATAATTCCCCTTTTACTGGGAATACTGACATGGCGGGCAAGATTGGTGTAGCTTCAGATTCAACGTTCAGGATCATAAGGTTAAGTGTAAAATTACCTAATCCATATACTTCATTTTCTAGATCAGTTCCTGTTCTTTTGGGAAGTCCCTCCTTGTTAGGGTAGCAGACTTTAAGCAAAACTAAGTTCAGGTTTCCCCATACCCAGTTGTCTTGATAAACTGCGGAATTCGAATCTAGGGAATTAATCAAACTAAACCATGCTCCACAGGAGCCATTGTGTGTGAACGGATAGGGAAAGAGGGGCAAAACTCCCTTATAGTTCTGATAGGGAGGGAGTCGGCCACATATCCAACAATTTGTGGCATTGCTGGTTTGATGGGAATGATGTAACATACTAATGAATGTGTTGTTGCGCAGCGCAAATCTATAAGACAATTCATGTGGAGGTAATTCACTAAAAGAATGTTCTGCAGTTATATTATAAGCACGCTTAGGAATGGGATAATACATGTGCAATAGGATGCTGACAATGATGATCAGAAGACTTAGAAAAAACAAAATTAATAATGTTACTGTACAATGACTACGAAATGATTTACAATACGCATGCTTCTTGAGCAGCATTTGATTATTTCTTTCTCTATTCCGGTCCAGAGGATACATGTCAGAGACAAATTCAACCGATTCACCTTGGAGAGGACTTAAACAATCAAATTGTCTGACTTACTAGACCTCAATTTTAGTTTATATAGTTCTGAGTTCGATCGCTCAACCAAGGGGAGCTTTGAGTCTGTCTGTGAGGGAATACAGGGTTGAGTCTCTACATTGGATGGTAGTCCATAAAATTTCTTGATATGACTCGAGTGTAACCACCCTTTTCTTCCCTCGATTTTCACGGCTGTCCTTGTGGTAAGTAGAACCAACTTCGGTGACTTCCACCTAGGATCCAGTTGGGTCTTCCGGTCAAAATTCCTGACCAACACCAAGTCCCCAGGAACCACGTCATGGGGTTTCACCTCAGTATTGTCGGGAAAAGCTGCGGATACCTGTGAACGACAAGATTGTAGTGCAGACATCAAGGAAGCCAGGTAATCTGTCAGCATATTACAGTCAACATCAGTGATTTTACGAGGTATAGGCGTCCCCCACATATTTGGTGGTCTACCGAAGATCACCTCATACGGGGATAGCCCTGTTCGAGAATGTGCTACCATTCTCATGTAAAAGAGCGCAACTGGTAAGGCTACTATCCAATCGACTCCTTTCTCTCTACATATTTTGGACAATCTAATTTTCAGAGTTTGATTATGGCGTTCCACGAGACCTGCCGCCTCGGGATGTCGGACACAATGGAATTTCCATTGGTATCCTAATAGAAGGGAAACGTGTTTCATTAGTTCGGACGAGAACGGCTGGCCGTTATCTGAGTAGACAACACGTGGTAAACCGTACCGTGGGAAGAATTCTCGAACTAACTGTTTGGCAGTAGTCGGGGCAGTGTAATCTGAAACCGGGTATGCTTCTGTCCAACGGGAAAGAGCACAGACAACTACGAGAACATATTTGAATCCTCGTCATCGTTCCATCTGGATATAATCCATCTGGAGGACTTCAAAAGCATGATCGGGAGTTTGGAATCCACCCTGCTCTACGGGGATGCTTTTACCTGGATTAAACTGACAACATATCATACAGGTACGAACTTTTTGTTTCGCTGCGGCTCGCAAGTGTTTGTTGAACCAAATGTGTTGAATGCTGTCTAGCATAGCTTTTTCTCCTAGGTGCGCTGGGCTATGTATTGTGTTAATGATGACTTGGACCATTGAGTCGGGAAGAAACCATATAGATTTTTCCTTCGTCATCCATCCTTGATCTGTTTGGATCCCTCCTAATTCAGTCCATTTCTTTATTTCTTCTGGTGTAGCATGTGTCTGTATGTCAATTACATCAAGGGCGGGATCCTTAACTGTCATGCAATGTGTTGGTGTCGGGACTATTGTCTTTGTCATGTCAGTTGTGTGAGTCTGATTCTGAGCAGTCTGTTTAGCTGTTCTGTCAGCTAGGCCATTACCCTGAGAAATGATATCGGTAATTTTTGTGTGGGCTTTGCATTTCATAATCGATATTGCAGTAGGTAGATGAATCGCGTCCAATAGGGCTTGAATGAGGGGTCCGTGTTGGATGTGGGCACCGTGAGAAGTTAAATAACCTCTCTCTCGCCACAGTACGCCGAAGTCATGGACGACTCCGAATGCATAACGTGAATCTGTGTATATGTTGACTTTTTTATTTGTGGCTTGAATACAGGCTTGTGTCAGAGCGGTGAGCTCTGCTGCTTGAGCTGACAAAGTGTTAATACAATTTGTTTCAATGACTTCAGTGTCTGTTGTGACTGCGTAAGCGGCCACTAACTCTCCTGTACTTGTTCTCATACATGACCCATCTACATATAATGTCAAGTCTGGATCTGTCAAAGGGATATGTGTCAAGTCTTGTCTGGGTTTCGTCGTGATAGTAATGACTTCGACACAATCATGTGCCAATGGATCTGTTCCGCCTACTGGTAACAGTGTGGCAGGATTTAACGTATTACAACGTCTGATTTCTATATGTGGTTGAAACAAGGTTAATTCATAACCGGTGAGTCTTGCTATAGTCAAGTGTTGTGTTTGTGTGCGGTTCAAGAGAACCTCTACTGCGTGTGGTACTTGTACTGTTAATTGATGTCCTAACACTATGGCATCGCTTTGTCTGATTGCTAAAGCTGTTGCTGCCACTGATTTCAGGCACGCTGGAAGTGCCTGAGCTACTGGATCTAATGTACTAGAGAAATAAGCACATGGTTTGTGTGATCCTGCTTGTTCCTGAGTGAGTACTGACAAAGCAGTACCTTCGCGTTCTGTAACGAAGAGTGTAAACTGTTTACTGTAACATGGTGTTGCTAGGACAGGTGCTTGACATAAAGCTTTCTTTAAGCTTTCAAAGGCGTGTGTATGTTCTGGAGTCCAAGGGAGGACAGTCGATGTGGCTGCCTCCTGTGTTGTCAACTGGATGAGTGGTTTTGCTAGAAATGCATATTGAGGGATCCACTGCCTACAGTATGAAGTGAGGCCTATAAAAGCCCGCACCTCCTTTTGTGTCTTGGGTGGTGGCATGTTAGCAATTAACTGGATGCGATCGGGTGTAAGCTGCCTTCCCTCCTTGGACAGCGAGTGCCCAAGGTAAACAACTCGCTGGACACAGAATTGCAGCTTAGAAGGGGACACCTTGTGCCCCTTGTCAGCCAGAAATTTCAAAACCGTCAGTGACGCTGTTTCACATTCAGGTTCGCTTCGGGCGGTGATCAGCAGATCATCGACATATTGAAGCAAGGCAGTGTTAACTGGCATGTGGATACTGTCAAGTTCTCGTTTCAGTGCTTGGCTATAGATGCTGGGGCTTTCTGTAAATCCTTGAGGTGCGCGTGTGAATTTAAAGCTTCGTCCATTTAAACTAAAACCGAACAAATATTGACTTTCCGGATCTATTGGGACACTAAAGAAAGCATTCTTGAGATCAATTACAGTGAAGAACGTTGCTTCTGAATCAATAGCTGTGAGTAATGAAGAGATATCTGGGACCACAGGGTATTGTGGTACAATACATTTATTTAATTCGCGCAGATCAATAACTAATCGATATACTGGTGGTGCTTTTGGATCCGTTCTTTTAAGGATCGGAATTATCGG
Organism: Triturus cristatus; assembly: GCF_964204655.1. Lineage (NCBI taxonomy): Eukaryota > Metazoa > Chordata > Amphibia > Caudata > Salamandridae > Triturus > Triturus cristatus. Next base: position 1,432,764,280 of record NC_140591.1, on the reverse strand, counting down.
TGAATTACATACATTGGAGTCAGTTTCCACAACCACTCCTTGGGTAATAAGCTCGTCAATGATTTGCAGTAAAGCCACTACAGCATCTGGTGGTAACTTGTATTGTCGCATTCGTGGTAGTACTACTCCTGTTTTCAGTGTGACTCGATATGGTGTAATGTTCATGCAACCAACATCAGTTGGGCCTTGTGCCCACAGATGTGTAGGTAAATTCTGCAGTCGGTGATCCATGTCTCTGGATACGTAGTGACCTTTAAAGTCACGTAAAAATAGTCGTACTCCTTCCGGAGAACAACATATTATGGCTCCTAGAGCTTTCAATGTTTTTATACCTAACAAGTTTTCTGGACATGATTTAGTAAGCAATAAATCTGTAGTACGTGTCAATGGACCGACTGTAAGTGGAAGAGGTTGTGTTACGTCATTTATTATCGGTTTTCCTGAGAATCCAAGGGAAATATTTTGTGAGCCTGAGAGGGGTGCCCCTGGAACTTCACTGCGTCTTATAGTTGTTCTGCTTGCCCCTGTATCAAGTAAAAACTTTCTGTCTTCCCCTAATAGTTCACTATGTACATAAGGTCCCTCTTGGTCTACAGGAACCTCTATAAGGGGTAAGCCAGCTTCCCTCTCTAGGCTATCTCATGAGTATCGCTGATAATCGGGATAATCTGTTTGTGCGTACTGATACATCTGTTGTGTCGTTGCTTGTGTTGCAGCGACAGGCTGCGCTTGTGGTGGTGCTACGATCTGTTGTGGAGCTGCCTGTTGCGGAGCTAATTGTTGCGGAGCTAACCTAGGTTGTGCCTGCTGAGGCGTTTGTTGCTGATTCTGATCCTGTCTGGGTGGACGTGGTCTCTCATGTGTTCTACCTGTGGCTATATTATGTTTCAGAACTGGACAATCGTGTATATAATGACCTGGTTGTTTACAATAATTGCATGTCCCTTTTGCAGGACTTGCGGAATCACCCTTTTGATGACTATCAGCTGGAACTGACTGTGCAACAAGCATTTTCATTTTTGTATCTTTCATACGTCTTTGTTCGTGTTCTTGTTCTTCTCTAATTCTATTGTGATGATATTGTAACATCTGTAGCATCTGTGATGGGGTATTACCTTGCCAGGTACTTTCGAATTTCAATACTCTATTCTTGACTTGTAGCAGAGAATTTTCAACTAATTTTGTCACAAACAGATGTGGATATGACTCACTACTGGCTTTTATGCCACTATTTATACTAAAACATTTTTCAAATCGGGAATAGAAATCACTAGTGTCTTCGTCTGGCTTTTGTTTACAGGCTGAGATTGCACCCCAGTCTTCCTTTTTCGTAGTTAATAAACGTGGCAGTACCTGAATTAGTAATCCTGCTAGTGCTGTAGTCTTTTCCCCAAGCCCTGCTCCTGCAGCTCGGGCCTTTTCTTCGTTTTCTAATGCTGTCCAATCTATCTTTTGGTCTCCCACCTCCCATTCTTTTTCTTTGAGTTTCTCATAAACACCGGCGGGTAACAGGACTTTTAGTATTTTCATAATATCGGGGTAAGTATACTCTCCCATGAGTAACATGTCTTTTATCTCACGGTGGAAACCTGCTGGGTCCTTGTCATGGCTGGGTACTACTTTCTTCATTTCTAATAATTCCAGTTTAGTTATAGGCGTGTACACAAACACGCGTGTAAAGTTATCACCGGCACCTCTAATTGGGTGTACTTCGCGTAACGGGTTCTGTCTATCAATGTGATACATTTTTCTTCCTATGGTGGGAACTGGAACGTGTTCCGGGCATATGAAATTTAAATATTGGTTTCGGGATTCTAGAATTTCCTTAATCAAATCAGTACCTGACCCTCTCCATATATTCGTGAGTAGTTCTGTTAATATGTCAGGTAAAGGTCCTGGATCGGAGTGTTGGCTTTTATATAATATAAGGAGGTGTTGAATCATGTATATACTAGCTAAACGCTGTTCATATGGGTCTAGATTCAGAAACGTGTGTGCAAGTACATCGTCATTGTATTCGCCGGGACTGTCAGCCCATTGTACTGCTGACCTGGCTAATTCTTGTTCGTCCATGGAATCGAGCACGTGGTACCCCCTTCGATCTCGGAGTAATTTATCAGCGGCTTGGAATAAGTGTTCAGGGGATTTTGTATTTAGCATAGGGTTTGGAAAATGTCTATTATATTCTGGACGTATTGGACGTATTGGGTCGTTAAAACCTCTGGTATTATTATGGGATCTTCCTCTACCTACATAAGCTATTGTATCTACTTGGTCTGATTCTTGCTCCCCCTCCTCTCTGTTTAAGTCAGTGGCGTCTACCTCTAATCTTTCTTCGTGTATTCTTTCTACTTCTTTGCGGATCTTTCGGTACATAGCTACTATACATAACTGTTTATCATGTCTTCCGTCTGATATATTCTGGCCCCAAGTGACAAGTTTTTGCATTTCTTCCGTATTTACCCCAGGCCGGTCTTGATTTCTGATTACACAGTTTATGAGGAAACGTAACAGTTGTCCCTGTACCTCCGCTTTCTGGTACTCCATGGCTCTGCTAATACTTTCAGGACCTCGTCCTGACTGGACAAAGTGATATATATTTTCTAAATGTGTAGCCATTCCTGGTAGCTTCGTTAAATATATTGCAGCTCGTCTAATACGTAATGATGACAGCAGCATTTCGTCCCGTTTACCGGGCACAGGATCATATCTACAATCTACTAGAAGTTCCTTAAGCATGTCGGGAGTTGCTAGTTTGGGCGTACGTTGGTGTGCTAATTCTCTAAGGGAAAATTTATTTCCTCTGGGTGGCGTAGAAAAAATGTCTGTTGTACCTCCTGTAGCACCGTCTGCGGTGCTGGACGTGAAAGGATTTGTTGAAGGTGAGACAGCAACCGTCGTTGCGGGAAAAGCTGTAGAAACAGATGTGCTTGTCGGAATGTGTGTCAGAGCTTGTTGTTGCGGAGGTACAGACGGAAGATCTTGGCGATGAGCATCATCGGCAAGCGGTCTATGTGGTGCGGTATTAGCATACTCGGGAGCTGCGTCATCTAAATAGCGGGAAAGGAAAACATCTTCTGCGGTTCTGGGATGCCCCTTGGGATGTGCTTTTATCGGAAACAATGGGGGTGGCAAGTCTTTTGGTATTTCCGGAGTAGCCTTAGGTAACCCTTCGGCCAAAAGTGGATACATACCATTCATAAGGGCGTTTCTTTGTCTATCTATTTGTTCTGATTTTACTCGGGTACCTTCCTCAATTAACAGATTTTCTCGGATTTTATTTGAATTCTCCTTACCCTTATCTTCCTGTCTAAGTGCTTTTTCCGTACGTCTATACGATTCTTTACGCCATAATTCGATGGCATCTTTCTATGACTGTCTGGCTTTCTTTTTCCATAATTCTTCTTCTACTCGCATGATGCAATCTGCATCCCAGGTCCCCGCTGCGGGCCATCTCTGACTCTCTGGTAATTCTTTGGTGTAGTCCACCCATAAATCAAGAAATAATACGGCATCTAGGCCATGCTTATGATACATAAAGTACCCTGGAGTGTCCCTCGGTGGGATGGGAACAGCTTCTTCGAGTACCCCTTTTCTAGTTTTGATCTGTCTTAGTTTCGGAAAGAGCGGCATTTTTAGACCTTATTACTAGAACACACTTTATAAAAACACAATAATGAACAGTCATTCACACCACAGTATATAGAACGTATTTCAAAACATTTAACACTTAACAGTTTTACGAACAATGATAACTAATAGAAAACTAGTTACTGACATCATACTGACACTAGATAATACTTATTTATATGCAAAACATACTGTATATACTGCTAAACAGTACAGATACACTGCTAAAACAGTGCAGACCGGATTTGTGTACCCAAACCCGTCTTGACCGGCACAGACTATGTGCACGTTAAATGCCTCCCTGGTAATGGTACTCACCGGGTAGCTCGGAACGGAAGGCCTCGGAACGGAACTGAAACTGGACCGGACTGGATTCGACTCGACTGGACTCGGAACTTCGGAACCTGGCGGGTCTCTGTATACCTCGGATCTTGCTCTCTCAGCTAGGCTCTGGTCGGGATACTTCGCACTTCTCACCGCCTCGTCTGGGTGTTGATCGCAGCCTCAGTCGTCCCCGCTTGGCCGGAGGGAGATACAGGAAATCCTGCGGATACGCGTTTTTGTCCGTTCAGCTGTGGCAGGAGACCGGGCCTGCGACGCACCGCCGGCGCGTGAGATGAGAAAGTGTCCCTATTCGGGCGCCAATTTATGTGGTAAATATTTCGTTACCGGTACTATTTTTTATGCGGTAAAGTCTATTAAGAATAACTCAGTAAAATGAGAGGCAGAATCCGTGGTATTAGAGGGTTTAAAAAGGCTTTATTCCTATACAAAGGAATACAATTCGAATTGTGGGCCTTCTATTCCATCACCACGAAAGTTCAGGAAGGAAGGGACATATTTTATTGACAGATAAGCAGTTTTATAGAAAATACATTACAATGAAACAGATGCAGGAGGCGTAACAGCTGATAAAAGGTGCATACGTAGCTAATAGAGGGCGTAATTTAATAAACGTCATCATACATGATGTCATAAGTGGGTGGATCCATAAGAGAATCCTGCAATGTCAGCAGAAATAGTTGGCAGAGATGCGCGCGCAGCCGCATGACGTGTGATTGACGTGCAACTAGAGGGTGAAGGGGACTTGACATTTAGCTCTACATGTGGAGACAGAAGTCTGGGGTTATGTCAACCTAATCCCAAATCATATCTAATATCCTATGTTTAAAGAACAGTGTTATCCAAAAAAGAGAGGTCTCTTAGGATAGAATCTTATTCTATACTGACTATACTGACTGTTAGTGCGTGTACAAGCGTCTAAGTGTCTACACTAGATGCGAGGGGGTAGGAATATTCCATGGTGACGGGGCTATGAATTACTTGCATGAGGGCAGCGAGGCCTGGCCCTGTGCACGGTAGCTGGAGGAATGTTTACCTAAACTACTAGACAGGAATGCATCGGATGAGGAACGAGGGAGATAATCTTGAAGGTGAAATACAGTTTTTGGCAGGCGACGGGCTGGATCAGGCACCGTTAGCCGCGCAGGGAGTAAGACAAAGTTCATGGTCACAGATGCGGGTTCAGACTGGAGCTTTCAGAGGCAGAAGGCAGAAAAGGCTTGATGACAGAATTCGGGCCTACTCGCCTGAATCTGTAAAATGTGGAAAGTGAACCACATAAAGTCGGTGGCCTTTCATACTTAGGAATGGAATATCTGACCCATTCATGGCGGATCTGAAAGAGGACATGTTGACGGTGGACGCACATATATTTGCGTCTTCAGAACTGGAGCAGGAGGGAACATACATGTACTTATAGCATGTACATGGAGCCGTTGGGGTCTACGATAGGGGACATAACTGATCACAAAATTCATATTTCCGCACCAGGACTGGAGGATATTATCATCAGAGTCAATGTAGGGAACTGAAAGAGGCAGACCGAAGAGGAACAAGGGAGGAGAAAACAATATATGTCCGGGAACTGACCCTGTGATGGCTAGGAGCAGCATGCCGTTAAGAAAGCTCCAAATGTGCCTGTTTTGCTTGAGTGTAGTGTCCACTGCCCTATTCTCCATCTTCTTCACATATGAAGTTTCCTGGTCTTTTCTGCTGAGCTAAACCACGAGATCTGACAGTTCTGCATAAGGTGTTTTATGGACACAAGAAATCCCCATTTTACTTCTCGTTGTGAGCCATACAACTCATTGGAAAATTAGGCTCAAATAACCTCTAAAGATGGCAGAAGGTTTTTTTCTGTTTTCTGATCACAGCTGCATAACTCCCTGTCCTTAGGGACAAAAGCCATTGGCTCTCGTCTTTCTTTCAAGAAAGATTTAAAAACATTTCTATTCTGTTTCAGTCTCTCTGAGCCATTTTTTTGTGTTTCGATCGCTAAAATGTGCATTGGGCAAACATGATCTGTAATGCAATCCTTACCCTTTGCAACATCTTGTACTATTGAAAGAATATTTCAGATAATCGTCATGGATATGAGTTCTGTGTAAATGCAGGGCAGAGAGGGATTCTGCCTACTCAGGTCAACTCATTAGAAATGTCAGTACTTTGGAGTCACCAAGTTCTTTTTCCAGTTAATTTAATTTTAACCAACCAGTGTGAATGTTATAGGTGTTGACGACCCAGATGATTAGTGCACTTAGTTTTACCTCATGCATTGTCTAGGCATGGGACTAATATGGTTAATGCAATATTGCTACATTAATAACCTGATCATCACAAACCATTTGGGAATATTGGGTTTTTATAAGGCCAATGTTTATACATTTCTTTTGCCTACATGTAGCTTCAACTGCAGCTCCTCTTCTTGCCATTACAAATTTGAATACTCAATAACTACTGTGGCTTGAAAATTGGTGTCCTATATGATGTACACATTTTCCATGTGGAACAGCATGACTAGGCTAACATATCTGCTTAATTTCGGATTATGTTCCAATGTGCGTTTGCTGTGTTTTAAGTGTGATGTTTTAAAGTGATGTTGTATATTCTGAGAGTGTTAGCTTTTCAGAACTTCAGACCTGTTTTGTTGTTGTTTAGTTTTGTATAGTATATTTTTTTAAACATTACTAAAATATTACATAAAAAGCATTGAAACCCTGGAAAATATGTTTTTTACTGCATCATATGGTAAACGTATCATTCTTCTACATGTGTATTATGTTTGTAAATAAATGTTAATATATTTTGTAGTGAGGGCATACAAAAAGATTGGAGAACTTCAGAGACTTCTCAATATTGCTCAAGCTAACTACAAGCAACTAGGAGGCATAATGGAAGAAGACAGAAAAAAGAGAAAAGAGGAAAAAGCATCTGAGAAGTAATATTTTCAAAGCACATATTGTAATTGCTATTATTATTAGTGTGCACAAGCAATTTTAAATAATCAGAACCTTTTAGAATATTAGTGGAAATGGGTACTAAAACACCAAAACTATGGACCTTTTTCTTTGTACAAAGCTGTAAAACAATATAATTTTTAACCTCTTTTAACAAAGCAAACTTCTCCCAACAATTTTTTTTTAAACCGGGTTCTGAAATGTAGAAACTAATTACACTGTTAATGCAGAAGTCGATTGACCACTAGTTGGCAATGTTTTAATGCATTTCTTATATTTCAAAGAGTCCAAAACAAAAATACATCAAAGCTGTCATGGTAAATACTCACTAGGAGACTGCACAGAGCTCCTGGGCTAGGAATTACTTGAATCACTGACTCTACCCCAGAAACACAGAACCAGGGAAGAAAGGGCACGAGACAAGGGTTCTGGACCAGGACAGGAGGTTTAGCTCCGTGATTTTACAATGACCGGTGACGTAAAGTAACAGCAGTTTGTACCAGATGTTCAGGTTGAGAAAACCTACCACTAAAAGGAATATGAAGATGTGCACCTCTTGTGGTTAGATGAATGGGAAGGGTAGACGTGACTGTGATATTTCTGTCTGATCTTACTCTCTATGGTTGGGATCTCAACATTTTTGTAAACTAATGATTTCTTCATTCAGGTTAACGTAAGATCCTGAAGTCTTGTATGAATAGCAGATTGAGAAATGAGAAAAGAAAGAGTTGACCATAGACTTCCACTCAAACACTTCTTTGGCATGTTTTAAATTTCCATTTGAAGATTATCTTTGAGTCCTCTTTTGTAAATTTACTCAAAAAGGTAATGACTAGTCTCTCTTATGTTGTTTGTTCTAAAATCAGTTTGTAAGTACATTACTCTGCTTACACTCTCTTTTTAGGAGCTGAACTATTTGTGTCACTAAAAGTGTGAATGAATCTCACACTGGCCCAAATAGAAATAGGTTGCTTATGGTAAGATCCACTTGAGTTGTTTCTTATCTGTTCTTTGCTTCTGGTTAACTCCCCTACACCATAGTACACAACTTGACAGATCAGAACTGGCCAGGAAAGTGAAAAGGGTTTCTGGTGGTTCTCAATACAACATCACTTCACCACATTAATGAATCAAGAAACAAATGTATTACTGTGCAGTTCAGACTGGGTGCAGGAAGTCTGGTGAGAACTGGGAACCTTGGTACATTTAGTTCCTCCTGTCTCAGTCCTTCTTTAATGCAGCTACACAAATAGGTCCTTAAATTTATATTGGTCATCATACCCTACAGTTATCAAAAATGAAGGGGGAATGGGTCTTATGCTCAGTACTGACCATGAGAGTGTGAGAGGGAGAGAGTGTGGGAGAGAGAGAGAGAAAGAAAGAAAGATAAAGAGACAGAGAAGCCAAGCATATCCAAAACACTAGGGACCTGTGTAGATTACAATATGTACACATAGTGTAGTCATTTTAGGTGCTCCAGCCCTACACTCTTCAACGTCTACATGGCTCCGCTCGCCCCCATCGTCAGAACCTACGGACTCAACATTGTGTTATACGCAGACGACACCCAACTCATCCTCTCCCTATCCAACAAACCCAATACCGCCAGACACAATTTTCGAGAAGGCATGGAAGCCGTCGCCAAATGAATGAAAAACAGCTGCCTACAACTAAACACCAACAAAACAGATGTACTCATCATGGGCCCAAACCCCAATGCCTGGAACGACACCTGGTGGCCCCGTACCCTCGGAAGCCCGCCCACCCCCACGGACCACGCACGCAACCTGGGAATCATCCTGGACTCCGAGCTCAAAATGGACCGCCAGATACACTCCGTCTCGTCCTCCTGCTTCCACACCCACCGCCTCCTACGTAAAACCTTCAAATGGATCCCCCTCGAACACAGAAAGACTGTCACTCACGCCCTGTTCACCAGCAGACTCGTCTACGGCAAGGCACTCTACGCCGGAATAAACAAAAACCTCACCCGCAAGCTACAGAACATCCAGAACGCCGTCGGAAGACTGGTCCTCGACTTGCCAAGACACTGCCACCTCTCCCAGCACATTCCACTGGCTCACCATCAAAGCTAGAGTCACCTTCAAGATGCTCACCCACGCCCACAAGGCCCTCCACGACACCGGACCAGCATACCCGAACAGCTGACTCAAATTCCACGCACCCCAGAGGACCCTACGATCAGCCCAGCTCTCCTATGCCATGGTTCCCCGCACCAGAAAGACCAGATCGGAAGGCCACTCCTTCTCCTTTCTCGCGGCCCGAGCCTGGAACGCCCTTCCGCTCCACCTCAGACAGACAACATCGCTCCCCACCTTCACAAGAAACCTCAAAACCTGGCTCTTAGACAGACCCCCCTTAAAGAACTGGAGCCTGCTAACCCCACCCCCCCAGCGCCTTGAGACCCTTACGGGTGAGTAGTCACACTTAACAAATGACTGATCCAGGGAAGGAAACTACTAGTTGTGAAAAATATCAGTCATTAGAAAAACTCCATAACAATTATTGTAACAAATTAAGGCTAGACTTACTCCAACAAAGAGCATAATTCAAAAATGATTATTGACTGAAATTCTATTGCAAATAATAGTAAGGCAAAACAACAACAATACAATGAAGTGATGGTGCAGTGCTCAAGTGCCTCTTATTTATAATGTTGATATCACATTAACAGAATACCACATTGAAAGAAAAATACACTACTGGTTGTCTGGAGAGGTACATTATAATAGTTCTGGTTAATGAATGGCTAATATGGAAATTAAAATGTGCAAACACATATAGTATATGGAAGGTTTGAGGCAATTGGTGTTTCAAGCTCTATGCGAGTATGTTATTTATACAGGCTCTTCGTCAGGACTGAACAAAGACAGTGGTAGGTATAGTGCCCTAGAGGGTGTAGCACTCTATCACTGCTTTCCAATATATTCCCGTACCATGACTTTTTTTTTATTTCTACACAATTAGTATTGGAATGGTCACCTCCCTGTCTTTCCAGTATTGGCTATTCCATGCTGTAAAAGAAAACACAACACTCGGGATAGTGCATAGAAGCCCAACTAGCGTTTGATGAAAATTAGCCAGCAAGCATTAAAAAATTAAGCAAAGCAATTACCATTTCAATGAATGAGAGCTTTGCCCTTGAACAGCTGGAGCATGTAATGCTAAAATCCGTAAATGTTTCTACTATATTTATACAATGTTTCTCAATACAAGTGAATGAAAGCGATAACACATCGATAGAGATACTTGCAGACAGCTACATACGAGCAGGTGCATGGATCTTCTTATGGAAAGACCTCATATAAATTACTTTTTTCCTAGGGGTCAAAATGTTGAATTTCATGCTACTTTGTTGCCTTTTAACATTCCAAAGCAACCAGAAAGACCCCACTTTGTGTCCATAGAGGACCAAACATAGGGCAAAGTGGATATGGAAGGCTTTTTCCTATGCGGATGCCACTCCGTTTACTCAGCCACTTATTTAATACTTCAAGATAAGCAGGATGACAGGCAAATATTTCAGGATCTGAAACAACATCCCTGTATCCATCATGACTACCCCAGCTCTGCTCCAATTTAGGAAAGATTTATCGAATCACCTCTTTGAAGAACACTGCACCACAATGCATTAACCATCCACAACCCAGCTTCCTCTTTTCTTGACTTTATGCCTTTGACCATGTACACCACTGCGCTGCCTTTTGGCTAGGTTTACGCTTTAGAAATACCATATACATCCGAGTGAAAGACCTCCCCAGAAAAAGAATGTCTGCATGGACCTGTCCTGCCTCGCAATCTGAGTGCCAAACATCTCTGTCCATCTCATGATCTGGTAGTAGGCTGAAGAAAATCAAACCTGATGTGTACCTTCAGCCCATAAAAATAAGAATTCTCACAAGAAAACTGTATCCAAACTTCTTACAAGAGAACTTTATCCCAATCTGCACATATGCGGATCACTGACATAATATCGACTACAAAAATATAGACTTACAAAAATATCGATGCCAAAATATAGAATGCCAAAATATCGAAGTCCTATCTCCAAACAGGAAATTACAAAAATATCGAATCCAAAATATCGTTGTAAATAATATAGTTAGTCAAAATATCGAATTTTTTTAATGTTTTAAAAGTAATGTTAAATTAATGAAATAATACATATAATTAACTGACACATACTTAAAAATACTTTAACAGTAAACTTAATGAATAATTAAAGTAAGTAAAAAAAAAAAATTAATACATATATCTTAACGTGATATTAATTAAAAATATTCAATATTTTCTGTGTAGGATAGCGGGCGCGTAAAATTTACTATTACCACTCCAGTAAGTGCAATAGTAGGGAAAGCGTTGGAAAGCGGGAGGGTAAAAATTACTATTCCCACTCCAGAGAATGGAACAGTAGGGAAAGTGTTGGATAACGGGAGGGTAAAAATTACTATTCCCACTCCAGAGAGTGCAATAATAGGGAAAACATTGGATAGCGTAGGGGTAAAAATTACTATTCCCACTCCAGAGAGTGCAACAGTAGGGAAAGCGTTGGATAGCGGGAGGGTAACATTTACTATTCCCACTCCAGTGAGTGCAACAGTATTGAAAGCGTTGGATAGCGTAGGGGTAAAAATTACTATTCCCACTCCAGAGAGTGCAACAGTAGGGAAAGCGTTGGATAGCGGGAGGGTAACATTTACTATTCCCACTCCAGTGAGTGCAACAGTAGGGAAAGCGTTGGATAGCGTAGGGGTAAAAATTACTATTTCCACTCCAGAGAGTGCAACAGTAGGGAAAGCGTTGGATAGCGGGAGGGTAAAAATTACTATTCCCACTCCAGAGAGTGCAACAGTAGGGAAAGCGTTGGATAGCGGGAGGGTAACATTTACTATTCCCACTCCAGTGAGTGCAACAGTAGGGAAAGCGTTGGATAGCGTAGGGGTAAAAATTACTATTCCCACTCCAGAGAGTGCAACAGTAGGGAAAGCGTTGGATAGCGGGAGGGTAACATTTACTATTCCCACTCCAGTGAGTGCAACAGTAGGGAAAGCGTTGGATAGCGTAGGGGTAAAAATTACTATTCCCACTCCAGAGAGTGCAACAGTAGGGAAAGCGTTGGATAGCGGGAGTGTCAAATTTACTATTCCCACTGCAGTGACTGCAACAGTAGGGAAAGCGTTGGATAGCGGTAGGGTAAAAATTACTATTCCCACTCCAGAGAGTGCAACAGTAGGGAAAGCATTGGATAGCGTAGGGGTAAAAATTACTATTCCCACTCCAGAGAGTGCAACAGTAGGGAAAGCGTTGGATAGGGGGAGGGTCAAATTTACTATTCCCACTCCAGTGACTGCAACAGTAGGGAAAGCGTTGGATAGCGGTAGGGTAAAAATTACTATTCCCACTCCAGAGAGTGCAACAGTAGGGAAAGCGTTGGATAGCGTTGGGGTAAAAATTACTATTCCCACTCCAGAGAGTGCAACAGTAGGGAAAGGGTTGGATAGCGGGAGGGTCAAATTTACTATTCCCACTCCAGTGACTGCAACACTAGAGAAAGCGTTGGATAGCGGTAGGGTAAAAATTACTATTCCCACTCCAGAGAATACAACAGTAGGGAAAGTGTTGGATAGCGGGAGGGTAAAAATTACTATTCACACTCCAGAGAGTGCAATAATAGGGAAAGCATTGGATAGCGTAGGGGTAAAAATTACTATTCCCACTCAAGTAAGTGCAATAGTAGAGAAAATAATAAATGTATTTTTATTTTTAAATTAATTAATTATTAATACAAAAACAAGTATTACAATTAATTACCAATCACACAAGAACTGATTATTTATAAATACCAATACATTTTTGTTTAATTAATTAACAATTAATAATTAATTAACAAACAATTGTTTTTTAATAATAAACATTAATAAATGCAAATAATACCAATTAATAATTAATTTATAATATATTAATTAAGGATATACACAAATTATTTAAATAATTATTTTTTTCCAATTATATTACTTCCCACCATATTCCCGTATAAACACAATACCCGCTACAAATATTAATTGAATACAATTAACATAATTATCAATTTACCTATTAATACTAATTAATTACCAATTAATACTAATTATTTACCAATTAATAATTAATCAACAACCAATTAATTTGCGATACCAATTAATAATTAACTAATAACAATTAAATTACTTCCCACCCTATTCCCCTATAAACCCACAACCCGCTACAGAAGTAAAATGCAAAATTAAATTAAAGATATATTAATTAACAATATACACAAATAAATTAAATAATTATTTATTTACAATTATATTACTTGCCACCATATTCCCCTATAAACACACTGCCCGCTACAAATATTAAATGAATACAATTAACATAATTATCAATTAAACAATTAATACAATTTAATTACCAATTAATACTAATTATTTACCAATTAATAATTAATCAACAACCAATTAATTTGCAATACCAATTAATAATTAACTAATAACAATTAAATTACTTCCCACCCTATTCCCCTATAAACCCACTACCCGCTACAGAAGTAAAACGCAAAATTAAATTAAAAATAATTGATAATTCCTATAAAATATTATTTAATAATCTATAATTAAATTACTTCCCACCCTATTCCCCTATAAACCCACAACCCGCTACAGAAGTAAAACGCAAAATTAAATTAAAAATAATTAATAATTCCTATAAATTATTATTGAATGTACTATAATTAAATTACTTCCCACCCTACTCCCCTATAAACCCACAACCCGCTACGGAATTAAATTACAAAAAAATCAAAATACATAAAATTCAATAATTTAAAAATATTCTAACATACATTCCAATATTAATACATACTTTTAACACATATACTAACACTTAAAACACTATACAAAATTCGATATTTTTAACAACTATATTATGACAGTCGATATTACTTACTTCTATATTATTGCAATCGATATTTCTTACCTGTTTTTCGATATTCTTCACCACTATATTTTTGCAAGTCGATATTCTGTCCATTCGATATTAAAAACTCGATATTCTGGCTACTCGATATTTTTTTTTCGATATTATGTCTAGTTACCAAGAGAGATATGTGCCCATCAGAATTTAAGACCTTGCTTGTCTGGGAGAAAAGAAAGCAGTTTGCGTTTCATCTCCTGGCTGTCATTGTATGTCGTTTAAAACCAGCCCCTAACGCTTGGGCTTGCTGTGTTTCGTCTGCCAATGCAAATCCAACGGGACTGAGCCAAACTGACCACTTTAGCTTAATTATGTGTGTCATTTTCTTCACCTTCCTTTCACCTTCTCTGGTAGTTGGATGTTACCCGTCTCACTTGGGTAAATGTATCATATAGGAGAAACCTTAAATATGTTTCCTCATTCAATGCATGTTGCAGTGTTGCCACATGGGCATATGCAACCTGCTCTATCAAAATCAAAAATAACTTTATTCGGACGAAGTTTCACCCATAAAAGTGATATAAATACATCAGATAAGAGAAGTATTTCTTAAGACAGTTAAAAATTGCACAAGTCAATAAGATTCAAGGGAGACAACAAAGACAGCACGTATTAGCAGTATAAATCATAACAGCATAGTACCTCGAGCCCTTACAGCATATCTTAAAAAGGAACCAACACTTCCATCTTCATCAGGTAATTGAAGGGGAAATGTAAATGCAGCTCTAGACTGACTAATGTTATAACATTTATTTTTAAACAATGGGATTAAAAACAGCCTGGTGCACATTTCGTAAAATGTACAAAAAACACATACAGTGCATCATCGTTTGGCCTGGTTTCCCATCACATGAGCATGGCATAGCAGCAAGGTTTTGCTTAGCCAAGAGGGAAACACAGCAAATATTTAACAGAATTGTCTCTTAGTCAAAATAATAATGAGCGTTCCCAATGGCCCCGTGGCTGCCAAAGATAATTAGGGGGGCAGTTAGGAGCTATCAAATATAGGTATGCTTACCGCCTCGTGGCCCATTCTGGTTTCACAACTGGTTCCAGGGGGGTGGGCATTCTCCTGCGAACCTCACTTCCGGTGGAGATCACTAAGATAGTCTCGGATGACAGAGGGCGCTATGTGTGCTTGATTGGGAGGTGGGAGGGGCAGCCCCTTGCCCTGGTTTCAGTTTACGTCCCCCCGGGCCTCCAGAACTCCACCTTCACTGACTTGGGTCGAATGCTGCTTGACCTTCCTGACAGCCTCCTGCTCATGGGCGGGGACTTTAATTCTGTGGTTTCGGGTGAACTGGATCGTCACCCACCAAGGACCCTCCCCGCTGCCCAGGCATGGCTGGGTGGGATGCTGGAGACCTTCGGCCTGGTGGATAGTTGGAGATTAATGCATCCGACCCAATGTCAATTCACCTTTCACTCGGGGGCGCATGGGAGTCTCTCTAGGTTAGACTACTTCCTTATGCCCGCGGCGCAGACTGGTCGGATTCGTGAGGTCAGGCACCTGGCGCGGGGTATCTCCGACCATTCTCCGCTGTGGCTTCTTTTTGACACCGGGCCGCGGTCTGCAGGGCGGATCGCTCCCATTAACCCATGGTACCTGCGAGACCCTACGACTCGTGACAGCCTGGTCAAGGCTATGGACCAATACTTCCTGGATAACGAGGGGTCGGTGTCGTCCGCAGTGTCCCTGTGGGAAGCCTTTAAAACCGTGATCCGCGGACACGCCCTTTCCCAGATAGTGGTGGCTAAGAGGGTCAAGAGTGAGGCAGTGGTGAGGCTGGAGACTGACATCTTGGGGCTGGAGTCGGCCTTGGAGGCGAATGTCACTCCGGACGGGCTCCATGCCCTCAGCCTGAAACAGTTTGAATATAGGTCCCTGGTCACTGACGCGGCCAAAACTATGTATAGGGAGCAGCAGGGTCGACTGTACGATGCCGGGGACAAGGCGGGAAAGTTGATCGCGTGGCTGGACAGGAAGGAGAGAGTGAATCGTGTGGTCCCGGAGTTGCGTGCTGCGGATGGTGTGTGTGTGACGGAGCCTGACGAGATTGTGGAATGTTTTGCCGACCACCTCCGGGCTGTGTACTCCCCAGTGACTGACAGGGATGAGGACGACTCTCGCCTTCTACTGAGGGATATCGCCTTGCCCGGCCTGTCCGTTGAGGACCGTGAGCGGCTGGACGCCCCCTTGTCGGCGGATGAAATAGCGACCGCGATCCGCTCCCTTCGCTCGGGCAAGGCTATGGGTCCCAACGGTCTCCCCATTGAGCTATATAAATTGCGCCCTGACAAGCTTGCGCCCTTCCTCAGTCGCATGTTCCGTGAGTCTCTGGCGGCGGGTTCCCTCCCGGCCGACCAGCGTTTGGCCACGATAGTCGTTATCCCCAAGGAGGACAAGCCGCGAGACCGCTGTACTTCTTACCGGCCTATTTCACTGCTAAACGCGGAGCCTAAGATCCTGGCGAAAGTCCTTGCCAATCGTCTGTTGAGCGTCGTGTGCGATCTTATTCATCCGGACCAATGCGGATTCATCCCGCATCGTAACACCGCTCTTAACTTGCGGCGTCTTCACGGCGCCCTTGCCAGGGCGGAGCTCCTCTCCGAACCGGCCGTGCTGGTTTCTTTGGATGCCACGATGGCTTTTGACACCATCGAGTGGCCATTCCTCTGGGCTGTCTTGGCTAAATTTGGCTTTGGGGAAGGATTTATTGGCTGGGTTAAGCTTCTTTACACGGGACCCATGGCTCAGGTGGTGGTGAATGGGCGGGTCTCTCGGCCCTTTGCCCTCGGCAGGGGCACGAGGCAGGGATGCCCGTTGTCCCCTTTGCTCTTTGCTCTCGCCCTGGAGCCACTCGCGGCTTGGCTCCGCTGGGAGCCCTCGCTTAGAGGGATCCGGTGGGCCCCGGGCTTTGAGGATCGGGTTTCGCTGTATGCGGACGATATTCTCCTATATCTCACCTCACCGCGGCAGTCGCTCAACGTCCTCTTTGACGTTCTGACTTCCTTTGGGAATAATTCGGGTCTCACGATCAATTGGTCTAAATCCTGCGTCTATCCGATCTCCGGTGGTCCTCCTCTCCTGCCGCCTCGGCTTCCGATCCAGGTATCTCTGAGCGGCTTTAAGTACCTGGGGATATACGTTTCGCTGGACCCGGTGGCTTGCTATGAGCAGAATCTCCTGCGTCCGCTTCGGCGATTGCGAGAGGACACGGCCCGGTGGTGCAGGCTGCCCCTGTCCCCGCTGGGTCGGGCCGCGCTGTTCAAAATGATGTCCCTTCCCAGGTTCCTCTATGCACTCCAGAATTCCTTTGACGTCATCCCAGTGGCCTACTTTCGGGAGGTGGAGAGCCTGCAGAGGAGACTGGTGTGGGACGGGCGGGCGCGTATTGCTCTTGCTAAGCTTACTCTCCCCTGGTACGACGGGGGCATCGCGCTTCCCGACATTCGCAGGTATTATTGGGCCGCGCAGCTTTCGGCCATCAACCATGCCACGTATGCGCCTGGCCTGAATCCGGCGTATGAGATGGACAAGTTCCTGCTTCCCGGCGGGGACTATAACAGGGCGCTTTACTCCCGCTCGGCTGGCCGGACCCTTACGGGTCCTACTAAGATTGCGGTGCGGACCTGGAGGGCTGCCACTGCGGCCACGGGCTGGAGTGAGCGACTGACATGTGCTACTCCTTTGTTTGCCTCCGATCGCCTGGGGAGCCTCTGGACTACGAAGGGGTTTGACCAGTGGGATACGATTGGTATCAGCAAAGTGGGAGACCTGTGGCATAAGGGCGCGGTTAAGACTTTCGCGGCTCTTCAGGCCGAATATGAGCTTACGGACAGGGAGTGCTTCCGCTATGCCCAGGTTCGACACGCCCTGCTTTCGGTCTTTGGAGAGGGGACCAAGATCCCGGTTTCCTCGCCCCTCGAGGACCGCATACTAGACGGACATGACCCTGACAGTACTATTTCTTTAATTTATAAGAAACTGATTAATCATCGGGCTGACCTCTTGGTGCGCCTTCGGGAGGCTTGGACGGGGGATGGGGTGGAATTGGACGACGAGGACTGGCAGTCTGCACTGTCGTCCCCCAAGGAGGTCGCCATTCCAGCCCGTCTCCGGTTGGTACAGCTTAAGATTCTTCACCGGGTGTATGTGACGGGTCCTCGCTTGGTCTCGATGGGATATTCCGACGATGGGCTCTGTAAGCGGGGTTGTGGGCTCAGCGCCACCTTTCTCCATATCCTGTGGGAGTGCCGCGAGGTGGCGGACTACTGGCGCCGGGTACATACGGTTATGGGACAGGTCACTGGGGTTGTGCTGCTGCCGGAGGTGCGTCGCTGTGTCCTGAATGTGTGGGAGCCCAATGATTATAGCGCGGCTCAGACTCGGTGGGCGGCCCTGGGGAACATGATTGCCAAGAGAGATATAGCGCAGCTTTGGGGTGCCCAGCGGCCGCCCACCGTGTCAGTATGGAAGGAGAATATGGACTGGTGTATGTTCAGGGAGAAGACTGTGTATGTTGCCCGTGGTAAGCCGGGGGCATGGGGCAGAATCTGGGGGCAATGGAACGCATATCGCGGGGGTATCTGTACGCCCCCCCTGGTGGACACCGATATCGCCATGTCCCCCTGACCCTTGACGGTTCCGGGCACCTTTTGGAATGACTACATATGGACGTTTGTTTCCCTTGGCCCCCCCCCGTCCCCAGCCTCCTGGTACTCCTTCCTTTCGCGTGCTGCTTAATGGTCTGAACTGGAGTTCCCCGGAGGAAGCCTGACCTGCACTGTTTGCCTTTATGCCTCGCCTTTTGTTTTTCTTTTAGTTTTTTGTGTTTGTTGGATTTAAGTCTCCTGTTCCTTTAGAACTATCCGGAGTCAATACGGGGCCGAGCCCCGGGAACCGACTGCAGCTTTGATAAATGTATATTTCATTCTGTACTTAGCGGCCGGCCCTGGTGGTTGTAGGCCCGTGCTTGTATCGAATTATTGTTCAATAAAAACTTTAAAAAAAAAAAAAAAAAAAAAAAAAATATAGGTATGCAATGATCTTTTTTTTCCTGACCATTCTACTTAAAGGACGTGCCCTCTCACAGGCATAAAAGGCTAATGCAACTTCTTTTTTTATCAAGATTAGAGCATATATCTGTCTCTACAAAAGCCCTCTCCATACCAATTTTTCCCAATTCAGTTTTAACATATGCCAGCCACAGGATTTGGAGACCATTATCACAAGGGAGGCAGTCAAGTATGATATCTCCAGTTAGAGCCGCCTTCTCATTTTTCCAAATTGACAGCCAGAGTATTAGCGGCCTGGCTCGAATATAGTCAGTTATATAAGGCAGATTTAGTTCTTCATGGCAGATAGAATGCGAAGTTGAAATTGGAACTGTGAGGAGCCGTCTACAAAACCTATTTTCTTTATATTGTAGGGCCTCGCAGGGCGCAATCCCCCATAGTTCAGCTCCGTATGATTCAATGGGAACACATTGAGATTTATATATCTGTAACAAAGGTACCAATTGTGCACCCCCCCAAGGTTGTGGGAAACTAAAAAGGGAGCCAATTGCTTTAGATAATTGCGTTCAGCGGTGTGCATTACCAGGGGTCCATACACCTGAGGCTGCAAAAATAACTCCCAAATATGAGAAGCTATTTACCCTGGACAACCGGTTGAAACCCACTGACAGGGTGGGGAGCTGGCCACATCGCAGCCCACATGCCATGATATGTGACTTTGAACAGTTTGTACACAAGTGGCTATAAACTCAACAAAAGCAAACACTAATAAGCGCAGTGCTTCTGGTGTGCTGGCCATCAGCACAGCGCCATCCACGTACAAGAGTGTTGGTAAAACGCACCCCTGCTCTACGTTCCTGCCTTTTGTTAGCTTGTTTCTGTTCCCTAATAGGTATCCTTGCAAGATTGCACATTTTGGGGATTCCCTATGTCTAAAAACAATTTTTTACACACAAAGTAAGTAATTGTCTGTATTTCAATGCTTTTCTGATTCTCCTTATGGTCATCAATGGCACATTTGCATGTAAGACATTATAATTAATTACGTTCTTTCTGGTATTTTTTTGTGATAGGAATGTTTGTGGCCTTTATTCAACTTTTTTTTATCTGGGCTTCGCTTTATTTGGGAGGAAAGAAAACCTTTTTGGTATCCTTTCGAATCATCTGAATAATTAGTCTATTTGAGCAACATCTTGTTTTATTTCTTGCAGTGCCCCATGAGTGTCATCTGTGACCTTGTGCCAGTCTTGTACTAGTTAGTGTTCTACTCCAGCCTTCCCATATTTTCACATCTCCATCTTATGCATCCCTTGTTTGGCAGTAGTGCAACAAAATTCTCAAAATATGAAAAGTCTTTGTTCAAAGCTAGAAGCAGTGTCAAAGTAGCTGTGTGTATGTTTGTGAACCTTGAGCCATTGGCTAGAGGAAGTAGGTGTAGTTTATGATAGAAATTGCCAACCCCATGTCGTATATTAAATTATCCATTGACTGTGAGCCTGTTGTGTGTAGTACAACCACCAATTCACTTCAGAGGCAAAAACATTTTGTCATAGTTTATTTTATAGATATTTTAGTCCTCTCTGCCTGCACACCTATTGTAGTATTTGTGTATCCCTCTACAAGCTAGATACAAGCTAAATATTGTTGACTGGCACAGTATTTGGGGCGTTTTGTGGTTCTTCTATTTTCATGAATAATTTCTATGAAGTTTAACATTTTTGATTTCTGTGCGATCAGGTAGGAGATGTTTACCGTTGATGCATTCTCATGAAGAACATAAACCATTACTATTACTTTTAAATAGGTTTGATGTGAACTTCCCAGTTAGCAATCAGTGCAGCAACTCAGCTAAAAGTCACCAAATGTTTCATCATCTTCCTTTTTTTTCAATTACCATTTGGCAGTACCTTTGGAGCCTCTCATATCAGGTGGCAACATTGTCATATGTATTTTTTCTATCTGATAGAGACATCTAGTCGCAGATTCCTTATCTTAGAATCCTCCAAAGGCGCCAGACTGGTTCCGGTAATTTGTTCAGTAGTACCTCTGCATGTCGGTAGAGGGCGTCGAGCAACGTAGTCTTCAGAATTTGCAGAATTTGAAGCCCTCCCCACACGCACTGATGTCAGTTCCTTCTTTTGCAGTTTCTCTGGCTGGTTTTTGGCCTATTCGAAATGTTTTCGTCGATCGAACAGTGTGCCCTTTTTCTACCCTTTTTGATGTCCTCAGGGTTCAAGCCTTGTGAGTCCTGTGGACAACAAATGTCCACCATGGATCCTCACTCAGTTTGCATGTGGTGTCTGGGTGAGCACCATGACCCTAACAAATGTGACTCTTGTCATCAGCTCCGACCAAAGGCGTGATTTCCCAGTCATCAAAGTCTTCTCGTCGTCCTCAGTCCCCTACGTGCTCCATGGACCGACCGTGTGTCCGCTCTAGGAGCAGTTTCCGCAGAGGTCATTCTCTTTCGACATCGGAGGTAAGTCTTCGCGTCGGCGGTTGAAGTTGCGGCATCTCCCACCTACGTCACCTACCGCTGGTCCCTGCTCTTCTGTTGAAGTGTCAGGGCATTAGTCCACCCACGTCTCACCAACTGTCCTTGGGCCGGGGCGTCTTTGACCCAGCTAAGAAAATATTCTCAATCTCTTCATTCTATTTTTGGGTTGTCGCCTTCCTCGGTAGCGCCCCTGGGCCCTGCGGAAGTGTGTGAGGTTGTACCTACGTCCCCGCTGATAGGTTCTCCCTTGGCTTCAGGACGGCCTCCTGTTTCTAACACCTTAGTGATGCCGGTGCACAGCCCATCGAGGCTCCTTCACCTTCTGGTCTGCCGACTCCAATGTCTGCATCGGCACTTGTCTGCCAGCTGCGATGATGGTGCCTTGATGCCGACCAACACTTCTTCCGACATCGAGGCGTCACCTTTCCGGCATTGACCAGCTTCAGTTATAGGATTGGATATGGTGCCAATAGAGCCAACGGTTTCAAACTCCCTTTCTCTGTTTTTTCCTTGTGTGGACCATGGTTGTGGAAGTACTACTGATGTTGTGATGTGTCTCCCTCCCATTTCAGACAAGGTTCCAGCCCCTATGCAGTCTAGCTGGTTACTTGAGTTGGGTGACGCGTGGCTTAGAATCTTCTCCAGCCTTCTGTCTCTTCCTGGTTTGGCTACAGAGGCGAGTTCCGCTCTGGGGGACATGCTCAATTGAGTTTCGGTTGTACTGGGCTTACACCATCTTTCTGTGAAATTATATACAGACCCTTTGCTTGGCGTACTACATCCTGACCAGCCCAATGTAGAGCCTGTCCTTCCTTGTAGTGACTGTCTTTTCAATGTCCTGCTGGGTGCTTCAGCTAAGCCTGAGACAGGGCTCCCTGTGGATCGCTCTATTTCTCACAGGCATCGCCCGGCCCCGGAGGATCAGGAAACTTGACGCTTGTGATAGGCGTATTTTCTCTTCTTCTCGCTCCGCCCTGCGATTTCTGAACACTTCCTGCACATAAAAAATCTCTCCTGCAGTGCAGGCACCCTTGCAACATGGCACAAGGGTCCTGGCACTAGGCAGCTTTTTTAGCACCAGCGGAAATGCAGGGGTGCGCCGTATTTTTGTAAATGCGGCACATCCCTGCGTATTGAAAATGTTGGAGCGCTGCGTTGCCAAATTTGGCGTAACACTGTGCTCTAGCATTTTCTTTTAAATATCGCCTCTTGTTTCCTCGCCTGCTTCTCCCACAACTCTTGCCCTCCCTTCCGAAGGAAGCCCGGAATGCTCTTGTTCCACTGGTTTGAGATGGGTAACAAGCTGCTACGCATCCACTGTGGTATGGATACCACTGACTCTGTTGGCCGGGCTATGGCTTCTCCATAGCCCTACGTCGGTGCTCATTTTTGCGTACTTCCAAGTTTTCGGAGGCTGTGCAAACTACTTTGATTGACATGCCTGTTGATGGCACCTCCCTTTGAAGTCCCACCGCCTGACTCGGCTTTACGCCGGTTCAGAGATAGTTATGGTGGTGTGGAGTCTTAACTCTGTTGTTGTACTAGGTTGTCGGGACAAATTGTTTCCCCTTGTTTCAGCTCTTCTCGACCTTCATAGGGTGGAGTACTTCTCTCCCTTCTAGGGTTACACCCAGTGTGATGTTCCTGCTTGCTGCAGATGCTTTTCTTCTACATATTCTGTTAGTGACAGATTTAGTTTCCAGCCCTCTGGAGCATATCTTACTGTGCGGCCTCGTGAGGCCCTGTTCTACAGCTTCCTTTTGCCGCTTTATTTTCTCTACCTGAGTACTTACTCTATATGGGGTATTTTGCTGCATTGTGCGATGCGCTATTGCCTTTATTGTGCTCCTGCTGCTATTAATCTTCTGCTGTTTGGTGTTCTTTGAAATTGTTGTTACCCTTTAGTTGTTCCTACCTGTCTAATTGGGTCGCAGCCACGACTGTTGCTTCCTGCGGATTTTTTAAAATTCATATCTGCCATCGTACTGTAGCTGTTGTGTCTGCTGTTCTTTTCAGTTCTGTTCCCCTGGGACCAGTCCCTTTCGTGGTTGGATTTATGCCTTGGTATCCTTCTTCCACAGGAGGCTAGGTTCCCTTTCTTTCCTGTTTCTTCCTTTCTCCTTGCAGGTGGAGATACTGCTCTCTTTTCACAGCTCTCTATGTCACTCCCGCCTTTGTGGCATTGTTTTTCTATGTGGCGGACTACTTTCCCCTATTTGCCTTCTCCCTTTAGAGGGATCCTTTACCTCCCTTTGGGTATATGCCATCTTCTGTCCAACTAAGTATTTCTGCTGCTTATGCACTGTCCACCAATGTTGGGGTCTTCTTCCACTTCCTGGTGTTTGTTCTCCTCACACTCTGTACTCTCAGTTTTTGTCTTGAGCTTTAGTTTGGTTTATTACCTGTTAGTTTCCATGGAGTGTTGGTCAGGTTTCTCACCTGTTTTTTTAAGCCTCCATGGGTTGGGCAGTGTGTGTGATTATGTACATCAACTATTTGTTGCCAACTTGTTGCAATTAGTCTCCGCCAGCCCTTTTGTTTCACCCAAGCGGTCTTTTTCCTCTTCTTTTCTTCTTGATGGTGGACTCCCACCTGCTGTTTATTCTTCATTTCACCTGTTACCAACTGTTGTCACCCTTCTTAAGTCGATGGCATTGGTTCTTAGACTGTTGCCCTTGTTTCCTGTAGTGGGCAATACCCTCCACCTCCTCCTCTTAGGTGGCATTGTGTTGCTGTTTTCCAACCTTGTCTTTCTGTATCCACCTTAGTTACGGTTGTACCTTCTTCTTTACGACGGTAGGATGTATTATTTCATTCCTCTCTGATTACCTCTGTTCTTGCAGTACCCTTCGTTTTTCCACATCCCGTCCTCCCACTCACTGGCGAAGGATGTGGGTTACCTCCGGGGGAGTGCATATACTTTCGCCCCCCTGTATGACTTGTGCGTCTACAGGAATTTCTATGTTTTTTCTACGCATATTTATCCTTATATACTTTGGATGTATATCTCTTTGCATGTATATACCTATCATACAGGTTTGGAGGTTCTAAGACAGCGACACCGCCATCCCGGTTCGTACTTGGAAGCGGGAGAGCCTTGGTAAGAGGGGAACTCGACCTCTGAACTCACAGTTGGCTACCTTTAATGTATTGAGCTGACTCTCCCCCTCTCCATGTGTCACAACCCACTGCCGACCATAGGTTGAAAGGTTGGGTGAGACTCCTCACTTGGGACTCACCACTGGCACAGTCACGCCCCCCCCCCCCCAACTCGGGAGGTGGAGCTGATTCAACGTATTTCAATCTGATTCGTCATACTTAGGTCCTGAAGAAGTGTCGCTCGATTTAGGAGCCCTTAAGACACGAAACATGTCGACCTGATACTAAGTAAGCCACCAAGGTACCTTAAGCCCGACAGGTGGTTCCACTGCTTTTATTAAACCCAGATCAAGGAGTGAATAAAGAAACTACGACAGACCTGGAGCCTTTTTTAATAATTCACTTTCACATTACTAAATCACATAGCACTGACTGCCCACATACATACCTCACATACGGCATCTCTACAGATCGAAAGAACTCCGCCAAAGTTGCCACCAGGCCCGTCGGACATTGCAGCGCCGGTCCGACGAGGAGCGCCCTATGATGAAGCATGACACCCCTAAAAAGGTGTGTGAGGGCAACATGATCTGAAATTTCAGATCCCCCAGCGACTTGAATCCTGTGGCACGCAGTGACAGTGTCCTTGCTCATGCCATATATGCTTTATAAGAGGAACTGACTACCCTGTACTTAGCTTGCATATACCTATCATATGCATGAATATTTTCTAAATGTCTTTTACTTGTGGTATAAATATATGTGTGCTATGCACATATGGTCGTCTGGCCTTCTATACGGTGTATGTCGCTGCATTTTACCCACACTCTTCTTGATGACCAGGTTCAGCATTCTTGGTTGTACTTGTTTGTTTCATTTATTTTCTTCAGCGGGCATCTCAGTTACTTTTTTTGGAGGATGCCTTATAAACCTTGGAGTTTCTCAATGTAAGACCGGTTTTCTTTACCGCTCTTGTTGCTTCCTAGCAATGCTCTTCAGCATCCATTCCTCTCTTTCTCTTTTCTGCATCATTCTATCACTGGAGGTTTATTTTTTTTCCGAAATCTGTTTCTCAGCATTGTTTCCTCAATTATCGGTGGGTGCTCTTTATTCGTTGTATGTGTTGTTGCAGCTGAGCACGTTGTGTATGCTCCATCCATTTGGTTTGAGCCTGGACTCTATGGACTATTGTCCTTGGTCCCTTTGCATTCCCAGATCTTAGGTTACATCCCCTTTGGGGGTTGCCTCCTTTACTGGTTCTGTACCGTTTTTCTCATCATCTTATATCTTTCCAATCCCTATGGACTCCCCACAGTCCTGATTGAAGATCAGTCCTTTTGGTCAGCATCTTGCTTCATCTTTCATTTTCGGATAGTCTGGTCCCTTCTATCTTTGGACTGGCTTCTCCTATTTGGGAATTTTTGGTGAGGTCAGTTTGCAGCCCCTCCTCCAAGTATGGTATTGCTTGGGTATCTGATTCTAAGATAAGGAATCTGCAGGTAGATGTCTCTGTCAGAGGGGTAAGTTACTTACCTTTGGTAAGGCCTTATCTGGTAGAGACAGGATATAGCCGCAGTTTCCTTATCGGCCCTCCCATCCTCCCCGCTCTGCGAACTGAGGACATTGTTGTCTCCAAGATCCCCTCTTTGCATACTACTACAGTTCTTTCCATCTGTACTAGTTGATACAAGACTTTTTCCTTTTTTGGCACACTGTTTCCAGACATTGTTTCTCTAAGTGGCTCCGTGTGTTTGGCGTAAAAATAGTCACAAAGAAACTGACATCAGCGTATCGGTGGAGGGCTAATACGGGCTCTGTTGACATCACATTCGGGAGACGACGTTGCTATGGAGTCGCTCGACACCCTCTACAGATGAGCAGAGATACTGCTGGAAAAAAATTCAGGATCCTGTCTGGCGCCAGGGGAGGATTCTAAGATAAGGAATCTGCCGCTAGATCCTGTCTCTACAAGATAAGGCATTACCGAAGGTAAGTAACTTGTCCATCGAATTTCCTGACTTGTGCCATTTTGTGGCTACGATTTTTAACTGTATTAGCCCATGAAGATACTTCCTATGTTTTCCCTAGATACTTTTTGTCTGTTCTCATGATACTTCTTATGAATTCTCTAGATAAGATTTCCAACTTGCCTAGTTGATGCATGCCTTGAAATACTAATGTATGGGAAATATAGTTCCCAACAACTGGTGGTTCAATTACAGATTTACAATCATGACGACCTTCTAGCCAGGTGATTCATATGGTGTAGGGTATATGGTTAGCTCCCATGTCTACAGTTCAAAATGTAAATAAGGTATTTTACTGAAAAATTAAGTCTTAATATAATAATAATATATCATCTGAAAACAATATTTTAAGGCAATTGCTTGAATAAGAAAGTTTGGAGAAGTAAAACCCAATTTTGAGTTCAGTTGTGCCGAATATTGCTTTGCAAGTTCAAAATGTGATGCCAAGGAAAATATTTCTGAAAATGCATAAAAGTAGCAGTGCTCTTGCTACACTGAATATCAGTTCCACCCCATTTGGTACTTGCATATAAATGGTTAAGGCAGCATATATCTACACATTATTAATAGGAAATACATATACTAATGTCAAAATAATATGATACTCTTTCCATAGTTCAATATATATAAGCCATTTGAACTGTGACTGCACACCAATGATCATATCTAACTCCTATTAAATTAATCTACTACAAAAAAACTGGAGTAAATGCACTTAATAGTTCCCTTCAGAACACAAGACTAATCCCAACAACTCACAATCACCTCAGGATTAACCACTAACCTTGGTTGCCGAGAGTAGTGTGTTCTCCTCATAAAGTGCTTCACCACCTATTATTAGGGGTAATAAGGCAGCAGCGGCTGATCCTTAAGGGCGGAGGGGGCCTGCCCCCATCTTTTTCCAAACATGAAGCGTGCCGGTCAGGCTCAGCAAAAGTTAGCCTGACAGACACTCTTCATATTCAGTCAGGCAATCAGACGCTATACTTGCACTAAATGCACAGGCGCCTGGCTGCCTCAGCTGAATTTTGCGGGGCTGAAGATGTCACAGCCCTTTGGGTATGACCTCCTCAGCCCAACAAGTTGCTTGGTGGTCCTCCCCCTCATGAGGAGGGGGAGCGTGACTGATAGTCGCGAACCTGGTTGCTTCAGGTTTATGCCTTGAAGTGCCCAGGGCCAGGTGTCTATCAGTGATGCTTGTCACAGAGTCGGGTATGGTCCGCAGTTTTTCTGACTCCCATCCCACACTGTGATGAGCGAGGGACTGCCACCTCTTCTCATTGACTGACCCATAACAAGGTCAGCCAATGAGAGAACGGGGCAGAATCAATTGTCCGGAACCAATGAGGCTTCCCTTTCGCCACACTGGATTATCACTAATGTCTGATAATGTTTTATTTTTTATTTTGGTGCATCTGTGTGTGTGTATGTATGTGTTTTTGAGTGCCTGCTATGAATGCATGTGAATAAGTATGCATGGGTGACTTGCCTGCCGCCACCAAATAAGCGCTAAATAAATGCAATTATAATATAATACAGTTAATAAGCTCTACATAAACACAGTTACAGTATAATACTGTACAAAAGCCTGAAGTAGAACATTTTTCTTTGCAGAGTTATTAAAGAGCTTGAAGCTCAACTAGAGTATGAGCGCCTACGTCGAGAGAAGATGGAGGGGCAGCTGGATGATTATCGAGCAGAGATTGCGCACCTCAGAGCGTCCTTGGAAAAGGTCAAGACCTCGGCCAATTTTGTGGTTAGTTTTGTTGTACTGTTCTGGAAGTGATGTGGGTCATGTGGCAGTTGCCGGCTAAGATTACAAACGAACATCACCTTTAAAAAAAACTTCTGTAGCAATGACATTATGGTGTCAACCCAAAGCTGAAAAATTCCACAATTATTTTTAGTTTTGCATCCGTTCCACTCCCCCATAATACCCTCCTTATGACATCACACATGACCTCATATGACATCATCAATTACATCTCTGGAGACAATAAATATGAAGTAACTAATAACAGTATAGATAAAGTAACTGATGTCCACTCACATAGCTAACACATCGCCTGCTGCTGCTTCATTTTAATCGTAAATTTAATAACCGTATTTAGACTTGGTTCTCTGCAGTTGTCAGTCATAAATGATGCCATAGATCATTTCATGAGTGATGTCATATGTGAGGTTATAAGCACAAGTTATAGTTAGTTCTGCTAACTATAACTGATAAATTTCTGTGTGTGTTTTTTAGTTCAAAACATTAACGTTGTCACTGAGAAATTTAGCTAACTATAACGTTACGAATTTCTAATTTTTTCTTTTTAATCGAAAACATATTTTATTACACCTAACTATAGCAGTACTTTAACCTTTGGCTTTTTTCAGTGAATTTGAAGAGTTTTTTTTTATATTTAAAAACACATTTTTATTACACCTAAATATAACGTTACTTTAACCTTTGGTTTCTTCGGTGAATTTGAAGGTTTTTTTTTTATAAATAAAAATCTCTCTAAAAATACAGAAACTAACTACTCCAACATGGTTTGCATTAGGTATGTTCAACTTCTTAGTTTTTGTAACTCACATATACAGAAATATTCCAATCATAGTTCTCATAGTCTTTGCATGTATCTTTACATAAACTTCATAACCTAAGTGTTTTCACTATGTACATCCATTTTTAAGATGTGTGATCACTCTTGTGGGTGGATCAAGGGAGGCTCTCTAAGATCTTAATTATACATTTCATTCTAATCTATTGTACAGAAATGTGTTTCATGTGCGCAGTTATTACTGAATGCTAATCTTTAATAATAAAGTCAGTACAGTATGTATATTGATCTAATAATTTTGTTTACAAACTTACGGTGCTCTTGAGACGATCACGGGAGTTGAACACACAATCTCCTGCATGGACTATGCGGGGGCTGTACTTCCTGTCTGGCTCTCACATTCAGCTTGTGAGAGTACACATTTTGAATTAAGTTGATAATAGTGTATTTTTGTTGTTTTGAAGAAAGTAAGACATGAGAAGTGTTGCTTAAAGTTGAGAGATAGTTAATTTATTATTGCATTTGAGATATTAAGAAAGTTCATTTTTTTCGATCTCGCAGGCCTCCCGCGATAAGCCCGGGAGAGCAAAGGCATCCTAAGGAAGGATTGTGATTGTTTCATATGGATGTCTTTATTTAGCAAAGAACGATTCCTTCCTTGTTGCTTCATTTACCTAATGGGCTTTCCTGTTGTTAGACCTTTTTGGCTAGCTCTATGACATTGCTGATTTTCTGTCCCCAGAATGTCATACTCAGATTCAGATGAGAACCCTACTGCTGTTCCTGCAACTCAGACACTTAATTCACCCAAGAAGTACTTGGTGTGGTAATTTTTTCAAATGAAGCCAGGTAGGAAAAATGTACCTGAGAAAAATGTGATTTGAAAATATGCAAAAGGGCGTTCGGTAGGGGCAGCTGAAGCTGTAATACCACTGGGGTGTGGCAACATTTGAGGGCTATGCACCCTCACTGCCTTGCTCGGGCTGAGTTACCCCGTGCTGCAGAGCTTGATAACTTATATGGGGTGTCCACATCTTCAACCTGGTTACAATGTGCCTGACTAGGTAAGCACCGCTCAAGCAGATAATAACTCTGCCTATCTGTACAAAGTCCTTTTTTGCTGCTCATGCAAGGGGGTATTTTTTTCTTTTGAGACAAGCAGGGCTGCACGGTACAGACTTGCTCAGGATCATAAATGCCCACCTAGGCAGTAGTTTAAAAAAAAAAAAAGAAATACTAGTTTTTTCTCTATGTTTTGAAGATATTGTTTTTTTTTCCTCCCAATTTCTTGTATTTGTTGTACCCTTTTTTTAAAATAAGTTAAAAACTTTAAAAAAAAGTTGTTATTAAAAATCTGAATTAAAAAAGCTCTTTTCAGAGCTACCCTATACTTTCATTATGTATGTTGTTTGTACTGTTACCCTTTTTAGGTCGAGCCCTGCAAGACCTGTTTTGTGGGCTTTTGGAACACCCACCAGTTGCCACTGGTTGTTAACTGTGGCATTCAGAAATGGTGGCCTGTTTTTGGTGTTTGTCCATGTTAGTCCCTTCTTTCTGTGTGTGTTACCACCCCATGGCGATTTCATTAATGGATTCTTTTAGTCGGCCTGCTCCTTCACAGCAGTCGCTCCTCCCCTGTGATCAGACTCCATTTTCTCCCTTCCGCTCCACACTACAGAAGGGAGCTGGAACAGTCACGGCGTGCTTCCATTTCTTTCTAGCCACGTGAGCCCTATCTTCTTCACTCCCTTTTGCCCACCCACCCGAACATTCCAGCAAGGGGAGGGGCCTGTCTGATCGGGCTTCTGCCATCTCCCAGTCTCTTTTTTCAGTGCTTAAAATGGAGACCTCGCAGTGTTGGTTAGTGTGGTTGTGGGCCATCCTTGATGTAGCAACGTCTTAGTAAATGGGTAACAAAGACACATTTGCGTAAGTCTGATTTTCGTAAGTATTTTGACTCTTCTCGGTCATTGACTGTTTACTTCAGTAAGCTCTCAAA
The DNA here is from genome assembly GCF_964204655.1 of Triturus cristatus. Classification (NCBI taxonomy): domain Eukaryota; kingdom Metazoa; phylum Chordata; class Amphibia; order Caudata; family Salamandridae; genus Triturus; species Triturus cristatus. Next base: position 1,432,733,147 of record NC_140591.1, on the reverse strand, counting down.
CGTGTGCTGGGCTCACACGTATTGGCAGGATCGCCGATGAGCACCACTTTGTGGTCATAAGAACATTTTTTAAGCTTAACATTGTTCACTCAGGGTCAAAGTACAAGCAACTGTAGAATTGTGTCCCATTGGAAGAGGTTTATGTGTTGCACAGAATCCCCCGTGTTTATGTTAAGGTCTTCGGAGGAGTGGACACAGCATAACAGTTAGAACTGACGACTTTGCAACGGCTGAACCACGTTCAAGCCTTGGCATCGGAACAACATCAGATGATGAATTTTTAGCTATTTTAGATGAGGCCTGTGTTTTGTAGAGTTGTTAATTTATTCCACCCTTTCTTTGAAAACCGTGACTTGGGTTTCCTCCTGCCTTATCTCAATCATGAACCAAAAAGAAAAGTCACGTTTTGACTTAACATTGCTACCATTTCATGCAAGTCATCACGGGCACCATTACTATTCCTAAAACGTTTCACCTGCAAATGACGAATTTCAGAGGTATTGGCGGGGCTTTAAGTGTGATGAAAAAACTGGGGGGTCTCTCAAGGGGCGTGGGCGATATAATTAAGGGCGTGGATTAAAACACTAAATTTGAAGTCTCGGATTAGCATTATGTGCCCCCCGACTGATATTTTGATGCTTCGTTCTGGCTTTGCGTTCAGATATATAATAAATATAACAAGCAATATTACACCTACAGCAAACCAGGACTATTGGCTTTGTCAATGGTGGTATAAAATAGGTAAAATGCTTCAAGTCTGAAATGATGAGACTAAAAGAACTCTAACGAGTCTCTTCAAAGATACATGAAAGGCAGTGAAGGGCAGTACTGCCTCAAAATTAAGATTCTTTTTTTTTTCACCCCGAGGGTGAGGACACTAAAGGAGAGCCTGAAAGTGACCCATTTCGGCACGTGTTTTTTAGAACTGCCGGTGCAGACCAACGACAGGACCCGGCCCACTTTAAGCAGTGGGTGTTGGTTTTATTAATACTTCTATACCAAACAGGACTGCAACACCCAGAATGAGCAAGTAGAGTCAGAGCAGTTACCTTTGGTACTGGAAAATGAGTTCGGATTCCGGGGTCGAGTTCTGTGATGCTGGACAATCACATGACCCCCCCACAAAGAGTATGCTCTCTCCCAGCGCAGAATAGGACATTCTGCATAGAGTACTACGTTAGAGTGTATTAGTAGCACATCGGGGCATTTAAAAATGACTCGAGTGTGGCTCATAGGGTAGCATGGTTAAATGACCAACCCATTGTTTAATGTTTCTTTCAAGCAGATTAATGGATCAATGTGATTGCCGGTCAACATAGGGGGCGGGGATACCTATTCAAAACAGTGTATTAAAGTGGGCTTGTGTTGTGTCTCTCAGGGCATAGGATTCATGGGGCAAGCCCCTCAGGTAGCATGCAACTCTAGAGTGGTTCCACAGTGTTTTTTGTATGGTACACGGAACTGCATGGAGCGATGTTGTGGCTAGACATGCAGATTGGGTTCCCAACATGATCTGCATATCCAGCGGCTGAGAACAGTGGGGACGAAGAAAACAACCAGCTGTGCCGGCGGCCATGCCCAGGGATGCCAGAGTCATGTAAGGTGTGAGTGGAAGGAGATCGCAGTGCAGGAGGCCACAGCTAGCAGGTCTGTTATGCAGGCATGGCTCGCAGATACCCACGCTGCTTTGGTGAAGTAGTCCTGAAAGTTTGTGTCATTCAAGGATACTACAAAGTTTGAAGGTATTGGACGGGCACAAAGCATTTGTTTATTTGGGAATCTTTTTTAACCTAATTATGTCCACTGGCATGCAAAGGCGGCAGGGTATGTGATCGTTTGGGTCGTAAGAATGACATTGGGGATCGTTTAGCGCTAGTGCAACACTGGGCCGAGGTCGAATAGGGTGTTGCCTACTTTAGAAGGTTCCACTTGGATCATGTCCAGTAGCTGCGTCTGGAATGATTAAAGGGATTTGAGGTCCTCCCGAACCCTCTGTGCTACGGGTTCTGTCTGCTGAAGGCAGACTCTGGAAACTGCCTTCCAGAATACAGAGTGAACGATTCCAGGTGCTGCTTTGGATCAACATATCTAGGTTAGTCTAGAACCACAGCACTTTAATGCTTACCATTTCAATTGTAGATCCCCTGTTCACATGCATTGGCACAGTGACTCGGGCCATCTAGAACCTTATCAAGGTACCTGAGCTGTGTAGGGTTCCAGATCACCACGTGTTCTCTGGGTAGTTCGCTGATTCATTAGTCTAGAACCTTGCAATGCAGCAAAGCATGTTCAAGCTCTCCATTCCCCTGATGTGTCCTGTTGCAGTATGGAAACTCTTCTTGAATTGTGTAGTGTAATACTGAATATTTGAGCTCTAGAACCCAGTGCTGTTATTGGCACAGTAAGTCACCCATTCTAAAGCTGTGCAGAGTAATGCAGAATGCTTATTCCAGTGGTGTATACCGGCGCAGTATGTCAACCCTTACAGAACGTGCAGTGTAATGTAGATTGTTTGAGTTCTAAAACCCAGTGCTGTATATTGGCTCAGTAAGTCACCCAGTCAACACCCATTCAGTGTGATGTAGAATATTTGAATTCTCAAAACAAGTACTGTATATTAGCCTAGTAATTCAATTCTTATAGAACAATGCTGAAGGACATTTGAGCTCTAGATCCCAGTGTGTCATGGTGCTGTAAACCAGTGGTCCAGAAACGTGCAGTGGTGCTCAGAATATCCTAGTTCTACTGAAAGCTTGGTTCTGACTCCCTGCCCTGAAGTAAAGTGAGGGCACCCATACACAAACACAGCCTCTTTATACATCTATAACCTTCTCTCCCATTCTCTCTCAGACACTATTTCTGGTTCTGTATCTAAACTTCAGTCACCACTTCACACACAAACTACCTATTCTTCTCAATCTTACTTTCCATGTATTTAATACAACTCTCACCCCTATCGATTCACCATACCACATAAATACGCTACAAAAATTCACTACGCCATATAATTCCACCTCACTCAATTCCACAACTAACAATTCCAGTTCAAAGTAATAAACAATACACTACACACCACATACATCCACTCCAATCCATAACACATAGGTAAGAGACATTTACAGTGCCAATAGCTCTAACTCTCTTTAATTTTGTTAACACCTAAACACACAGATCTTAAGTTTAGCTCATACCTATTTGTTCTTTTTGTCACCAAAAAGGCAAAGCTGTGCACACAGTTCCACGCCACACAATTCAACTCTACACATTTCTGATCCAAACCACATAATTTGACACCAAACCACATAATACAGCTCAACAACACAATTAACACACCAAGTACATCCAATCCTCACCATACAATTCCACATGGTGCCACAAAATTCAACAGCACACCACATAATTAAACTCCACTACATACCACTCCACAGCACAAAATACTATTCCACATAATTATCCTCCATAACATACAATCCCACTCCACATAATTCCAGTACACTCAATTCCACATAATTACTAGCCACATAATTCCATAGCACACACACCACATAATTTTGCTACACAAACCCACTCCACACCACACAATTCCACACCACTCAATTAACTAATCCAATACAACCCACATAATTCCACTACACAACACATACATACACACATTCCATAACACATACGTAAAAGACATTTCTGTATACAATGCCAATAGGTCTAACTCAAACAAATACGAGAGCGATTGCATTTCCAATGCTTGTTTTCCTTCTTGATGACTCTCGCAAGACACTTGCAGGAGCCATGATGCTCTCATTTATAGCATAGTTGACTCTAGCCGGCCTCTCGTGAGAGTGTACTTTTATAATGGAATTTGCATTTTCACTGAACATATCCTGTTGTTATAGATACCCCCTTTTTTATACGATCCCGCAAGACTCTCGTGAGATCATCAAAATTACTTTAGAGGAAGAATTTACATTTTCCTTCATTACAATGCTTACCGCTTACAACCCGCACTGCTAGACTATTGGGAGAGACTGGCCTCTCCACTGAGACCTTGCATGAAGATAACTAGTGTGTAGAGTAGGGTGTAAAAAGGCACTGCCTCTCCATTCACACCTTTCCCAGGTTTAGTAGTCTGCATAGTAGGGTGGGGATGGTACTCGTCTCACATTTAAGACCTCACTGTTCCATACTAAGTATAATAAGTACTATCCTACCTACCTCTCCCCAGGGAAATAACCATATTTATTAATATGTGGGAATGGATTTCCCTGTCCACTCACAGCTCTACCCAGCATCACAATCTATACAGTAGTATGTACCAAAACATTGTCTTCTGCACTAACATCTATCTCCAGGACAACTTGGGTGTACAGTAAGGAGTAGTGAACCAGTGGCCTCTGTCCTTACACCTCTACTTAGAACAACAGCAATATGCAGTGCTGTCTGGGAAGGGACTCATTTCTCTGCTAACACATCTTACCATGGTAAGAGGTGTCTCTAGTAGAGTTTGAGAGAAATGTATCACTCTACTAATACCTCTTCTTATGCTGATAGGTATGATAACTCTGCATGCAATAGTGTGTGTAGGGACAGGCCTCTCTCCTGTGATGTGTCTCTTGGATAATGCTTGAGCAAATTAGGGTGTGACCATTGTGGTCACACCTCTCCCCAGTATGACAGAAGTACCAGTAACGTTTGGAGTTGAATTCCATTTATGGTTAAAGTATGTCTTGCATAACATCTATAGAGACTATGGTATGAAAAACACTGCCCTCTAAGGTGAGACAACTCTTCAGAATAATGTGCAAAGTAGGCTGTGAGTAGGAACTGTTCTTCCTGCACCTACCTCTGTTCATATTGATGAATGTCCATAGTAGAGTATAAAATGGAGTTTCCTCTCTGTTCAGAACTGCTTCTTGGATAATTTGTGTCCATATTTCACTGTGGAATGATACTTACTTGTGTTTTGAACACCTTCCAATGGCAACACTCATACATAATAGGTTGTGCACAGCAGCTGATAGCAGTGTGTGTTAGAGTATAAACATGCGTTTAACTCTGTGCGAAGATCCCTCTCTAGCATTACAGTTACCAATATTACAGCATGCAACACATCACTGTTGCTTGACAAATAACCATACCTGCATTGACATATAATTGACTCCTCTATTACCAACTCTCTATAGGATAAAAGATTAGCATAGTACCATTGTTATACATATAGTAACATATTCACAGTCCTAATATGTCCTAATATGTGTGGTGGGACCGCCGCATTACTGGCGGGCGGTCCCTCCACCGCAAAGATGGCAGTCGGACTCATGTCTGCCCACCATCATAATGAGCCCCTTAGTTATTGCTGAACAACACAATTATTCTGCTTCTCTTAACAAGGCTCTTCTTTGCTGCTTATGTAAGCAGATAATTATTTCCTCAGACAAGTTTCCATTTTCCTCCCTAAAAAAAGACAAAATAACCAAAAAGATAGAAGTTACATACAAGTCAATAATTGATAACCTACAATCACATATTTATATCTAATGCTCCAGTAACTTATTACTTTCTCCTGAAAAATTCCACACCCTCACCCAGTTCACTTTTTTCACAAATAACTTGCCATCAAACCTGATTTCATAAAAGTTTATAAAGTAACACATTTCTCTTGACGCCTTTGCTAACACTCACCCCAGCTTTTCACTCTAGAAATAGCAATATCACCACTCAAACATTTCATAGGGCTAAAATATACGTACAATGAAATTCATAACAGTATAGCTTGTATTATTACATTTTTTGTTTTATAATTGGACAAAAACTGCTTCCTTTACTTACAAGTTCTCAAGGTTTGTACATTTCATTTTTGTAACAAAATCTGCAAACCTTGCTCACATCTTTCTACATTCTAATGTGTACCTCTCAAAGCCTATATTAACACATCCACACCTCCCAAACAACTTTTCACTCTGTACCCCTACTGTAGAATAAGTGTACCAACATTAGTACAATTACGAACACTTCACAATAACGTTTTTGAAGTATATTGCTAAATACCAGAGTTATTTCTTAAATGCAAATGACCACACCAGTCTCTTTCAACTCCAGATAAATTAACTTCTTCTGAGCACAACTCATAGAGGCGTCCTTCTCCTCCAAAGCACCAAGGACAAACAGCTATCTGTGGTTCTGCATCCAATCACATCACAGCACTTCTCCAACCATGTAATAGGAATGGTAACTATTGGTTGAGCCTTTGCCTTTTTTTTTTTTTTTTTATTTACTTCTCATTATACAATTTCTTGAGTCTCTCACAGGAGATCGTAAAACACCTTATAATTTTCCTTCAAGTCTCCGCTAGCCTCTTGCGAGATCGAACGTGTCCATATAGCATGCTTCACTCTCTGAAGTTTGTGAGCTACTCTTGCTAGATTCTCACTGGATCACAACAAAATTATAGGGAAATAGTAGTATCTTACATGACAGGTGTGTGTAGTAGGGTGTAGGGAAACACTGGCCTCTCCACACAGACCTCTATCACAGATGACAGGTGTGCTTAGTAGTGTGTGTGGAGGGACTGGCCTCTCCACTGAGACCCCTCTCTTGGATGCCGGGTGTCCCTAGTAGGATGTCTGGAAGGACTGGCCCCTCTGCTAAGACCTCTCTCTTTGATTACAAAAGCACATACTAGAGTTTGGGGAGAGATTTGACCCTCCGCTGACACCTCTCTCTTGGATTACAAGTATACACAGTAGGGTATGGGCAGAGATTGGCCTCTTCACTTATACCTCTCACTTAGATCACAGGTGTGTATATTAGAATGTAGGGAAGGCCTGGCTTCTACAGTCAAACCTCTGTCATGCATGATGGGTGTGCATGCTGGAGTATTTAGAGGGTTTGAACTCGCCACAGAGACCTCCCTCTTAGTTAAAGGGTGTGTGTAGAAGAGTATAGAGAGTAACTGGTCTCTCTGCTGAGACCTCTCACTGTAATGATCGATATGCATAGTAGGGTGTGTGGAGGGACTGGCCTCTCTGGTGAGAGCTCCCTTTGTAATGATGGGTGTGCGTAATGGGGTGTGGAGAGGGACTGGCCTCTCCTTTCAGAACTCTCTCCGGTGATGGGTGTGCATAGTAGGGTGTGGCGAGGTACTGCCCTCTAATTTCAGACCTCTCTCTCAGATGACAGGTGGACATAGCAGGGTGTGTGGGGGGATAGCCTCTCTGCTGAGACCTCTCTCTGTAATGATAGGTGTGTGTAGCAGGGTGTTGGGAGGAATTGGGCTCTCCTTTCAGACCTCTACCTAAGATGATGGGTGTGTGTAGTAGGGTGTTTGGATGAGCCTTAAATCTGCACACGCCTCTTCTCAAACCAATGAGCATAAATAGTAGCGTCTAATAAACACCATCTCCAGTAAGACTCCTTTATAAAGTAACAAGAGTGCATAGTAGAGTGTATTCAAACATCACTCGTTCCTACTTTTCACGATCCCGCGAGAGTCTCGCAAGAACGTAACATAAAAAAAAAGATTTAACCTTCTAATCATCACAGTACTTATTTCTTACACACTTCCTCTCAAAACAACCACCACAATATGCATTCCTACTAATAGAGTGTAGTGAGGACTCATCTATTCCTTCTTACTATTCACGATCCCGCTGGATCGTAAAAATTATTTCAAAACAATGTACATTTATTATCTTCACAGTAGTTATCCTATAGACACTTCCTCTCTAAATCTAGGAGGCCAGCATGCCATTCTGCTTCTCCCTTATATAACTTTTTTACTTCAATTCCACAGCACCTACAATTTTTCACAGTAACGACAGTTTCATGAAGATTCGTCAAACGGGGCCAAAGTTATCAGCACACAAAAACGCTCTGTCTATAGAAAAGCAGGCCTAACTATAACTACCTACTGGTGACCACCAGTACCCCCTACACCCTACTTTGAACACCTGTCATCTGAGAAAAAGGTCTGAAAGGTGATACCTGTCCCTTTCCACACCCTACTACACTCACCCATCGTGGCAGAGAGACGTCTCACCAAAGAAGCCGGTGCCTTACCACCACGTACTATGCACACCCATCATCTGAGAAAGAGGTCTGAAATGAATGCCCAGTCTCCTCACCCTACTATGCACACCTATCATTACAGAGACATGTCTCAGCAGAGTGGCCAGTCCCTCCACACAGCCTACTACATACATCTGTCATCTGAGAGAGGGGTCTGAAAAGAGAGGCCAGTCCCTCCACACTCCCTACTATGACACCTGTCATCTGAGAGAGAGGTCTGAAAAGATAGCCCAGTCTGTCACCACACACTATTATGCACAATTATCATTAAGAGAGAAGCCAGTCCCTCCACACACCCTACTACGCACACCCGTATTCTGAGAGAGAGGACTGAAAGGAGAGACCAGTCCCTCTCCACACCTTGCCACACACTCTCATCATTACAGAGAGAGGAGGTCTCAGCAGAGAGGCCAGTCCCTCTACACACCCTATTATGCAGAGCCATCATTGCTAGAGTAATGACACCTCAAAAAAAGCTTGCTGGTGACATGTCTTGATATCAGAGTTTGAATAATTGAGGTAATAAACAATTTCTGTTGAATATTTATCTGTTTAATACTCACACTCATTTTACAAAGAGTTTGCGAACTATGAACCATATCCTGTTTTATTATAATATAAAAAACATTCTTTTACTAAAATAATGTCAGAACACAACATATTATAAAGTCATTCTACCATACAATAATAATTATTTTACTTAATTTAAAAGAAAAACAAAAAATTCACTAATATAAACAAATGTTAAAGTAAGTTATAGTTAGGGGTAAAAATAATATCTGTTTTCGTTTAAAAATAAAAACCTTAGAAATTTACTGAAAAAAACAAAGGTTAATAGTTAATGTTTAAGGTTAAAGTTAGGTGAATTTGTCAATGTGAACATTAATGCTTTGAACTAAAAAAAAACACAGAACTTTACCAGTTATAGTTAGCAACCCTAACTGTAACTTGCACCCACCCACGCACTGCTTATGACATGTTCTATGACATCATTTATGACATCACTCGTGACATCTAAATGACATTCACTAATTTAGGCTTTCAAGATGGTCAGTCCATTTGTGATGCAGTGTGGTATGACACAGCGCAGAGGCCATCTTGAAAGTATAGAAACATGTATTCATACTTTCAAGATGGCTTCCACTTTGTGGCACATTACGCAACATGAATGGACATCGCGAAACAAGAAAACATTACCTTACATGATTTCAACATAGGGCCATGTTGCATCATGTCATGTTGCTTCACGCAACAGTGGTGTTAGACCTGGCACCATTGGCGTGGGTCACCCTTCCATTTTTGTCTGTGCCTCAATGTGTTTTGTGTTGGTGTTAGCTGCTCAGGGCACTGTGCCACTGCCATCCAGTGCCACAGTGCAAGTGCTCCCTATGGTAAAATGTATTATGTGAATTGACTTCCACGTTTGGTTTATTTGGTTTACTATCAGTCCCTAGTAGAGTGCACCAGGGGTGCCAAGGGCTTGTATATCCAAATGCTGCTAGTGGGCTTGCAGCACTGGTTGTGCCACCCACCGAAGCAGCGGGGTAAAATGTGTCTAGGGTCTGCCACCGCAGAACCTGCGCGCGGTCTGGTACCGTCGCGCTGACTGAGCAAGTGTCCCCACTTGCCAGTCCCTAAACCTTCCCTTAACTACATGTTAGTCACCCCTCTGGTAGGCCTAAGCGCAGGGTGCATTGTAGGCATAAGGTAGGACATGCCCTGATGTGTGTGGCATGTCTTAATAGTGAATTACAGCCATTTTCGTTTTTCACTATTGAAGGCTACCTGCTCTCCATAGGCCAGAATGGGCTGCTGGGATCGCTACACGCTGTGACCCCAGTGGACTCCGAGAGCATGGTAGAAAGTCATGTTTAGTATGCCTGAACTCGGGATAATAAAATACATCTTTTAGGAAAGGTTATTTTAATATCCTGGGTTTGCAAATGCTACTTTTAGAAAGTTAGCCTTTGCGTGCCTGACCATCTCAGTCCGCCTCTGCTGTGGGTGTGTGTTCTGCCTAGCAACAGTACAGGAGCAGGGCTGGGGGATTCCAGGAGACAGGTTGGCTGCCAGGTGGTGGGTAGAGAGATTACACCGGGATGGGTGGGAGGAGTACACCCTGACTCTTGAATAGACCTGTGCTCTGCCACCACAAAGCCGGCGCCGCCCCCCGTGGAGCGGCTGATGTCTCTGCCCTGCTGCTGAAAGGAACAAGCCGAGTCACCACAACAGAGTGCTCCAAGACTGGACTGAGCCAGGCCCAGGCCCCCTGGCGCTAAAGAACAAAAGAATCCTTGTATAAAAGTAGGAGCCTGGCTCCTAAGAAATCAGATCCAGATTGAACCACGAAGGAACTCTGCCCGACTAGAAGGACCTGGAAGAAGCTGAAGGAGGAGTAACTTTCCCTGACCTGAGGGACTGGCCTGCAGTAGGTGCCTTGCTGAGGAAGGAGAGGAAAAAGACTGAAAGAGACTTTTGCACTTTGTTTTTCAACTATCTCCAAGGGCTTGGAAGAAGAGCTTGCCCCCTGAACTGAACCCCAGGACCAGTGGGTTCACCGTGTCTCCGCTCGTCTGAGAACTCGAGCCGTGTGCTTTCTCCCGCCGGAGTGCTCTGCGCACCTTGCCACCCCTCCTAGGGCCGTGACACCCAGAAGCCTGGCCGCCTCCCCTCGCCGAGAGCCCTGCTCTACCTGAGTCGCTCTGGACCCATCGAGGCTGGCCGCCCCGCTTCCCTGTCACCTGCCTGCCACTGGAGCGTGCCTGGTGCCCTCTCGCCCTCCCGCCGGATTTCTAATTGGGAAGTGAAATCAAGCCTCGGACGGCCGCCCGTACGTCGTAACGTATCCGGCCGCCCCGCTTCACCTCCCAGCCTGAGTCTGACCGTGCCGCCCTCCGCAGTGACCTCCTGCACAGTCCGTGTCGGAGGCCCTGGGCCGCACCTGTCTACCGAGAGCCGCCCGCTGAATTCTTGATCCGGAGACCCGCGAGGTGCAGAACCTGCATCTCCCCTGACGACTCGTCTAAGCACATCGCACGTTCCCAGGTACAGTGAACTCTCTATCGGACTCGGGGTCCGCAACGTTCTGATTTCCCCGTATCACTGTATCCCGGGTGCCTTGCGCATCATCGTGACTGGACCGACTCAACCGAGCCCAGCGAAGCGCTCGTGATCAAATAAGTTACCAAAGAAAAGAACAGTGCCTAATTATCATCTTGTGGCTTCCATTTCGCAACCGTTATTGATGGTCTTGTACATGCCTGCGTAACGAAGAATCTTTTATATAAAGCATCCGTATTTTTGATACAACTTACGCCTGGTGTCCATTTGTGGGGGATCATTGTGGTTTACTGTGTGTGATCATAAATGCTTAACTGACTAGCGCCCTGAAGTTTAGCCCTGACTGCTCGCGCCACACTACCTATAGGGTGAGCAGGGGTTGTTCTGAAGGGGTAATTCTCTCGCCCTGAATAGAAGAAGGGACCACTGCTTGTCACAAGTGCTTACCTGTGCCAACCAGAGGTTCCCCATTCTAACATTGGTGGCAGCGGTGGGATTTCGAATTTGCATTTATGATTTACATACAGTGAATTATTGATCACCACATAGAGCAGACCTATAACGCAGCCACAGATTGATCGACAGTTGTTGCTAAAGAAGAATCTCCCCCTTAAGAAACCATGCCTAGCTCAGTCAATGGAGGCGGATCGTCCTCTGTATTCTCTGGAGTGGATGACATCGATTGGGAGCCCGAGGCACTGAGGAAGTGCACAAATGATGTCCTGAAAGGATATCTCTCCAAGTACAGAATTAAGCAAAGCGGACTAACAACCAAGGATCAATACGTGAAGGCGCTGAGAGCCTGGCACGAATCAAAGTTTCCAGAGAATGCACGAGAGGTGATACCCCCAGAAGGTGTTTTTGAGCCTAGCAGAGGCCTGTCGCCCGAGGAGATGGCCGACAGGAGTGCTGCACGAGCACATGAGGTGGAGATGGCAAAACTGCAAATGGAGATGGAAAGGCAGAAACTGGCCATGGAGCATGAGGTAAAAATGAGGGAGTTGGATCTCAAGGCCAGGAGTTTAGACAACTCACCCTCTGGTGGCAGCAATCCAACAGAGTCAAGGGTGCACATTCCTAAAGATGTAGTCAAAGAATATTATAAGCAGGATGATATTGGGCAGTGGTTCAGGGCCTATGAAGTAGCCATGTCCTCCCACCGGGTCCCTGAGAAGGATTGGGGAGCGGGGTTGTGGGGAAGGTTCCTGAGTGAGGGGCGGGACACACTGCTAGACCTCCCCTCTGAGGTCCACACATCCTATCCACACATGAAGGAGGCTCTTATGACAAGGTATGGGTTAACTCCTGAATTGTACAGACAGAGATTTAGGGATTCCACCAAGAAACCTGGTACCACTTATGTAGAATATGTGACCTTTTTTTGCAGAGCGCTGGATGGTTGGGTGAAGGGTAGCAAAGTGAATGATTACCAAGGGCTGTTTGATTTAATTGCATGGGAGCACTTGTCGGATAATTGTTTTCCTGAGCTACGCCAGCACCTGATCGATAGCAAGCTGTCCAACCCGAGGAAGCTTGCTGAGGAGGCGGACCGCTGGATCAGCACCAGGGTCCACAAGAGTCCCATGGGAGGCCCCGCCAAAGGTGTTCAGGGTACCCAGCAGAAGAGTGGGGGGGACAAGGGTAAACAGAGTGAGTTCTACAGAGGGCCCCAAAGTAATTCCCAAGGGAACCAAGGGAAAGGTTCTCAGCCACCCCCACCCCCGAAGCAGACCGGGGCCCCGACAGGTAACCCTGTTCAAAGAGGGCCCCTCAGATGTTACAAGTGTAACAACCTGGGGCACATTTCCGTGGATCCCAAGTGCCCCCTGTATGGTAAACCAGCACCCTCTGGTGCTCCACCCCCCAAGCAGGTGAATAGTGTAGCCTTGGGTAGGGAGATAGATGTCCAAGGGGCGGGGGATCCCGTACAGATGACCCTGGTCTCATTAGGAGACAGTGAGATGGTCGCTGAGGCCCAGCTGCCCCCCAATACTCAAAAGTATGAGCAGTGGGTGACCATAAATGGCAAGAGGGTGGGGGCTCTTAGAGATACAGGAGCCAGTGTGACTGCTGTCAAGCAACACCTGGTGTCTCAAGAGCAGGTTGTCCCGCACGCATTCTGCCGTGTTGTCAACGCCGACAACACAGAGAGTCAGTGTCCAATGGCTCAGGTTCCCTTTGAGTGGGGGGGGTCTCTGGTACTCTGCAAGTGGCTGTGAGAGAGGCCATGCCTGTTGATTGTCTCCTAGGTAACGATTTGGAGAGCTCCCCTTGGGAAAAGGTGGAGAAGACAACTCACCTGCGGATGGTGGGCTTGCCTGATTGGGCGTGCGTGACCACCCGGTCGATGGCAGCCGGTAGGGGTGTTGAAGGAACCCTGGAGCCTGAGGGAGAGGCCCAGGAACCGGCCTTAGAGAGAGAGCAAGGGAGGCACGGGAATCCGGCTCCTGAAGTTCCCACGGCCCAGGAGGAAGCAGACCTTGAGGGGGATGCCTTGGAGCCTACCGGGGAACAGATAGCCGAACTGGGGGACCTGCCTGAGCTGACCCATTGGCAGCAGGAAGGAGGCCCCACCAGGGAGGAATTCTGCAGGGAGCAGAAAGAGTGCCCCTCTCTAGAGGGTATGCGGCAGCAGGCTGCAGCCCAGGCCAATGGTGATCAGTCCGGAACTCACTTGATCTACTGGGAGAACGACCTCCTATACTCAGAGCCTAAGGTTGCTGAACCTGGGTCAGCCCGTGCGCTGGTGGTACCCCAGAAGTTCAGAGCCTTCCTACTGGGGCTGGCTCACGACGTACCGTTAGCAGGACATTTGGGGCAGGACAAGACCTTTGAAAGGCTTGTCACCCACTTTTATTGGCCCCAAATGCGCAGGAGTTCTGACACCCACTGCAGGACATGCCAGACTTGCCAGGCAAGTGGCAAGAGTGGAAGGAAGCTGAGAGCTCCACTCCAACCTTTCCCTGTGGTCAGTACCCCATTCCAGCGGGTGGGGATTGACATTGTGGGGCCGCTGGACCCCAAGACAGCCATGGGCAACAGGTTTATCCTGGTCTTGGTGGACCATGCCACCCGGTACCCTGAAGCCATCCCTCTGAGGACAGTGACGGCCCCCGTGGTGGGACGGGCACTGATGGGAATTTTCTCACGAGTAGGATTCCCTCTAGAGGTGGTGTCTGACAGGGGGACCAACTTCATATCGAAATATATGAAGTCCCTTTGGCAAGAGTGTGGTGTAACCTACAAGTTCACCACACCTTACCATCCCCAAGGAAACGGGTTGGTTGAGCGCTTCAACCGAACTCTGAAGGGCATGATTATGGGTCTCGAGGAACCCATGAGGCGTAAGTGGGACGTCCTCTTACCATGCCTTCTCTTTGCGTACCGCGAGGTGCCACAAAAGTCTCTAGGGTTCAGTCCCTTTGAGCTTTTGTATGGCCACCCAGTACGAGGACCTCTTAGTCTGGTCAAGGAAGGCTAGGAGCAATCTCCCAGGAAACCTCCCCAGAATGTATACAGTTACATGCTGGCTTTCCGGAACCAGACTAGGCGTTTCAGGCAACTTGCTGAGGCAAACCTGGAAGCCAGCCAGGAGGAAATGAAGCGGTGGTACGACCAGAACGCCACTCTGGTTGAGCTTCAACCTGGCCAAAAAGTGTGGGTCCTGGCCCCTGTGGAGCCTTGTGCACTCCAGGACAAGTGGACCGGACCCTTTGAGATTGTGGAGCGCAAGAGTTCTGTCACCTACTTAGTGAACTTGCGGTCTCCTAGGAACCCCTTAAGGGTCCTACATGTCAATCAACTGAAGCCCCACTTGGAGAGGTCCGAAGTGGGCATGCTCTTGGCCACCGATGATGGGACGGAAGAGGAGTCCGAGCCTCTTCCTGACCTCTTGGTAGCCTCAGAGCACGACGGGTCAGTGGATGGAGTTAACCTCTCAAGCACCCTGTTCCTGAGCAACAGGGTGACTGTCGCCAGCTGCTGGGGCAGTTCCCTGACCTGTTCTCCCTGGTTCCTGGTATCACAAATTGGTGCGTCCATGATGTAGATACAGGAGACAGCTTACCTGTGAAGCACAAGGCCTACCGGGTAACTGACAGGGTCAGGGCCTGCATCAAAGAGGAGGTCTCGAAGATGCTTGCCCTAGGGGTGGTTGAGTCCTCCAGCAGTCCTTGGGCCAGCCCAGTGGTCTTGGTCCCAAAGGCTGCAGCGCCGGGTCCCACGCCCGAACTCCGGTTCTGTGTGGACTACCGAGGACTCAACTCAGTCACGAAGACTGACGCGCACCCCATCCCCAGAGCTCATCGAACGGTTAGGGGCTGCACGGTACCTCAGCACGTTTGATTTAACGTCTGGGTACTGGCAGATCGCCTTAACTGATGGGGCCAAAGAGAGGTCCGCATTCTCTACACCAGATGGGCATTACCAGTTCCGGGTGATGCCCTTTGGGATGAAGAATGCCCCTGCCACCTTCCAGAGGTTGGTCAACCAGGTGTTGGCTGGGCTGACCGAGTTCAGCGCCGCCTACCTGGATGACATCGCAGTGTTCAGCGGCACATGGGAAGAACACCTGCAACATCTCTGGGAAGTGTTGATGGCGCTGCGCAAGGCAGGCCTCACGATCAAGGCAAGCAAGTGTCAGATCGGGCAGGGTTCAGTGGTGTACTTGGGACACCAAGTGGGGAGCGGCCAGGTGGCGCCCCTCCAACCCAAAGTTGAAACCATCCTGGCTTGGGAGCCCCCAAAGACCCAGACGGAGGTGAGGGCCTTTTTAGGACTCACAGGGTACTACAGGAGGTTTGTCAAGGGGTATGGCAGCATCGTTGCCCCCTTGACAGAGCTGACTTCGAAGAAGCAGCCCAGGAAAGTGATATGGACTGACACCTGTCAGAAAGCCTTCGACACCCTGAAAACTGCCATGTGCACGGCGCCCGTGCTCTTGGCTCCTGACTTCTCCAAAGAGTTCCTGGTGCAGACGGATGCATCAGAGCATGGTGTAGGGGCTGTTCTCTCACAGATCACTGAGGAGGGCTTTGACCAACCCGTAGCCTTTATTAGCAGGAGGCTACTTCCCCGGGAACAAAGGTGGAGTGCGATAGAACGAGAAGCATTTGCTGTGGTCTGGGCGCTGAAGAAGCTAAGACCCTACTTGTTTGGGTCTCACTTCCGGGTTCAGACCGACCACAGGCCCCTCAGATGGTTGATGCAAATGAGGGGTGAGAACCCAAAACTATTGAGGTGGTCCATCTCCCTACAGGGTATGGACTTTACGGTGGAGCATCGCCCTGGCACAGATCACGCCAATGCTGACGGTCTGTCCAGGTTTTTCCGCCTTAGTGATGCAGAACTCCCTGGGGTAGGGTAGTTCTCCCCACTTTTCAGCTGGAGGGGACACGTGTTAGACCTGGCACCATTGGCGTGGGTCACCCTTCCATTTTTGTCTGTGCCTCAATGTGTTTTGTGTTGGTGTTAGCTGCTCAGGGCACTGTGCCACTGCCATCCAGTGCCACAGTGCAAGTGCTCCCTATGGTAAAATGTGTTATGTGAATTGACTTCCACATTTGGTTTATTTGGTTTACTATCAGTCCCTAGTAGAGTGCACCAGGGGTGCCAAGGGCTTGTATATCCAAATGCTGCTAGTGGGCTTGCAGCACTGGTTGTGCCACCCACCGAAGCAGCGGGGTAAAATGTGTCTAGGGTCTGCCACCGCAGAACCTGCGCGCGGTCTGGTACCATCGCGCTGACTGAGCAAGTGTCCCCACTTGCCAGTCCCTAAACCTTCCCTTAACTACATGTTAGTCACCCCTCTGGTAGGCCTAAGCGCAGGGTGCATTGTAGGCATAAGGTAGGACATGCCCTGATGTGTGTGGCATGTCTTAATAGTGAATTACAGCCATTTTCGTTTTTCACTATTGAAGGCTACCTGCTCTCCATAGGCCAGAATGGGCTGCTGGGATCGCTACACGCTGTGACCCCAGTGGACTCAGAGAGCATGGTAGAAAGTCATGTTTAGTATGCCTGAACTCGGGATAATAAAATACATCTTTTAGGAAAGGTTATTTTAATATCCTGGGTTTGCAAATGCTACTTTTAGAAAGTTAGCCTTTGCGTGCCTGACCATCTCAGTCCGCCTCTGCCGTGGGTGTGTGTTCTGCCTAGCAACAGTACAGGAGCAGGGCTGGGGGATTCCAGGAGACAGGTTGGCTGCCAGGTGGTGGGTAGAGAGATTACACCAGGATGGGTGGGAGGAGTACACCCTGACTCTTGAATAGACCTGTGCTCTGCCACCACAAAGCCGGCGCCGCCCCCTGTGGAGCGGCTGATGTCTCTGCCCTGCTGCTGAAAGGAACAAGCCGAGTCACCACAACAGAGTGCTCCAAGACTGGACTGAGCCAGGCCCAGGCCCCCTGGCGCTAAAGAACAAAAGAATCCCTGTATAAAAGTAGGAGACTGGCTCCTAAGAAATCAGATCCAGATTGAACCACGAAGGAACTCCGCCCGACTAGAAGGACCTGGAAGAAGCTGAAGGAGGAGTAACTTTCCCTGACCTGAGGGACTGGCCTGCAGTAGGTGCCTTGCTGAGGAAGGAGAGGAAAAAGACTGAAAGAGACTTTTGCACTTTGTTTTTCAACTATCTCCAAGGGCTTGGAAGAAGAGCTTGCCCCCTGAACTGAACCCCAGGACCAGTGGGTTCACCGTGTCTCCGCTCGTCTGAGAACTCGAGCCGTGTGCTTTCTCCCGCCGGAGTGCTCTGCGCACCTTGCCACCCCTCCTAGGGCCGTGACACCCAGAAGCCTGGCCGCCTCCCCTCGCCGAGAGCCCCGCTCTACCTGAGTCGCTCTGGACCCATCGAGGCTGGCCGCCCCGCTTCCCTGTCACCTGCCTGCCACTGGAGCGTGCCTGGTGCCCTCTCGCCCTCCCGCCGGATTTCTAATTGGGAAGTGAAATCAAGCCTCGGACGGCCGCCCGTACGTCGTAACGTATCCGGCCGCCCCGCTTCACCTCCCAGCCTGAGTCTGACCGTGCCGCCCTCCGCAGTGACCTCCTGCACAGTCCGTGTCGGAGGCCCTGGGCCGCACCTGTCTACCGAGAGCCGCCCGCTGAATTCTTGATCCGGAGACCCGCGAGGTGCAGAACCTGCATCTCCCCTGACGACTCGTCCAAGCACATCGCACGTTCCCAGGTACAGTGAACTCTATCGGACTCGGGGTCCGCAACGTTCTGATTTCCCCGTATCACTGTATCCCGGGTGCATTGCGCATCATCGTGACTGGACCGACTCAACCGAGCCCTGCGAAGCGCTCGTGATCAAATAAGTTACCAAAGAAAAGAACAGTGCCTAATTATCATCTTGTGGCTTCCATTTCACAACCGTTATTGATGGTCTTGTACATGCCTGCGTAACCAAGAATCTTTTATATAAAGCATCCGTATTTTTGATACAACTTACGCCTGGTGTCCATTTGTGGGGGATCATTGTGGTTTACTGTGTGTGATCATAAATGCTTAACTGACTAGCGCCCTGAAGGTTAGCCCTGACTGCTCGCGCCACACTACCTATAGGGTGAGCAGGGGTTGTTCTGAAGGGGTAATTCTCTCGCCCTGAATAGAAGAAGGGACCACTGCTTGTCACAAGTGCTTACCTGTGCCAACCAGAGGTTCCCCATTCTAACAAGTGGCTATTGTGAAACTAAAAAAAATAGACTTTCTAGTTGACTAGTCATCAGTGTTGGATTTGAAAAGCATCATGCAGAAGAAAAACCAAAAGAGGTGATCACACAGCATCAGCAAAGCAAGTCTAATTGAGCTATCTTGTTGACCCCTGAGGTCTCTGTTTGAAACCAATATAGTTAAATTTACATTAAAAAGCTATGGAATTTTCGGCGATTGGCTGCTGAAAATCAGTTGCATTCTGGCTGCAGTAGAAGACAGGCATTGGCAAAGCCAATGGGACTCACATATATGAGTACTATTGGCTTTGCCAATGTATTTTAGCCATATTGTACACCAGCGTGGCTGCTGTTCAGCATGGCCAAAGTTTAGTGGCATAGAGGAGAGTGGAGTGGAAAGTTGTAGAGTGGAGTGCAATGTCGTAGAGGAGTGGAGTACAGTGGCGTGGAGAGGAGAGGAGAAGAGTGGCGTAGATTGGAGTAGTGTGGAGTGAATTGTAGTAGAGGGTATTGTTGTAGCCTGGAGAAGAGTGTTGTGAAGTAGCATAGACTGAAGTAAAGTGTTGTAGAATGGTGTGGTGTAGAGTGAATTGGCATGGAGTGTCAGTGTGGGGTGTTGTAGAGTGGAGTGGAGTGGTGTGGCATGGTGTGGAGTAGAACCGAATGGGGTAGATTGGAGGAGAGTGTCATAGAGTGGAAGGGCATAGAGTGGAGTGGCATAGAATGGAGTAGTGTCATACTGTGGAGTGGCATGGAGTGGCATAGAGTGGAGCTGAGTGGAATAGTGTGTTATGGAACATCAGAGTAGAGTGCAGTGTCATGGAGTGGAGTAGAGTAGAGTGTTGTAGAGTAGAGCAAAATAGCATGGAGTGGTGTAGATTTTGAGTACAGTGCCATTGACTGTTGTAAAGTGGAGGGGCATAGATTGGCGTGGAGTGATGTAGAGTGGTTTAGATTGGAGTTGAGTGGTGCAGAGTGGAGTTTGCATGGTGTGGTAGTGCTCTGCCATTACAAACAGCACATTCTCAATTGAAATTACCCTTCCATTTGAACAGACATACAGTTTTACTGATAAAACTGTACAGTGCACAAATGATAATGCGCTGAAATTGGCATCATCTAGTGTAGTGATTGTTTAGATCATATTAAAATATTTGTTTCCACCACACTTCAGAAATACAAAAAATGTGCTTCATTTGTCAATCAATCAATCATAGGCATTTGTATAGCGCACTGCTCACCCGGAGGGTCTCAAGGCGCTGGGGGGGGGGGGGGGGGGAGGGAGGGGGGCGGAATGCTACTGCTCGAACAGCCAGGTCTTGAGTTGCTTCCTGAAGGCGAGATGGTCTTGTGTTGTCCGGAGGTGGATGGGGAGGGAGTTCCATGTCTTGGCTGCCAGGTAGGAGAAGGATCTTCCTCCGGAGGTGGCTCTGCGGATGCGGGGGACGGTGGCGAGAGCGAGGCTGGCGGAGCGGAGCTGGCGGGTGGGCTTGTGGAAGGTCAGGCGGCTGTTGAGGAACTTGGGGCCCAGGTCGTGGAGGGCCTTGTGTGCGTGGGTGAGGAGTCAGAACGTGATTCTTTTGTTGACGGGGAGCCAGTGCAGGTCTCTCAGGTGTCCGGAGATGTGGCTGTGTCGGGGGATGTCCAGGATGAGTCGTGCTGAGGCGTTCTGGATCCGTTGGAGTTTCTTCTGGAGTTTGGCGGCGGTGCCGGCGTAAAGGGCGTTCCCGTAGTCCAGCCGACTGGTGACGAGGGCCTGGGTGACCGTCTTCCTGGTCTCGGTGGGGATCCACCGAAAGATCTTTCGAAGCATGCGCAGGGTGTTGAAGCATGAAGACGAGACGGCGTTGACTTGTCTGGTCATCGAGAGGGAGGAGTCCAGGATGAAGCCTAGGTTGCGTGCGTGGTCCGTTGGCTTGGGGGTGGCTCCCAGGGCGGGGGGCCACCAGGAGTCGTCCCAGGTGGAGGGTGATGATCCCAGGATGAGGACCTCCGTCTTGTCTGAGTTCAGTTTTAGGCGGCTGTTCTTCATCCATTCGGCGACGTCTTTCATCCCTTCGTGTAGGCTGGCTCTGGCGGCGTCCGGGTCGCTGGTGAGGGAGAGGATCAGCTGGGTGTCGTAGTCGTAGGTGATGATCTTGAGGTTGTGTTGACGTGCGATGGTTGCGAGGGGGCTCATGTAGACGTTGAAGAGGGTGGGGCTGAGCGATGACCCTTGTGGAACGCCGCAGATGACTCCGGTGGCCGCTGACCGGAACGGGGGAAGGCAGACTCTCTGGGTTCTTCCGGCGAGGAATGAGGTGATCCACTCCAGGGCCTTCTCCTGGATGCCGGTGTTGTTCAGGCGCTGTACCAGGGTGCGGTGGCAGACAGTGTCGAACGCTGCGGAGAGGTCCAGGAGGATGAGGGCCGCAGTTTCCCAGTTGTCCATTAGGGATCTGATGTCGTCTGTGGCTGCGATGAGGGCGGTCTCTGTGCTGTGGTTGGCTCGGAAGCCGGATTGCGAGTGGTCGAGGGATCCGTTGGTCTCGAGGAAGGCGGCTAGCTGTCTGTTGACGGTCTTCTCGATGACTTTGGCAGGAAACGGGAGGAGCGAGATGGGGCGGTAGTTCTTGAGGTCGGAGGGGTCTGCAGTTGGTTTCTTCAGCAGGGCACTGATCTCGGCGTGTTTCCACCACTCTGGGAAGGTGGCGGTGTTGAAGGAGGCGTTGATGATGTCGCGGAGGTGGGGTGCGATGATGTGGTCAGCCGTGTTGAAGATGTGGTGTGGGCAGGGGTCCGTAGGGGATCCGGAGTGGATGGTGTTCATTGTGCGTGTTGTGTCTTCGGTGCTGACTGGGGTCCAGGTGCGGAGGGTGGCGGTGGGGGGCATCGGTTCGGTGGTGGGGTTCGTGGTTGGTGGGCCGAAGCTGTTGTGAATGTTTGCGATCTTGTCGTGGAAGAAGGCTGCGAGGGAGTCGCAGAGGTCTTGCGAGGGAGTGAAGTCATTGTTTCCGGCGTCGGGGTTGGAGAGCATTTGTGCATTTCTAATTCTGATACATTCTGAAATATTTGGCATTTAAGTTTTGTTGTGTGCTATAGTAAAATAACATCCTACAGCATTTTCTTTCACACCACTAGTGCCCAGCAAGATTGTCACATACATTCTCTCACTTTGCAGTTAGAGAAAGAAAAGTAAACGCCAACCTCTCTTGGAAGATTGAGCCTAACATTTGACCTCTGTCTTTAAATGTGCAGCAAAAGTGACAAGATTAAAAAAAAAAATCTAAAGGCTTGTTTATTGCTCATTCACTTCTGAACTCCTGCTTGGTTATCTTGGGGGTGCTTCAGCACACTCCCACACTCCCCTATACCTATGGCATGGATGTGAAATTAACGAAGAGGATTGTTAGTTAAGCTATTAGTAAAGAGCTTTGACCAAATTAACCATGCTAATATACAGAAACCTTTTCCTCACAGACGTGCAACATTGATGAACTGGTAGTGTCAGAGAAAATCAGTCAAGCAGAAAGACAGAAGGCGGGAAACCTTTTCAAAGAAATAAAACTTGTTTACTGCCTCCTGATCTAGCATAGAAGTGAGACAACTAAAAAAATATACTCTTGTGGAGTGAGTCACAAAAGAGAAATAAAGAGTTCCCAGAAACCGAGCACTCATTGAAGAATACAAGGAGCCAATCAGAGAGGTGGTAAATAGGCGTTGTTCCATGAGGGGGACAAAGACATGCTGGGCAGCTTAAAACAAAAAAAGCCAGTAAATAGAAAGCAAGCAAATGTAAGTTACAAAACACAAAATCAATGGTAAGCAATGGGAAGCTTTGAGCATGTCCTTAATATGTCTTTGCTGCTGTCTGGTAGGATTCGACCTATAAAGCATCTGGTGCCATGGGTGGTTGCTAGACAAAGCAAAGATTGTTCCTCTAATGGAAACCAAATGTAGCTTTATAGTGGGGATCTTTTGGGCATTCTTGGTAATCACAGCAGTCACAGAAGCCGGGCTGTCTGCAAAGAAAGGAGTGCCTGGTAGTATTGATTAAAATCTGTGGAAGTGCAGGCCAGAGGTGAGGATCTCTTCAGTATTGGTTGCTGAAAATCATTGGCCTTTTGAGGTACGAACATTGTGGCATCCTTAGCAACAAAAGCAGTTACGAAAGCCAGTGACTCTTCAACAAAACAAAACACGTGTCCAGGGGCATCAAAAGCAGGGAGAGATGAGAGGGGATATAGAAGTGCTGGCGAAGCTGAGATAGTAAAGCATGCTCCAACCTTCCCAAATTTCCCCCCCCACCCCCCCCGAAGTAGAAGATTAAAAGATTCATGTCTGCGAAATGCCAGGGACTGATCCAAAAAGCCCATTGCGCAATTTCCCAAAGTGGGGGGTTCAACACAATATGCCAGTGACCAAAGAGGAATGACTCACAGCAGTGGCAACCGGCACAAGTAAGGGCATGGGGTGGGGTGGGGATGTGGAAGTTGATGGGCGACAGGAGAGGTAAAATAAATTAGGTAAAGCCACTTACCTTGCGCTCACCGAGTCGGCAATGCAGTGAGCGCAAGGTAAGTGTTTTTTAATTTAATTTTACCACACCCGTAACCTGTCGACTCCCAACCCCTCTGCCTCGCCACTCTTCCCAGTGCCGGCCGCCACAGACTCACAGCCATTTTATAAATGTTATATGTAGTCAGGGTCGGACTGGCATATAGGCAGTGGTCGAAGTGGGCGGGAACGGAAGGGCACGGCGTGCCCCTACTTAGTTAATTTAACAAAGTCCGTTCCCCTACTTCTTCATTTCAAAAATGCGTCCCAGGACGACAGGAATGCTCCGAGTTAAAAAAAAACAAAAAACTACAGGATCATCCAGGCCGGTGTGCAGCATAGCGAAGAAGGCCTCTGCAGTTGCCAGGACCTCCTCCCCCTTCCCCACTGTATCTGTGGGCAGGGACCTGCCCAGCAACACTGTAGGAGCCATGGTGCACTGGAGGAGCAATCAATCAGCACGAAAACCAGCTACCTCTGATGGGCCCGGCTGTGAAGTAATTTACACCTCATTTAGTGAGGAGGCCACCCACCTGCCCCCACTGTGACCAATACAATGGACACATTAGGACGCATTGGTGGCCCCACCCTTGACCTCATCTGCCCTTTATTTTCCAGCTCACCCAGACTGACAATACCACACGGAAAGGAAGAGGACTTCATGTGGAATTCGTGGTACACTGTGCTCAAACCTTGGCGCTTTTTAAAAATAAATGTGGAAAATGTTTAATGTCTTATCTGCTGTTTTCCGTATTATATTTTATAAAATGTGTACTGCTTCTCTGTCTATGTTCAGGGATGTGGTCTTTTTGAAAATACTGTTTACCCTTTTCTAAGGATATAACATAAAAGCAGCACGAGGTGTCCATTTCTGTGACACCCGAGCATCAGAGCCCCTTGTGAACCCCATCCAGGGTCTGACTGAGAAAACAAATAAGCCCTGGATCCAAGGCCGGGTTGGTGTGCTGGGCATCGGAAGGGAGGCTGATTTTATTACTGGAGGCTGCAAAACCGACCCCCAGTAACAAAACCCACAGGGCTGTCCAGCACAATGACTCACTTCTCACTCTCAAAAACGCAAAAATCACTGCAGGATTCCTTGTAAGCCCAGCAGATTTCAGGCGACAATAAAAGAGTCAAGATTTATATCTCTGGTGGTTGATCTTCCTGTTGGAGACAGATTGGAGTATTGTCTATTGCCAGTTTTGACCCATCCATTGTAGTGCAGAGGGTTAAAATGCCTGCTGCAAAGAACCTGTACCATACAAATCACAGAACTGTATTTAATGGGCAAAGCTCAGTGGGTTACTGCTTTTGTCACAGAGAGCTGCATGCAAATTGCATGGTGAGGGTTTGGAAATTATGTTTTTTCCCCAGTCATTCATTATCCTAATACTGCTAAAATTGGTTTATTTGGGAAGAAATACATTCTTATTAGAAAATCCAACTACTGTGTTACATTTTGAACCCTCGGGTTGTGTTCCAGATCTTTAAAAAATGCCAACCAGAATTGATGGCATGTGAATCCTAACACCTTATAGCCCCTTTTGTCTTGTAAACATTTTCTAAACATTGAATTACACACGTATGATTAATTGTCTCTGTATGTGTGCATGATGTAAAGTGCTCCAAGTTCCTCACTGGTATGACAGGCACTATAAAACAATTTAAATACATGTGAGAGAGGGGCAGTGGAGAGATGAGGGGCGCTGTTGGAGGGTGATAGTGAGGGAATCCTTGAAGGGCCCCAACAAGATTGTCGTATCCTGGTGCACCGTAAGGTCATCATTTACTGTTCTCTAAAAGCTAATACAATGGAATACATAATACAATCTGTTGTAGAATGCACCATTTATGTAATTTTTTCCAAACTTTTCTAGGGGAGAGAACACCCTCTCCCTGTGTCCCTTTTGCAGCCATCAGGCTTGCTTGCTGCGTTCGCATACATCACACTGTGCAGGGGATGGACACAAATTTGCCAGGGCTGCTTTGGGTTCCCAGTTTGGCCCTGTCTGGCACCAAATTAAAAGTGCCCCATTTAGCAAATGCGATATCTAAACAAGCATTGGCAAAGCCAATAGGTCTTGCCTTTGTGACCTCTTAGGTTTGTGATTTTGTTTTAGCAATGCATTACAGCCTAACTAATATACGATTGTGTCACCACAAAAAATAAAGTTGGATGTATCCTTCAATTCCCAAATGAAAATATAGTTTTGCCTTTTACCCTCAAGAGCTCTTTCAAGTTTTTTGTGGGTAGGAGAGTTAGCAAGCCAGACAGTTCAAAAGGTATAGTTAGCAGGACACTTGAATACATAATGTCGATGTTTGAGCAGCTAGCTGGCTTACATGAATGTGGAGGAGCCCTGTGGGTTTCTGTGAGTCAGATCAGATTTTCCTCAAGAATCCCTAATATTCTGAGCCCTGCTTATGCCCTTCCTTGCTGTCCACGAGTACACCAAAGGCACACCTGTGTACACTAAGAGCTCAGTTTTCATGTCCTCAACGTTTGAGGCAAAAAAAACTAATTGATTTCTAAACAAGGAGTGTAAAAACTAAAGTAGCCATGTCGTTCCTGCTTATATTTCACACGCTTTACATAATCTTCCTGTGCCTATGAGTGTTTGCTTTTTCCAGGATGTTGTTACTTTTTTCAGGCAGTGCGTAATTTGAATTGAGTCACAGCCAGGTGTTTATAATGGGGCAGAATTGGGTTGTAGTTGAAGGCAGTGCAAGTGTCTCTCAGTGGGACAGAAGGGTGCTCAAGGAGGATAGGATGTGGCACTACGGCCAGAGCTACAAAATCTGGAACTGGGGAATCGGGCTTCATGACCAGTCCACCAGACCACTCTCCTGAGGGAGCACATTCCCCTACTAAACCTTAGAAGGCCATACTAGACCATAGAAGCCCTGGTCTCTAAGCACCAGCAAGTGGACCCTACCGGTGGCCAGTATGGGTTAACCTTGAAGGCCTGTCCATCACAATCCATACTGAAGTTCACCTACAGTCTTGCGGGTAGGCCTACGAAGCAGCACACACTAGAACAGCAGTGACTTTGTCACTGAGGTCACAGGACCCTTGAGGCCAGTCCGCCTCACACATAGGTGCCTCCATTGGCCTTGTTCCAGCAGTATTAATGCAACTCACCAGGGATTGGCAATGCAGGATTTGCATGCACACCAGACTAAGGGGCATGTTTGCAAGGGCCTTGCGTCATGCTTGCACCACGGAACGTGGTAAATGCACGTCACAAATCTGCAAGTCATATTTATGAAGCCACGCAAAGCCACTTTGCATGGCTTTGAATGGTTTCATAAATATGGAGTAATGCAACACAGCACAAATTGCTGCTTTGACTTACTCTGCACAAGGGAGGCGTTGCAGTGGGTGTTCCCACTCAACTCTCACGTTTTTTATGCATTCCCAGATTTACAAGGACTTGTAAACCTGGGACTGATTCAAAATCTTACGCCTCCCCAAGGGAGGCACAACAAGGAGAAAAATCTTTATTTCTCCCTGTTTTCCTCTTTCTATATGTACAGCACTCATACAAAGAGGAAAAAGCCTCTCAGGTTTGCTTTTGTGCACAAAAACAATGCTGCATGCAACGGAGGTACCCTTGCACCATGGTGCAAGGGTGCCTGCGTTGGCGCTAGGCAGACGAAACGGCACCAGCACACTTGGAAAGGGCAGGAATGCACCGTCTTGGATAAAGACGGTGCATTTTTGCCCTTTCCCTGTGACGCAGGGCAGCACAGCAAAATAACTTGATGCGTTGCACCACCATTCCCGTAAATATGTCCCTAAGTTCTCAAACTTCACGGTGTCTCTTTGCTTCAAGCAGCAAGCACTTTTAACATGTGCTGCCTGCTTTTGGGCCGCTGCAATTACGCAGTAATGGAGGGCAAAATGATGTTGCAGTGTTGACTAAATTATGCAGCAAAGAAAGACTGCAGCTTAATGTGGTACATTTTCTGATACTTTGTTATTTTGACATTTTTACACATACGAACAGTCTCTGCAAAGCTTTCGCCTCATTAATAGCAGCCCTGAGAACGTGACCAGTCAACCTTTGTAAAGGGCCCTCCACTTCACAGCAACACAAGTCACATTGTTTTGATCCATTTGAGATACAAACACATTTTTAGGTAAAACCATCAGCTTATGAAGCAGATGGTGCTTTATGTGGCAAACACGGCAGAGTTATAATTATGTGGAAAACATTTGCAGACTAGGATACTTTGCCATTCATGTTTGAACTTCTCTCATGCAGTCTCTGGTGGGTGGTATTCCTAGACACCTACAGTGCTCATGGAGAGACAAAGGAGGAAGGTGCCTAATAGTGATTGCAGAGGATAGTAGCCTGTAGGGGAGAAAATAACTGATTGAAATAATCTGAGGACCACTACCTATTTTTGGCTCTACCAATGTTTGAGTCTCATAATTTCAGAAATTATGCATTTGCAATTCTGATTGCTATCTAACTTGAGTGGTAATTACACAAACTACTCATAAAATAGTTGTATCTCATTCATCTGATACTGCTAAAAGCATCTGCAAAACCAACAGGTCTGGGTTGTTTTAGAGTGCTAGGTCTAGATACAATAACAGGAAACTAAGAGGCATCTAATGCTGGCTTCATGACATGTTGCGTGAAGCATGTAAAAACACATAAATACAATTTTGCATTGACCGTGGGGCACAGAATGATGTCATCAACAGTGCTCCCCAACACGTGGGGCTTCCTGTCATTGAATCTAAAGCCAAATGTTATGTTCAGAAATGGTTAGAAAGAGGGAGGAGAAGTGCTAATGAAAGAAACTGCATGGCTCGGACACAAATGGCTTATGATTCCACCTATATGCGTATTTGGGACATTCTGTGATTGAATACGTATCCCACATTGTAAATGTATTTTAATGTCAATAACTCATCTATTAAACCTCAAATACACGTGTATCTATTGGTTGCATTAAATAACATTATAAGCTGTCAGTGAAATGCCAAACATACTAAAAATTGGGATGTTTTGCTCTTTCTAGCCACACCTCTGACTCTGCCCACTGACCCAATCCTCTGAATATTCCCGCCCCCCCTTATGCTCCGCCCACAGTGCATGTCTTAAAAAGCCCGGAACTGTTCGATTCAGGGATGTGGAACATTTTTCTCACAACCCAGTTCTTAATGTGGGCCACTGTGGTGCCCTAGCTTATTTTCTCACCCAATCCTACCTATATGTGATTTTGCATATTTTGTGTTGTTTTGTGTAGTACGTAGTGGGGTAAGGTTAGTGTTCTAGTGTGGTTTGTTTAGAGGTGGCAACAATTCTTACCAGACAGCTAGAGCTGTTTCGCGCAATGTAAAATTCAACCTCACACAGGCATTTAAAGACAATTCAGTCCTCCATGTGAACAGACAAAAACATAGCTTACCATATGCTATATCATTCTTTTCTTTGTTTTAATAGGGAGCGAGAGCACTAGATTCCCCCAAGGAAAAGAAGAAACCGAAGAAAAAGCAGCAAGTCATCCCTGGAGGTGTGTTTGTGAGAAGAGTCACAGAAAAATAAAAGGACGTTGAAGACCTTTTGAAAATTTGCCTTAAAATATTGATCGATTCATATAGATTCTGGGCCTCTGCTTCTGTTAAAGTTCCGGTTCTCACCTGTGGTTTCTAAATTAGAAAATATCTACTTTCCTACGTTGGTCATGTTAAATTTGCATTTTAAATAATATATACAGATATTTCTTTTAATGTTTTTTACGGCAATGTTTTGCATTTGATAAGTTTTAAAAAAATGTAAATGTTTTAAAACTGACGTTTTTTTAAGCCTCTTTATAGTGGTAGTATCACATGAAAAAATGTAATGTACACCATTGACTTAAATAAATCAAATATTTCCTATTATTGTGTTTGACTGAATTGCAGTGCTGTTTAGAAAGTAAGTTTAGCATCTAACGCCGTTTATCTAAAATCTTTTACCCAGGACGTCAATGCAACCCGGCGGAATCTGTGGTCACAAAAAAGTACTCCTTCTATGGTGGTTTCGTCTCTTTAACAAGGTTTGCACTAGGAGTAAAAAATAGGCCTAGGCACTTATAACAGTGTCACTATTTGAGTTTGGGGTGTTTTTGCGGCAGTTTCATTTTCGGAAAAATGGGTGGCAAATGGTGCATCACTAATGGCTGCCAAAACTTTACATAACTTGAAGGCACCTTAGAAGGATGTATTTTAGTTAAATCCTAAGGAATGTCGGGTAAACATTGTGGCATAGGACCAGTGAAATCGTAAAGTACTGGAAGTATGTCAACTCCCCGTGAAATGATTTAAAAAATCAGACATATGGTGAATTTTAAAGCTCATAACATTGGGAAAATTGGAAAATCACTGTTGGGGTTTACATTGGCATTTACATGTTGCACCTAGGTTTACACCTGGTCTGTTTTCCACCGGCATCACCGTCACTTTAATGTTCCAGCCGGTACAAGAATTAGCGAAATCACCCAAAGCCAGTATTTTTTTTAACCCTTATGTGTACACACTTAAAACAGCAATTATAAATAGAACACCACTTTAAAATGTGTTCTGGATCTCTGTTAACAATCCCTGAGTAATAATTAAAGTAAACAAAGGCAAAAAAAAAGTCAAGTTACAAATAAATACATTCAATTTTGAGCAAACTCTTAACCACTTCCATGCTCATGACGGCTCCCGGCCGTCATGAGTCACGGTAGTCGTGTGCTCATGACAGCCGGGAGCCGTCCGATTGTTGCCGCTCCGCCCACGCGCGGCTAATTTCCCGCCTGTGCGGGCGAATTAATTACTGGGCAGAGTTTGGATGGCTCCCAGCCGCCATGAGCACACGCCCACCATGATTTATGACGGCCGGGACCCGTTCTGAGTACCTGGGCGCCACACACAGCCCCGCCCCCCCTCGTACCATGGCGGAATTTGCCGCACATGCAAGGGGTTAAAACAACGACTAGTCTTTTTCTCTTGGAATGGTGTCAAGCTAGTACCCTCATGACTGTTGCCCTTTTAAAAGTATTAATTTATAAATAATTAAAAAGTATCACAAGTCTTTTACGTTCCTGCCCCTTACAGCCCACAAAGGCACAGACTACATGCAGTTGGTTAGGCAAGGCATACATTTCAGTGTGTTTGAGGATTAGCAAGAATCTATTTTTATGTCTGGCCTAGAGCTGTCTCGCCAGCTTCAGCATTTCAGAAAAATAATAGAAAAATATATACATTTAGACCGGTCAGCCTTAGGGTGGTCTTCCCCAAGACTTTTTGCCTTTGCCCTCCACTTTTTGCTGAAATTCATTTTTGTTGACCTTAGGAATCTGTTTACTTTACCAGTGCTAAAGTGCTTGTGCTCACGACCTTAAACATGGTAAAATTGGCATTTCAGTTTACTTATAAGTCACATGTACAGTAGTATACCATATACCCAGGGCCTGTAAATTAAATGCTGCTAGTGGGCCTGCAGCGTTGATTGTGCCACCCACCTCAGTAGCCCCTGCAAATATGTCCCAGGCCTGCCATTGCAGACTAAATGCAGTTTTAAACTGCCAATTCAATTTTGAAAAATAACTCCCTTGTCAAACTTCCCTTTTATTGCTCATAAGTCACCTCTAAGTTAGGGTCTATGTTGCCCATAGGACAGGGTGCATTGTAATTAAAAGGTTGAAAAAATACTTTTAAGATTTACATGTTCTGCCATGAAAATCTCCTAAATTTGTTTTTCACTACTGCGAGGCCCACCTCTCCCATAGGATAACATTGGGCTGTCTTATTACATTTAAAAAGTGCTAACCTTTGATTAGGAACAGGTTAGTATGCCATGGTTGGTGTCTGAAAAACTGTAATACAAATCCTCAATAATGGTAAAGCCTGATTTTTAGTTAATATTCTGAAAATTATACTTTTAGAAAGTTGGCATTCTCCTACCCTACCAATTTGGTGCCTGCAGTCAGTCCTAGGTCACATGACTGTGTGTAGTTGGCAGTTGGACTTTGTTTATTCCTTCCAGAGAGCCACACATATAGGGATTTAGTGTACCTGGATGGGCCATCAACTGGCAGCATGCGGGGGAGAGGGGCGGAGCTGGGCACAGCCTCACTTGCAATGGAATAGGCTATGCTCTGCCCTCAGACAAAGGACTTATCATCCCTCCATTGTTCATGCAGCCAGCATGGAGGCAGGGCACAGGAACTAGGAAACTTCAGATATTTCAAAGGGAATCTTCTAGAAACCAAGCCTACAATAAAGGAGGAACCAGGTATAAAAATAAAACCCTCAGACACATTATTCAGTTCACTTTCTGGAACAGCCATGGATTATCAGAGGCCTTGCATTAGGTGTGATGATCTGTGGGTAATTCTGTTTATATCCTCCACGCCCACCTGGTATTACGTCAAGGGTGACGCCTACCTGGCAACCACAGACGAGGGAGGGTGTCTAGGAAGCCAACGGACCAGATCTTTTTTTCTTTATTATTTTGTCCCATTCCCCCATTGTGACAGGGGCCGGCAGAAATGCGGTCTGCATCGCAGTGAGGGGTGTGGTAGGACAAGCACTAACATCGTTCCTGCTGGGTTCAGGATATCTCAGGTTAGTGATTCTGACAAGGATAAACCTTCAGCCAGAGGCTGTTTGTGGATAAATAGGCCCAACAATGTCAATACTCACCTTTTCAAAGGAGGTGCCCCTGACAAGCAAGGGATTAAGGGGGGACTTCAGCCTCTGCCCCGTCTTCCCACTGGCCTGGCAGGTTAAAAAAGTCTTACAGAATGCATCCGAGGAAATCTTCATCCTAGGCCAATAAAAGTGGAGGACAAGCCTGGCAAAGGTCTTGTCTTGGCCCAGATGTACTGCCAGGGGTATTTCGTGAGCCAGCTCCAATAGGAAGGCCCTGTATCATTGGTGCACCACCAGGGCCCTTGTAGCCCCATGCACAGGAGCCTTTGGCTCACTATGCAGGGGGTTTCCCTCCCAGTAACTGTGGTGATTCCCATCAGGCATCACCTGCTGCCTCGGCTTCGACTTGTTGCCTCATGTCCTCCAGGATTGGGCACTCTTTCTGTACCTTACAGAACCCCTTCTCAGTGGGTCCTCCTTCCAGTTGCCATCCAGCAAGCTCTGGCAGGTCACCAAGAGAGACCATTTCTTCCTCAGTGGGCTCCAGGCGACCATCTCAGCTGGGACATATTCAGGGGGTGGTTTCCCAAACCTCTTGCCTTTTCCTCTTATGGTAGCTGGCTGAGCTATTTTTCCAAGCTCCAGCCCTCCTTGACTCCCTTCCCAGGCAGCTATGGACCCGGTCGTCGCACATATCCACGTAGGCAACCCTAATATTTCCAGGTGTGCCTTAAGCTCCATTTCCTTCCAGGTAGTTTGCTCAAGGTCATTACCTAACAAACAATCTACAGGCATGGCAGGGCTCACTGCAACTTTCAGAAGACCGGAGACCCCCTCACCCCCCAGCCCCCACCACCCCCACACAAATGGAACTGGGGCCACTGGATAGTGACCCTCCCGGTTGTCAGCCACAACAACCTGGTGGAATGTATTAGGTATAAGTTGCTCTGCGGCCACCAGTTGACTCCTTACCATAGTCATGCTGGCATCTGTGTGTCTCAGAAACTCAACACCTTGCCCATTGACGGTAACCCATTGCCAATACTTTTCAGTATTTGAGGGCATGTGCATTTTAGGAGCCATCTCACCGTCACCCAGGGACACTATGGTAATCACTTAACTCCCCCCACTTACTGGGACAAACTCCCCAAACACTATGGTAGCCATCCCTGTTGTCTTACCTTCAGTGGGAGGTTGTTCCCTGTTGGGCAATTGGGGTCCCCCTTGTTGTGCCCATACTCAAAACACTCATACTATTTGGATTTTTTGGCTGCCACTTGTCAGGGAAGCACTTCTTCTGGTGGGCAGATTCAGAATGGGACACTTTCCCTGTGAGTTTTTTTGGAGCCCTTGAGTGGACAATCTGGTGCTGACCCAAATGTTTTCCTCCTCAACGAGCTTCCTGGGTCAGTCAGCTTGCTAGCCACTAGGTTTTGGCGCAGCTTTGGAAAACAAGTACATAGCATGTGCTCCTTTAAATGTTAGTTGTACAGCCCAGAATAATCATCAACCTTGATGCCCCTCACCCATCCCTTCAGTGCCTTGCTTTCATAGTCAAGGAAATCTACCCATGTTTGGGAGGAAGTTTTGTGGCTGCTCCTGAAATTCTGTCTATACCTCTTTGGGGTCCACCAAAACTAATTAAGTAAAATGGCCTTCATGGGGGCGTACTGGGTCTGATCTTCTATCTCAAGTGTAAGGAGGGTGTCAATCCCCACTGTGGGCATGTATCCCTATAGACTACCCCCAGGACTCCTCAGGAACCTTGCACACCCTTAGAGCCCCCTCATAAGTTGAGAGCCACTTGTCTTTGTCATTCAACACAGCAAAACTGGGTACCAAATCCTTTGGGATGTGAACTCTCCCTTCTGCAGTCGACACTGTAGGCACACTGCCACCACTACTGCTGGACTCCACTTGCACGGCTCTGACGTCCAACACTCTCAGGGTCAACTCATGGGCCATCCTCCTGTCCTCTATTGCCGACCTTTTTTCCCTCTAGAGCTTACTCCTTTTCCAAATTGGCAAGTTTTAGCTGTTTTTCAATCTTGGCAAGCTCTAATTTTAGCTTCCTCTCCTCCCTCCTGTTCTTCAGCTGCTCTGGAGACCGGTTTCTAGAAGACACACTACAGTCTGTTCTTGGATGGACTTCCAGCCCTGGTAGGATGTTGCCCCCATTCCTCCCACCAGTAGGCTGAATGGCAAGCCCTCCAGACAGGTCCTGTTCTGATTCCTCCTCAGACTCTGACCCTTCCTGCTCATCCTCTGGATTGGTCTGTTGGGCTTCTGCCCATGCCCTAAAGGCTGTTTGAAGCTCTGCCTTCTTGGCACTCCCCTTCATGAACAACCTCTTATCCTGGCAGAAACCCTTGAACTGGACCACTCTGTAGCTCTCCAGATTGCCCAGTTTGAATTCCATCTTGCCAGACAAGGCCACAGGCATTGTAGAAAAAATGGGAATTAGGCAAAAAGACTTTTGGAAAAATCAAAGATGTCAGTTAGGGAGAATTGATTCGAATTGGTATAGATATGGAGTAGTAGTGTACACCAAGTCACGGTATTGCACTGCACAAACACAAGTCCTATCCTCACCGCTGATTACCAATGTTAGAAATTGGGTTTCTGGTTGGCAGACGTATGCACCCTGTCCATACAGGAACCACAATCCTAGTCACGGTAAGATGGATACACACCATAAATTAATCTGTGCTCACCCTCTGGTAGCTTGGCACAGAGCAGTCAGGCTTAATTTAAGAGGCAATGTGTAAAGTATTTGTGCAACACTTCAAACAGTAGCACATTGAAAACACTACAAAAAGACTCCACACTCGTTTTTACAAATAGATTATGATTTTATAAATAAAACAAGACCAAAGGGGCGTGGCTTGGTGCGTCAAGATGACGGTCGCACTGTAAGAGTGCTCCGGACCCCTCCGTCATTTGCGCCTCAATCCACTAGTACCGGCAGCCATCCATCCTCCATTCCGGTAGCCAACACCGTGCTACAACTGAGGGCATATACCCACGGCGTCAATTCCCCTCAAAAGCCCCCATTCCTGCACCAGCCGGGTCATCGCGCTGCCACTGCTCTTCCAATGGCGGCACCCGCTCTCCAGACCGCGATGCACTAGCCTGCTTCACCAACGGGGGACCGCGATCCGTATCCGAGCAACCGGTGGCCAGGGATTAATGTGGGGACCAGAGATCCGACAACACGAGGCAGCATTCAAGCGCAGTGGACCTGCTGCCGCTCCCTCGTGGCCTGGCGGGTTGGCCGCTTCCACGGCACATGAAGGAGGCCTTCTCTCCCAGTGGGATCCTGGGATCGCAGGTGTTGCGGGCCTCAGCTGGAGCTCCCCTATCCTGCCCCCCGCCTGGCAGCTAAACATCGGTTGGAGTGACCCTCAGAGGTGCCGGGTGACCCGGTGGCTCGCTGGCCATCCACGGGAGGAGCCTGTGGGATCCGTGACAGGCCCCTCTCGGGCTGAGGGTCGAAGGTGTGATACATAGCCATTGACAGAGCTCCTGTGCTTGGGGTAGCTTAATGCCATGGGGTTCTGGCCGTGGGCCGCGCTGCAGCGGGACTGTGGTTTCGGTCGCCATTTCGAGTAGCGAAGTCACGCCGCCCCCCCTCTTGCCGGCTTTACCAGATCCTGAACGGGATTCCTGTGGCTCCTGCAACACTTTGTGAGTGTGCTCCCTGTATACTGTGGGTTGCCCGCTGGGGGGTGGAACCGGCTGCATCCATCGAGGGCCCCCTCCACCATTGCCCCTCTCCTGCTCCTGCGGTGTCTCCTCTGGGCTTTGCCAGCCATCAATCACCTGGAAGCACACTACCAAATTTGGACCATTTCCCACGGCCCGACCGGTGCCAAGACTGGGACCTGGACACCGCGGTCCTGCTCCGACTCCAGGCCTGACGGATGGTGTGAAGCCTGACCCCACGGGGGCCTGACCACGGGCCGCGCCGCGGCGAGACTGCAGTTTCGGCCGCCATTTCGGGCAGCAGAGGGAAAGATCATCTGTGGTGTCTCTGGCTCCCCCCTCTCCCACCAGCCCAGCCAGATCCAGAGCGTGGCTGCTGACCGGTGGTGCCCCAACCCATCGGGCGCAGCCCCAGCGGTTCGCGAGAGTCCATCAGCTCCTGTGATACCCGGTGAGTGCAGTGGTGGCGGCGGGAGATGCTGGGACTCAGGGGGAGCAGCACTCCCTGTGCAATGTGGGCTGCTTGCTGGGGGGGCTGAACCAGCTGCATTCATAGAGCAGCGTGGGGTCCTGGGTGAGGGCCCCTCCACCATTCCCTCTTCACCCACTCCTGCGGTGCCTCCTCCGGGCCTTACCGGCCGTCGATCACCTGGGCCCGCGCTGCCAGACTTGCATCAATCCTGGCCCGTACCCTGGCACACAGATGTAGAGGTTTCCCCACCGCTCACCCTCAGCACCGATCACTGTCACTTGCCCTGGGAGGTACCCACACACAACTGACCAACCGGCTGCAACTTCTGAAGAGGTGCCCATTCCAGGGTTCGTGTCCTCAGACCCTGGTGGACTTTTGATTCGTAGCCAGGGGCACCCAACCGGCCACTGCCTACAGGGATCACATCAGATCTGGCCTGCCTCTGACCCTCCGCTAGTGCGCCCCTCATTGCCCGCCATGGGGAAAGACCAGGGCTCTAAATACTCGGCCACCCATACACAAACGAAGATTGACCAATTCACCACAGCTGACCATGAGCCCACAGGGCAGGGCGAAGGTGGCCCCCCTCTCCAGGGTAAAGACTTAGCCGCTATCCTGCAGGCAATCAGCGCTTCCCAGGCCTCAGTGGAGAGAAAGATTGGTGAGGTCAGGGTGGACGTGTCCCTTATTCAGCAGGACCTACGCAACGCCACTGCACACATCACGGAGGCCGAATCTCGCCTCTCCACGGCTGAGGACGACATCCACCAATTAAAAGAACAGGTGGCTCACTTGCAGTCCCATACCAAGGAGCTCCACAGGCGTGCCGAAACTGCAGAGAACCGCTCACACCGCAACAATCTTCGCTTGGTGGGCTTCCCTGAGGGTGTCGAGATGTCCACCTTCATTGAATCCTGGTTCTCCTCCTGGATGCCCAAGGACATGCTCTCCGCATGGTTCACGGTGGTCCCTTGCTCCTAAGCCAAGCCACCACCTGGAGCCCCACACCACCCCATCATAGCCTGGATCCTCAACTTTAAGGACAGGGATGCAATCCTGCATGAGGCGCGATCCCTAGGACCCCTTAAGTTCCAAAGTCACACCACCATGATATTTCCCGATTATACTAAGCCCCAGGCTTGACGGAAGAGCGTGTCCTTGGAACCAGGCGGAACTCCTCTCCCGCGCCTACGGGCCCTCAATCCATGCAGCCTCGATCCCCCAGGCAGCAGTGCTGAAGGCGTACACAGTCCCTCAGAGGGCGTCAGTCCCACAGAGGCACCCAAATCGTAGAGCCTGGCAGCCCACGGGCCCGGAGGCTCTCCTAGCCCCCCCCGTGATCCTCATTTCACCACAGACACCACTCAACCAGCGGCTTCTCAGGGGAACCTCTCCCACTGGGACAGCGGGACTTGGCAGCCGTGGACTAAGACTTGTCCTGTAGCCCAATAATCTGACAACCCATGGAAAGAGGGATCTTGATCAGGGAGGTCGGCGCTGCCTCTCAGTTTGATGTATAATCGATGCTTTGTTCAACAGCGAAATTGGGGTGCAGGCAAGCGGCTTTCCTGAGGCTGTGCTGGCGGAGAACCCGCCCGCGCTGATGAACTGCGCGCCATGGAGCACCACCTGCACAACACGAAGATCTGTCTCTACAAGCCGCATGGAACTGTACCGTGGCCTTCCTAACGACCAGTCCTGTAGCACCCCGACGAACATGGGATTTCCACAGCCCCATCTGAGGACACGTCTTCAGCGACCTAGCAACGAAGGCGCCATGGCAGAGTTATTGCTCCACTCTGTTTCTCTGCAGAGATACTGAACATCTGTCTATAAGGAGGGGTCCTCCACGCAACCCAACTTGAGAGTTTTAGTTTGGTTCCTATTTTGACGCAGTTGGAACGACAGATGCTTCTGTTCTTGGAGTATAGGGTGGTGGGAGGGGGGTTGGGACCGTTGTCCCATTATTGATGTTCGTTTGATGTGTTTCCTCACCAGCCTTTTTAATGCACACTGATATTCCCACGTACCGCTTGCAAAGCGCAGTTATAATCGCTGTCCCCGCCCGCGCCAAACCCCATATGCGCCCACTGCTAGCCAAGGTGCGGGGAAACTTCGCTTCCGCCAGCAGCCACCATGACCTGCACAACTGTTCTGGGAACTTCCTTCCGCTATGCCAAACGCCTGTTTTTGAGGTACTCCTGCTCCAGGAGACTCACCTGGTGGGGAACCATTCCCGCATTCCCGGCACGGTACGGGTATGATAGAGTATGGCATTCAGGGTTTGCCCGGGAATCCTGGGGGGTGGCGATCCTTTTAAGGCGTAATCTTCCTTTTGTGCTCACACAGGTCACTCATGACCCCCAGGGAGAATATGTGGCTCTGTGCGGGATGTTGGGCGGGAACCCCCTCAACCTTGTCTCCATCTATTCACACCCATCGATGCTCACAACGACTTTGGAACGCACCACTGACCTCCACAGCTCCCTGCCTCTGGGCACCAGAGTAGTCGGGGACGATTCTATTGGGGTTCCTAACCCCCACGTCGATACCACAGGCTCGCCATCCACTTCCAGAATTGCCCACGCCAAACAATTAATGAACTTGGCTGACTCCCTGGGCCTGTGCGATGCCTGGAGAATCTGGCACCCTCAAAGCAGGCAGTTTACTCACACACACATCAGCGGCACACCACACTCAGGGGCGTATAGATGCTATATTCGTCCCCTGTACTGACTGACATACGATTAAAGACATCTGTATACTTCCCAGGGGCATCTCCGACCACTCACCAGTACTTCTCAGTATTGGGGATCCTCCTCCGTCGACACGCCCAACATGGCGGATGAACGCTTGGTTCCTCCAAGAAAATGAGTTTAAAAAGACGGTTGGGACGGAACTCCAGCAGTATTTCCTCGCCAACAGCGGCTAAGCACCCTCTCCGGGTACCCTCTGGGAAGCATCCAATATAACAAAAAGGACCTAATCTGGCATCACGTCAATTCTTTATGTTTACTCTGAGAGTGGGAATGGAAGTTTATTTTCTTCCTCAACAATCTCCCTTCACTGGTTTTGGAGAATTGTCCCTCCTCACAATAGCCGTATATTTTATTTTAAAAGAACCAAACCAAAAGTCAACAGTCACCGGTTTCCCAAAGAAATACCTCATACATTATATATAACACAACCGTGTG
Source organism: Triturus cristatus (assembly GCF_964204655.1). Lineage (NCBI taxonomy): Eukaryota > Metazoa > Chordata > Amphibia > Caudata > Salamandridae > Triturus > Triturus cristatus. The sequence continues at coordinate 1,432,693,808 of NC_140591.1, read as the reverse complement.
TAAAATTGTGAAAAAAAAGTGCAAAAACAAGGTAGCACCTCATGTGCGCACCACCACAGTGAGCTTGCTGGTTAAATATCACCAGTTATGCCCACGTTTATCATCATAGGTCGCTACCTTGTAAAAAACGAAAACAAAACAAAATGGTGTCCAGAAAACCAGTGAACTTGGTGAAAATATGTGACGGCATCACACACTTCAACCCCGTACAATTAAAATTGAAGTATACCCACAGTCACCAGCAGACCACTTTATTCACAACTCGTGGGCTTATTCAAACTAAAAACATACTGCATGTTAGCAGACCAAATTATGTTGGGCCGACATGTTTCATTGCCTGTCTATTGTAGTGGCAATTTCATCAGGGCACGAGGACTTCGTCCACCTTATCTGGACCCTTGATAAGAACAACCAGTGACTGTGTAGATGAAAAGAGGGGGGGGGGTGAGGGGGTGTCTTTAAAAAAAAGAGAGACCACTTCCAGCCAGAACAAAAATCAAAGAATGCTAACCATTCCCACTGTATAACCTTATTTGCAAACCAACATAAAATTAATAATTACCCCGTAATAGCCAAGGCCCCTCGTACCAGCTATCCACCTCGTCACACAGGAGCTATACCTTCTGAGTAGCCCTGTTTCTTAAAAAGACACTTATGTTGTCATTATTCTGTAAGGCACAAACAAGTTTTAACACCTCCTTATGTGAACATATGTCACACAAAATGAAAAACAGGTCGCTTCAACCACTCACTCCCCTTAATGGTCACATATGCCCCTTTTCCCCTGGGACAACTCCAGGCCAACAGACCCATACATCGGTGTCTTCCCTTCTCAAGCATGCCATATTCCCATTTTTAGGAACTCTACAACATGCACACCCTACTACCAGACTGTATCCACTCTGTGTGACTATCTTTTCCGCTAATGATCAGCGCTCGCTAGATTCAATCGAGAGGCAAATGTGACTTCAAATCTTAAACCGCCCGGTCCTTATTTCCAAATTGCGACGGTCTTACCACATAAATTCAACGTGGTGAGCCTTGTCTCATTCCGCCCCTGAAAGTGAACGCGGTCCTCTTATTTAAAACACCCGGTACGGCGTCTCCTCAGGACGCGCTATTTACCAAATCACGTGATGAATCCTACTCTGGGAAGCAGACAAAGCAACCATCAGAGGCTTCGCCAAGGGCCAATTTAAACTTCAGCGACAAGCCCAGACACATCAGATTATCCTGCAGGAGGCTCAAGAGCTGCTCCTTGAGCAATCTCCTTCTGACGACCGAGAGAGGCAACTCGCACGCCTCCCAAGAGAGGCAACTCACACGCCTCCGGGCCGAAATCAAACAACTCTCCCTGGAGGCCGATAAGCTCTTCTGGAGATCATCTATAGCCCGGGTGTACGGATGGGGCAACGAAAATGGGACGATCCTGCATAGATTAGCTACATACCTAAGGCCAACCACATTATTCCGGAGATTGTGGACCTGGATGGCCTAGCACACCGATCGCCTTTGGCAATGGCCCGAGCCTTTGCCTCCTACTATCGCAAGCTTTATTCTGCGCAGAACCCCGAAACTTCCCTCTCTGACTTGCTTGGCACAGGCCGTATCAACCTCCCTCGCCTTAGCGCTGCCGAGTCAGCTGACTTGGACCTCCCCAACACCCATGAGGAAATTAATGAAGCAATAGCACATACGTCATCGGGCAAGACCCAAGGTCCGGACGGGCTACCGCAGGAATTTTACGCTGCATACAGGAGACTCCTATCCCACACCTCGCAGATCTTTTTGACGAGGCTCTAGAGAAAGGCTTCTTTCTGCCAAAGACAGACATGGCCACTATTGTCGTTCTCCCTAAAACACAACCCCATCACCCCGATGTGCGGACTACCGCCCAATTTCTCTCATAACTACTGAGGTTAAATTATTCGCTACAATTCTTGCCCAGCGGATGAAGCCCCACCTCACCAAACAGGTCCACCCCGACCAATGGGCTAGACACTGCCTCCGTCGTCTCCATCTGGCCTTAGCACACCGCCATTTGCTCACCCCTTATTTGGCACTTCTCGTCGATTTCGAGAAGGCCTTTGATTCTGTGGACTGGCAGTACCTGGGCGACATGCTGGTGGAGATGGGTTTCGGCGCACACTTTCACAACCTGGTGAAGGTTCTCTACGCCCGGCCCCAAGCACGGGTACTAGTTAACGGGGTACTATCAGATGCATTCCCTATTCGTAGAGGAACGAGGCAGGGATGCCCCCTCTTGCCCCTCCTCTTCACCTTGGCGATGGAGCCCCTGGCGAGCCTGATACGGTCGGAGGACCGCATCCAGGGATGGGAGTGGCCCTACTCAGAAGCGGACAAAATTACCCTGTACGCAGATGATGTTTTAATTTTCCTTGCGGAGCCTGCTTTATCCAGCCCTCAATGTCTCCGGATACTACATGCCTTTGGGCAGGCCTCCAGCCTTTGACTTAACCTCAGTAGCTCAGTCCTGGTCCCCCTACATTTAGCGAGGGATTGCTACGACTGGCAATCCGCAATACCCCTCAGGCGACAATCATTCAAATACTTAGGGATCTGGGTTGCCCTGCTTCCCGACCTCGCCTGGTCCCTCAACATAACTCTGCTAGTGAAAAAGGCAAAGGAAGACCTCTGCAAATGGCAGGCGCTCACCCTTAATCCCCTGGGGCGGGTCCCCCTGTTTAAAATGATGATTCTCCCCAGATTCCTCTAGGTCCTTCAAAACACCCCCTTCTGCTTCCCGCGGGCTTGGTTTCGGGAGCTCGACAGCACAGTCACCAAATTCCTCTGGGTGGTGGGAGACTCCACATAGCTCTAAGCCGCTGCTGGATCCCGCCCTTCGATGGGGGCATGAGGATGACCAATTTATATTTATATTAGTTGGCGACCCGCCTCCTCACATTGCATGATAGGTTCAACGGGGGATGGTCTGAGCTCGAGCTGAGTGAGCTAGGCCTACCCCGAATTCAATCTATGATGTACAGAGGGTCCATACCTTACACTTTACCGGGGCTGACACACACCGTGCTTCTGGCCTGGCGGGCATCACTGCGCCACACCCAATGGACACATAAGTTAACCCAACACAATCCTCTCTGGCACGGTACTTGGCTTGGGGAGGTTAGTGGGCTGAAGGGATTTCGGCCTTGGGACCATATAGGGATCTCGCAGCTCGGGGATGTGTGGGCCAGCGGCCACATACGCTCCTTCCAGGATTTACAAGCCAGGTATTCCCTACACCTGTCACAATTCTACAAGTACCTGCAGCTGCGTCATGCTCTCCACTTGCACATATCGGACGGCACAGCAGTACCAGAATACAACCCACCCGAGGCGCAGATTATGCTGGGGAACCTGGGGAAGGGGGGGTATCTCTCGTATTTACCGTACATTAACCAACAACACCCCATCCACACTAGACCAGCTCAGAAGCCAATGGGAGGAATGGGTGGGTCCACTGGAGGAAGAGGATTGGAGGGATGCACCAATGGCGCCTAAGACGGTCACTACATTGCTAGACTCTGTCTGATTCAACTGTACTACTTGCACGCCGCCTACTTAACCCCTGCACGCCTTCACAGGGCAGGCCTCTGTCCATCCGCCTCCTGTACGAGCTGCAGACCAGACCAGGCGGATTTCTTCCATATGGTCTGGGCATGTCCCCAACTGGCAGGATTCTGAGGGGGGATTGAAGAGGAACTCAGGGACGTCTTGGGTTGGGAAGCTCCCCATGACCCATGGCATACGTTCCTGGGGATCACAGATGGGCTGGATGGTTCCAGAAACGAGAAGCTGTTTTTTTTAACACGGCTATGGTTGTAGCTAAGAGGGACATAGCCGCCAACTGGAAAACGTCCTACTTCGCTATGCCCTCAGGAAATGGCGGGAGGGAGTAGACTGGTGTGCTACACAGGAAAAACCTATGTGGGAAGCGCGGGGATGCCCAAAGAAATACTGTAGAGTGTGGGGCAAATGGTTGGGGACTCTGGCTTAAATGGGAAACATCCTTTACCACGCAACCATTACAACGCGGTTACATCGTGGTTTTGACAACGCAAGTCGTTGCACCGACTTGCACTTGAGGGCGCTCTAGACTAAGGAATAATGTGAATTACTATTCCAACACCTTCCCTACTGTACGTAGACTGGAGTTGGAATAGTAATTCACACTATTCCTAAATCCAGCGCCCTCCAACACAAGTCGATGTAATGACTTGCGTTGTCAAGATCGCAATGTAACATACCGCGTTGTGATGATACGCGTTGTATCATCATAGATTCGCTTAAATTTTTGTAGCCTACAAAATGTCCGTACCATGTATGATTTTATGGGGTCACGCAGAACAAGGTTAATCTTTCAATTGAGTGGGACTTGTCGATCCAATTGTACTGTGCTAAATTAATGGTTTTCGTTACCATGTCTAAAAATAAATAAAATTGGTTCTCAAAAAAAAACAAGAGCAAAATGGCAAAAATCCAATAAGTGGAAGTGGAGTTATGAATTTTTAAAGATTAAAAGTAAAAATAGCACTTAGAAGCAATAAGCATCTACGGGGCTTATTTGGCCGCATTGGATCCCAGAGTTTTTTTAAATTAATAGCCCCACTTCATCAGCCAGCATAGTCTGGGATACCTTTAAAGCCGCTTTACGCGGCGAAACCAAAAGAATTGCATCCTATCGATGGGTAACCGAGCAACAATCTCTTAAAAAAAGAGTAGTAGCACTTCAACAGGCTGAGTTTGATTTAAGCACTAACATTCGCCGGGGTCAGGATCTAACAATTAGTCAGAAAGCGGTTGCCTTAGCCAAAGCTAACTTTCTGGATCCTCTATATGAGGACATTGCAGCTAAATATTTTTAATTTCGATCCTCAATGTATGAGGTGGGGGAAGCTGCCGGAAGAGTCCTAGCTAAACGTCTGCAACAAAGGGCCATCACTAGTCAAATTCTTCGGGTCAACGACCATTTTGGTATAACTCAGGATTCACCCAGAGCTGTTCTAAATATTTTTGTCGATTTTTATTCGAACTTATATACTGAGGAGTTAAACATAGCTGAGCAGCAACAAACCTCTTTACCGCAATTTTTTTAATCTCTTGATACCCAGAAGGTTACTACCGATCAGAATCTAATTCTCGCAGAACCCATTAGTTGGGAAGAAGCTGAGGCTGCTATAAAATCTCTTTCCAACGGCAAAGCAGCCGGCCCTGATCTTATCCACCTTGAATTTTATAAGATGTTCTCATATCTATTTAAGCGTCAGCTACTAGAAGTTTTTCAACTTGCCCAGATGGGGGTCATCCCCGACTCCTGGCGACAATCCACAATAGTATTATTTAAGAAAAAGGGTAAGGGCGAACTTAATCCCGCATCATATCGGCCTATAGCACTCATAAATACAGATAGCAAAATTTACTCAAGGATTTTAGCTTCTCGGTTAGCACAAATAATTTCTCCTTTAGTTTCTATCCGTCAGCACGGGTTTATTTCCGGCAGAGACGCGACCGACCACATCAGGCGGGTTAAAGCCGTTCTAGATTGGGCCAAAGTGTCAAACTCTCCCCTCGGGTTGATCCTGCTGGACGCCGAGAAGGCGTTCGACAGGGTCTCCTGGGGGTATCTGTGGGCCGTACTACACTGGAAGGGTCTGTCGCCGGAATTTATTAAGGCTTTACAAACCTTATACATCTCCCCAATTGCTAAAATACATATCTCGGGTAATGAGTCAGGTTTTTTTTCCATCAGTAGGGGCACCAGACAAGGATGCCCCTGCTCTCCTCTACTTTTTGCTCTATTTATCGATCCTTTTCTTTCTCAGATAGAAAAATCACAAAATATCTCTCCAATTTCAGTTCACGGTATTGCATATAAGACATTGGCATACGCCGACGACATAGTAATATTAACAGATAGTGTCGCTGGCTCCTTCCCGGCAGTTGAGACTTTAGCAGTTCAATTTTGCTCAATTTCGGGCTATAAGTTAAATATTGCAAAAACACAAATTGTCCAAACATCGGCTATGCCAACTTCCCAGGTCCCTATTAGCTCACAGGCAACATATCTGGGCGTTCAGATTTCGGCCGAGGTTGAACTGATTCCGGATTTGAATTACTCTCCTGTTATTGATCTGCTTCATAACAAGTTAGAAAGGCTGAATCATCTCCACCTCTCTCTATATGGACGTTGTAATGTCCTTAAAATGTTTGTCCTTCCTAAATTTTTATATCTATTTAGATCTATCCCATTATTAATCTCTAACTCCACTTTAATAAAAGCTCAAAGGGTTTGTCAAAGGTTTTTATGGGCATATCGTAAACCAAGAAGGGCCACTAAATGGACTTCCCTCCCGCAAGATCGTGGCGGGTGGTCAGTCCCTAATTTAGTTTATTACTATTGGGCAGCTATGATTCAGCAATTCGCTTTTCCATTATCAGGGGAGACTGTTGTGATGCCGCCCCATCTAGCACCATCAATATACGCAATTGCATTAGGTGACGCTACAAAAGGAATACTAACACGCATCCTTGAGCCAAGCTACTTCAAAAAAAACAGATTTAAGGTGCTGTGGGCTTTATTTATGATTTGGCAAAAGGTTAGGCGCCATTTTTCGACCCCTAAGCTCAATTATTATACTCCATTAAATGCTTCTGGATTACTCCCAGCAATATTTCAAGAGGGTGTAGTTTTCACTTGGGCTTCTCTGGGTCTTAGGGACATTGGAGATCTTGCGGATTCTGGCTTGATGGCCTCCTTTCTGTTTTTGAAGCACAAGTTTAAGCTGCAGTCTAATCATTTCTTCAAATACTTACAAATCAGAAGCTTTTTTGATAAAAAATCTCTCTCAGACCCAAATCTATTTGATGAAATTTTAATAATTCAATTAGTTCAAAGAAAAGTCACAATCGGGATTTTATATCAATCCTTTCTCTCTCAACTCCCAGATGACTTATCTGATCATAATAGCAACTGGGCGACTAAATTTGGAGTACCTTGTATCGATCTAAAAATCCCATTGATGTTAGCTAGGACTGTCTTGGTCTCTGGTACTCTTCGTACTCAAAGTTATATGGCCATGTTTAATCTTTATTACACGCCTGCAAAATTGGTCAGATGGGGAACCGTTACAGGTGGTAAAAGTTCATCTTGTGCAAGATGTAAACTCCAGTCTGCGGATTCCCTTCATAGGTTTTTTGACTGTCCCGAGCTGTCGCTCTTTATCAATCAAATCGAAATTTTTCTTACACGGATTACCCAGTCCCCAATTAAAATCTCGGCAGAATTGGTAATTATTGGTTATCAATATTCTATGGCTTCTGAGAGATCAAGATATTTGCAGGCCTTTCTGTTTATTTCAATGGCAATGATTAGACTCTGTATTACCTCTCTTTGGATAAACCCTGAGCCGCCTACCTTCTGTCATTGGCAGGCGAGGATGTTGGCTTGGTTTAAATTAGAAACTGCTGTACAAAATTTCAGAGGAAAGAAACGACGTTTAATCGCCTCTAAGAATTGGGCTCCTTTTCAAGAATGGTTGGCAAACTAACAATGTACTTTTGCCTATTTATCATGTATTATTTTTTTATGCATATATCTTTGTGTGATCTTGCCTCTTGTCTTCTTTTAATTTATCTTTGTTGTATAACTTTTTTATGGACATTTGTTTGTATAACTAAGGTTTCATTTCTTCCTCCCCACCACCATATGGGGTTCTTATGCAAAAACTAAAATAAAAAAAAAAAAAAAAAAAAAGGACATGCTCAAAGTCAAGAGTTCAGACCGACCGTGATGGAGCGCGGGCTGGATACAAGAGCCACACAAGGCCCGCTGAACAAAGTACCTTAACTCTGGTCGCAACAGCGAGATGCGGGGGGCAGTTGAATGATGTGTTGGTGTCGGTCCCTGCAGTTGAGTTGATGCGTTGATTTTCTCCATGCAACAATAGTGATGCATTGGTTCCGAAGATGGAGACGCAAAGCTGAGATGCGTTAGTTCCAAAGTCGATGTGCTGGGTTTCTCCACGCAGTCAAGTGGATGTGTCGATCTTCACATACGGCAGCGGCTGCAATTAGGCAGTTCTGATGCGTCGGTTCTTGAGGCAATTTGCTAGTTCCAAGTGCAATACATCATGCCTGTTCCCACAACAGCAGCGATGCGTCGATTCAGCTTCCCACAGCAGAGGATGCGTCGGTTCCACTGGAGCAGGCACCTGGATCCACTTTCAATGGCCCATGCACTGTAGCAGGAGATGAGACTTTGATATCCCCGAATCTCAAAACAGGAGGCAAGAGATCATGCCTTTGAAGATCACTCTGGGTTCAAGCAAGAGTCCAGTTCTTCTTCAGCAGGGGCAAAGTAGCAGGCAGCAGGGCAGCACAGCAAAAAGCAGTTCTTCCAGAGCAGCAGAGTGGCAGTCCTTGTAGCAGCACAGCAGTCTTTCTTCCTGGCAGAGTTTCTTCACAGATCCAGAAGTGTCTGATCTCGTGGTGTCAGAGACCCAGTACTTATACCCAGTTGTGCTTTTGAAGTGTAGGTGACTTCAAAGAGGGGCTTTGAAGTGCAGAGAGGACCCGCTATCCCAGCCCTGGCTTCAGACTCACTACAAGGGGGTAATCAATGCTTTGTGTGGGAACGGGACACTGCCCATTCAGGTGTGTAAGCTCCTCCCTCCCATCCTGCCCAGGATGAGCCATCAGGATACAGATGGGCACTCAGCCACACCTACCCTTCCTTTGTATGAGGCTATCTAGAGGGAAGGCACAAAGTCCAGCTGTCACCCACCCTATACGTGTACTGGAGATAGACTGAAGGCACACAGAGCTTTTAGAGCAGCGAAATGCCATTTCTCTAACAGAATACGTAGTAAGGGGACTGGCCCTTTTTGAACCAGCTGGGTTAGCCCTCTTTTAAGTATGTATGAACAAATTACCCAAGCTGAAATTATTAAAGCAACATTTTGGGGCAGATTTATGAGCCCCTTGCGCCACTTTTGCGTCACTTTTAACATGGGAAAAGTGACGCAAAAGTGGCGCAAGGGGCTCATAAATCTGCCCCTTTGTGTTCAAGGACAAGTAATCAAAGTTCCTTGGACTGTGTGTTTTTATTCACATACATTTCTTCTTCTGCAAATATTTTATGTGCACTTTGACAAATCTTTCAGACCACAATTCAAACATCAAGCACATTATTGCATTAGACAAACATGAATAAACACATAACAAACTTAAAAATACATTAAGCCATTAAATACAAAACTCAAAAGTGCTCTTAAAGTGCTTTCCACTTGAAATCAATCTTATAATAAACATTATGCAGAGGATATAATCATTATTATTGTTTGTGAACCTAACCTCTTGCTTTAAATGTCTCTTGGGGGTTGCGGAGTCTGTTTAGGAAAGTAGGCCTTCCAATTCTATGCGATTGCCTGCTGTAAGGTTTTTAGTTCTGATAGAATCTAATATAATATAGTCCGTTGTCGTGTTTCGAACACTTTATTGCTTCTAGGTTCTCCTTTGGACCCTGACTGGGTAGGCTCTGTGAAACAATAAAAATTGAATTGCTTTTAGTACACCATTTCATGTTTGGTTCTTTCCCTGAAGAACATCCTCCACCACTTAGATTTACCTTATTACCTCTTATTTCTTCAAGTTCAACAGTTGTGTTAAGCTCTTCTGCCACATTTAGTAAAGTTTTGTTGATTGCATCTGTCTTCTAAAGCAACTCGTTTTCTGTAAGAAGGAGTTATGTCGGATGAGAACTGATTTGCTTAGCTGAGCTCGCACTTCCTTCAAACTGTAAATAATCTATTGCGCCTTGTCTAAGTGACTCTGAGGCTGTTCTGAACAGAGGGGCCAATGGCTAGCTAGGCTTTCAATATAATTGGGCGAATGTATTCACTTGGCTTCTGAATTGGTTCAGGGACCTAGTCTTTTTCTTATAGCATCAATGGACCACCACGTTTTAGTTATTTGAGTGCAGCAACATTGTATCTCTCCGCATATTGCTTAAGAGTGGAATGCGTGCCGGCTGTTTTCAAATGAGAAAGTGCGTCTCATTTCGATTTGATCTTTTAGCGTGTTAATTAAATACTGTTTTTTCAAGCTGCAGGTTTGCTTGTAAACTTGTCTTGTGTGTTAGTAATTCTTCTGGTGCAGGACATATTCATTAACTCACCACACTGTTGAGTCATAGCTTTCCGTTTTCTACAGCAGGAACGCCACGCTATGTGCTGTTAAAATCTGCGTTAACAAAATTGGATGTAATTTATGTTACATTGTATCTCTGCTTGTTTCTTCGAGGCCGCGCTATGTCCTGGGTGGAATGGCAACATTGGGGCATATTATCAAGGACGGCGTTAAAATTATCGCCGGTTTAGTGGCAGGAAACTGCCGCTAAAGCAGCGATAATGGGCTTGATAATATGCCGTGGAGAATTCCAACAGAAGCCCATGTTGACACCAGAACATTTGTTCAGCCAGTACCTCCCACTCTTCTGTGACGGCTGGTGACTGCCACTTTATTTATAGCTGAAGTATGAACTTTTGCATAAAAAAGTATATTGTGGCTTGTTGCACTTTAGCACCTTAGATTGTACCACTGTTCTGAGCGGCCTTTATTGAAATTAATGACCAGCACCCTTTTTGCTGACACAATTTTATCATTGATTTAAGAGAACATCAGTTGTCTGGTTACCTCCTATGTAAACCCTTTGGGGCAGATTTTTGCTAGACTTAAGCCACTTTTACGCCGCCGTTGCGTCACTTTTGTGACGCAGCGGCGGAGTAAACCCTGCGCCACGTTGCGCCCCATTTACATCGTGACGCATCTATGGAGATGCGTCACGGTGTAAAGCCCTGCGCCACATTAAACCTGCGTCAGGTTTAATGTATGCAGGGTGGGCGTTCCATGGGAAAAAGCCTCGGAAAAGTGACGCAGTGAAATCTACAAGATTTCACTCGGTCACTTTTCCGGCGCTGCTGCGTCAAAACCTTGCAGAGCTAGGGTTAAAAAACTACAGCTAGGCACTTTGCAAAAAAAGGGTAATTTTTCTTTGTGAAAATGTTGTGTGTTCACGTTGCGTTGTGAGCCGTTTCCTGTCGTGGGCACTAAGCCTACCCACACAAGTGAGGTACCATTTTTATCGGGAGACTTAGGGTAATTCAGATTTGTAAAGCAACTGTTACTACCTATTGACTTTCGAGGCATTTCTGCCTTCCAAATGAAAGACAATGTGTAAAAAAGAAGTAATTTTGAAAAATGATCGATAATTCTCATGCTAGTACGAGTATTCCCAATTTCGGAAATATGCAAATATCTACTGTTTCTAAACTCTATATTTTGTTCCCATTTCAGAAATACATAGGTGTCTTTCATACCGATTTTTCCATGTATACATTTTCCAAGAATAATTGCTATATACCCGGTACATAATAAAAAACCATTGCAAGTCGCTGCTCAGTTTTTGGCTCTGGGTTCATCGGGTTCTTGGTGAACCTACAAGTCCTATATATCCCCATAACCAGGAAGGTCCAGCAAATGTAACGGTATATTGCTTTGAAAGAGTTGTCATAATTAGAAGTTACATGTGAAAACGTTGACACAATAGGCTGTTTTTTTCAACTAGTTTTCAATTTATATTTAACTGTTAGTTTCTATAAAGAAACCTTGAAGGATCTACACAAATGACCCCTTGCTGAATTCAGAATTTTGTCTACTTTTCCGAAATGTATAGCTTTCCTGGATCCATTATTGCTTTCACACCCATTTCTACCATTAACTGGAAGAAGGTTGAAAGCACAAAAAATAGCAAAAATAGGCAAAGTCCCAGAAAAATGCCAAAACGGTGTAAAAAATTGTGGTTTTCTGACAAAAGTCTGCTTGTCCCTGAAAGCTTGGAAGATGGTGATTTCAGCACCACAACCCATTTTTTGTATACCATTTGCAGGGAAAAAACAGACGCTTTCATCTGTAGCCCTTTTTTCGCATTTTCCCCCCAAAAAACATAATGTAGCTGTATTTTGTCTAATTTCTGGGTCCCCTCCAGGAGAATCCACAAACCCTGGGTACCTTTAGAATCCCCATGATGTTGGAAAAAAAGGACACACATTTGGCGTGGATACCTTATGTGGTCAAAACGTTACAGGGGCCTAAGCACGAACTACCCCAAATATTAAAAAAAAAAAAGGCTTAGCACGGGGGGTGGGCGGATCGAGGCCTAGTAGCTAAGGGGTTAAGACTCATTTGCATAATCTTAGGAAAAATCCTACTGCTTATTATAAAGAACTGACAGAGGTTGCCTCTTCTACTTTAATGACTCTTGCTGATATTGAGATGTTCTTTGGTCTTCTTGTTCCAGTTGATATCTGGAGACAGGTGCATACCCAAGAACATTTCGCAGAGTTGGGTGGTACATGGGATGTGACTAAAGGAAGGGACCAGGAGCAAAAGCCAGGTGATAAGCCCAGAGCCGAGATACTTGCTTTGCCAGGTCGTATTAATACATATATGCACTCGCTTATTCCGCCGAAGAAGGTAAGCTGGGACAAGTTGACGGCTTGCCGACAGAAAAAGGATGAAAATGTGTATCTGATTTCTGTATTCGGTTTGAAGATTCGTTTTTGGACGATAGTGGGCAGGATATGTCTATTGGGGGGGTAGTTCGGTTGTTTGTTGACAGATTTGTTTCCAACTTACTTCTGGAAATTGTGACTCGTTTACAGGCATCTGAGAGTACCTGGTCCACCTCTTCCCCCTCTGTTAATTTGAATATGGCTCAAAATTATGAACATAGTGACCAAGAGGAGAAAGAGAAGACAGAGAAAAAGCATAAGGATTTAAAGACGAAGGTGCTGTTGCAGCAAGCGTTTAGAGGAAATGGTAGAGCATGTGGTGGTCTTACCAGACAGCTTCCTCGCACTAGTAGGCAGCCCACCACGACACCTTTGGGGCCGAATCAGTGTGCATATTGTAAGGAAGAGGGCATAGCGAGTATCCTGTGCTTCTGCAGAAGGTGGTGGTTCCTAGAAGGCGAGGTCCTCGGGACGAGGATGAGGGACTGATAGGGCTCAGGCTGCTGCAGTCTCAAAGGGTTGTTCTGATAAAAATTACTTTGATGTCCCTCGTGATGGACAGTATTATCACGACGATTATGATACAGATAAGGTGACAGAGATGTCTTATAGCTAGGGAAGTCAGGGACAAAGTGAAGGGCCAGTTCCGATACCTGTAGATCAGCGTGGTCCTTATGTCACTGCAGAACTGCAAGGTTCGACTAAGGAATTCTTGGTGGATACAGGTGCGACGGAAAGTTCTATTTCTCGACATAAGGTCCCTGGGGTGGCTCTGTCTGGCCATAATAATGTTTCAGTAGGTTTTTCAGGAGTACCGGTTGTAAGCCTCATTTCATGACCCCTTGCATTGACTGTTGGTCCTTTTACTGTGGATTCCCTGTTTTTGTTGACAACCAATTGTGGTGAAAATGTGATGGGTTTGGATTTGTTGAAAAAATTGTATGCTACTATTTATTGTTCCCCGGCAGGTGTTTACATGACGATGGGTCCAAGTGTAGGTACTAAACAGTGCCTGTCTCTCCTTCTTCCCACTGAATTTGCTGATGTACCATCCACTCTATAGGCGACGGGTGATACAGATGTGGGACTGCTGCATATACCACCGGTTTCGATTCAGGTTAAAGATAAAGCTATTTTGCCTCGTATTCCTCAGTCTAAAATACCCCAGGCGGGAGAACGGGCCCTTCTACAGATTATTCAGGATTTGATACATAAAGGAGTCGAAGAGATGTCTGCCAATATTTGTAATAGTCCCATTCTTCTGATTCTCAAACGGACGCCTTTCTATTCCTCTGATGATCATGAAGATGTGTACCGTTTTGTGATTGACTTGCGCAAATTGTGGTTTCCATTAGTTCCTGATATTACCACAATTTTGACAATGATTCCTTCTACTGCTAAATTATTTTCTGGCAGCAATCTGAAAAATGCATTCTTTAGTATTCCTATTCATCCAGATAGCAGATATCTGTTTGGGTTCACCCTAGCTGGTAGGAGCTTTAGGTTCTGTCGAGCTCCTCAGGGCTATACAGAGAGTATTTATAGCCAAGCATTGAAAGGTCAGTTGGATTCCTTGTCGCTTCCCTTAGGTAATGTATTGGCGCAGTATGTTGATGATCTCCTTATAGCTTCCGATACGGAACAAGGTTGCAATGATAGCACTGTTCAGTTATTGTTACATTTGGCACATCATGGACATCAAGTTTCTCTTTCTAAATTTCAGTATTGTCAACAGGAGGTCACCTACTGTTGAAGGAGGGTAAGAGGTTGATCCCTGAGAGCATCAGTACCATTGTTAAAATGCCCATTCCACAAACTCAAGATGTGCGCTCTTTTATAGGTATCACTTCTTACTGTCGCCAGTGGATACCTAACTACTCCCTACTAATCAAACCTTTGCTTGCATTAACAACTAAGGACGTGCATGAGCCTTTGCCCTGGACGCCTGAATATCAGCAGTCTTTTGAGCAATTGAAAACACCGCTTTGTTCGGCTCCCGTGCATGGCACCGCTAATTAGGCCAAGCCATTTGTGTTGTATGTCCATGAGATGGCTGACTGTGCGCTTTCAGTTTGAACACAAAAATTTGGGGATAAGCAATGGCCATGTGATTATTTCTCTGCAGTGCTTGATCCGATTCCGAGAGTCCTCCCGAGTTGTCTAAGGACGGCTGCGGCCACTTCAATCTGACAATCGGCTGGACGCGTGCTTGATACTGACCTTACAGTCATGGTACTCCATGCTGTGGACACACTCTTGAATAAGACAAAGACACAGCACCTCACCAGTGCATGTCTTACTGGCTATGAATTGACATTGTTTGCTAAACACATCATGATTAAAAGATGTGCTACGTTACTACCCCTCCCTTCTGATAATGATGAAGTTGATAAACATGATTGCATCTTCCGGATGAAAGAAGAGACGAAAGGACGGGTAGACCTGACTGACGTTCCCTTATCTGACCCACAATGGGAACTATATGTTGATAGCTCTTGTTTTAAATTACCAGATGGCACTACAACTGCAGCTTATGTTATCACCACACAGGGTACAATAGTACAGACATCGCGGGTCCCTTATCAGTCGGCTCAAGCTGCTGAGCTTGCTGCCCTTGTTCAAGCTTGTGAGTTTAGTGAGGAACTGGTTGTCAACATCTACACTGATAGCCAGTATGCCTTCGGGTTCACGCATAATTTTGGGCAACTCTGGGCTGAGAGAGGGTTCAAAAGATACAACATGGACACCTCATATTAAGGCTTTTGTCTGCCTTGACACTCCCTAGGAAATTGGCAATAGTGAAGTGCTCACAGGAAGGTTACTAATGATGTAGGTATGGGAAATGCTTTTGCTGATCGAACAGCTAAATAGACAGCTCAAAAATAGATGAAAAGAAGGTTTGTAGCAGGTCCAGCTAGGTGGGTTTCTGAAGTAGAGAATTCCAATAGAAGCCCATGTTGACACCAGAACATGGGCTTCCATGGGAATTCTCAAGGGCATATTATCAAGCCCATTATCGCCGCTTTAGCTGCAGTTTTCTGCCGCTAAAGCGGCGATAATCTTAACGCCGTTTCTTGATAATATGCTCCAAAATTCTTCTCAGTCAGGCAGGCTTCAGAGCGGGTTTCTCGACCGAGACGACTCTTCTTGGAGTTACTGAAATGCTACAGCAACGTCCTCTTCTGTTTATATATATGTACAACCTTTGACTGCGATTGCAAAAGAGGCTGGGTTGTCTCTCTTTTCTTACGCCGACGAAACCCAAATCATTTTCTCCCTTTCTGCGGAAAAGCTGCCGGGACCTTCAACTCTTCAAGTGGGTTTGAGTAACATTGCATCTTGGATGCAAACCAATCTACTCAAACTTAATGGTGAAAAAACTGAGGTCCTTATTCTGGGGAAAAATAAAGATCTTTGGGGCCCCCAACATTGGCCCAGCGTAATGGGCACTTTACCTCCGCCCACCTCTCAAGTCCGCAACCTGGGATTTATGATTAATAATAAATTATCAATGAAACAACAAGTGGTAAAAGTTGCAGCCACCTGCTTCACCATTTTAAAATGGTTGAAGAAAATTATCTGGATGCTCCCTAGTGCTACCCAAAAGACCATAACCCAGGCACTTGTAACATCTAGACTGGACTATGGGAATATTTTTTATTTGGGAGCAAATAAGTATGTGTTACAGAAGCTTCAGGGGGTACAAAACTCTGCCGCCAGATTGCTTTGCAAAATCCCAAGAATGTCTTCCGCCTCTAGTGCCTTGAGAGATCTGCACTGGCTTAGAATCGAAAATCGTGCCAAGTTCAAACCCTTGAACTATATGTTCAAGATCAAGGCATGTACTGCTACTCAATACTTGCAAAATCTAGTCCATCCATACCAGCCCTCTCGCCTGTTGCGATCCACGACTCAGGAAAAATTTGTGGTTCCTAGGATCAAACTTACAAGAATGGGTGGCTGCTCTTTTTCCTATCTTGGCCCATTCTTATGGAATTCTCTCCCCACAGCGATTAGCAGAGAAACGCTACACACGAATTTCCGTAAACTACTAAAAACCTGGTTGTTTAATCAATAATCTCTCACTCCTTTCTGTTCCTTCAGGTCTGCGCTGGAAAACCCTTTTTGGGTAGCTGTGGGCATTATAAAATTATTTTAAAATAACATAACCTGAATCCTTTTGGCAGAATGGTTGCTGAGGAGGAGCAGCCAGTGATTCTCCTTACCCAAACTAATGTAGTGTGGTCCAGAAAGAAGAAAGTTATATGTGCTGCTCTTGTGGTATTGTTGTTAATAATCCTGTGTGGAGTGTCCTGCGTTTTGGAAAATGGTCAGGATGCATCTTTACACACCAAGGGTAAGATTATCCCACGGGCACGACAGAAGAGGACAACACCAAGTAATGTGTTTTTAGACACACATAGGAAATTCTTTGGAGAAGGGACAGCTTGCTACCCCACTGAATCTGTTACTGGTTTATGGACTGCCCATCGATTGTCCCTTGTCAATTATACTTATGCTCACCCGTCACAATTTGTAGAGGTTAAAGGGGTGTTTGGCCTGGGTTACCCAGGCCCCTGCCTCTGTTACTGAAAGCAACAGGGAAAGTGTTGTCCATGGTGCGATAACAATACCTATTGTGATAACATTTATATAGAAGAACAGAATGTCACTTTGGTGGGTTTGCATAATCAAGAATTAACAGTTACACAAGAGGCTGGGTATTATCCTGCTTGCTGCACTATCATTAACAGCACGGATACCTCACTGTATATTAATTGTTCTGGAATATTGTTGTATAAGAATACAATGTCCTTGGTGACCGAAAACGATCGGAGTACATTTGGAATGAATACTAGATATGCTGCAGTAGATTATGACGGACCCATTTATGCACATCCATGTTTTTGTTTCCTGTCCAACTGTACTAATTCTAATGTTCATAATGGTACAAATGATGGTGCTTGGGATGGTGTTGCCTGTGGGTGTACCTTGTAAGTACAGCAAACCTAACATAAGATGGGTGAAAAGAACATTGCCAGAGGAGTTCTGTGAAAGAGTAACTGAACTAGAAGTCAAAAATTACAGTAATGGGATCACTTTCGGATACATCCTTTCCTCTATTTTCACATTAGGAGGCACCTCAATGGCCAGGGGTGAGAAAGCTAGAGAATATTTTGGGTGTAAGTTACAAATTTTATCCAATACTACAGTGGCAGCTTTACGTGACATTACCACTCAATTGGAAAGTATGCAGATATATTCCGAGCAGACTAGATATGCAGTTGACTTCATCTTGGCAAAGAGTGGTGGTGTGTGCGCTGTAGTCGGGGACCAGTGTGTAGTCGGGATCAAGAATATGGGGAAAAAAATATCACTAAGCACATATTAGATATTCTCAAGAATGTCAAAGGAATGGAAAGTGGAAATTGGAGCTGGTCACTGTTTGGTAATTGGGGCTGGATTTTCAAAAAAATAATTTATCTGGTTGTGGTGCTGATATTTGCTGTGCCCTCATTCAGTGCCTCCCATTTTGTTGTTCGTATTTCATCACTCTCCTTACTCCAAAAAGGCAAATATCAATTCATGACACCAATGCTGCAATCATGATACAGAAAGAGATAGATGACATAATGCAGATAGATGAGGGCATTTTCAAGACTTCTTCCCTCCTACAAGTCTCCCTTCCTGATGCTGAGAATATGGAATGCTCATAAGGAGTCCTGCTCTTATATTTTTCTTATTGTTGCTAGAAAATGTTTAGCTCATGCTAAAAGGAGGGTCTGTTAGAATAGAAATTCATGTTTGCGCATTGTTCTATGTAAGTTAGCATTTGCGGCTCCATTTTCAAAGTGGGTGCCATTTTGGGTTATAATCGAAACTAATCCTTTGTCATTTCTGAGAAGAGGCCTCTGCTGAGATTAATTTCCCAGAGGCTGGGTTTTGCTGCACTAATGAATACATTGTCCTTATTCGCCCATACCTTTCCTTCTAGATATAAGCCTTCTCCCACTTGTCTAGTGGCAGGCACGGGCAGAGCGACCTTGAGTAGTAGATAGTGTGTGCCCGTCCTCAGATTCAAAACTTAATTCTCTGTACTTTGTTTAGCTGCATCTGCCTGGAAAATTCCATTGTGGGCGTGCCTTCATTGGTTCTGAAATGTACATAATGTATCTCCATGCTTGCTGATGTCAGTTCATCTGCAGGAGTCCTAGCGACTAGGCAGATTGGACTCCACTCTGATTGCACCTGAATAAACAGATATTGGTTTGTATTTGTATGGAAACCTGAGAGGTGGTCATTAGTGACCCAGGTGACCCTAAACGGGTAACTTCCTTCAATACCATGAGGATCCCCTTGCCATAACTTCCTTCAATACCATGAGGATTCCCTTGCCATCCAGAGGTTATGCCACCTCCAACCACCCACTCCTTTGAAACCAACACAAGACTCTCTTTCAGAAATGGGCCTACCACCACAAACAATAATGTGTCAGGGGCACTGAGTTTGGATTATGGGATATCCAAGGGTATTGTAGCAGAGTGGACAGGGCACAATAACTTTCTTTTTTTTTTTAAATAACTTTTTATTGCTTTTATGTACCCCCTAGATCCCAGAACCAAGAGGCCCAGGAGCCACTACCCTGGCAGTCTATGGTAGTCCCACCATTTCTTCCAAACCTTTTGAAATTTCTTGGGGCATCCTCTCGCCTTGTATATGGGGTCCTCAAGTTTGCCACACCAATCTATGCCCTTCCTCCACGCCTCAAGGGGATGTCTCTTTTAGCAATCTTTGAACCCAGTCCAGCCAACAGTCTATCTCCTCTAGGCCCTCCCCTGTCCTCCATGATACCCAGCAAAGCGATCCCGGGATGGGGTTCAATGGGGGGGCCCTATGGCTGGAGGGTCTCCAAAAGAACCACCCAGTAGGTTTACATTACTGGTCAAGACCATACTATGTGGAAGAAGTTCCCTTGTGGTTCCTGACATCAAGGGCAAGCAGGTGAGGTGCTAACGCCCGCACTCCACAGGCATATATTTATGGTGCAGATACATCACTGCACCAACCAAAGCCTGGCTGACATCGCCAACGTTCGGGGTGCCATGCATGCGTCCCTCCAGTTAGCCTCATCTAACTGCCCAAACCGGCTCTCCCACTTGTCTTTTAAAGAGTCTAGTATTGTGGGGAAGTGTATTATCAGTGACCGATAAATCTGTGACATACCCCCTTTGCCCAGATGACCCCTGAGGAGGTGCACTCTAAGGGGCTGTATTCTGAAATATCATCTAGGACATCATATAAGTGGAGAGGGCATGGCAGGCCTGAAGATACCAGAAAAAACAGGAGGAAGGCATATTAAATTTGATCACAAGATCTTGAAAGGACTTCATGGTGCCTCCCTTTCAGCAGTCAACAATCTTTGAGATCTTTATGTTGTCCCAATCTCTGAATCCCTCAAAAGTAGCCACCTTGGCCAGTCATGTGTCCTCCCAAAGCTGAGTCTCAAGGGTGAGCTTCCGTTTCCACCCAGTCCAGCAGACCGCAGCCCTCCACGTATGAAACACCACTTGGGTATTCTCTAGGTGCTGGCAAGGGATAGGGGTGCCGTAAAGGATACCCATTATCTTGTCAAGACCCAGTTAGGCCAGTTTGCCTGTGTAGGTAGGGTTATCCCTCCCCCTGTGTAACCAATCGTTAATAGGGAGAAGCTGTGGAGCCCATTAATATAGCCTCACATCTGCCATAGCCACTATCCATCGTAGGATGCCTGAGCACTCTTCCCCATGGCCACCCTGTGAGGGCCACCCACCCAATAAACTTGTGTCCCATAGCCTGTATGGCATCAAACCACTTTCATGGGATGAATAAGGGGTAATTTTGCAGCACTTATAAAAGCTTCAGAAGAACCATCCTTTTTAAAAGGGCAACACGGCCCATGACATTAAGGGGAAGACTAGGCCGCTGTTTCATGTAATCGCGAACCTTATGCGTCACAGGGTACAGGTTCAAGCTCAGCATTAGGCCCGGCTCCCTGGAGATGTACATCTACATCTACAGGTACTGGAAACTGATCTGGCAGATCTGGATTTGAGATTGCCACAACTCATCACTGTGGTCCCCCTGTAGCGGGACCAACAGGGACTTATTCCAATTAATGCGTAGCCCTGACACTTCACGGAAGAGCTGAAAGACCTGGAGGTTCCTGGGCCCAGTGTCAGCTGGGCAGGATATAAACAGCAGGGCATCATCTGCATAAAGGGCGATGCGGTCATCGCTTGCGATGCCCCAGTCAAAACCCCACACATGCGCTTCACATCTCACCAATGTTGCCAGGGATTCCATATTCAGGGCAAACAAGAGCAGGGACATGGGGCAGCCCTGTCCAGAGCTTCGCCCGACTGGAAATTCACGGGACAGAATGCCATTAATGTGCACACAACCTTGCGGTCCAGCACACAGAACCCTCACAAAAGCATGGAACCACGGTCCGAAGCCCATTGCCAACAGAGTCTCTTCCATAAAGGACCAGAAGTCCTTCTCGAAGTCAATTAGGAGAAGGTCCGCTGGGCCACCCAAGACCATGACACAGGCCATGGCCACTTGCAAGCTACAAAGGCAGTGTCCGATCCCCCGACGGATAAGGCACAATTATAGGACTGTAGTTCCATGTGTGGCCTACCTCTCAATGAGGTAGTGGAGCCCTTGCCCTCATCCCCATTTCCCAAGGTCAGCTAGTTCAGCCAGCTAGTTATCTCACCTCTCCAATCTTGTTGGGTAACCCTTACTTAGTCTATTTCAAAACAGGGCTGACCAAAATCACATGTGATCACGCACCGTTGATTGGCTCCGGAGGGAGCAAAAGACCCTGTGGGGATCATGGCCCACCTGATAAACCGAAGCTGCTAACATGGATGTGTAGTAGCTCACTGAACCAAACGTAGACCAAAAAACAAAAAGTCACTACCCGATATTGCCTCTTTGCATACCCCAGGTCCTCAAGCCTCCTCTCATAGTGACATCCTTTAGTAGGAGGTACGATTCTGCCTGGTAACCTCAAGGGAATCCAAATACTGCCCGGCGGTAGGACAACAATCTGAAGTTGAGTAAAAAATTTACAGATGGCCCCAGAGGGATTGTAAAAAGACTGACGAAATAACATTGAAATAAATGTACGAGAGCATCGCACCAAATATGAGAGTGGGAAATACACAGGCCTCCACGTTCCAACATGTTCAGTGCCTTGGCGTTGTCAGCGCCAATGTTTTGGTGCAGCCAGTGTGTGTGGAGCTGGCGAGCAACAAGTAGGAGTGACTGAGGTCTTCCGGCAGGACTGAACAGCAGTGCCCAAATGAGATGCCTGAAGAGGCTCTGCTTGAGCTCTCATGTTCATCAGAGCAGGGATTAAGCGATGTTTTGTCTTAAAAAGTCCGAAATAAACAGTTCCCAATGTTTACTTTGCCAAACTGAATTTATAAGGCCTGGTCATATAAGAGAGCAGTTAGGGAAGAGACGAAGATGGCAGTCAAAAGTTCCCAGAAAAGATCCAGTTGCATGAGATGAGCTAATAAAAACTCTAAATGAATAGCTCCCAGACACAGTTTTATTTGGTCAATCTTCTATAAAAAATAATAATTTTAAGAACGTTTTTATTAAACTTTTGCAGGAGTACAACACACATTGCAAATACAGTATCATGTAATGATTCAGATAATCAATGTACAATGTCCCATTAGGTCAATGCATCACATATAGTAGAGTGAACATCTGTAGGGGACATTGGTTCATTCTTTATGTAAGCGTGACAAAGGATATGGTTAACAGTTTGAACAAGTAGGGCACTAACAGTCCCAGAGTCAAGATCTGTGTATCCTTTGTGGACGGGTGTAAGTATGGCATCTATCTCCTTAGTTCTGTAATCAAGCATCTATCTCCTTAGTTCTGTAATCACCCACAGCAGACACACGCACAGCATTCTGGCACCGCTTCAGCCACATACAGAAGGGGGACTGAGCCAAGGTGGGGGTAAGGGGGAAAAGGGGGAGGCGGGAGCACTCCAGGCATGGCGTCGGAAGCAAAGAAAGGGGGTGGGGGGACAGAATCACGACTCACTACCGGACCACCCTCCCAGACAATGTTAACATGAGTTTGTGCGGGTGGCAAGAAACGGGTGATAACCGAACAGATTGGTTTGTAGGCTAAGCATTATCTGGTGGACTCCTTTAACTCTCCTACTCTCCCTTCCTGAACCAGATTTAAAAGCAAGCAAGTGAAATGCCATCATTCACGTTGTTTGACACACCAAACACTGAATGGTTGTCCAGTGGGCTGTTCCAAACACGGATGACACAGACAACAAAGTCAATGGCAAAAGCAGGCAGACCCAAAGCTTGCTCTAGGTTTTTGTTCTGTGGACTCCTACCACAAGTGAATGACAATCCAATGAAGAATTGGCTGAATGGGTCTGACCAAAAGCCTGTTTGTATATGTAATAGTATCATTTTATGTATTGTTTGCAGTTACAAAACAATACCAGACAGCTTAATCGGTCAAGCCAGACCTAATACAAACTAATATACTTTCTCGTGAGCGCATGGCTGTGCCTGTTGAATAGGTGATAGCCATGGTAATGACACCATATGTCCAGAGCTAATCAACGGAGCAAACACTGCAAAGAGAGGGTTTTTCTTATCCGCTATGCCCCTCCTCAAACCCCCCCGCCCAAAAAAGCCGTTAGATGTTACCCACTATTATGAGAGTTTCCATCAACTCGGTGGTAGAACACGGTCAGACCAACTTCACTGACCTCAGCTGTAGCAGGTCAGTGTTCCACATTGAAGCCCATGTCCTACAGAGAAATGGATCACTTCACAATAGTTTTGGGCTCTGCTCTGGCACCGGCATTAACCAACTCAGTGGTTTGCTGTCTTTGTGAACAGTGAAAAGGGGCCAGGTCAGAGTTTACTAACAGCTCACATCAAGAATGCACCATTCATCCTCCAACTACAATGGAAGCAATATTTGTAGAGTTGAAAAACAAAACTGTTGCAAACAAACATGGGGAGACTAGATACACCAGGTTGCCTTTTTTATCTCCAACATTTGATCTAGACAACATGCAAATAAATAAATCACAACCCCAAATAAATATTATGGACCGATAAGGTTAAACATATGTTTAATTTGTTCAACAAAATGCAATCAAAAACAATATATGCAATAATAATGAATAGTGCAAGTAAGCATATAGAGCCGAAAGACGACAGGATTTCAGCAGTTTTTAAAAAATATCAACACCAAGCTTTCCTAAACTCAGGAGCAAATGTATGCTGCCTAAAACAGTGCATGGCGGTCAGAGAGACCCAAGGCCTGGTGGGATTTAAGCACAAGTGTGGCAGGAGTCTAGAGGAAGGATAATACTGCATTCTCATTTGGATTTAGTGAGATCAGTTGAGAAGGAATGTAACTGATGGACCGCAGACCAAGCAATACTCTTCGTTCCAGATCTGCTGGGGATTAGGCGTCGCAACTTGAAACTGCACTTTCCATATCAGGTGCAGACTGAAGTAGTATTTCCTCCAGTTGTATGCCTCCACCTGCTCTTTAAGAGTGGCTCTGAGTTGACAAAGACTTTACGGAGGGATTTGTAAATGCTGGGATATCTGCCATGAAGCGACAACAGTAGCTGGGCTCTGGACCAAGAAAAAAAAAAGCGAGGAGTGAATGCTGAAGAGCCTCATGGTAAAAAGCTCAGAGTGGTTACTGGTGTACATTCTTAAGAGAGGAGAGACAACCGACAGCTGTCTTTCGACCCATGATGTGGAGGCAAAAGGATCCTGGATTACCAATCACACGATCTACTCTGTTCATCTCTGCCATTAACGCCTCAAGTTACCCCAGAAAAAGGCAGTGCTGAGGTGAAGTGGTGGTAGTAAACGCAAAGGGTACAGTACTGAGTCCAAAATTGAGGAGCGGGACCGCATATAACTGGGGTTCCAGGTTTTTTTTACGATGGTGGAGTTGAAAAACCTTTGTGCGTCGTCAGGACAGTTCCGAGTGGCCATAGATCTAAACTTCGATATGGATGCAACAACTTTTACAATAACCTTTTCAGAATTTTCCTTGAGTAGGGAAAGCAAAGGTTGCCTTTCATTTCCTCCTCCTTTAACACGTCTTTGGCAATGTCCACAAATTATAGATAAAAAGGCCACTGTTTCGCACTTTGATGTTTGCAGTACTATTTCCACAATCGATAAAATCCAAGAGCTATTGCTAGACATGCAAAAACGGAACCTGCAGAAGAAAAAAATATATAGGTCAACAGATTTAGGTTTATTTAAAAATGTTCAGCATTTTGCCTTTCACTCCAAAAATTATAATGCACAATACAAAACTAATTTAAAATAGATATCTGGACCCTTTCACACCTCATTGACCTATAGCACCCACAGGCATTAACGTATAACATTAGAATTAAAAACATCAAACTTTTAAAAGCACAGAAAATAAAAAAACGTTTTCTTGCAGCAATCATATCTCTGGCTTGTCTCAAAAACTAGGAAATGTAGAGTTCTTTTGCCCACCCCATTATCCTGCCATTTTGGGAATGCCTGTTCTCAGCCTCTAATTTGTAATGCATTTAGCCTCTTACCTCTGGCTGGTCATAGAATACTTGTTGCTTTGAATCGGGCAAACGTCCCCCACTTTCAGAGACACTTTTAACCAGATCCTGGTCTACTACTATAGTTGTTCCAACCAAACCAACTTCTCAATACACCTCTTAACAATGACCCTGGAGATTACCGTCTCCCTGGTCTCCAAGCAGAGTGCAGATCATCATAAAATAGAGAAGACTTCATGTAAAGCACTTATGCATGTGTCAACACCTTCCTATATTGTGTTTGTCATGACTGGACCAATTGGCAGTTCAAACTCACTGAAACTACAGAGAGTTTGTTTGCACTACTGTGAGTTACCAAATGACGTTAAATAAGGTTGAGGGCATTTCGATGTATTGCAAAGACTTCAAGGTTCCGGGGAACAGTACTTTTCCAACGCCTGCAGGGCCAAAGTCTAGCACCAAGAGGCTGTAGCAGTAACTGACCTCCTTCCTGGGTTATAGTCAGTGATGATGGTGTTCAAGCCAATGTTTCTAGCCGCACTTTTTCATTTACCCCTAATCTGCGACTGTGAACTCATTCCTGGGTGGTCTCCAGGTTCCTATCAATCATGTGGTTTAGGAGAGATGCTGGAGTGTGGCTGTGTATTTAAGGGAACCGTTCTACTATAGTTAACATGCATTTACAGAGATCTGCTTGAAAGCCTCCTGGTATCTATAGGAGTCTTCTCCAAAACCACCTTTTATGCAGGCCAATCCTACGCATTTTCCCATCCCCATATCTTTGTGCCATATGTTGATTTGTTTCCCAACTTGGCCTGTACCACCACCACAACGCAAGGAGGGAATTTGTTCCATATTCCCAGGCCATTCAAAAAATAGCTTTGATGATGTTTCAGATTTCTCCAACGCAATTTCGACACGCATTTTCCAGCCTAAGTTGCTCAATAGTGGGGGCGGGCCTAAGTAAGGTAAAAAAAAAAAAAGGAACTTTCTCCAATTTTGCACCATCCTGGTAAAATTGCCTCGATTGTCTTCTCTTCCTCCCCAAAAACTTTATCTTCGATTTGATGGCATTTGTTTTAAGTTCTCAAGACAATATTGCTATAAGCTCCACTTGATGGCCTGTGGGAGTGAGGGCAATCAGGATAGAATCGTTTCACAACAACAATTTGGGGACTTTCGGACTCTCTTTTGCAAGGTACAGAAGTTTAACAGATCAGAATTTCAGTGTGTACCAGACATGTAGAAATTTTTACTTTTCTGAATGCTTGACTAATACACAAAACACTGGGGCATGTGGGTGGAACATATTTTAGAAATATTACGCATGTGAGTGTCCTTGAGTCACAAATAGTGGTTCAAGCTTGTTTTTCCTAAACTCGCTCCACTGAAGAAAGTCTGCATGCATGGTAGGACTTTGGAAAAAAAAAATATATATGTTTTCTTTCAAGAAAATAATTTCCTCATGAAATAGCCGATCTTTTTCACTACTTACAACTGCATCATTCAGCTGTCTGGTTAGAAGTGCAGTTATGTGTGGGAAAATGTTTTAAAAATGGTTGTTAATACCCACAAACTACAACACTGTGATAATTAAGAGGGCACACGCTATGTAATCGGCTTGTTCTGAGTACATAGTAGCGTTTAGAACAGGCATGTTTCTCACTCTGTAAATCGCATCCAAGTCATATTGTTCACCCACGTTTAAGGCTCAATCAAATTCAATTTCTAAAAATCTTTGGGAATCGTCCAAATAATTAATAATTGTAGAAACGGCATTAAGAATTGTACAACAGTTTTGTGAAAATGTTCGTCTCGCTTTTTCTAAGAAAAGCAAGCAATGTACTTCTCTGCCAACCCGTGCCTGACCTGAGCAAGACTGCAGGAGGCTCAACATTTCTGGAAGGAACATGGACAGCCCTGGGGAGAGCAGAGCAAAGACAGGGGTCTGGAACGGCACACAGTGTCAGTGTGGAACATGAGCCATCAAAAAGATGTAAACCAGGCACAACACAATAAAACAAATTGCAACAATACTATATAGACTCTTTAAAAGACAAAAACAATGTATTTTTCGCTCTTTTGGCGTGTCTCATGTATATACCATTATGGCATTGAATTGAGTGACATTTATTGAAGGTAACATTTTTTTAAAAATTCTAATTTTAAGAATACCCTCGTGCCATGACGACATTGCCAACAGTTGCCGATGCTAATCCAGTTCGTCATGTTTTCTCTTTATAAGGCCTATATTAGTGGTTCTTAACCTGTGGTCCGAGTTCCCGTGGGGGGCCGTGAAGCCTACTTAGGAGGGCTGCGTCTGTTTAGAAAATTAAATACTATTAACGGATTAATAACGTATATATGAAGAATCAAAATGTACAATTGAAAATTATAAAACTGGCTTTAAATGTGAAGGACTTTGAAATTGGTGGCTAAACATTAAGTTATATCCTCAGATTGATTTGTGGGAGCAGAGAAAGTGGCTTAAACAGAATATAGTATGTATGATGAGTGGCTTCAATTGAATTTAGAATAACTTCAAACTTATTATAGGTAAGATTTTGATTTTTGTTTATATTTGTCAATTAAATAAAATCTCATAATTTGTGCTTGAATATTTGTGTATTTTTGTCTAATAATGATTCCGTGGCGGTTCCCAGCTTCTGATAATGATTCAGTGGGGGTCTATATAAGTCAAAAGGTTAAGAACTACTGGCATATACGGTTATTAAATGTGAAGCAAGATACTTAATATTAATCATATATGAGAGAGGTTTTTCTACAGTGCGTATCCTGAACTGAATAACTTCAAAGTATTCTCAAAATGGGTAGTGAAGGAAAATGATACAAAGTGAAGTAACCATGTGCCGTGGATCAAACAATTTAATCAAGTTGGGAAGCTGGGATCTGTACTCAGATTTCCAGGTTGTAAATTGTAGTTGAGTCACAGTAGAGTTAAATCCACCTTTCTTCCCTTAAGCACCAAAGATTAAGAAGTTCAATAAATACCCTTATAAATGGACCTTGACCTTTCTGCAGGGTCATCCTCAAACCTTTTGCCTTCCTACTATTTTTTACTGAATTCGTTTTTGTTGGCCTTAAGACTCTATGCACTTTACCAGTGCTAACCAGTGCTAAAGTGCTTGCGTTTGCTGCTTAAACACAGTAACATTGGCTTATAACCATTTGGCATATTTAATGTACTTGTAAGTCCCTAGTAAAGTGGCACTACATGTGCCCAGGGCCTGCAAATTAAATGCCAGGCCCAGACTTTCCTTTTTAATACATAAGTTACCTTTAGTGTAGGCCCCGCCAGCCCAAAGGGCAGGGTGAAATGTATTTAAAATGTTGGACACGAACTTTAAAGTTTTACATGTCCTGGTAGTGAAAAACTCAAATTTGTTTTTCACTACTGCAAGGTCTATCCCTCCCTTTAGATGACATCGGAGTTGCCTTATTACATTTTATAAGTGTAATTTCCAAATGAGAAGAGATAACAGGTTCATCTTTGGTTTCTCTTGAATCTGGATTTAAAAATCCTAACTCATGGTGAAGTCGGATTTTAAATTACAATTCTGAAAATGCCACTTTTATAAACAGGGCTCGAAAAATCTGAAAAATGGTACTAGTCCTGCAGAACTAGTACCTTGAAAAATCTCCTCGCCCTAACAGTGACCTACTTGACCTCCGTCTCTGAAAGCGGAGCAAAAGTGACAAGATAACAAGATTTAAAGGCATTTTTATTGCTCATTTGCTTTGTGAGCAATAAAAAGGCCTTTAAATCTTGTTATCTTGTCACATTTGCTCCGTTTTCAAAGATGGAGGACAAAAGTTAGTATGTTTGCCTACTCGCCAGAAAGGGCGAGTAGGACCTAAAAATAGCTCGACCTCATAAAATTTACCTCGCAAATGCGAGCGGTCGAGTGGATTTGTCGAGCTCTGATAAAGTTGGCATTTTCTTGCCTTGGCTATTTGGTGCCTGCAGCCTCTCTCTGGTCACAAGATTGGGTATGGCTGACAGTTGGGCTTTGTGTATTCTTACTAGACAGCCACACACAATGTGAGCTTAGGCATTACTAGTTGGGCTCTCAAAGCAGGAAAACCGGTCATCTGTGAACTTCAAAGGCATGCCTCTAGAAGCTTCTCCCCACTTCAAAGGCACAACTGTGTATAAAGGAAGGACCGCAGATACCGCAACTTGAGTACCCTTTTGGACCTGTGGATACTCTGCCAGGAAGGTCTACTTTGCTGCTACAAGGACTGCCACTCTGCTGGACTGCTGTTCTACAAAGAACTGCTGCCCTGCTGTGCTGCTCCCTGGGCAAGAAGAACTGGACCTGCAACTCCATTTTGAACCCAGGACCCCAAGTGACTCAAAGGGCTAGTCTACAGGCCTGTTGATCTGAGCCTCAGGGACATACCAGGCTTCCCAACAGCTCTTGCACCCTTCTTCAGCAAGTTCCTGACCCCCAACTGGTGCCCTTACTGGTCCCGACCCTTGTTTGGGTTCAGAAGGCTCTTAAATCAAGCTTTTAGGCGAATCACCGCCAGCCCCTTTCCTTGCACAGCAAGCATCGATCGCTGCGGGGACCACCAACGCGAAGCTCCGAGAAGCCCGGTGCACTCTTCGTGCCACGGCGACCACCACCAGTGACACTCTACTTGCTCCACGCGACCCTCTCCAACACGAACAGTATTCTTGGCACAAAACTTGACACGGTAAAACTTCAGCGGGAATAATCTACAAATCTCTTTCAAAAACCGTGGCACTGACAAAACTAGTCTCTTCTGAAGTCTGTGTTAACACCCAGTCCTCCACCCCTGATCAAGTTTTGGATTGGCTAAGTAGGATTAAATCTGGGTCCCCGCCCCCTCTTACGTCTTTACAACTCTGGCTCCAATTCTTCTTGCCCCATCACAGATCCATGCAATCTTTCGCTCAAGCTGGCAACTCTTCCATCTAAATGGAAAACTACATGGAAAAGACCCATTCTCAAAAAACCTATGGCTGACCCTACGGATATGCAGAACTATAGACCTATATCACTGCTCCCCTACAGCGCCAAAGTTTCAGAGTCATTGGTAAACCACCAATTGGTGTCTTTTTTGGAATCCAACTCCTTGTTGGATCCCTCCCAGTCAGACTTCCGTGCTTCTTATAGCACGGAGTCAGCATTATTGGAGGTTACTGACACAATCAGACTTGCTCTAGATCAGGGTAATTCAGCTAAACATTGATCGATCAGCTGCATTTGATATCATCTCCCACCCAATTCTAATTCAAAGAATAGAGGAGATGGGTGTCAGTGGCAAAGCTCTGAAATGGGTAGAACATTTTTATCAGAACGAACTCATATAGTACATATGAAGACTTACCATTCTAAATCCATGGCCCTGGACAATGGGTGCCACAGGGATCGATCCTAAGCCCTACTCTTTTTGATATATATGTGGCTCCCCTGGCCAGGCTTATCAAGTCATGTGGTTTCGATACAATCTCATATGCTGATGACACGCAACTTGTCATCACGAGGTATTCTGATCCGGAACTCACCAAGTAAAATTCAAACACTGTATGTAAAAAATTGCATCATGGATGACTGCTAACTTCCTTCAGCTCAAAACCAGTAAGACAGAGGCCCTACTTTTTGGGAAGGTTCATTCAATTTGCTCCGCTGA
Organism: Triturus cristatus; assembly: GCF_964204655.1. NCBI lineage: Eukaryota > Metazoa > Chordata > Amphibia > Caudata > Salamandridae > Triturus > Triturus cristatus. The sequence continues at coordinate 1,432,662,917 of NC_140591.1, read as the reverse complement.
TTTGTGGCCATCCGAACTTGGATCGTCCCCAACACCCACAAAATTGTTTACAAATGTGGGTGTCTTTTTGGACAATAATCGCTCTATGAATGAACATGTTAAAACCATCTCTGGAACCTGTTTCGGCCTGATGCACATGCTTAGGAAGGCTTTTAATTGGGCTCCTCTGCATGCTAGGAAAACCCTAGTCCAGGCGTTGATTGTGAGCCGCTTGGACTATGGGAATTCCCTAATGGTCGGAATAAATAAAGGCTTTTTCTCTAGACTTCAGGTGGTACAGAACACGGCAGCATGCCTCGTCTGTAATCTTCCTCCTCGATCCCAATCTGAACCTTTATTAAGCTCCCTACAATGACTTCCCATAAAAAAGCGTGCGCCCTTCAAACTTATGTGTTTGGTCTTCAAATCACTGCATGGGAGGAGACCACGTTATCTTAAAAACAAACTGCAGCCTTATTTCCCGGTACGCAGGCTCAGATCCAGTGAGCTATTACTGCTATGCCCCAAATGCATCCATACAGCCAGATATGGTGGCCACTCCTTTTCTTTCTTGGCTCCCAAACACTGGAATCAGCTACCCTTGCCCATTCGCTCTTGCTCAGACCTAATCTCCTTCAAGAAACTTCTGAAAAAATGGTTGTTCGATCTTTAATCATCCTATGGAATTGTGACCTGTATCTGATGGCTTCGGCGCCAAGAGATACCCTCGGAAATGATTTGTGCGCCTAATAAATATAATAATAATCTGGGACGGTTGTATGACAGAAGCACGCTTGGTCGAACAACGCGTGCCTCTACTACGCTGGCATAATCACAAATACGTCTAAACCACTCATTCCTTTACCAAGCCTGCCTTTACCATGCATGCCTTTACCACACACTTGTGCTCTTCTTTGTGTCGCTTAGTTCACAATTTACTGGGATGTTATGTTTTAGGTTTGCTAAAAATCTAAGTTCACCTTTCAACAGCTAGCAACTCTTCTAGGGGAAAGTTTTCCGTTGCAAATAACTTATCTGATCCAGATACAATATAACTATTACCTTGTTGTAGCAACTGGTCAAAATATCCAACATCCGGGTTGATTGAGTTGATCACTCTGGATTCTTAAGACGTTTGTGAATGCCCTTGTCTGGCCAATACGGGTTCTCCTCTTTCTGTAGTTTCTCTGTTAGCCTGTAGACCATTAAGAACTCCCTTCTCTGTAAAACCTACCTTTCCAAATTTACATTAATTTCATTATAACCATAATAAGTAATATGCGTTTCCCACTCGGCAAAAAGTCCCAGAATTTCCACTGGGCTTTGCCTGAATTACTAAATGCCTTGCACCTGACAAAGTAAAAGCAGTGCATAATTATTACACGTTTTATGAAATAATTACGAGACATTAACTTTAAGAAAATTGTCACTGTGGAAACAAATCAGATTCATCTTTCTCGAGAGAAGTATTGTTTAATTTTACCTGCAAGATACCGGATCGTGTCCAGCTTGTGGGACTCCATGAGCGTTTTTAAAGAGGCAATATCAATATCGATTTTTTTATTGATTTCCGTGATAACACCATCTGTGCCTACATTCTGAAATACATAAAGCAAGGACGTTGTTAGTAATGTTTTACATTAAATATGCATTTTCCTTGCAATGAGATAAAACATGGTAGTAACGTGAGAAGTCAGGTATGCGGTGTGTTTCTGCATCAGAATTTACCTAACACTTCTGAACTAAAAAAGGTGATAGCTGCTTATATTAAAGGGGTACGGTCTTCCTAGGCAGCTTTCACTTTTTTCCGCAGTCCCTTTTTGGCGTATTATCACCTCTTTGGAAAAGGTGATATTTCTACTAAATCCTTTTTTCTCTTTCCTATGAACACTGATCCTTCAAACAAACCTAGCTGGCCGGTTTAACTCTGAAAGTGTCTCTCCAATTTCACCCTCTTCTAGTAACCTCACCTTCCCTCTATATGATTTTGGGGCGTTTACTAAGTATTGGACCTATCAGCCCTAGGGTGGTCTCCCCATCTATTTTTGATCGTGCCTCATTTTTTCCACCCTCATTTTTATGTTGGACTTAGGTCTCCGAGCACCTTTTCATTGCCAATCAGTGATAAGGTGCAGGTGCTCCCATCTCCCAAGATGGCTGCCACAGGCCCCTGCTACTGCAGAGTGGTCTTCATTAGTAGCACCCTAGCTGCCAGGAGCTGGCTGGGACCCCACAACAATGTTGCGACACCAGCCCGCCTTTTTTGTCCCATAGGTAGAATGGGGAAGCTCCTGGAATGTGCTGGAACCTTCTAGAAGGGAGGTGTGGTTTTTACTTGTGCCGCCTTGGATAGAGGTCACCTGACCTAGGGATACATAAGTGAGGGATGGACCATTTTCTAGTCAGTTGGCCAGTTGCAGTGAAGCAGACCTGGGGAAAATCACGCAGGAGTGTAGGCGGTAGGGCCTAGCCAAGGACTCATGCCTCTGAAAGTGACAGGACTTAGGTACTGCCTTTTAAGTGAGTGAGGGATCCTGTACAGCCCACTGATCTAGCCCAGTGATAGGAGAACCCAGGGGCCATCTGCTAAGCTTGACTAGGAAGGAACTAGTCACCAACTCAATCCCTACCCCCACAAGGAACGGAACCCCTAAGGGCGCCAGAGACATCTGCGCCAGTAAGACTGCTAAGACTGAATGCTGAACCTTCATGCTGAACCTTCATGCTGAAACTGAATGCTGAAACTAAACGCTGAAACTAAACGCTGGAACTTCATGCTGAAACTGAATGCTGAGATCCAATGCTGAAGCTCCTTATTGAAACCTGAACTGCAACTGACTGCTGGACTGCTGGGGATCAACCAGGTACTAGCGCTGTGTCCCCTGCGCTCTCCGACCTGGCCTGGAATCCCCCGAGTCAGTCCCATGCTGAGCTCTGAGCTCGCTGTCATCCCGCTTAATTTGCATCCCCCCCCTGGCGCGGGGACCGGAAGCGTGCTTACCGCCGCGGCCCAGGGACCAGAAGTTACTCCTCGTCAAGTCGGGGCCCGCGGAGAAGCCCGGGGCCCCGCCGCTGCCGTCGCAGCGTCTGAGTGAGTCGCGGAAGGCCTGGGAAGGCCGTGAAGCTGTCTACCGCCCCATGTGACGAGGGCGGACTGCGCGTCGCCGCCCCCGCCGCTGAGCACGCTGACTGCGGGGGGCCTGAAGCCGTAAGGACCCCCCGAGTGTCTCCCGAGACCCGGACGCCGAGATCAAGGTAACCCCTGGGGGCTGGGAGGTAGCGTGGCCGTGTATAGGCCTGGGACTCACCCCCCTGCTCCCCGGGAGGCTTGCGGAGGACCCGGTGCGCCCCCTGCTGATCGGGAGCATCACCGCACCGTCTGGCGACCGCTCCGGTGCCGGCCGAGACTCCGATTCCCCACCGTGGGATTGCCCCCTTGCCTTGAGACTGCAGCGTAAAAGGGGACCACTTGCTTAAGGTCTGCTGAGTGCGAGAAGCGCTGTATTCTCAAGTTCTGCTCAAAAGTGCTTAATGTCTCATGATTACGAGAAGCGCTGTGTTCTTACGTTCTGCTCAAAAGTGCTTACTGTCTCATGACTACGAGAAGCGCTGTGTTCTTACGTTCTGCTCAAAAGTGCTTACTGTCTCATGATTACGAGAAGCGCTGTGTTCTTACGTCCTGCTCAAAAGTGTTCAATGCTTATGATTACGAGTAGCCATGTGTTCTCGAGTTCTACTCGGAAGTGTTTAATGCTTATGATTACGAGTAGCCATGTGTTCTTCAGTTCTGATTTAAAGTGCCTAATGCCTTGTGATTACGAGTAGCGCTATGTGCTGAAGTTCTGTTCCGGAGCGCTAGTAATGCCCGGGGTAATGATATGCTTGTGAGTCCTGCCTTGAAGCGCTAGTAGTCTTCCATAGGTGGCGCTACATTTTCAAGTCCTATTTCACGCGCTGATAATCGCTAGATACCGCGCAAGGTACCCACGGCAGATTGAAGCGCGCTGGTTAACCGCTGTGTTTACCGCTCCCCCAGGTTTGCCAATGGAACTATGATGAATTGCTGATGAATCTGACGCTAATGTATTCAGGTACTGTCTATTGCATCATAATGAATTGCTGGTGAATCGGACGCTAACGTATTCAGGTACTGCCTATGGCACCATAATGAAATGCTGGGGATTCTAATGTCAATGTATTCAAGTAATGCCCCTTGCCATCTCATGAACTGCATTTGAATCGAACGGCTTAGATAAACTGGTTTGATTTTCACTGATCCTACGGTGTGGCGTCCATTCTTGTGTGCGTTTCCTGCTTCAAGGGATGTGTGGGTTGTATGGTCGCTTTACACTTAAGCCTTCGGGTGCCCAACCGCTCGAGTCACGTTACCCCCTTAGGGCTTGGTGACCCCAGGTCTTACACTGAGGTAGAAAAATAATGTAGTAAGAGAACGTTTTTGCCGTCCTTCTCATGTTCTCGATTACAACTGAATATCCAGTGTAATCGTTTAAAAATAATATTTGAAAAACACTCACTGAAAAAGACTATCATATTACCTACAAACTTTAAAAACTCCAAAGATGTTCTGCATAGTTACAATATCAATTGGATACAACGGATATGGAAAACTAAGATTCTGTTAAGCGGGGTTGGCAGCGGTTTTGGGCCTTTGGCCCGGCCCCCATGCCTAACCTCCTGGCAGCCAGACCCTGATGGAGGACTTCGACTGTGCACAGCACTGGTTGGCCGCAGAGATTGGCCTATGGCTAAGCACCGCGCCCAACATCTTTCAAGACCACCCAGAGCTGGCCAAATGTCCAACTTCCCTTCGATCAATCCCAGCTTTACAGCAATGTGGATGGGAGTATGTTGGCGTGTGTAGCAAGCTCCCAGTGAGGGTCGCTGTGCCACAGAATTAGGGCTTTGCCCTGAGCCAACACCACGGTACATAATCCTCACTGTGCATTATCTTTGCTATGCATTGTTGCCCAGAGAATTTTTTGTTTGTTTAAAAAAAAAAAAAAAAAAAAAAAAAAACAGGAGTTGCAAAAATAAATAAATAAATAACATTGTATTTCTGTGTCACTCACACAGCTGTGTACGCCTTTGTGCGTAGTGGACTATGTCAGCAGGGACTAATTTGAACTCAGGCCCTGAGCTGGCATCTGTGTCACTGAACCAGCTGGTATGGCATTAGTGAGGGCAAAGCGGGCTCTGGCCACAAGGGCATACAGCTTAGATGCCAACCCCGAGGTCGACAGTCTTAAAGAAACTATGGATCTATCCGAGATTTTGTAGATCCGAATTTGGGTCTGCCGATCCTGTAAAAAACAATAAAAGGCTTTTATCAAAATACAAATTGATGGGGCATCTGCCACTCTTGGAATCTTCCCTCATACATTACACACCCTCCCTAGGGTCAGGTTTAGCAGCAGTGCCTTTTCTTGGTTTTGTGTAAATCTGATCAGTAGTTTTTGATATATTTGTGTGTTACATAATGGTGTTGGGGTGGCTTCAAAGTAAAAATATATTTTTTAAATAACTAGGAATATCAATGTTAGGACAGGATTGTTTCTTGCATCGTAAATGAACATGTACCCCTTCCCTGAGAACCAGACTGCAAAACAGGAGTTGCAAAAATAAATAAATAAATAACATTGTATTTCTGTGTCACTCACACAGCTGTGTACGCCTTTGTGCGTAGTGGACTATGTCAGCAGGGACTAATTTGAACTCAGGCCCTGAGCTGGCATCTGTGTCACTGAACCAGCTGGTATGGCATTAGTGAGGGCAAAGCGGGCTCTGGCCACAAGGGCATACAGCTTAGATGCCAACCCCGAGGTCGACAGTCTTAAAGAAACTATGGATCTATCCGAGATTTTGTAGATCCGAATTTGGGTCTGCCGATCCTGTAAAAAACAATAAAAGGCTTTTATCAAAATACAAATTGATGGGGCATCTGCCACTCTTGGAATCTTCCCTCATACATTACACACCCTCCCTAGGGTCAGGTTTAGCAGCAGTGCCTTTTCTTGGTTTTGTGTAAATCTGATCAGTAGTTTTTGATATATTTGTGTGTTACATAATGGTGTTGGGGTGGCTTCAAAGTAAAAATATATTTTTTAAATAACTAGGAATATCAATGTTAGGACAGGATTGTTTCTTGCATCGTAAATGAACATGTACCCCTTCCCTGAGAACCAGACTGCACGTGATGCGATCAGGACTTTTTGTTTGCCCCCCCCCCCCACCATCCTGCTAACCTAGTGTGTATGCAGAAGCCTGGGTCTTTCCGTGTAAGTCAGTGATCAATGACACTGATGGAAATATTTATTACAAATAAATGAAATATTGGCCTATACTGCTTAGATGCCCGCACTAAAAAGAAGAAAGAATATTTAAATATGCTGTGAGCAATGTAGGATTTTAGGAAAAAACACCCTTCGCGTTGATAAAATAATGGACAGTGGTCAGATCGAGTAGAATCTGCTAATTCTGTGGCTGCAACATTTACTGCTTAATTCCAGTTGCCATGGCAATGGTAAAGGCTCTGCAGAATGGTTTATAGACTCATTATGATGATGAAAGGCATACTTAACCAGTGGCGGCTCCTCTGCTAAGGAGGAGGAGCGTCGCCTCACTGCTGACAGAGCAGTGTAAAAGGAAAACTAAAATGATAATAACAGAAGTTATTATCATTTTATTTGTAGTATCAGCCAGGTGAGGGCAGGGTGGGCTCCCATGACGTCAGTGGGGGGAAGTGGTTGCTGCACTCTAAAGTACTCATGACAGTTTGGCCGCTCGTCTTGGCCCGGCCAAACAGTCATGCGCACTTTGCATGTTACTCACCAGGCTGCAATGCAGAGCCTGATAGGGAATATGCACAGGCTCCCTGTGCCCGTCTGAGCGCCAAACTACGGCGCTCAGACAAATTACAACACTGCATTAAAGCATTGTGATTGGCTTAGGAGAGTCTGGGTGCTTCCTGCTTGCACAGAAGCCTGGAAGAGGGGGGATTAGAAACATACCGGCAGTGACCAGGAGTGATCAGGAGGCCGTGAGGGCAACGGCCGAGCTTCCAGCGCATTTCTCACGCCGTGAGGGCAACGGCCAGCTACTACATTTCCTGGCTGTCCCGGGGACCACCAGCGCACTCGTGACGCTCCCGCCGCGCACGGAGGCGCTAGAAGAAGCGGAGCGCCGAGTGTGCCTTGGGGATTAGAATCATACCGGCAGTGACCAGGAGTGATCAGGAGTGATCAGGAGGCCGTGAGGGCAACGGCCGAGCTTCCAGCGCATTTCTCACACCATGAGGGCAACGGCCAGCTACTACATTTCCCGGCTGTCCCGGGGACCACCGGCGCACTCGTGACGCTCCCGCCGCGCACGGAGGCGCTAGAAGAACACGGAACGCCTCCCGCCTCGCGGGACGTGTGCCGGGCTAAGCCCGGGCAAAGGGCGGGCCGTCTGTGGCCGTCAGGGGCCGAGGGAGGCCGTGCTGGGCCATTCCCTTAAGAACCAGAGCTAAAACTACAACTGTATTCTGTAGTGGTGAGTGGTGTGTTTCTTCTTCTGGTACTTTTTGGATGTCTGGGGTTTCTGTCATTATGGGCAAACGCAGCGCTGTTACCCCAGCACGCAAAATTACATCCATAGACACTATGTTGGAGCGGGCGGTGAATATGGTCAGCACCGAGATCGAGCTGACGGAGAGAAGATTGTCCCTGGGCCCCATAAAAATCCAATGTGAAGCACAAACTGATATAAGCGATCCAGAGGTACTGACACAGAGAATCACTGAACATTCCCCTCAACCCTCCACTGGAGAGAACACGCTGGGCATGGAAGGGTTTGGCTCTATAGGAACAACTGCAAATTTTGAATCTGGGTGTAGCCCAACTGTTTCATTGCCATTAACTACAGCCAACCTGGACACAACCCCTAACCCAGAAGTAAGTGGAGCGAGAAAGAAGAGGAAGGTGGTGAAACCAGCCTGCTCTAAACGAAATTAGCCCCCACGCTTGAACTCACAATGTACAACGTTTAACACATGAATTAAGGACCCCATGGTCCCCGCAGACCCAATCCCCAGTAGTGTCTTAATTGACCTAGCTGATGTGGATACCCAAAGTAATTCCACTCAGACGAAGTCCACGCAGACTGCTTTTTCTAACTTCACACTTGGGGATACTGCTATAGATATTATAGTTGACACATTGTATGATCGTGTTAAAGGGCTTGTGGATAAAAGTTTTGATAAGTTATGGAAGCGTTTAGATCGCCTGGAATCCCTAACTACTAAGGCAACACCACCTTGCAGCCAGCTCGACAGGTCAGCACCCTGGAAAATCCACCTCAGAATGAGCAACTGGCTCGACAAGTGCCCCAAACCGTAAAGTCGTTGCCTGTTCCCCTTGACTCGAATAATAAAACGAGAAACCCCCTAGCCTCTAAGCTATACACTCGATCTGCCAATACCCAAAATGTAAACCCTGATGATTCCCAAGATGGTCTGATAGTTAGCACGAGTGTTGTTGACATTGGCACCAGGGGGCATGTAGAACCAAACAAGGATGTTTTAAATTTACCCCCTGCATCCTGCCCATATGTGCAAACTCTTGTAGGGGTACCCCCACTAGCGAAAAATAAACCAGAGTCCTGGGAACAACTGCAGAATAAATGTGTGGACTGGATGGCTAAACACAAAGGGTATAGGAGGTCTGATATACATGACATTTTAATGGTACGAAGGGTAGGCTGGGTGGGATCTGCAGTGAAAACTATCAGGGGCGATTGCATTGTTATTAATTTTTCCCGGCCTAGGACCGTTGGATCCATATTAGCAGTTAAAGAGACCAACTGCCTGCCCTCTACAAACATCTGTGCATTACCCCTTGGTTTCTTCTATAAACTGCCATCTATACAGTGTCCACTCCTCAGCCCTTCTTATCAGTCGGTAAATAGATTTTTGGCTATTTCTGACGTAGACACCCTTGATTGACTTTCACCCAAAACTCAAACTACTGGATTGGTCTATACGGTACCCAAGGAGACTTCTAATACCAGCCCTGGGGTGGAAATGACCCAATTAATTGGATTGTTCTGACTCAATATTGAAGGTGTTGAGTTGGAATGTGGCAGGTCTGGCCTCAAAATTAAATATAGACGATTGGGCAAATATGATAAATAAATTTGACATCCTTATGTTCCAAGAAACCTGGGCAACTAAAGAGCTATATCTCGATGGGTATGAGTGTTTTAATATTATTTCCCCTAATCCTAAACATGGCAGACCTTCAGGGGGTCTATCAATATGGGTCAGCATCGCTTCAGGTGGTAGAGTAAAACTAATTCCCACCGAGAATGTTAATTTCCAAGTACTGATCTACACACGGGGGCCTCCATTTGTTTTATTAATTCCTATAATAATGATTTTTTAAGTACACCAAATGTTAATTTTGTTCACCTTTTTAACTTTATTCACGATCATGATAATTTATTGGGAAAGTACAAACTGGCAGGGATATGCCTGGGGGGTGATTTTAATGTAAAGATAGGAGAAGGAACTACTGGGTGTTCTTCCCAATTTATTCCACCCAACCCATGCAAGAGAGGACACGAGCTATTAGACCACCTATCAAGTAGCAGTCTTTTAAATGTGATGGATATTGCAGCTGCAAACACTAATGATAATCCATTACCCACTTATAGATGCCTAGGACGAGCCTCAACTATAGACTATGTCTTCATATCTCCATCATTAGAAGGCTACTTAGTTGAGGCAGAGTTCAGGGCATCCACTTTTGGAGATCATAATCCAATTACGGTCTCGTTAAGGGTAGCTCCGCGACCAAATATTAGAAGAGAACTGGGAGCAGGAAACTTAGAACTCTCAACTGATAGTTTAAGAGTTAAACGGAAGGGTATGGATTGTAGGGAGGTCTTCCAGAAGATAGTAAAAACGTATCCATCTCTCTGTGAGACTAGTCTCACTTTGGCTGACCCCAACCCAGAGGCAGTTTCTGCTTTTACTCTATTATGTGTAGGCATTAAGGAACTGATCTCCAGACCTGCAGCCCTACACAAATTTGACCCTAGGTGGTTTGACAACACCTGCTCTAGGGCTAATCGGGATCTCAGAGCAGCTTTATCAGTTTCCCCTAGAGATCCCATTCTTATTAGAACCCTAAGGCACAATTATAAAAGTGTAATAAAATTAAGGCGAGACGTGGTCTTAAATGAGTATTGGAATAACCTGGCTTGTGCTGCCAAACTTAATAATGCAAACAATTTTTGGTCTGCCACTAAGTCCCTGAGGGCTTTTGGGAATACATCTACCCCCCTAAGTTGCAATATAACTAGTGAAGTGTGGGTTGCTCACTTCTCGAAAATATATGCCTCCGCGCCCCAATGCGAAGACACCCTGGAAAATGTTATGCCTACCCAAATTCAAATTTCTTTGATTGAGGTCGAGGAGGCAATATTCCAGAGTACGGGAAATAAAGCCCCAGGCCCGGATGGGCTGCCTAAAAATCAATGCCAGAGTTCTGGCCTCCTCTGCTACTTAACGCTTTTAACAATTTAATCACAACAAAAATCCCAAACACATGGTCCACGTCTGTAATTATCCCCATTTTTGAAAAAAGGAGATAGATCGAACCCAAGCTGTTACAGACCCATTTCCCTAAATGATAACACCCTTAAAATATTGGGGAGAGTTCTATTTAACAAGATCAGAACTTGGGCAGAGGATGAAAACATAATAAATAAATAAATAAATGTCAGTTGGGTTTTCGTAGTCATCTTGGTACTGTGGAACAGTGCTTGAATCTTAATTTAATCATAGGGAAATACACTATTGCCCGACACAGTCCTCTTTACCTGGCATTTATGGCCCTTTTGTCCGCTTTTGATTTTGTTAATAGATCCAGGCTCTGGCAATGCCTTCCAGATTATAGGTTAGATAAAGATTTGGTGTATTTTTTAGCATATCTGCATAGGGACTTAAGGGCCCGGGTAAGGATAAGTATGGACGGGGCAGTGTCAGGAGACAGTGGTTGGGAGAGGCCTTAGACAAGGGTGCGTTCTCGCCCCACTCTTATTTATTTTATATATTAATGAACTTTATAATGTCCTGTCTAACCAAACCACCGATGTCCCTATAATTAATGGTAACAAACTGCCCGCCTTACTATATGCAGATGATGCTGTTTTAATGGGCCGAACACCTAATGCCTTGAGAATCTTAGTTAGGGGATTTGCAGTTTTTATGAATAATCTGGATCTTTGCACAAATGTAAAAAAATCTTTTTTAATGTGTTGTGGCCCTAAGAAACGTTCCATTAATACTATTACCTTGGGCCCTGATTCTTTGATATGCACTCGCACTTTCCCTTATTTGGGCTTACAATTTTCTGATAATGGGTCCTGGACACCACATTTGGCTTATGGACGGACTAAATTTTCTAGAGCCATAAACTCAGTAATAAATCTCCCCCAACCGAAAAGAACGGAGGTGGTACTGTCCCTACTTAAAATCTATAGGACACCATGTGTACCAATCATGACCCATGGGGCTGAAATCTGGGGCCATATAAATTTGAAAAGTGTCCAGGCCAAAGAAAACAGATTTTGCAGGAGACTTTTGGGCCTACCAATTTCATCGTCCACCTTTGTATGCCATAACGAGTTAAGAATGCCATACTTGGAAGATTAGATTAGGTCCCGCCCTGTTTTATTTTGGCTAAAGGTTTGGAAAAATCCAGCAGCCTTATTATTATTAACAAGGGAGATTCTGACAGATTGTCTAAAATGTGATAAGGGCGGTGATATCCCTTGGCTGGCCCAAGTAAGGGCAAATTTGACTGCGGTCAATCTAGAGCATATTTTTAATAATCCTGAGCAACTAGATGGAATTGATGGAAAGATTATCCGCAAAGTTTTATATCAATATTACGGGGATGCGAGATATGCCCAGGAATCCGCCAAAGTATCTGTGAAACAATATATTTTAATGACAGGCGAGGGCGGATCTCCTTTATGCTCTCCTATTAGTTATCTCTTAAGAGATATTACTCGCTGGGAGCGAAGCCTTCTTTTTCGTCTTAGATCAGGCTCAATAAAGTATCTGTTGTGCTTCCCTATAGGTTATCAACCTAATATTGAGAACATGGTTTGCCCATGTGGTTACTTAGGGAAACAGTCGATGTTACACTTTTTGTTCTTTTGCTCTTTTTATCAAAAATATAGTATGCAGTTATTGATACCGTTTTTCAGGGCAAAGCGCAC